>NC_142489.1:22620096-23226683 GCF_049115385.1 Moschus berezovskii
GATACCGTTCATGGGGTTCTCAAGGCAAGTACACTGAATTGGTTTGCCATTCCCTTCTCCAGTGGGCCATATTTAGCTGTGGTCCATGTGATCAGATTGACTAGTTTCCCATGATTATGATTTCAGTGTTTCGGCCCTCTGATGCCCCCTCGCAATACCTACCGTCTTATTTGAATTTCTCTTACCTCGGGCGTGGGATATCTCTTCATAGCTGCTCCAAGAAAGTGCAGCCGCTGCAGCTTGACTTGGATGAGAGGTATTTCCTCAAGGACGCCCCTCCTGACCTTGAAGGTGGAGTAGCTCCTCTCGGCCCTCCTGCGCCTGCGCAGCCATGGCCTATTGGAGGTGGGGTAGCTCCTCTTGGCCACTGGCCCTGGCCTCAGTCTTGGGGTACCTCCTAACGGCCGCGCCTCTTTGCGTGGTCGGTTGAGCCGGGGAAGACGTCTCTCGTGTCTGCGTTGCTGCAGACGCCGATTATACAGTGGAAGTGAGAAATAGATTTAAGGGACTAGATCTGATAGAGAGAGTGCCTGATGAACTCTGGACGGAGGTTCGTGACACTGTACAGGAGACAGGGACCAAGACTATCCCCTTGGAAAAGAAATGCAAAAAAGCAAAATGGCTGTCTGAGGAGGCATTACAAATAGCTGTGAAAAGAAGAGAAGTGAAAAGCAAAGGAGTAAAGGAAAGATATAAACATCTGAATGCAGAGTTCCAAAGAATAGGAAGGAGAGATAAGAAGGCCTTCCTCAGTGATCAATGCAAAGAAATAGAATAAAACAACAGAATGCGAAAGACAAGAGATCTCTTCAAGAAAATTAGACATACCAAGGGAATATTTCATGCAAAAATGGGTTCGATAAAGGACAGAAATGGTATGGACATAACAGAAGCAGACGATATTAAGAAGAGGTGGCAAAAATACAAAGAAGAAATGTACAAAAGAGATCTTCATGACCAAGAGAGTCACAATAACGTGATCACTGACCTAGAGCCAGACATCTTGGAATGTGAAGTCAAGTGGGCCTTAGAAAGCATCACCACGAACAAAGCTAGTGGAGGTGATGGAATTCCAGTTGAGCTACTTCAAATCTTGAAAGATGATGCTGAGAAAGTGCTGCACTCAATATGCAAGCATATTTGGAAAAATCACCAGTGGCCACAGGACTGGAAAAAGTCACTCTTTATTCCAGTCCCAAAGAAAGGCAATGCCAAAGAGTGCTCAAACGACCGCACCAATTGCACTCATCTCACACGCTAGTAAAGTCATGCTCAATATTCTCCAAGCCAGGCTTCAGCATTGTGTGAACCGTGAACTCCCAGATGTTCAAGCAGGTTTCAGAAAACGGAGAAGCACCAGAGAACAAGTTGTCAACATCCCTGGATCATGGAGAAAGCAAGAGAGTTCCAGAAGAGCATCTATTTCTGCTTCATTGACTATGCCAAAGCTTTGACTCTGTGGATCACAATAAACTGTGGAACATTCTGAAAGAGATGGGAATACCCAACCACCTGACCTGCCTCTTGAGAAACCTGTATGCAGGTCAGGAAGCAACAGTCGGAACTGTACATGGAACAACAGACTGGTTCCAAGTAGGAAAAGGAGCACGTCAAGGCTGTATATTGTCACCTTGCTTATTTAGCTTTTATGCAATGTACATCATGAGGAACGCTGGGCTGGAAGAAGCACAAGCTGGAATCAAGATTGCCGGGAGAAATATCAATAACCTCAGATATGCAGATGACACTACCCTTATGGCAGAAAGTGAAGAGGAGCGAAAAAGCCTCTTGATGAAAGTGAAAGAGGAGAGTGAAAAGGTTGGCTTGCAGCTCAACATTCAGAAAACAAATATCATGGCATCTGGTCCCATCACTTCATGGGAGATAGATGGAAAAACGGTGGAAACAGTGTCAGGCTTTATTTTTGGGGGGGCTCCAAAATCACTGCAGATGCTGATTGCAGCCATGAAATTAAAAGACGCTTACTCCTTGGAAGGGAAGTTATGACCAACTTTGATAGCCTATTAAAATGCAGAGACATTACTTTGCCAACCAAGGTCCGTCTAGTCAAGGCTATAGTTTTTCCCGTGGTCATGTATGGATGGAGAGTTGGACTGTGAAGAAAGCGGATCGCCAAAGAATTGATGCTTTTGAACAGTGGTGCTAGAGAAGTCTCTTGAGAATCCCTTGGACTGCAAGGAGACCCAACCATTCCATTCTGAAGGAGATCAATCCTGGGTGTTCATTGGAAGGACTGATGCTAAAGCTGGAACTCCAATACTTTGGCCACCTCATGCGACCAGATGACTCACTGGAAAAGACTCTGATGCTAGGAAATGTTGGCGGCGGGAGGAGAAGGGGACGACAGAGAATGAGATGGTTGGACGACATTACCGACTCTGTGGACATGAGTTTGAGGGAACTCCTGGAGTTGGTGATGGACAGGGAGGCCTGGCCTGCTGTGATTCATGGGGTCGCGGAGAGTTGGACACGACTGAGCGACTGAACTGAACTGATATAAAAAATACCTCAGCTTGAGGTATATTTTGTGATGTGACAATGAGACAGATAATATATTCAGTACTTTTGAAGAAATTGCAAAGTGTGTTAAAGGATAATGAAATGAAAATTTCCAGAATATTTTCAAAGGCTATTTGGAAGATAGTACAAGTTTGCAAACCACTCTCAAATTGAGATTTACTAATAGGTACTACATTGGAAGCACTGATGCTAAAGCTGAAACTGCAACACTTTGGCCACCTCAAGCGACGAGTTGACTCACTGGAAAAGACTCTGATGCTGGGAAAGGTTGGGGGCGGGAGGAGAAGGGGACGACAGAGCATGAGATACCTGGATGGCATCGCCGACTCTGTGGACATGAGTTTGAGTGAACTCCGGGCGTTGGTGATGGTCAGGGAGTCCTGGCGTGCTGTGATTCACGGGGTCGTGGAGAGTCGGACACGACTGAGCGACTGAACTGAACTACAATTTTTTAAGATTCACAGCCAACTTGAGCTGTAGTTCTATTTTTCCCATTGATAATTATTAGAGCAATCAAATCAAGAGAGAGTGTAAGTGATCTTGTCCCTGTAAAAAAATGGTATATATCCATTCTATCAGGCGTTCTTCCTGGGCAAGAAGTCCTGTAGGGGACTGGAGAGAGGGAAGGGTAAATAACTCTAAAGGTATCTTAAGTCTGATGGGAGAAAGAATTTGCTTTTGCAATTTATTTTGCATTATGCAGAGTTCTTCTCGTGCCTCTTGGGAGAGTGAAAGAGGGCTATTTTGATCAGAAACTCCTTTTAAAGTGTTAAATAAGTCACTTGATACTCTGGAACACCCAAAGTAGGTCTAGTCCAGGTTATATGCCTAAAATTTTTGAAAATCAGTCAAGGTTGATAATTTATCAACACGAATCTGTGCAAGATGAGGAGTGATATGTTGTCTAATAGCATTAAATCCCAAGTAATTGTAAGGTGCAGAGGATTGAATCTATTCAGGGGCAATGATTAATCGAGACTCTTTTAAGTGTTGTTGAGCTACATCAAACATCTGCTGAGTTTTTAAAATAGAAGGAGCTGAAAACAATATATCATCCGTATAGTGAACAATAGCATAGTTATGAAATTGCTTTCGCACAGTTTCCAGAGCTTTGGCTCCACAATATTGAAACGTGGCGCAAGAATTTATCATTCCTTGAGGCAATGCAGTCCATTGATACTGTTTGTGAGGCCTGATATGATTAGGATAAGGGAGAAAGTAAATATTTCTCGGTCTAGCGGGTGTAAAGGTATAGTAAAAAATCAATTCTGCAAGCCTATGATAATAATATGCCAGTTTTGAGGAATAGTGGCAAGTGATGGAATTCATGGTTGCACTGCACAGATAGGTTTCATGGATGCATTAATCTTTCAAAAGTCAGTTAAAAGACGCCATTTGTTAGATTTCTTCTTTATCACAAAAATGGGAGCATTCCAAGGAGAACATGATTCCTCAATATGTTTTAATTTCAATTGTGTATCCTCCATTGTAGTTCATTCAGTTCAGTTCAGTTAAGTTGCTCAGTCGTGTCTGACTATTTGCCACCCTATGTATCACAGCGTGCCAGGCATCCCTGTCCAACACCAACTCCCGGAGTTCACTCAAACTCGTGTCCACAGAGTCGGTGATGCCATCCAGCCACCTCATTCTCTGTCCTCCCCTTCTCCTCCAGCCCCCAATCCCTCCCAACATTAGAGTCTTTTACAGTGAGTCAATTCTTCTCATGAGGTGTCCAAAGTATTGGAGTTTCAGCTTTAGCATCAGTCCTTCCAATGAACACTCAGCACTGATCTCCTTCAGATTGGACTGTTTGGATCTCTTTTCAGGCCAAGGGACTCTCAAGAGTCTTTTCCAACACCACAGTTCAAAAACATAAATTCTTTGGCGCTCAGCTTTCTTCACAGTCCAACTTTTGTAAGGGGCCACTGCTCTGTCCAAATAGGCTCGTCATATTTCAAAGTTATTTTAATAATTATATTGTTTATTAAATGAGCAGTGGCCCGTAGGAAAAATATGGAATATATATTTGATTTTGTCATTGCATAAGTAAATCTCTTCTTATTAAATTAAGGGGAGCATCGATCATATAAGCTTTTAAAGTTGCAGGTTGGCTTTCTGGTCACTCACGTGGATATATTTGGACATTTTAGTAAACCTCCTGTACTTTAGTTTGAGATACTCCTGCAATTTAACAAGAATTTATTTGTAAATGCCCAGGTTTGGTCAATAAATGTTTTGTAATAATAGTAATATCGGATTCAGTATCAAGAATACCAGAAAATTTTTGCAATTAATTTTATTACTTATATTTGGTCGTGCATGTTCAGATACTATTGATGTTCATAAGAATTGTTTTTAATCTGATTTACCTAAATCACCTGTCTGTATATCATTCAGTTCAGTTCAATTCAGTCGCTCAGTCATGTCCAACTCTTTGCGACCCCATGAACTGCAGCACGCCAGGCCTCCCTGTCCATCACCAACTCCCGTAGTCCACCCACCATTTCCATTGAGTCAGTGATGTCATCCAACTGTCTCATCCTCTGTCGTCCCCGTCTCCTCCTGCCCTCAATCTTTCCCATCATCAGAATCTTTTCAAATGAGTCAGTCCTTCGCATCAGGTAGCTGAAATACTTGAGTTTCAGCTTAAACATCATTCCTTCCAATCAATAACCAGGACTGATCTCCTTTAGGATTGACTGGTTGGATCTCCTTGCAGTCCAAGGGACGCTCAAGTCTTCACCAACACCACAGTTCAAAAGCATAAATTCTTCGACGCTCAGCTTTGTTTATAGTCCAACTCATCATCCATCCATGGCCAGTGGAAAAACCATAGCCTTGACTAGACGGACTTTGTTGGCAATGTAATGTCTCTGCTTTTTACTATGCCTTCTAGCTTGGTCATGATTTCCTTCCAAGGAGGAAGCGTCTTTTAATTTTATGGCTTCAATCACCATCTTCATTGATTATGAAGCCCAGAAAAACAAAGTCAGCCACTGTTTCCACTCGTTCCCTATCTATTTGCCATTCAGTTCAGTTCAGTTGATTCATTAAAGGAGTTAATAGAAATGTAAGGTAAAAGAAGTAATTGGGCAATTTGTCGCCCTTTTTGAATTATGATAGTTTCTGAGATGATATCATAATT
This sequence comes from Moschus berezovskii, assembly GCF_049115385.1. NCBI lineage: Eukaryota > Metazoa > Chordata > Mammalia > Artiodactyla > Moschidae > Moschus > Moschus berezovskii. The sequence continues at coordinate 22,625,783 of NC_142489.1, forward strand.
TTACTTTCTCCCTTATAATCTGAATCAATGATTCCAGAATGAATAGAAATTGCCTTAGAATTCAGACTATATCGGCCAAATATAAGGTCAAAGTTTTGTGGGAGTTAAGTGTCCATAAAGTCCGGTAGGTATTCTAGAAGGGACTGTTTGAGGAAAAACAGAAAATCTTTCAGGGCTTGTAGATAGACAGTAGCCCTGCCAAATGTTGAAGGTTTGAACGACAAGATGGAGTTTGCCCCTGATTTTTGTTAATGGGGACCCGGGGAGTCCCCATCTTTGAGTTTCACAAAATAGGGTTCCCTTCAAATGATATTTAGATCAAGGTTGTACCCATCTACAACATCGAGGGCAGATTCCTGGAGGCTTTTTAGTAGTTTTACTTTATTCTGTATGTTTTTTAGGGCAATCAGTATTTTTTTTTTTATGGTTCTTATCCCCACAACAAAACGCCCTCCATTCCTCTTTTTAAAGGAAGTTGTCATTGCTTCAGCTAACATTTGCATTTTCTGAGTTTCCAACCCTAAGTTGCAACAAGCCTTCAAATAATCAAGAACATTCCTGGTCTCACAAATCAGAGTGATGGCTCTCTGACAATCCTGATTTTCATTCTCCATACACAAGCATTTTTTCAAATAGCATTTTGGCCTCCTTTCTGACAACAATAAAGGAGATAGCAACTCCCAGTGTAGCTAAAGAATAAAATAAAATTCAAATAGAAGAAGCCATAGTGTTTAGAAGTTACAGCCTTTTTCATTTGTTGTATATGAGAAAAATCAACGCCTTTGTATTGAGGCATTAGTTACCTTTGAGAATTATCATTTCTTAACAAAGGATAGAGAAACAGATCATTGGCCTCCGAGACTCGAGATTACAAATCCAGTAAATCAGAAAGCCTTCGTCGTGAAGGAAAATGAGTGCATCGTCTGTTTTCATAAATTTGAGTGCGTGTTAGGGGCTTTTCATTGTCGTATATATATATATATATATATTTCCATATGTCATTGTGAAAGTAAAGTCGCTCCGTCGTGTCTGACCCTTAGCGACCCCATAGATGGCAGCCAACCAGAGTACTGGACTGAGGTGCCATCGCCTTCTCCCCATATGTCATATATATATGATGAGGAGGTTGAAAAGCTGAAATCTGAGTCATATAGTTAATTCTATAGCTTTAGGATCTATGCTAATATCTGTGCATAAAATTTGTGTGTCATTTAGAAAATCCATTTTTTTTCTTTTTTTTTTTTTTTGCAGGGGGGTGGGGAGTCTGAGCCTTCGTTAAAGGTACTGGTAAATTTTCAACTAATCGTTCTCTGTTTCCTGAGTTAGCTTATGTAGATTCCTCTTAATGATATCGTTACAATTTTTCTACCTTTCCTGAAGATGGGAGTTGGGTTAGTGATATTCTATTCATATAACTTTTGACACTCCTTCAGTTACAAAAGTTTCGAAAATGGAACCACTATTGCTCTGAATTGTAGATTTTAAGATCCTACTTACATCATGAGACGTCAGTACAGTAAGATTTTGTCCATTCCTTAAACTCAGGCTGTAATGGATACTGCTTTTTGACATGAAAAGAGGTCTTTGAGCATGGTATTCACAGGGTCTTTGAGGTTGGTAACAACAGGAACAGCATTTGCACTCGACCCATACTTTTTCCCATGAGCCCACACCCTAACATTTACATTATTGTTCATAGTAAAAGAAAGGGTTCCATATTATGAAAACAGAGACCTGGACCTTCTTTAGCATATTCCTCCCCCAAAGTGATAAAAGAGGCTCTGGCATCATTAGAAACCCATGAGGAAATAAAAGAGAATCCGAATTGCAGCTTAATGGATGAATGAAATAACAGCGTTTGGCTCATCCTGACAGCTCCATTATAACAGTGGATGGGAGGAAATTGGACCAGAGGCTTCAGTGAGCACAGAGAAACTTGCCGTGGTTTCCAAAAGGAATCAACAGATTAGCCCCCACACAGTGCTTAATACATGGTGTTCTTAAGATATTATTAAGATGAGGGCTTTTGTGTTCTCCCAATCCTCTTGAGAGTCTGATGACTGGGGCCTATACCTCAGATGTCAGTCTCTTTCTAGTGTGGTCTTTTGCAGAAAAGACAGGGAGCCAGAGGTGTCTTAGATGCCTGAAAGGAACCACTCTGGAGATGCCCCTCCTACCCACAGTAATAGCAAGCCCATCCCTTTTCACCTGTGTCCCTCTGATTATTTTTCTCAGGCTGTTTCAGAGCATTCTAACAGACATTTTCGGGGTTTCAGTCTTTTGTTCAATTTTTTACCCCTATTTTCCTCATCATATGCTTTACAATAATATAACATCTGAAACGTTTGCAACAGTTGTTCAAGGTTTCAGTTCAGTTCAGTTCAGTAGCTCCGTCGTAACTCTTTGCGACCCCATATATCACAGCACACCAGGACTCTCTGTCCATCACCAAACCCTGGAGTTCACTCAAACTCATGCCCATCGAGTCGCTGATCACATCCAGCCATCTCATTCTCTGTGGCCCCTTCTCCTCCTGTCCCCAATCCCTCCCAGCCCCAGAGTCTTTTACAGTAATTCAACTCTTCACATGAGGTGGCCAAAGTATTGGAGTTTCAGCTTTAGCATCAGTCCTTGCAATGAACACCGAGGACTGATCTCCTTTAGAATGCACTGGTTGGATCACCTTGCAGTCCAAGGGACTCTCAAGAGTCTTCTCCAATAGCACAGTTCAAAAGCATCAATTCTTTGGCTATCAGCTTTCTTCCCAGTCCAAATCTCACATCCATACCTGACCACTGGTAACACCATAGCATTGACTAGACGGACCTTGTTTGGCATAGTAATATCTCTGTTTTTTAATATGCCTTCTAGTTTTGTCATAATTTTCTAAGGTTTAATTTTATCCAATTATCTGTTTTCGTAAATTATGGCAGACATCTGGAGCCAAATGAGTGAAAAATCTATTTTTAGAATAATTTATCTTTCTGTAATATTAAGGTGAATGTCAGTTAAATTATGGAGAGATTCCCGTAGTCTATATAGAAATGTACCAGAATTTCCTTGTCTTCCTATTCTATGTCAGGCAACTTAGCATAGTTTAAAATCAGTGGGGGGTGAGGGGTGCGATCCTAAGATGGCAGAGGAATAGGACGGGGAGAACACCTTCTCTCCCACAACTCCATTGAAAGAACATTTGAACACTGAGCAAATTGCACAAAACAATTTCTTTACACTGGCAGAGGAAAAAAGACACCCAGAAATGGGGCCAATATTCTTCAAAGGAGGTAGAACAGAAAATAAAAGATAAAAGCAGAGAAAAGGGAGTTAGTGATGGAGATCCATCCCAGAAAGGGAGTCTTAAAGTGGAGCAGTATCCAAACACCGGGAAACCCTCTCTCCGGCAGATCTGTGTGGAGTTTTGGAATCTAAGAAGGCAACGAACCTGGGAGGAAAAACACATACATACATATGTACCTAAACAAACCCCACAGATTATGTGCCTAATGACACCTCCCAGCAGAGAAGTACCCCCAGACACTCGCATCTACCACCAGGGAAAAGGAGGCTGAACAACGAAGAGCGGGCTACACTGCTTAGGTTAAGGACCAGGCCTGAATGCCCTGAGGGCAATCTGATGGAGCTATCATGAGAAAACAAATTTAATTTTCTGATAGCCAGGGAAGGGGGTGAGAGGTGGGAAGAGAGGGAGACCTATCCCGCAAAAAGACCTAACATACTTCAATGGACTGGAATGGGTGAATTTAATTCAGATGACCATTATATCTAATACTGTGGGCAGGAATCCCTTAGAAGAAATGGAGGAGCCAACATGGTCAACAAGAAAGTCCGAAATTCATGACTTGGATGCAATCTTAATAACGACAGAATGATTTCTGTTCATTTCCAAGTCAAACCATTCAATATTACAGTAATCCAAGCCTATGCCTCAACCAGTAACGCTGAAGAGGCTGAAATTGAATGATTCTATGAAGACCTTCAAGACCTTTTAGAAATAACATCCAAAAAAGATGTCTTTTTCATTATAGGGGAGGGACTGAAATGCAAAAGGAGGAAGTCAAGAAACACCTGGAGTAACAGGCAAATTTTGCCTTGGAGCACGGAATGAAGCAGGGCAAAGGCTAATAGAGTTTTGCCAAGAGGAGGCACTGGTCATAGCAAACACCCTCTTCCAACTACACAAGAGAATACTCTACACATGGACATCACCAGATGGTCAACACCGAAATCAGATTGATTATATTCTTTGCAGCCAAAAATGGAGAAGCTCTATACAGTTAGTATAAAGAAGACCAGGAGCTGCCTGTGGCTCTGATCATGAACTCCTTATTACCAAATTCAGATGGAAATTGAATAAAGTAGGGAAAACCACTAGACCATTCAGATATGACTGAAATCAAATCCCTTATGATTATACAGTGGAAGTGAGAAATATATTTAACGGACTAGATCTGATAGATAGATTGCCTGATGAACTATGGATGAAGGTTCGTGACATTGTACAGGAGAAAGGGACCAAGACCAACCCCAAAGGAAAGAAATGCAAAGAGCAAAATGGCTGTCTGAGGAGGCCTTACATATACCTGTGAGAAGAAGAGAAGCAAAAAGCAAAGGAGAGAAAAAAAGATATAAGCATCTGAATGCAGAGTTCCAAAGAATAGCAAGGAGAGATAAGAAAGATTTCATCAGTGGTCAATGCAAAGAAATAGAGGAAACAACAGAAGAGGAAAAACAAGAGATCTCTTCAAGAAAATTAGAGATATCAAGAGAATATTTCATGCTAAGATGGGCTCGATAAAGGACAGAAATATTATGTATCTAAGAAAAGCAGAAGATATTAAGAAGAGGTGGCAAGGATACACAGAAGTACTGTACCAAAAAGATCTTCAAGACCAAGATAATCACGATGGCATAATCACTCACCTGGAGCCAGACATCATGGAATGTGAAGTCAAGTCGGCCTTAGAGAGCATCACTACAAACAAAGCTAGTGGAGGTGATGGAATTCCAGTTGAGCTATTTCAAATCCTGGAAGATGACGCTGGGAAAGGGCTGCACTCAGTATGCAAGCAAATTTGGAAAACTCAGCAGTGGCCACAGGACTGGAAAAGGTCAGTCTTCATTCCAATCCCAAAGAAAGGCAATGCCATAGAGTGCTCAAACGACCGCACAATTGCACTAATCTCACATGCTAGTAAAGTCATGCTCAAAACTCTCCAAGCCAGGCTTCAGCAATATGTGAACCGTGAACTCCCAGATGTTCAAGTAGGTTTTAGAAAAGGCTGAGGCACCAAAGTTCAAATTGCCACATCTGCTGGATCATGGAGAAAGCAAGAGAGTTCCAGAAAAACATCTCTTTCTGCTTCATTGACTATGCCAAAGCCTTTGACTCTGTGAATCACAATAAACTGTGGAACATTCTGAAAGAGATGGGAATACCAGACCACCTGACCTGCTTCTTGAGAAACCTGTATACAGGTCAGGAAGAAACAATTAGAACTGTACATGAAACAACAGACTGGTTCAAAATAGGAAAAGAAGTACGTCAATGTTGTATATTGTCACCATGCTAATTTAACTTATTTGCAGAGTACATCATGAGGAACGCGGCGCCAGAAGAAGCTCAAGCTGGAATCAAGATTGCCGGGAGAAATATCAATAACCTCAGATATGCAGATGACACCACCCTTATGGCAGAAAGTGAAGAGGAACTAAAACGCCTCGGTGAAAGTGAAAGAGGAGAGTGAAAAGGTTGGCTTGAAGCTCAACATTCAGAACACAAAGATCATGGCATCTAGTCCCATCACTTCATGGGAAATAAATGGGGAAACAGTGGAAACAGTGGCATACTTTAGTTTCGTGGGCTGCAAAATCACTGCGGATGCTGATTGCAGCCATGAAATTAAAAGACGCTTACTCCTTGGAAAGAAATTTATGACCAACCTAGATAATATATTAAAAAGCAGAGACATTACTTTGCCAAACAAGTTCCAGATTTGTAGTCATAATGAAGTCTATGGTTTTTCCGATGGTCATGTATGGATGTGAGAGTTGGATTGTGAAGAAAGCTGATTGCTGAAGAATTGATGGTTTTGAACTGTGGTGCTGGAGAAGACAATTGAGAGTCCCTTGGACTGAAAGGAGATCTAACCAGTCCATTCTAAAAAAGATCAAGCCTTGGTGTTCATTGGAAGGACTGATGCCTAAGCTGAAACTCCAATACTTTGACCTCCACATGAGATGAGTTGACTCACTGGAAAAGACTCTGATGCTGGGAGGGATTGGGGGCGGAAGGAGACTGGGAGGACAGAGAATGAGATGTCTGGATTGCATCACCAACTCAATGGGCATAAGTTTGAATGAAGTCCGGGAGTTGATAATGGACAGGGAGGCCTCGGGTGTTTTGATTCATGGGGTTGCAAGAGTCGGACTTAACTGAGCGACTGAAGTGAACTGAAGTGAAAGTACTGCCGGGCCAGCTCAGAGAACAAAGGACTGAGAGAATAGCAGTGGAAAGTTAACTGGATGTGGAAAACCCATCAACTGCAAGAGGAAGACAGGTGGAAGCCAGAGCAAGGAAGGGGCAAACTCGGTCCCAGAGAAAGTATTTCCTCTCAAACGGCGAACAGGCTTTCAGTTGCTAACCAAGACTTCCTGGGATTCTAGACAGTTGACATCAATTAGGAGGGTGCCAGCTAGAGATCAGCTCCCCAGTGGAGACACATGGCACACGAGAAATTGTTCAGTCTATCACCCAGTAAACCAAGCAGCTGGGACACAGGAAGTGATAAGACACACTCACTGCCCAGGGAATGCACACTCGCCAAGCACCTGCTTGCCTGACCTGTTCAGAAGTGGGAAGGGTACAAAGGAAAACCCAACTGACTCTGCGTCTTTGGGGAGTAACAGAGAACCTGAACATGAGTGACCTAGTTCAGGAATGTGCACACAACTCGAGGCCTGCTCCCTACAGGGTTATCTGGAGCCTGAGCAGTGTAGACTGGGAAACCTCACACACCAAAAGCAGGGGCAAATACAGGGTGTCCAAGACACTGCGAGAACTCCCCACACATGCCAGTGATATTTGATTGCGCTGTTCCTCCCTCCACACAGCATGGTTGAAAAAGTGAGACTAAATAAGAGCCCACGTCTCGCCCTTATGTTAAGGTGGAAATTAGACACTAAGAGACCAGCGAACAGAAGAAACCAACCTAACAGAAAGAACCACGTTGGAAGTGACAGGTGAAACAGAATAAACGCTGTAGATAACAGCAACTACACTGGAGGGGCCTTATATCGTCTAAGCTGGAAAAATGAACTATCTGAAACTGAACTGAGCCCACACTGTCTGCAACAGCTCCAGAGGAATTCCTAGATGTATTTTTTACTACAATCATTTTTTTTTTAATTTTTATTTTTTAAGATCTCTATTCTGCCTATAATTTTCATTTTTATAACATGTTATTACATTACCCAAACCAGAAAAGTAGAGGTTAGACCATCAAAACTACAACATTAAACAAAAACAAAAGCAAAATCCCCAAAAGTATATTTTTTTGTTTTGTTTTGCTTTAATATTGTATTTTTGAGAGTCCAACTTCTAATTTAGAATTTTAATCTTTGCTTTTTGGTAGTTGTTATCAATTTTTTACCTTTATGAATCTAATCTTAAGTACCCATTTTTATCTAGGAGTGTGATTACTGACTTGATTATTCTCTCTCCTTTGGACTCTCCTTTTTCTACACCAGGTCGCCTCTATTTCTTCCCTCCACCTTCTCTTCTCTACCCAACTCTGTGAAATTCTCTGTGTGTTCTGGGCTCTGGAGAAGATAGTACTACCTTGATCTATCTCTCTCCTTTTGATTCCCCTTTTTCTCCTCCATTTCACCTCTATCTCTTTCCTCCATCTTCTCTTCTCCATACAACTCTGTGAGCCTGTCTGAGGGTTCCAGACTGTGGAGAGCACATAAGGAATCGTTTACTGGCTCGATTGCTCATTCCCCTTGTGATTCCCCCTCCCCGCATTTTGGTCACCTCGATCTCCCTCCTCCCTCCTCTCTTCTCCATGTCATTCTGCAAACTTCTCTGGGTGTCCCTCACTGTAGAGAGTCTTTTCATTGTTAACCTAGAAGTTTTATCATTAATGCTGGATGGAGGTAGAAGTCTTGATGTTACTGTGAGAATGAGACTCTAAACCAGAAGCAGGAGGATTAAGCCCCAAACCTGATAACACCAGAGAACTCCTGACATGAGGAAACATTAACCAATAAGAGGTCATCTGAAGCCTCCATACCTACACTAAGAGCAAGGGTCACCCATGAGCCAACAAGTTCCAAAGAACGACATACCACACAAATTCTCCAGCAACACAGGAACATAGTGCTGAGCTTCAGTATACTAGGAAAGGATGATGGCTACCTTAATTACCAGGTGAATCTAGACAAACTGAAAAATTGTTGTCATTAAATCTTATTTAAAGTCTATCTGTTAGTTTGAAAATTCTGTAATGAACTGATTTGCTAGCATAAACATAGAGAGTATATCTTTTTGTCTTTACAATTCTTTAGAAGTTTCCTTATCATGAGCATCATCTTATGGCTTAGTATTCATTCACAAACAGATTTTTTTTTCCTTCCCTTATGTGTTTGTGGTGAAGATTTCTAGATGGGTTAACAACAAACAAGCAATCAAATACTGAAATCTGGTTTCATCTATATTACACCTGCACAATCCATTTTTCTTAACCAGCTGCTTTCTGGGTTCGGGAGTCCTGTCTACTGATGTGAACATGGTAAACAGATGCATATACAGCAGTACCAAAAGGAAAGAAGAGACTCAGTATTATACAATGAGTTGTTTTCTCTCGAAATTTGTATGTTGAAGCTCTAACTCTCTGTACTTTATATTTAGTGAAACTGTGAGGATATTACAGTTCTTTCTGCCCCTATTTGGAAATAGGACCTCTAGATTGGTAGTTGAGTTAATATGTTTGGCATTTTATAAGAAAAGCAGATCAGTCAGAGAAAAAAACAGAAACATTACTATGTGAAGACAAAGCCAGAAAATGGCCAGGAAAAATCCAAAAGAGGTCTCAGACAAAAACAAATCAGCTGAATATAATTACTGCCTTGAACCTCAGAAGTTTGGAGAACATTTATTGAAGCTCCCTGGTATAGGACACTTTGTTATGGCAACTTTAGCAAACCAATATATGCGCTTCTCTTGAAAAACATCTGTCAATACCTAAAGAATTCTCCTTTTCTTACATAAGTTTTCAGGGAATGGAAACTGGCAAAGAACTCACTTATCCATTGATTGATTACCCCCACAAAGTCATAGTGCTCCCTAAGAGCTTTCATTCTTTCTTTAGAGATTCAGCTGTGTTAAAATTTATTCCTACTTCATGGTTAAAGATGACATAGGAAATATTAGAAAGATCATAGTTTACAGGAACTGGTAGAAGAAAATAAACACAAGGGAAAACAGGCTGACATTGAAAATACACAACCCTCTCCACTTATCTTTTCCATACATCATGTTTAATTCCCTAGGAGAAAAGTGGTAGTGGCCTAGGTTTTGCTTCCTATTGCTTTGGAGAAATCACAAAGTTGTGAAGTTGTGGTAACCAAGCCAACCTAAACATTCCCAAAGCAAGACACTAGGCTGCAGTAGCCATGGGGCAGCCTAGAGGATAACAAATCCTCCCAAACCGTTGGAGCCACCTTGCCCTTTACACCAGACAATTGGCCAGGTATATTGGCATCAACATCTCTATGGCAGGATTTGTGGTTTATGACTGCCACTCTTATCACCAACCCTCTAGATGCCTGAGAAGCCAAAGAGACCACCGTTCTATTTAGACTAGATATCTTAAATAAACAGGAATAAAACTCAATCCAAACTGAAGGGCTCCAACCAAAGGAGATGCATAGATGGTGCTCAGCCACACAAAGGGCTGTTATGAGCAGCATTACCACAGATCCAGGCAAGTTCACCATTAACACCTGCAGCCCATGCCGGACACATATCCCCAGTATTGATGGAGAGTTTAGATTTGAAGTCCACTATCAACTAGAGGCCACATCCCTCGTGGTTCAGATGGTAAAACATCTGCCTATAATGCGGGAGATCTGGGTTCAATCCCTAGGTAGGGAAGATCTCCTGGAGAAGGAAATGGTAACCCAATCCAGTACTCTTCCCTGGCAAATCCCAATGATGGAGAAGCCTGGTAGGCTACAGTCCGTGGGGTCGCAAAGAGTCATACACGACTGAGCAACTTCACTTTCACCAACTAGAGGGGGAAAAAAACAAACAAAACCCTCTTGACCTTATTTCTTAGTCAAATTTAAAAGACAGAGTCTGCGCTCCAGCACATCATGCCCAAGACATACATGATTGATAATATTTGCAGGTAACAGTACCAGCTAGAGGACACCTTGGATCTGTCGTACAACGAAAGTGAAGTAATATAGAAGACTTTAGGGACTGCTCTAGGTGAGACAGAAGGCAAACAGGAGGAGGAAGTGGAGGAAGCCCCAGGCAGACGCGAGACGCCCGGCTCCGGCGGCGCAGACGCGAGAGACACCTGGCTCCGGCGGCGCAAACGCGAGAGATGCCCGTCTCTGGCGGCGCAGACGCGAGAGATGCCCAGCTCCGGAGCAACCGACCACGTGCAGAATCGTGGCTGAGAGGAGCTACCCCGCACCCAGGGTTAGGGCGGTGGCCGAGAGGAGCTGTACCACGTCCAGGAGGCAGTGGCTTCTTGGGCACCGGAGGGCCGAGAGGAGCTGATCCACATTCAAAGCAGGAGGGGCAGCCTTGAGGAGATACCCCTCGTCCAAGGTAAGGTACAGCGGCTGCACCTTGCTGGAGCAGCTGGGAAGTGATACTCCACGACCAAGTGGAATATAAGAATCCAATGTTCTGGGGAGGAACAAGATGGCGGAGTGATAAGACGGCAAGACCACTTTCTCCCCCACAAATTCATCAAAAGAACATTTGAACGCGGAGTAAAGTCCACAAAACAACTTCTGAATACTGGCAGAGGACATCAGGCTCCCAGAAAAGCAGCCTAGTGTCTTCTAAAGGAGAGAGAAGAAATCCAGCTCCACCCACCAGAACACTGACACATGCTTCCCTAACCAGGGAACCCGGACAAGTCACCCGTCCAACCCCACACACAGCGAAGAAACGACATAATAAAGAGAACTTCACAAACTGCAAGAAGAGGGAAAGGCCACCCCAAGCAAAGCAATATAAGCAAGATGAAGAGGCAGAGAAATACCCAGCAAGTAAAGGAACAAGATAATTGCCCACCAACACAAACAAAAGAAGAAGATATAGGGAATTTACCTGATAAAGAATTTCAAATTTTGATGCTGAAAATGATTCAAAATCTTGAAAGCAAAATGGAGTTACAGATAAATACCCTGGAGAAAAGGATTGAAAAGATGGAAGAAAGATTTAATAAGGACTTAGAAGAAATAAAAAAGAGTCAAAATACAATGAATAATGCAATAGATGAGATCAGAAACACTCTGGAGGGAACAAACAGTAGAATAACAGAGGCAGAAGACAGGATAAGCGAACTAGAAGATAGAATTGTAGAAATAAATGAAACAGAGAGGAAAAAAGATAAACGAATTAAAAGAAATGAGGACAATATTAGAGTCCTCTGGGACAATGTTAAACGCTCCAACATTCAAATCATAGGAGTCCCAGAAGAAGAAGACAAAAAGAAAGACCATGAGAGAATACTTGAGGAGATAATAGTTGAAAACTTTCCTAAAATAGGGAAAGAAATAATCACCCAAGTCCAAGAAACCCAGAGAGTCCCCAACAGGATAAACCCAAGGCGAAATACTCCAAGACACATATTAATCAAATTAACAAAGATCAAACACAAAGAACAAATATTAAAAGCAGCAAGGAAAAAACAGCAAGTAACACATAAGGGGATTCCCATAAGGATAACAGCTGATCTTTCAACAGAAACTCTTCAAGCCAGAAGGGAGTGGCAAGACATACTTAAAGTGATGAAAGAAAATACCCTACAGCCCAGATTACTATACCCAGCAAGGATCTAATTCAAATATGAAGGAGAAATCAAAAGCTTTACAGACAAGCAAAAGCTGAGGGAATTCAGCATCACCAAACCAGCTCTCCAACAAATGCTAAAGGATCTTCTATAGACAGGAAACACAGAAAGAGTGTATAAACTTGAACCCAAAGCAATAAAGAAGGCTACAGGATCGTACTTGTCAATAATTACCTTAAACGTAAATGTGTTGAAATTTTCAAAAAGGCTAGGAAACAATTCTCATAGCCATCAATAGTTCAGTGTTGAGTTCATGAATTGTTTTAAAGTTTGGGAGAAACTGTAGTATTTGCTATTTGAAGTACTATTTGTAATTGGCATATTACGATGTAACATTGGTCTTCATTTCCAAGTTAAAATGCCTAAAAATGTCTAACAGGTTTTTAGATTTGTGAATTTTAGTTGAAATGTATTTTATGATGTTACTAAACCTGCAGAAATATTGAATATTTCAGAGAACTTATTCACTGTACATTTAATTTATTTTATTTATAAAAGTTATGAACTGTAGAAAATTTTACTTGTTGGGTCAATTGCTTGTTGCTTCAAATGCTTGTTGCATTTGAAGTGCTAGTTACAAGAAAATCAAATACCTTCAATGTATAAATGCTATTAAGTTTTTAAAGGACTATGCAGTATAAGTAAGTTTGTTTAAAGAAATTTAGTCTGTTCAACTTGAATCAGCTCTGTCAAACATTAATTAAAAGCCTCATTTAAAAATAAATAAATAAATAAATAAAGGTGAAAAAAAAAATGAAATACAGAAGCCCCAAAGATCTGCTCATAAGTGAAAGTCGCTCAGTCGAGTCAAAAAAAAAAAAATAATAATAATAAAATAAATGGTTTCCGTTGGAGGCTGGGAAAGAAAAAAAAAGAAGACTTCAGTGCCAGTTTCAGAGAGAAAATGGTCATCTCCAAGATGACCATAGAACTCAAATCACTAATAAGACAGTGCATGTTCCCTCTATGGAACTTAATCAATATTGACAGTTCAAAATATGGATAATATACATGCACTCTTGGAAGATGATTAAGACTGCAAGAACACAGAACATTTCCAGGGTAAGTGATAGAGAGTGCTACAAGTCGTTGATTAGACGGAAGACGATGGAGAGCAGAATCAAACAGAGATTTCAGCGCTTGGATCTGACTGTTTGATTTGGTGGGAAAAATGCCAAACCTGCCTGCAGACCTAGAGGATGCTTTTCAAATATTTAACAAACTAATGTGATCTTTGGCCTCAGCCAAGTCTAACAATCTTCAGACCTCAGAATATTATAGTAGACCAAGTTCAGTGCCACCATTTAGAAATTCAGGGGATAGTATTTTTTGGGTGGGGCACTTGTAGGAGACTTCTCTATCAGATTTGTTCCAACACACAGCATACTTAATAGAGCTGGAGCCATGATTCATCCATAGATGACACGTCTCAGAAATATTTTAATTGAGTTATCTTCAGTGGATCATTCATATCTTTGTGACTCCCATGGACTGCAACATGACAGGTTTCCCTTTTCATCACCAACTCATGCAGTTTCTCAAACTCATGTTTCTTGAGTCGGTGATGCCATCCAACCTTCTCCTCTAGCCTGCAATATATTCCGGGTATCAAGGTTTTTTCCAATATATTTGAACTTTGCGTCAGCTTCAGTATCAGTCCATCCAATGAATATTTATGGCTTATTTCCGTTAGGATTGACTGGCTTGATCTTCTTACAATCAAAGTGACTCTCAAGAGACTTTTCCAACACCACTGTTCAAAAGCATCAGTTCTGCACTCAGTTTTCTTTGTGGTCCAACACTCACATACATTCATACATGACTACAGGAACAAACATAGCTTAGACTCCATAGACATTTGTTGGTAAAGTACTGTGTCTGTTTTCTAATGCATTTTCTAACCTTTTCACAGTTTTTCTTCAAAGGAACAGGCTCTTTGAAATCATGACTACAGTCACCAACTGCAGTAATTTTGGAGCCCAAGGAAATTAAGTCTCTCACTGTTTCCATTGTTTCCACATCTATTTGTAATGAAGTAGTGGGACTGCGTGCCACAATCTTCATTTATTGAATGGTGGATTTTAAGACAGATTTTTCAATCTCGCCAAGAAGTTCTTTGGCTACATTTCATTTTCTGCCTGAAGGGTGGTGTTATCTGTATATTTGAGGTTATTGCTGTTTCTACCAGCAGTCCTGATACCATATTGTGCTTCATCCAGTTCAGCATTATGCATGATGTACTCTGCATATAATTTAAATAACCAGGGTGACAATATACAGCCTCGTTAACTGCTTTCTTGCAAATTGGAACCGGTGTATTGCTTCTTGTCTCATTCTAACTGTTGCTGCTTGACCTGTATACAGATTTCTCACAAGGCAGATAAAGTAGTCTGGTATTTCTGTCTCCTTAAGAATTATCCAGTTTGTTCTTATGTACACTATCAAAGTCCCTGGCATAATAAATGAAGTAGAAGTAAATTTGTGTTTTCTGGAATTCTTTTGTATTTTCTATGGTCCAATGACTATTGCCAATTTGTTTTCTTGTTCTTCTGTCTCTTCTAAATTCAACTTGAACATCTGGAAATTATCAGTGTACTTACTCTTGTAGACTAGCTTGGAGAATTTGAGCATTACTTTGATAGCGTGTGAGGTGAGTGTAACTGTGGGAAAATTTCAAAATGTTTTCTGTGACATTTCTTTGAAATAGGAATGAAACTGATGTTTGCTTGTCCTGTGGCCACTGCTAATTTTTCCTAACTGGCTAGCATATCATGTACATCTCATTATTTGGGATTTGAAATAGTTTAGCTGGAATTCCATCATCTCCAATAGCTTTGTTTGTAGTGATGCTTTGTAAGGCCCTCTTGACTTCACATTCCATGATAGCTAGCTCAAGGTGATGATCACACCACTGTGGTTATCATAAGACCTTTTTTCTAAAGTTCTTCTGTGAATCCTTGCCACCTCTTCTTAACACCTTCTGCTTCCTTTAGGTCCATACCCTTTTGTCTTGTCCTGCCCATCTTTACATGGTATATTCCCTCGTTATGTCTACTTTATTGGAAGAGATCTGTAGCTCTTCTCAGTCTGTTGTTTTCATGTGTCTCTTTATATTTATCACTTAGGAAGACTTTCTTAGCTCTCCTTGCTATTCTTTGTAACTCTGCATTCAGATGGACATATCTTTTCATTTTGCCTATCGTCTTTCCCTCTCTTCTTTGGTAGAAAGAAATAAATTTGAAAGTCCTCCTCAGACAACGATTTTGCCTTTTTGCATATCTTCTTCTTGAGGATGATTTTGATCACCACTTCCTGTACAGTGTTATGAACCTCCATCCATCAATCGTTCATATTGGGCACCTAGCAGCCTTGGGAATTCACCGTTCAGTGACCTTTCTTTTTACCTTTTCATTCTGTTCATGGGGTTCTCAAGACAAGAATACCAAAGCGGTTTGACGTTAATGTATCCAGTAGACCATGCTTCATGAGAATTCCCATCATGACCTGACCATCTTGGGTGGCCCTACATAGGATGATTCAGAGCTTCATTGAGTTAGACAAAACTCTGTCCAAGTGATCACTTTGGTAAGTTTTGTGCAATTGTGGCTTCCATTTTGTCTGTCCCCTGATTGGTAAGGATGAGAGGCTTATGGGAGAGTCCTCATAATATTTCAATTACAAAATCATAAACAACAGTCCTGGATTTTTTTTTTTTCTCTTTGACTACTTCTCTACTGATACAAAACGAAGAAAGTACACACTTGTAAGTCCCATTTTTGTATCAGATATTTTTTTCTGATTTTCCCAACTGTTCCAATGTTGCTGAATGACTTCCTGATACTTAATATAGCCAATTTTATAGTAACTCCCCCTGCCATACCAGACACACTCAAATAAATGAAAGGAAGATGAAATGCAAAGAAAGAACAGACAAGCCAACTTCTGAAGAGTGTTGTAAATAAAGAAAAGTCATGGGAAAGTGAGCCATAAGTCGGCAGACTGACACAGTAGTGTGGGGAAAACTCTGGAGAGAAATCAGCAAAACTTGTAAACAGATCATTTGTCATCAGTCCGGCTATCAGTCGTGTGTGACTTTTTGTGACCCCATAGATTGCAATATGCCCAGTTTCCCTGCCTATCAGCAACTCCCAGAGATTTCAGAAACTCATGTCCATTGAGTCCATGATTCCTTCCAAACATCTCATACTGTGTCGTCCTCTTCCCCTTCTGCCTTCAATCTTTCCCAATATCAGGGTCTTCTCCAGTGAGTCAGTTCTTCACATTAGGTGGCCAAAGGATTGGAATTTCAGCTTCAGCATCAGTCCTTCCAAAGAATATTCAGGACTGATTTCTTTTAGGAAGCACAGTTAGAGTCTTCGGCAACCCCACAATTCAATTCTTCAGCGCTCAGCTTTTCTTATAGTCCAACTCTCACACCCATACAAGACTACTGCCACTTGTCATAGGTATCAGTAACTTCGTATTTCTCCCTTCTAATTCTCATTAAGTTTCTTCCTTCATAATTATCCTGCCTACATATTAAGATCCTGCTGGATTCCAAATCTAAATGACACATTTCAACTTCTTCCTTAGTCTCATGACAGGATTACTTATGGCCTTATTGGTCATCTCCATTTGTTTTAGTCTAGCAATCAGTTAATCCCATTACTTCTGACACTAGGAAATATAGGAATGTGAGGGGCATCGTTTCATCTCCTTCATGTCATATTCATCTTCTCCTGAGCCTCCAGATACCTCCATCAGTACTTCTTATATGTTACTTATTGAGACAATTGTGACCACACTTGATGTATCTTATAAAACTCATTATAGTATGAAAACGGGAAATATACTAAAATCCTGGGGAAACTTCACTGTTTGAGAACTCCCTCAGAAACGGGACTCTCAGTCTTCCTGATACATTCTCTGGCAAGGTTTAGAGGCTCAGAGTGAAAGAATATTAGAGATTCACCTTCCTGTATGGATGAATTGTGGAATACAGTTAAATCTAAAACCTCTTTAACTTGTGACATAAAAGTAGGCATGACAGCATGCCAAAGACAAAAAACAGAGCCACACACACTTAGAAAATAGTTCTAGTGGCTCTCTAGTGATATGACAGACCCGATCATGTCTATCATTAAGGAGCCTGGTCCTAGATAAGGAAGGGATATATATGGGTCTCAGTGTTGTCATTTCCTCTCAATTCCAGAGATTTCCATTGCTCTAGAAAAGGGAAAATTTGTTCGAGGTTATTATTCCCAAATCAGCGAAGCAATATCCCAGTTTATCAGATCCCATATAGCCAAAGCAATATAGAAATCCATATTTCTGCTAATAGGAAAGAAATTCCAAAACATCAGTGGAGAAAAGGAAACAAACCTCTTGCCAAAAGGGAGGTAATTTTTTTGTTTTGTTTTAGAAAAAGAAACAGTTCAGTTCAGTTCAGTCACTTAGTCGTGTCCGACTCTTTGCGACCCCATGAATCACAGCACGCCAGGCCTCCCTGTCCAACACCAACTCCCAGAGTTCACTCAGACTCATGTCCACAGAGTCGGTGATGCCATCCAGCCATGGGCCAGCATATCTCGCATCTGCATCGCCAGGGCCGGCATCTCTAAAAGAAACAGTAGTGCATAAAAATACACAAAGATAATTTAGAGAAAAATGCTTACTAACTTCAGGGTACACCACATGGAGACCTATTAAAAAGAAAGACAATTTGTATCTGAACACAAGTAAATGTGTAAGTGTGTGTGTTCTGTCCTGTGTGACTCTGCAAAGCAATGAGTGTAACCCTCCTGCCCCTTCTGTTAATGGGATTTTCCAGGCACGAAACCTGGAGTGGGTTGCCATTCTCTACTCCATTAAGTTAGGCATGTAAAGCTGAAGAAAAACATTAGCCAAGCATTTTATTGCATCTTTTTCAAGATAAAGCAAACTGTATAAGCTCTAGGCTCCAGACAGTGTCTCTGCATTTCCAAAGTTGCACTTGTGAAAGAGGCAAGTTTACACGCTTATGGACTGGGATGAGTCAAAATATAGAAGAGACCAACTAAGCATAACAGGGAAATGTTTAACAATCTGGATTACTTCACAATGTTTTGAGTCCCATTTTTTAGCTCTAAGCCCCCAAACAGAATACATTCCATCCTTTACTGTTTCAACATTTCAAGCAGGAGACAAAGGTAAAATGACGGAGTAGAATGCCAAGAAGTGGGTCATAAATCTGTGTATCTGACTCAGTAACTTTACTGCATTTTCATTTATATTTCCAGAATTCACCTCCAAGAACTTCCTTCTAACTCTAATAATGCTGCAGACCTTGTGTAGCCCTGGTGATTGCAGTAAAGGGGCCAATGAGATAGTGACACTGATTATCCCTCAGGGCTCCAGGAATAGGACAATATATCCAGTGTTAATCTTTGTTGTAGGAGATGCTAGAGATCAGGCATTGGCAAGTTCCAAATGGGCACAGAAACCATAGGAATGCAGAACCACTTGCAGATTAATAAGTTTAATCACTTATTCCTCCCGGACATGGTTTACAACAAGATCAATAAGTATTAGAGATGTTATTAGTCTTCGTATCTTTCACTAAAGTATGAAGTACAGGTTGGTGCTGGTTTAGAGAGGGTCTGGGTGTACACAGAAGCATCACTGACCATGAGGTAGTGATGCAAGGGCCGGTTGGTGTCAAATTCAATTAATGTATAGCTGAGAAAAATAAATCCATAATGTAGCATGCTGCTAGAACTATGCAGAACTATGGCTGCTGGTGCTATACTTCAAGGATGGCTTCAACATATCCCCCACTAGGTCCTACCACCTATTCCATATTTTATACTATCCCTACAAGAAACGTTCAGGGAGAAGAAAATACAACTAGTGTGCTGCCATGAAGCTAGAGCTAATGTATGTGCTGAAGTACGGACTCACCAAGAAACACCTTTTCCATTGGTACTACAAATTCCAGGTAAGCTGAAAATAGAGTGCTCCAAGACTAAAACAGATAGGGTCATCAAATCTGTGTTTATTAAGATGTTTATTAACATCTTAACTGCATAGAAGGGGCATCAGAACCTAACACTACTCCACTTAAGCATTTCTCATGAATTTCACTACCTATATGATAAGACATTTCTAATCATTTCTGTCATTCCTGCTCCCTGCTCATGTCCACACATGACCAGTCATTCAGATACCTTTAAGCTCCATATTTTGTTCTTCTCATATTCTGTGCCTTGTCAATGTCCTTCATTTTGCCTGAATTGTCCTTCCCTTCTTTTGATATTTTTCCTACCAAATCTTGATTTTTTTAAAGTGGAGAGTTAAAAAGAGATAAAGAGGATATAAAGATGAAGAGGAACATGAAAAAGCTATCTTAAAATTCATCTTTCAAGAAATGAAGGTATATTATCTCGTCCCATCACTTCATGGCAAATAGATGGGATTCAATGGATACAGTGGCAGACTTTATATCCTTAGTCTCCAAATCGCTGCAGATGTTGACTTCATCAGTGAAATTAAAACACTTGCCCCTTGGAAGAAAAGCTATGACCATCCTAAATAGCATATTAAAAAGCAGAGAGATTAATTCCCGACAATAGTCCATCTGGCTAGAGCTATGCTTTTCCCAGTAGTCATGTATGAATGTGAGGGTTGACTATAATAAAAGCTGAGCACAGAAGAACTGATGCTTTCAAACTGTCCTGTTGGAGAAGACTCTTGAGAGTCCCTTGGCCTGCAAGGAGATCCAACCAGTCCATTCTAAAGGAGATAAGTCCTGTGTATTCACTGGAAGGACTGATGCTAAAGGTGAAACTCCAATACTTTGGCCACCACATGCGAAGAGCTAACTCAGTGTAAAAGACCCTGATGCTGGGAGGGATTGGGGGCAGGAAGAGAATGGGATGACAGAGAATGAGATGCCTGGATGGCATCACAGACGGGATGGGCATGATTTTGAGTGAACTCTGGGAGTAGGTGATAGATAACGAGGCCTGGCGTGATGTGATTCATGGGGTCACAAAAAATAGGACATTTTTGAGGCACTAACACTTTCCCTTTCTGGTAATAGTTTGGTATTGGTGGCTTCCTGTAAAATGCTATGGTCCAGAGGTCAAAGGTAGATTCTGACTCAGGCATGCAATAAACAGGAAAACCAATAAGGAAAAAAAAAAGAAAAAAAGAAAGAAAGAAGGAAAAAGAGAACTCACCCAGTGTGGCTTTCTGGCAAAACGACAAGGTTATTTCTCTTTAATATTGTACCACGAAGGTTCCTTTAAAAATTAGGTATCCTTCAACTTTACAAATCCTGGCCACCTAAACCTGTAAAAGACTCTCTATTCTGGAAAACTGCTTTAGTCAAAAGAAAGCCTACTCATCTGAGAGGTAAGAATGCATTTCTAATGGTAAAATTTTGACAGGAATAACATGGAAGCAAATGACTGAATAAAAAGTGAGAAAAAGTGTAGTACAATTTGATTTCCAGTTGAAATTATACTTGCTTTTTCACTGCGTTATCTTGTTTCTGTCATTCCATGTCTCCTGAAAATCCTCATCATTAAGTCCCAAGAACAGCAATCATGGACACTGATTTAAGGGATTGTTATGGAAAACGTCGCAGAGAGTAGGACACGACCAAGCGACTGAACTGAACTGAACTGACCTGATGGAAAACGTTCCCACCACAGAATAGAAAATACATATCATTCACCAAAATAGGAAAGCAAAAAACTTTCATACACAAGCATCAATTTCTGTTAATGAAAAATGTTCTTTGTGACATTTACTATCCCTGATACACACCTCTGAAATACATAAGTCATTGTAAAAAATGCTTTCCTTAGAAGATGATGACAATTTTTTTTAGTTCTTCTTGGGAATGAAACCCAATGTTGGTGATTTTAATTTGTAAACTATATACTACTTTTTCAGAGGGTTAGGATCTTAAGAATCTTGCTTCCATACAGATTTTCTGAAGATGAACTTGTTTAATATATGTGTTTCTTGTCGATTCCGTAAGTCCTTATTCAGACATTTTTTTTACTCCCTAAATAGAGACTTCTACTCCTGAAGCAAGGAGAGTAAAGTCAGAAGGAAAAATAGATATGGGATATGATAGTTAATTCCAATCGGAGAACACAATCTATCAAAGAAAATTGAACAGCTCAACTAAAATAGTAATCTTATAACAATCTGTAAAGTCAGAAGAAAACTTCATGAGTGATTTAAAATCATATCTCTAAGACCATTAACAAAAAGATAAAAATCAAGGGAAGCAGAAGAATGGCAGATGCACAGGCAGTGAGACCAAGAAGAACAGAACATAGAATGGAAGTTCAGTGTGACTGAATAAAACAGAGTTAATTGAACAATGGGAAGACTGAGAATTACTAGCTTAATGTGAACAGTGTCAGAGTCCTGATCTCTGAAGAAACAGGATTTTGCCTCAGTAACATTTACCACACTTTATCATTCATGAGCTTTTGCATAGCAGAATTTTATCCAAGAATGAAACAGGGCAGAGAAAGCTTCTGACATAGACATCAGAATCGGGACATAGAGTGCCCCTGACTAGTCTAAGCAAGAGAGCTATATACTATTTAATTTTGTTATAACAATAAATCCAAAGAATGTCTCAAGGTTGTAAAAAAGTTTACCAGACCACTTCTCAGTTCAGTTCAGTTCAGTTCAGTCGCTCAGTCGTGTCCGACTCTCCGCGACCCCATGAATCACAGCACGCCAGGCCTCCCTATCCATCACCAACTCCCGGAGTACATTCAAACTCATGTCCACAGAGTCGGTGATGCCATCCAGCCATCTCATTCTCCGTCGTCCCCTTCTCCTCCCGCCCCCAACCTTTCCCAGCATCAGAGTCTTTTCCAGTGAGTCAACTCGTCTCATGAGGTGGCCAAAGTATTGGAGTTTCAGCTTTAGCATCAGTCCCTCCAATGAACATCCAGGATTGATCTCCTTTAGAATGGACTGGTTGGATCTCCTTGCAGTATAAGGGACTCTCAAGAGTCTTCTCCAACACCACAGTTCAAAAGCATCGATTCTTCGGCGATCAGCTTTCTTCACAGTCCAACTCTCACATCCATACATGACCACGGGAAAAACCATTGCCTTGACTAAGACTACTTCTACAATTTACATTTTAAAGTAACAGGATTAGAACTTACCAGACCCACTCCTGTAATATACATTCTAATATCAAGTTTAGTCAGAATGTTTTCAAGAAGGAGAAACTGTTCCCAAGCAGGATACAATGTTGTTATATAATACTTACTAAGAAATATAGGAGAAAAATTAAAATATAAAAGCTTGTCCTTTCCTACTCCTTGAGAATTCCAAGCCTCTATCTCCTCTTCGAGAACCTCAAATTCTTTCTCCTCCTCAGGGTCTCTGGACTTATCATTCCACCTAGGAATTAACTCTCTCATTATCCCCTTTTCTTTTAAGGAGAATTATGTTGCCAAGGGAAAAGGGTGTCATTTTCATTCCATAGCTACTTCCTGATGTGATGGGGCTTCATCCCTAAATTCATCAGCATCTCTTCTAACTGTCATATTGAGAGTCTCTAGACCAGAGGTCCCAAATAATAGTTTGGAGAGGCTGTGGCAATTGTAGGAGCCTGTTCACTTGTAACTTAAAAACTTTCACACAGTTAGAAACAAATCAGCTTTAAAGTTAGAGATGAAAGATAAAATAGTCATTAAACCAAATTAAAACACAATCAAAATTAAGAGTTACATTATGTCCATAGTTACATGACTCCATTTTAGGATTTTTAGATGTCCTCAGGTCAAGAAAAAATGACATATATTATTGTTGTTGTTGAAGGTATTCACAGAGTTGAAGTCCTTTCTTTGAAGTGATGAATCCCACCATGGGGAACCCCCTTCACTTGATGAGGAGTTTGAAAAGCTGAAAGCTGAATCACAGAGTTAATTCTAAAGCTTTAGGATCTATGTCAATAGTTGTGCATAAAAATGTCTGTCATTGACATAATCCCCTTTTTTGGGCGGGGGCAGAATGAGCCTTCCCTAAAGGTGTGGGTACATTTAAACCAACAGTTTTGTGTTTCCTGAGTTAATTTATGTAGATTCCTCTTAATGATGCCATTACCCTTTATCTACCTTTCCTGAAGATTGGAGTTGGGTAAGTGATATTGTATTCCTAAAACTTTTGACACTCCTTGAGTTACAACAGCTTTAAAAATAGGGTTGCTCTGAATTGTAGAGTTCAAGATCCCACTTACATCATGAGAAGTCAGTACACTAAGATTTTGTTCATTCCTTTAACTGAGGCTGTAATGGATACAACGTTTGACGTGAGAATAGGTCTTTGAGTGTGGTCTATGAGGTTGGTAATAACAGGAACAGCATTTGTACTCAACCCATACATTTCCCATCAGCCCACTCCCTAATATTCACATTATTGTTCATTTTAAAAGAAAAGGTTCCATATTCATGAAAATAGTGGCCTGTAACTTGCACAGCATATTTACCCCCCAAAGGGATAAAGGAGACTCTGGCATCATTAGGAACCCATGAGGAAATAACACAGAGTTCTAGTTTCATCTTAATGTCAGGAAGCAACAGTTAGAACTGGACATGGAACAACAGACTGGTTCCAAATAGGAAAAGGAATACATCAAGGTTGTATATTAGCACCCTGCTTATTTAAATCCTATGCAGAATACATCATGAGGAACTCAGGGCTGGAAGAAGCACAGCTGGAATCAAGATTACCAGGAGAAATATCAATAACCTCAGATAGGCAGATGACACTACCCTTATGGCAGAAAGTGAAGAGGAACGAAAAAGCCTCTTGATGAAAGTAAAAGAGGAAAGTGAAAAGGTGGGATTGAAGCTCAACATTCAGAAAACTAAGATCATAACATCTGGTCCCATCACTTCATGGGAAATAGATGGGGAAACAGTGTCAGATTTAATTTTTTGGGGCTCCAAAATCACTGTGGATGCTGATTGCAGCCATGAAATTAAAAGACACTTACTCCTTGGGATGAAAGTTATGACCAACCTATGTAGCATAATGAAAAAACAGACATTCCTTTGCCAACCAAGTTCCATCTAGTCAAAGCTATGGCTTTTCCAGTGGTCATTATGAATGTGAGAGTTGGACTGTGAAGAAAGTTGATTGCCAAAAATTGATGCTTTTGGACTGTGGTGTTGGAGAAGACTCTTGAGAGTCCCTTGGACTGCAAGGTGATTCAACCAGTGCATTCTAAAGAAGATCAGTCCTGGGTGTTCATTGGAAGGACTGGTGCTAAAGTTGAAACTCCAGTCCTTTGACCACCTGATGTGAAGAGGTGGCTCACTGGAAAAGACTCTGATGATGCTAGGAGGGATTGGAGGCAGGAGGAGAAGGGGACGACAGAGAATGAGATGGCTGGAAGGTATCACTGACTTGATGGACATCAGTTTGAGTGAACTCCAGGTGCTGGTGATGGACAGGGATGCCTGGCATGCTGTGATTCATGGGGTCACAAATATTCGGACATGACTGAGCTACTGTACTGAACTGAACAGAACATAATAGCTCTTGGCTCATCCTGATAGCTTTAGTATAATACAGGATAGGAGGAAAGTGGACCATGGGGCTTCAGTGAGCACAGAGAAACTTGCCCTGTTTTCCAAAAGGTATCAACTGATTAGCCCCCACAGAGTGCTTAATACCTAGTGTTCCTCAGATGTTATTAAGATGGGGGCATGTGTGTGGTCCCAATTCTCTTGAGAGTCTGATGACTGGGGCCTATATCTCAGAGGTAAGTCTCTTCTCTTGTGTGGTTCTTTGCAGATGATACAGGGAGCCAGAGGTGCCTTGGATGCCTGAGGGGAAAACTTGTTGAAATATCCCTCCTTTCCTCAGTAATAGTAAGCCCATCCCTTTTCACCTGTGTCCCTCTGGTTATTTTTCTCAGGTTGTTTCAGAGCCGTTCTAATAGACATTGTTGGGGCTTCAGGTTTTGCTGGATTCCCCCCCACCTCTATTTTCATCCTCAGATTCTCTACTATAATATACCATCTGAAATATCTGTAACAGTTTTCCTAAGGTTTAATTTGGCCCAAATACCTGTTTTCATAACTAATGGCAGACATCTGATGTAAAATGAGTGAGAAATCTATGTTTAAAATTATTTCTCCCTCTGTAATATTAAGGTGAATGTCAGTAAAATTATGGGGAGCTTCCCGTAGTCTATTTAGGAATGTACCAGAATTTCCTTCTCTCCCTATTCTATGTCAACCAATTTGGCATAATTTAAAGTCAGTGGGTGGGGCTGGGGTGTCATCCTAAGATGGCAGAGGAATAGGACTGGGAGACCAATTTCTCCCCCAAAAATCCAGCAAAAGAACATTTGAACGCTGAACAAAGTCCACAAAATAATTTCTGAACACTGGCTTGAAGACATCAGGCAGCCAGAAATGCTGCCAATTTTCTTCAAAATGAGGTAGGGCAGAATATAAAATAAAAGGAGTGTTAGCGATGGAGAGCCGTTCTGGCAAGGGAATCTTAAAGAGGAAAAAGTTTACAAACACCAGGAAACCCTCTCTCCAGCGTGTCTGTCGGGAGTTTTGGAATCTCAGAGGGCAACGCACCCAGGAAAACAATACATACAGACATATATACATACATAAAACCCACAGGTTATATGCCTACCCCAGACACTTGCATCCATCACCAGGAAGAGGGGGCTGAATAGGGAGGAGTGGGCTGCATTGCTTAGGATAAGGACCAGTCTCAAATGTCCTGAGGGCAATCTGAGGGGGTGCGAAGAGAAAGGGAAAGAGAACTATCCCAGAAAAGCCCTTACTTGAGATACTGCCGGGCCCACTCACAGAGCAAAGGACAGAGCAAATACCAGAGGAGAATGTGCAGGATGTGGACCAGCCCATCCACCGCAGGAGGAGGGGGCAGGAGGGTGGTAGCCAGAGCAAGAAAGGGGCAAATTCAGTCCCAGAGACAGCATTCCCTATCAAACTGTGAACAGTCTTCCAGTTGCTAACCAAGACTTCCTGGAATTCTAGACAGTTGACATCCACCAGGAGTGCCACAGCGACAGATCAGTACCCCAGTAAAGACACAGCAGAGATGGTGCACACTGTTACCCAGTAAACCAAGAGGCTGGGACCGGGGAAGAGATAAGGCGATCTCACTGCCAGGGAGAGGACACTAGCCAAACACCTTGTTGTCTGAGCTATTCAGGACTGGGAAGTGTAACAACAACAACAAAAAAGCCCAACTCATTCTGTAACTTTGGGGAGTACCAGAGAACCTGGCCCTGAGTGGCCTAGATCAGGAAAGTGCACGCAACTTGGGGCCCGCTCCCTGAAGAGTAATCTGGAGCCTGAGTAGTGTAGACTAGGAAAGCAAACAACCAAGAGCAGGGGCAAACCCAGGGTGTCCAAGGCACTGCGAGCACTCCCCACACACGCCATTGATATTTGTTTGCAGTGTTTCTCCCTCCTCACAGCATGATTGAAAAAGTGAGCTTGAATAAGAGAACACTTCTCACCCTTATGTTAGAGTGGAAATTGGACACTGAAGAGAGCAGAGAACAGAAGAAACCAAACAGAAGGAACCACGTTGGAAGGGACAGATGAAACAGAATACCCCCTGTAGATAATAACAACTACACTGGGGGTGTACTTTAGATCTTGAGAACAAGATCTAAGCTGGAACAATGAGCTATCTGAAACTGAACTGAGTCCACACTCTCTGAAACAGCTCCAGAGAGATGTATTTTTACTACTTTCATTTTTTTAAAATTATTTTTTAAGTCCTCTGTACTGCCTTTAATTTTCATTTTTATAACATATTATTACCTTACCCATGCCAAAAAAGTAGAGGTTAGACCGTCAAAACTACAATATTAAACAAAAACAAAAACCCCAAAATATACTTTTTTTCTTTTGTTTTTTAATACTGAATTTTTGTGAGTCCAACTTCTACTTTAGATTTTTGAAATTTGCTTTTTGGTAGTTATCAATATTTTACCTTTACGAATCTAATCTTAAGTACCCATTTTTATCTAGTAGTGTGATTACTGGCTTGATTACTCTCTCCCCCTTTTGATTCTCCTTTTTCTTCACCAGGTAGCCTCTATTTCCTCCCTCCACCTTCTCTTCTCTACCTAACTCTGCGAATTTCGCTGTGTGTTCTGGGCTGTGGAGAAGATAGTAATACTTTGATCTATCCCTGTCTTTTTTATTTCCCTTTTTCTCAGCCATTTCACCTCTATCTCCTTCCTCCTTCTTCTCTTCTCCATATAACTCTGTGAGCCTCTCTGAGGGTTCCAGACTGTGAAGAGCACATAGAAAATAGGTTACTGGTTCGATTGCTTTCTCCCCTTGTGATTCCCCCTCTCCACCTTCTGGTCACTTCTATCTCCCTCCACCCTCTTCTCTTCTCCATGTAATTCTGCAAACCTCTCTGGATGTCCCTCACTGTGGAGAGTCTTTTCATCAATAACCTAGAAGTTTTATCATTGGTGCTGTATGGATGTAGAAGTCTTGAGGCTACTGTAAGTATAAGACTCTAAACCAGAAGCAGGAGGCTTAAGCCCAAAACTTGAGAACAGCAAAGAACTCTTGACTTCAGGGAATATTAAATGATAAGAGATGATCCGAAAACCTCCATTCCTACACTGAAAGCAAAGATGACCCAAGAGTCACCAAGTTCCAGAGAAAGACATACCACACAAATTATCCAGCAACACAGGAACATAGTGCTGAGCTTCAATATACAGGCTTCCCAAAGTCATTCCAATCGCATAGACATCTCAAATCTCACTACTGGATAATTCATTGCAATCCAGAGAGAAGAAACCCAGTTCCACCCATAAGAACACCGACACAAGCTCCACGAATCAGTAAATTAGCAGCAATCAAACACAAAGAACAGATATTAAAATCTCCATGGGAAAAACAACAAATAACACACAAGGGAATTCCCATAAGAATACCAACTGATCTTTCAATAGAATCTCTTCAGGTCAGGAGGAATGACAGGACATATTTAAAGTGATGAAAGAGAAAACCTACAACACATATTACTGTACCCAGGTAGAATCACATTCAAATATGAAGGAGAAATCAAAACCTTTACAGACAAGTAAAAGCTGAGAGAATTCAGCACCTCCAAACAAGCTCTTCAACAAATGCTAAAGAATCTTAGACAGGAAACACAGAAATCGTATATACACTCGAACCACAAACAACAAAGTAATTGGCAATAGGATACTAATATCAATAATTACCTTAAATGTAAATAGGTTGAATATCCCAAACAAAAGACAATCGCTGGAAGAATGAATACAAAAGCAATACCACGGTATATGCTCTCTACAAGAGACCCACTTCAAAATACGGGACATAAAATAGTGATCGAAAATGAAGGGATGGAAAAACATATTACATGCAAATGGAGACCAAAAATATAAAAAAGCTGGAGTAGCAATACTCATATTAGATGAAATAGACTTTAAAATAAAGGCTATGAACAGAGACTAAGAAGAACACTCTATCATGATCAAAGGATCACCCCAAGAAGAAGATCTAACAATGACAATCATATACGGACCCAACATAGGGCACTGGACTATGTAAGGCAAATGCTAACAAGTATGAAAGGGGAAATTAGCAATAAAACAATAATAGTGGGAGACTTTAATATCACTCAAAACTATGGATAGATCAACTAAACAGAAATTAACAAGGAAACACAAACTTTAAATGCCACCGTGGACCAGTAGACCTAGTTGATACCTATAGGACATTTCACTCAAAAACAATCAATTTCACCTTTCTCTCAAGTGCACATGGAATCTTCTCCAGGATAGATCATATCTTGGGCCATAAATCTAGCCTTGGTAAATTCAAAAACAATTAAAACCATTCCAATCATCCTTTCTGACCACAATGCAGTAATATTAGATCTCGATTACAGGGAAAAAAATTTAAAATGCCAACATATGGAGGCTTTTGAATAACCAAAAAATCACAGAGGAAAAAAAAAAAAGAAAAATATGCATAGAAAGGAGTGAAAAATGAAGACCCAACAACCCAAAACCTATGACACTGTAAAAGCTGTGCTAAGGGAAGGTTCATAACACTACAGACTTACCTCAAGAAACAGGAGAAAACTCAACTGAATAACCGCACTTCAAACTTAGTTCAGTTTAGTAGAGTTCAGTCGCTCAGTCATGTCCGACTCTTTGCGACCCCATGAATCACAGCACGCCAGGCCTCCCTGTCCATGACCAACTCCCAGACTTCACTCAAACTCATGTCCATCAAGTCGGTGATGCCACCCAGGCATCTTATTCTCTGTCGTCCCCGTCTCTTCCCACCCCCAATCCCTCCCAGCATCAGACTCTTCCAGTGAGTCAACTTTTCGCATGAGGTGGCCAAAGTATTGGAATTTCAGCTTTAGCATCAGTCCTTCCAATGAACACCCAGGATTGATCTCCTTTACAATGGACTGGTTGAATCTCTTTTCAGTCCAAGTGACTCTCAAGAGTGTTCTCCAGCAACGCAGTTCAAAAGCATCAATTCTTCAGCGATCAGCTTTCTTCACAGTCCAACTCTCACATCCATACATGAAAACGGGAAAATATCATAGCCTTGACTAGACGGACATTGATTGGCCAACTAATGTCTCTGCTTTTTAATATGCTATCTACTTTGGTCATAACTTTCCTTCCAAGCAGTAAGCGTCTTTTAATTTCATGGCTGCAATCAGCATCTGCAGTGATTTGGGAGCCCAAAAAATAAAATCAGACACTGTTTCTACTGTTTCCCCATCTATTTCCCATAAAGTGATGGGACCAGATGTCATGATATTTGTTTTCGGAATGTTGAGCTTCAAGCCAACCTTTTCACTCTCCTCTTTCACTTTCATCAAGAGGCTTTTGAGTTCCTCTTCACTTTCTGCCAAAAGTGTAGTGTCATCTGCATAACTGAGGTTATTGATATTTCTCCCAGCAATCTTGATTCCAGCTTGTGCTTCTTCCAACCCAGCGTTCCTCATGATGTACTCTACATATAAATTAAATAAGCAAGGTGACAATATACAGCCTTGACGTATTCCTTTTCCTATTTGGAACCAGTCTCTTGTTCCGTGTACAGTTCTCACTGTTGTTTCCAGACCTGCATACAGGTTTCTCAAGAAGCAGGTCAGGTGGTCTGGTATTCCCATCACTTTCAGAATGTTCCAGAGTTTATTGTGATCGACACAGTTAAAGGCTTTGGCATAGTCAATGAAGCAGAAATAGATAATTTCCTGGAACTCTCTTGCTTTCTCCATGATCCAGGGGATGTTGGCAATTTGATCTCTGGTTCCTCTGCCTTTTCTAAAATGTGCTTGAACATCTGGGAGTTCACGGTTCACATATTGGTGAAACCTGGCTGGGAGAATTTGGAGAATGACTTTACTAGTGTGTGAGATGAGTACAATTGTCCTGTAGTCTGAGCATTCTTTGGCATTCCTTTTCTTTGGGATTGGAATGAAGACTGACATTTTCCAGTCCTGTGAACAGTGCTGAGTTTTCCAAATTTGCTGGCATATTGAATGCAGCATTTTCACAGCATCATCTTTCAGGATTTGAAATAACACCATTGGAATTCCATCACCTCCACTAGCTTTGTTCTTAGTGATGCTCTCTAAGGCCCGCTTCACTTCACATTCCATGATGTCTGGTTTCACATGAGTGATCATGTCATCGTGATTATCTTGGTCATGAAGATCTTTTTTGTACAGTTCTTCTGTGTATTCATGCCATTTCTTCTTAATATCTTCTACTTTTACGTCCAAACAATTTCTGTCTATCGAGCCCATCTTTGCATAAAATGTTCCCTTGATATCTCTAATTTTCTTGTAAAGATCTCCTGTTTTTCCTATTCTGTTGTTTTCCTCTATTTCTTTGCATTGATTGCTGAGCAAGGCTTTCTTACTAGCTATTCTTTGGAACTCTGCATTTAGATGCTTACATCTTTCCTTTTCTCCTTTTCTTTTCGCTTCTTTTCTTTTCACAGCTATTTGTAATGCCTCCTCAGACAGCCATTTTGCTTCTTTGCAATTTTTTTTTTCCCATGGGGATGGTCTTTTCCCTTTCTCCCGTACAATGTCACTAACCTCCGTCCAGAGTTCATCAGGCACTCGATCTATCAGATCGAGTCCCTTAAATCCATTTCTTACCTACACTGTATACTCATAAGGGATTTGAATAAACTTCACCAGTAAAACAACTAGAAAAGGAATAAATTAACAACCCCAGGGTTAATAGAAGGAAAGAAACCTTAAAAATTGGGGCAGAAATTAAAAAAGAAAGAAAAGAGAACATAGGAAAAAAAAGAAGAAGGAAAAGTTGGTTCTTGAGAAGATAAATAAAAGTGACAAACCATTAGCCAAGCTCATCAAGAAACAAAAGGGAAGAATGAAATCAACAAAATTAGAAACAAAAATGGAGAAATCACAAATGACAACACTGAAATACAAAGGTTCATAAGAGACTATCAGCAACTATATACCAATAAAATGGACAACTTGGAAGAAATGAAAAATTCGTAGAAAAGTCTAATTTTCCAAACATGAACCATGAATGAATAGAAAATCTTAATAGATCCACCACAAGCAAGGAAATTGAAACTGTAATCAGAAATCTTCTAGCAAACAAAAACCAAGGATCAGTCGAATTCGCAGATGAATTCTCCCCAAAATGTAGATAACAGCTAACACCTATCTTACTCATATTCTTGCAGAAAATTGAAGAGAAAGATAAATTTCCAAACTCATTCTATAAGACCACAATCATCCTAATAATAAAACAAGACAAAATGAAGAGTGAAGTCGCCTAGTCGTGTCTGACTCTTTACAATCCCATTGACTGTAGACCACCAGACTCCTCCTCCTCAACAAGTAAGGGAACAGGATAAATGCCCACCAACCCAAATAAAAGAGGAAGAGATAGGGAAACTACACGATAAAGAATTCCAAAAAATGATACTGAAAATGATCCAAAATCTTGAAAACAATTGGAGCTTCAGTTCAGTTTAGTTCAGTTTAGTCGCTCAGTCCTGTCCGACTCTCCGCGACCTCATGAATCACAGAAGATACAACCTTGACTCGAGAGTAAAATCTGATAACACCATATTAGGCCTAAAAGCATCCACCAATTCTCCAGGCCTCCCTGTCCATCACCAACTCCCGGAGTTCACTCAAACTCATGTCCGCAGAGTTGGTGATGCCATCCAGCCATCTCATTCTCTGTCATCCCCTTCTCCTCCCACCCCCAACCTTTCCCAGCATCAGAGTCTTTTCCAGTGAGTCAACTCTTCGCATGAGGTGGCCAAAGTATTGGAGTTTCAGCTTTAGCATCAGTCCTTCCAATGAACAACCAGAACTGATCTCCTTTAGAATGGACTGGTTGAATCTCTTGAAGTACAAGGGACTTTCAAGAGTTTTCTCCAACACCACACATCAAAAACATCAATTCTTTGGCGATCAGCTATCTTCACAGTCCAACTCTCACATCCATACATGATCATGGGAAAACCATAGCCTTGATTAGACAGATCTTTGTTGGCAAAGTAATGTCTCTGCTTTTTAATATACTATCAAGTTTGGTCATAACTTTCCTTCCAAGCAGTAAGCATCTTTTAATTTCATGGCTGCAATCAGCATCTGCAGTGATTTGGGAGCCCAAAAAAATAAAGTCTGACATTTTTTCCACTGCTTTTCCTTTATTTCCCATGAAGTGATGGGACCAGGTGCCATGATATTTGTTTTCTGAATATTGAGCTTCAAGCCAACCTTTTCACTCTCCTCTTTCACTTTCATCAAGAGGTTTTTGAGTTCCTCTTCACTTTCTGCCAAAAGTGTAGTGTCATCTGCATATCTGAGGTTATTGATATTTCTCCCAGCAATTTTGATTCCAGCTTGTGCTTCTTCCAACACAGCGTTCCTCATGATGTACTCTGCATATAAGTTAAATAAGCAAGGTGACAATATACAGCCTTGACGTAGTCCTTTTCCTACTTGAAACCAGTCTGTTGTTCCATGTACAGTTCTGACTGTTGCTTCCTGACCTGCATACAGGTTTCTCAAGAGGCAGGTCATGTGGTCTATTATTCCCATCTCTTCCAGAATGTTCCACAGTTTATTGTGATCCACACAGTCAAAGGCTTTGGCGTAGTCAATGAAGCAGAAATTGATGTTTTTCTGGAACTCTCTTGCTTTCTCCATGATGCAGCGCATGTTGGCTATTTTATCTCTGTTTCCTCTACCTTTTCTAAAACCTACTTGAACATCTGGGATTTCACGGTTCACATATTGCTGAAGCCTGGCTTGCAGAATTCTGGGCATGACTTTACTAGCGTGTGAGATGAGTGCAATTGTGCGGTAGTTTGAGCATTCTTTGACATTGCCTTTCTATGGGATTGGAATGAAGACTAACCTCTTCAAGTCCTGTGAACACTGTTGAATTTTCCAAATTTCCTGGCATATTGAGTGCAGCACTTTCACAGCATCATTTTTCAAGACTTGAAATAGCTCTACTGGAATTACATCACCTCCACTAGCTACATTCGTAGTGATGCTTTCTAAGGCCTACTTGACTTCACATTCCAAGATGTCTGGTTCTAGGTCAGTGATCACGTTATCCTGACTATCTTGGTCGTGAAGATCTTTTTTTGTACAGTTCTTCTGTGTATTCTTGCCACCTCTTCTTAATATCTTCTGCTTTTCTCATATCCACACCATTTCTGTCCTTTATCGAGCCCATCTTAGCATGAAATATTCTCCTGATATTTCTAATTTTCTTTAAGAGATCTCTTGTTTTTCCTAATCTGTTGTTTCCCTCTATTTCTTTGCATTGACCACTGATGAAATTTTTCTTATCTCTCCTTGCTATTCTTTGGAGCTCTGCATTCAGATGCTTATATCTTTTTTTTCTCTCCTTTGCTTTTTGCTTCTCTTCTTCTCATAGCTATATGTAAGGCCTCCTCAGACAGCCATGTTGCTCTTTGCATTTCTTTCCCTTGGGGATGGTCTTGGTCCCTTTCTCCTGTACAATGTCACGAACCTTCATCCATAGTTCATCAGGCAATCTATCTATCAGATCTAGTCCCGTATATTTCTCACTTCCACTTTATAATCATAAGTGATTTGATTTAGGTCATATCTGAATGGTCTAGTGGTTTTCCCTACTTTCTTCAATTTCTGAATTCTTGTCTGAATTTGGCAATAAGGAGTTCATGATCGGAGCCACAGGCAGCTTCTGGCCTTTATACTAACTGTATAGAGCGTCTCCATCTTTGGCTGCAAAGAATATAATCAATCAGATTTCTGTTCTGACAATCTGGTGATGTCCATGTGCAGAGTCTTCTTCTCTTGTGTAGTTGGAAGAGGGTTTTTGTTATGTCCAGTGCCTCCTCTTGGCAAAACTCTATTAGTCTTTGTTTGCCCTGCTTCATTCTGTGTTCCAAGGCCAAATTTGCCAGGTGTTTCTTGACTTCCTACTTTTGCATTCCAGTCCCCTATAATGAAAAGGACATCTTTTTTGGGTGTTAGTTCTAAAAGGTCTCGTAGGTCTTCATAGAATCATTCAACTTCGGCCTCTTCAGCGTTACTGATTGAGGCATAAGCTTGGATTACTGTAATATTGAATGGTTTGACTTGGAAATGAACAGAAATCATTCTGTCGTTTTTATGATTGCATCCAAGTCATGAATATCGGACTTTCTTGTTGACCATCATGGCTCCTCCATTTCTTCAAAGGGATTCCTGCCCACAGTAGTAGATATAATGGTCATCTGAGTTAAATTCACCCATTCCAGTCCATTGTAGTATGTTAGGTCTTTTTGCGGGATAGATCTCTCTCTCTTTCCACCCCTCACCCCCTTACCTAGCTATCACACAGTTAAAGTTGTTTTCTCATGATAGCTCCGTCAGATTGCCCTCAGGGCATTTAGGCCTGGTCCTTACACTAAACAATATAGCCTGCTCTTCACTGTTCAGCCTCCTTTTCCCTGGTGGTAGATGCAAGTGTCTAGGGGTACTTCTCTGCTGAGTGTTGTTGTTAGCCACATAATCTGTGGGTTTTTTGTATGTATATACATAGGTATGTGTTTTTCCTCCGAGGTTCGTTGCCCTCTGAGATTCCAAATCTCCACACAGATCTGCCGGAGAGAGGGTTTCTGGTATTTGGATACTGCTCCACTTTAAGACTCCCTTTCTGGGATGGATCTCCATCACTAACTCTTTTTTCTCTCCTTTTATCTTTTATATTCTGTTCTACCTCCTTTGCAGAAAATTGACTCCGTTTCTGGGTGTCTTTTGTCCTCTGCCAGAGTAAAGAAATTGTTTTGTGCAATTTGCTCAGTGTTCAAATGTTCTTTGAATGGATTTGTGGGAGAGAAGGTGGTCTCCCCGTCCTATTCCTCTGCCATCTTAGGATCGCACCCCTCACCACCCCCCCCACACTGATTTTAAACTACACTAAGTTAGCTGACATAGAATAGGGAGACAAGGAAATTCTAGTACATTCCTATATAGACTACGGGAATCTCTCCATAATTTTACTGACATTCACCTTAATAATACAGAAAGATAAATTAATCTAAAAATAGATTTCTCTCTCATTTGGCTCCAGATGTCTTCCATAATTTACGAAAACAAGTAATTGTACAAAATTAATCCTTAGAAAGTCATGACCAACCTAGAAGGCATATTAAAAAGCAGAGACATTACTATGCCAAACAAGGTCTGTCTAGTCAATGCTATGGTGTTTCCAGTGGTCAGGAATGGATGTGAGAGTTGGACTGTGAAGAAAGCTGATAGCCAAAAAATTGATGCTTTTGAACTGTGCGGTTGGAATAGACTCTTGAGAGTCCCTTGGAATACAAGGTGATCCAACCAGTGCATTCTAAAGGAGGTCAGTCCTGGGTGATCATTGCAAGAACTGATGCTAAAGCTGAAACTCCAATACTTTGCCCACCTCATGTGAAGAATTGACTCACTGTAAAAGACTCTGGTTCTGGGAGGGATTGGGAACAGGAAGAGAAGGGGTCACAGAGAATGAGATGGCTGGATGTGATCACCGACTCGATGGGCATGAGTTTGAGTGAACTCCAGGAGTTGGTGATGGACAGGGAGGCCTGGTATGATGTGATACATGGGGTGGCAAAGAGTTACAACGGAGCTACTGAACTGGACTGAAACCTTGAACAACTGTTGCAAACATTTCAGAGGCTATATCATTGTAAAGAATATGGGGAGGAAAACAGAGATAAAAAATTCAGCAAAAGACTGAAGCCCCAACAATGTCTGTAAGAACTGCTCTGAAACAGCCTGAGAAAAATAATCAGAGAGACACAGGTGAAAAGGGATGGGCATCTCCAGAGGGATTCCCTTCAGGCATCCAAGACACCTCTGGCTCCCTGTCTTGTCTGCAAAAGACCACACTAGAGAGAGACTGACCTCTGAGATATAGGCCCCAGTCATCAAACTCTCAAGAGGATTGGGAGCACACAAAAGCCCTCATCTTAATAATATCTTAAGAACACCATGTATTAAGCACTGTGTGGGGGCTAATCTGTTGATTCCTTTTGGAAACCACGGCAAGTTTCTCTGTACTTACTGAAGCCTCTGGTCCAATTTCCTCCCATCCACTGTTATAATGGAGCTGTCAGGATGAGCCAAACGCTGTTATTTCATTCATCCATTAAGCTGCAACTCGGATTGTCTTTTATTTCCTCATGGGTTCCTAATAATGCCAGATCCTCTCTTATCCCTTTAGGGAGGAATATGCTGAACAAGGTCCAGGCCTCTGTTTTCATAATACGGAACCCTTTTTTTAATATGGACAATAATGTAAATGCTAGGATGTGGGCTGATGGGAAAAGTATGGGTCGAGCGCAAATGCTGTTCCTGTTGTGACCAACCTCAAAGACCCTGTGTATACCATGCTCAAAGACCTCTTTTCATGTCAAAAGCAGTATCCATTACAGCCTGAGTTTAAGGAATGGACAAAATCTTACTGTACTGACTTCTCATGATGTAAGTGGAATCTTAAACTCTACAATTCAGAGCAACAGTGGCTCCATTTTCAAAACTTTTGTAACTGCAGGAGTGTGAAAAGTTATATGAATAGAATATCACTAACCCAACTCCCATCTTCAGGAAAGGTAGAAAAAGTGTAACGATATCATTAAGAGGCATCTACATAAGCTAACTCAGGAAACAGAGAACCATAAGTTGAAAATTTACCCGTACCTTTAACGAAGGCTCAGGCTCCCCACCCCCCTGCAAAAAAAAAAAAAAAAATGGATTTTCTCAATGACACACCAATTTTATGCACAGATATTAGCATGGATCCTCAAGCTATAGAATTAACTATGTGACTCAGGTTTCAGCTTTTCAACCTCCTCATCATTTGAAGGCGGCCTCCCATGTTGGGATTCTCCAATTCAAGGAAAGGCCTTTTTTCAACTCTGTGAATGACTTCAACACAAAAATCCTATGTGATAATTCTTGATCTGAAGATACCTATAAAGCCTAAAATAGACTCATGTAACTATGGACATAATGTAACTCTTGATTTTGATTGGGCTTTAATTTGGTTTAATGACTATTTTATATTTCATCTCTAACTTTATAACAGGGTTTGTTTCTAACTGTGTGAAAGTTTTTACGTCACAAATGTACAGTCTGCTACAATTGCCGCAGCCTCTCCCAAATATTACTTGGCACCTTTGGACCACAGACTCAATATGAGGGTTAGAAGAAATGCTGATAAATTTAGGGATGAAGCCCCATCACTTCAGGAAGTAGTTATGGAATGAAAAGGACACCACTTTTCCTTGACAAAGTAATTCTCCTAAAAAAGAAAAGAAGATAAAAAGAGAATCAGTTCATCAATTCATTTCGTTTCAGTTCAGTCGCTCAGTAGTGTCCGACTCTTTGCGACGCCATGAATCACAGCATGCCAGGCCTGCCTGTCCATCATGAACTTCCAGAATTCAGTCAAATTCAAGTCCATCTAGTTGGTGATTCCATCCAGCCATCTCATTCTTTTTCTTCCCCTTCTCCTCCCACCCCCAATTCTTCCCAACGTCAGAGTCTTTTCCAGTGAGTCAACTTATCACATGAGGTGGCCAAAGTATTGGAGTTTCAGCTTCAGCATCAGTCCTTCCAATGAAACCCAGGATTGACCTCCTTTAAAATGGACTGGTTGGTTCTTCTTGCAACCCAAGGGACTCTCAAGAGTCTTCTCCAGCACCACAATTCAAAAGCATTAATTTTTCAGCGATCAGCCGTCTTCACAGACCAACTTTAACTTGCATACGTGACCACCGGAAAAACCTTAGCCTTGACTAGACGGACCTTTGTAGGCAAACAATGTCTCTGCTTTTTAATATACTATCTAGGTTGGTCATAACTTTCCTTCTAAGGAGTAGGCGTTTTTTAATTTCATGGCTGCAATTAGCATCCTCAGTGATTTTTGAGCCCCCAAAACTAAAGTCTAACACTCTTTCCACTGTTTCCCCGTCTATTTCCCATGAAGTGATTTAACCAGATGCCATGATCTTTGTTTTCTGAATGTTGAGCTTCAAGCCAACTTTTCACTCTCTTCTTTCACTTTCTTCAAGAGGCTTTTGAGTTCCTCTTAACTTTCTGCCATAAGGGTGGTGCCATTTGCACATCTGAGGTTATTGATATATCTCCCGGAAATCTTGATTCCAGCTTGTGCTTCTTCCAGCCCAGCGTTCCTCATGATGAACTCTGCATATACGTTAAATAAGCAGCGTGACTATAGAACCTTGACATACTCCTTTTCCAATTTTGAACCAGTCTGTTGTGTCATGTACAGTTCTGTTTCTTCCTGACCTGCATATAGGTTTCTGAAGAGGCAGGTCAGGTGGTCTGGTATTCCCATCTTTTTCAGAGTTTTCCACAGTTTATTGTGATCCACACGGTAAAAAGTTATGGCATAGTCAATGAAGCAGAAATAGATGCTTTTCTGGAACTCTCTTGCTTTCTCCATGATCCAACTGATGTGGCAATTTGAACTCTGGTGCCTCTGCCTTTTCTGAAATCTGCTTGAACATCTGTGAGTTCACGGTTCACATATTGCTGAAGCCTGGCTTGTAGAATTTTGAGCATGACTTTACTAGCGTGTGAGATGAGTGCAACTGTGCGGTCGTTTGAGCATTCTTTGGCATTCCCATTCTTTGTGATTGGAATGAAGACTGACCTTTTCCATCTGGTGGCCAGTGCTTAGTTTTCCAAATTTGCTGGCATATTGAGTGCAGCACTTTCTCAGCATCATCTTCCAGAATTTGAAATAGCTCAACTGGAATTCCATCACCTTCACTAGCTTTGTTCGTAGTGATGCTTTCTAAGACCGAATTGACTTCACATTCCAAGATGTCTGGCTCTAGGTGAGTGATCACGCCATCGTGATTATCTTGGTCATGAAGATCTTTTTTGTAGAGTTCTTCCGTGTATTCTTGCCACCTCTTCTTAGTATCTTCTGTTTCTGTTAGGTCCATACAATTTCTGTCTTTATCGAGCCCATCTTTGCATGAAATATTCCCTTGGAAACTCTAATTTTCTTGAAGAGATCTGTTTTTCCTAGTCTGTTGTTTACCTCTATCTCTTTGCATTGATTGCTGAGAAATGTTTTCATATCTCTCCTTGCTATTCTTTGGAACTCTGCATTCAAATGTTGATATCTTTCCTTTTCTCCTTTGTTTTCACTTCTCTTGTTTTCACAGCTATACGTAAGGCCTCCTCAGACAGCCATTTTGCCTTTTGCATTTCTTTTCCATGGGGATGGTCTTGGTCCCTCTCTCCTGTACAATGTCACGAATTTTCATCCATAATTTATGAGGCAATCTATCTATAAGTTCTAGTCCCTTAAATCTATTTCTCACTTCCACTGTATAATCATAAGGAATTTGATTTCGGTCATATCTGAATGATCTAGTGGTTTTCCCTACTTTATTCAATTTCAGTCTGATTTTGGTAATAAGGAGTTCATAATCTGAGCCACAGGCATCTCCTGCTCTTGTTTTTGCTAACTGTATACAGCTTCTCCATCTTTCTCTGCAAAGAATATAATCAATCTGATTTCAGTGTTGACCATCTGGTGATGTGCATGTGTAGAGTCTTCTCTTGTGTTGTTGGAAGAGGGTGTTTGTTATGACCAGTGCCCTCTCTTGGCAAAATTCTATTAACCTTTGTCCTGCTTCATTCCGTGCTCCAAGGCCAAATTTGCCTGTTACTCCAGGTGTTGCTTGACTTCCTAATTTTGCATTCCAGTCCCCTATAATGAAAAGGACATCTTTTTTTGCGTGTTAGTTCCAAAAAATCTTGTATGTCTTCATAGAATTGTTCAACTTCGGCTTCTTCAGTGTTACTGGTTGGGGCATTGGTCTGGATTACTGTAATATTCATTGGTTTGCCTTGGAAACGAACAGAAATCATTCTGTCATTTTTAAGATTTTATCCAAGTCCTGCATTTCAGACTGTCTTGTTGACCATGATGACTCCTCCATTTCTTCTAAGGGATTCCTGCCCACAGTAGTAGATATAATGGTCAGCTGAATTAAATTCACCCATTACAGTCTATTTTTGTTCACTGATTCCTAGAATGTCTACGTTCACTCTTGCCATCTCCTGTTTGACCACTTTCAGTTTGCCTTGTTTCATGGACCTAACATTCCAGGTTCCTATGCAATATTGCTCTTTACAGCATCAGACCTTGCTTCTCTCTAGTCACATCCACATTTGGGTATTGGTTTTGCTTTGGCTCCATCCCTTCATTTCTTTTGGAGTTATTTCTCCACTGATCTCCAGTAGCTTACTGGGCACCTACCGACCTGGGGAATTCCGCATCCAGTATCCTATCATTGTGCCTTTCAAACTGTTCATGGTGTTCTCAAGGCAGGAACTGAAGTTGTTTGCCATTCCCTTCTCCAGTGGACCAAATTCGGCCGTGGTCCATGTGATCAGATCGACTAAGAGTATAATAAGTCCAGAGGCCCTGAAGAGGGGAAAGAGTTTGAAGTTCTTGAAGAGGAAATAGACGCCTGGCATTCTCAAGGAGTAGGAAAGGACAATCTCTTTATTTTTATTATCATTATTCCTTAAACAACACTGTATCCTGCTTGAGAACAGAAAACATTCTGACTAAACGATATTAAAATGTATACTATGATAGTGTGTCTGGTAGATTCTAATCCTGTTACCTTAAAATGTAAATTATGAATGGCCTGGTTAACTTTTTTACAACCTTGAGTAATTCTGTGGATTTATTTTAATGATGAAATGAAATAGTATATAGCTCTCTTAGACTAGTCAGTGGGCACTCTCTGTCCCCCTTCTGATGTCTATGTCAGAAGCTTTCTCTGTCTCATTTCATTCTTGGATAAAATTCTGCTACACACAAGCTCATGGATGATCAAGTGTGATCCCTGTACCCGAAAGGAAACCTGTTTCTTCAGAGATCAGGAATCTGACATTGTTCACAATAAGCTAGTAATTATCAATCTTCCCACTGTTCCTTTTATTCAGTCACACTGAACTTTCAGTCTTTGTTCTGTTCTTCTTGGTCTCGCTACCTGTGAATCTGCCATTCTTCTGCTCCCCGTGATTTTTTTTTGTTGTTGTTAATGGCCTTTGAGATATGATTTTAAATTACTCATGAAATTTTCTTCTCACTTTACAGATTGTTATAAGATTACTATTTTAGTTGAACTGTTCAATTTGTTTGATAGACTGTGGACTCCAATTGGAATAAGCACTCAGAGCCCATGTCTATTTTTCATTTTGATTTTACTCGCCTTGCTTGAGGAGTAGAGGTCTGTATTTAGAAAAAAAAAAAAGTCTGAATAAGGACTTATGGGATCAATAAAAAACACGTTTATTAAACATATTCATCTTGAGAAATTCTGGATGGAAGCAAGATTGTTAAGATCCTAACCCTCTGAAAAAGTAGATATAATTTACAAATTAAAATAATTAACAATGGGTGTCCTTCCCAAGATCAGCTAAAAAAAAAGTCATCATCTTCTAAGGAAAACATATTTTTCAATGACTTATGTGGACAAGGAACCTAAAAAAGGAAAACAGAGAGATTTCAGAGGTCTCCATCAGGGATAGTAAATGGCAGAAAGACCAACATGTCTCATTAAGAGAAATTGATGCTACAGCATGAATGTTTTTCCCTTTCCTATTTTGGTGAATGATATGCATTTTCTATTCTGTGGTGGGAACATTTTCCATAAGAATCCCTTAAATCAGTGTCCGTGATTGCTGTTGATGGGACTTA
The DNA here is from genome assembly GCF_049115385.1 of Moschus berezovskii. Taxonomy (NCBI): domain Eukaryota; kingdom Metazoa; phylum Chordata; class Mammalia; order Artiodactyla; family Moschidae; genus Moschus; species Moschus berezovskii. The sequence goes on from NC_142489.1 coordinate 22,668,263, forward strand.
ATGGTGAAGATTTTCAGGAGACATGTAATGAGAGAAGCAAGATAAAGCAGTGGAAAAGCAAGTAAAATCTCAACTGGAAACCAATTTATATTACACTTTATCTCACTTTTTATTCAGTCATTTCCTTCCATGTTATCCCTGTCAAAATTTTACCAATGGAAATGGGATTTTCTCCTCTCAGATGAGGCGACTTTCATGTAACCAAAGGCAGTTTTCCAGAATAAGAAGTCTTTTACATGTATTAGTGGTCAGGATTTGTAAAGTTGAATGTTGCCTAATTTTTAAAGGAACGTTTTTGCTATAATATTAAAGAGGAATAGTCTGGTACAGTTTTCCCAGCAAGCCACATTGGGTGAGTTCTCTTTTTCTTTCTTTTTCTTTTTCGCCATTGATCTTCCTATTTATTGCATGAGTCAGAGTCTACCTCTGATCTCTGGACCACTATACTTTTCCAGTAAGCCACCCATACCAAAGTACTAACAGAGTGGGAAAGTGTTAGTGGCTTAGACGTGTCTGATTTTTGTGAACCCAAGGACTGTACCGCCCCTCACCCCCCACCCCACCCCAGATTCCTCTGTCCCTGGAATTTCCCAGCAAGAACACTGGTGTAGGTAGGAATTTCTTTCTTCAGGTGATCTTCCTGACCAGGGATTGAACCAGGGTCTCCAACATTGCAAGCAGATATCTTTTTGTGTCTGAACTGTACAGGTCAATGACAATGAGGACTCCACTGACTAACCACCATACTCAAAGTTCAAGATCCTTGGCGTAATTCTATTGAATGGTTCTTTGATGACGACTTCTACTAATCCAGGCTGTAAAATCAACCTTCTCTAAACTGCATACCCTGTTACAATGGGAGCTGCACAAAGCTAAATACTTATGAGCTGGAAGGTTTCTAAGGAGCAAAATAGTCAAATGTTTGCTATTGAAAATAGCCAAACATAAAATAATTTAGAAATTATAGGAAGATGTCTTGATTATAAAGATTGCAGGAGAAAGAAAAATTAGAAATCAAAGTTTTGCAGGCCCACATTCATTCCATAAATGAACTCGAATAGTTTAAATTTTGTCTGTTGTATACAATGTCATCTGAGGAAGAAAAGGGTAAAGCTTAGAGGTGAACAACTGCTAAACTGATCCAATATCTTATGTGTACAGGTGAATGTATAGGAAATGACTGAATAAAAAGTGAGATAAAGTGTAATATAAATTGGTTTCCAGTTGAGATTTTACTTGCTTTTCCACTGCTTTATCTTGCTTCTCTCATTACATGTCTCCTGAAAATCTTCATATAAATGAAGTTGCTTGTTAAAGTCCAGCAAGTTTTAGTATGAGGCTTCCTCATACAATATTGACCTGAATAAATTGCAGCAAATTCTGAAGCTATTGTTAGGATTACATTTCCATAAGAATGGACAACGAAGTACACGAAGCAAACTGACATTGTGTATAAGCAATTATTATCATTGACATCATTATCCTTAATTCTTCTGTATTCTCCTCAGCATCAGTATCAGTAGCTGTAGTATAACTGTCACTAATCACATTCAGATTAGGCACCGTTTTTGTTTTTTGTTTATTTTTTCATTCAGTTCAGTCAGTGAACCGTGTCTGACTCTTTGTGACCCAATGGACTGTAGCATGCCAAACTTCCCTACCACACCAACAATGGTCAGATCCTACTCATACTGAGAGCCACAGAGTCAATGATGCCATCCAACCATCTCATCTTTTGTCATATTCTCCTGCCTTCATTTTATTTTCAGCATCATAGTATTTTGTACAGAGTCATTTCTTCACATCAGGTGGCCAAATAATGAAGTTTCAACTTCAGCATCAGTCCTTCCAAAAAATATTCAGGACTGATTTTTTTTTTTTTTAATGATTGACTAGTAGGATCTCCTTTTGTTCAAGGGACTCTCAAGAGTATTTTCTAACAGAACAGTTCAAAAATATTAATTGTTTTGTGCTCAGTTTTTATTATAATCAAACTCTTACATCCATACCTGACTACTGGGAAAATCATAGCTTTAAGCAGATGGATTTTTGTCAGCAAAAATTGTCTTGGCTTTCTAATATGATATTTAGGTTGGTTATAACTTTTCTCTCAAGGAGGAAGTGTCTTAATTTCACGGCTACAGTGTCTGTTGTGATTTTGTAGACCAAGGAAATAAAGTCTGTCACTGTTTCCATTTTTTCCCATCTATTTGCTATGAAGTGATGGTACTGGATGCTATGATCTTCATTTCTTGCAAGTGGAGTTATAAACCGGCTTTTTCACTTTACTCTTTCACTTTCATCAAGAGGCTCTATAGTTCCTCCTCAGTTTCTGCCATAACGGAGGTATCATCTGAATGTCTCAGGTTATTGATAATTCTTCAGGTAATCTTTATTCCAGCTTGTGCTTTATTTAGCCTGGCACTTTGCATGATGTACTGTTCATATATGTTAAATAAGCAAAGTGACAATATTTCTTGTCATATCCCTTTTGCAGGTTTTGATCCGTCTGTTGTTCCACATCTGGTTCTAAGTTTTACTTCTTGACCTACATACTTCTCAGGAAGCAAGGAAGGGGATCTGGCATTACCATTTCTTGAAGAATATTCCACAGATTTTTTTCATCTACACAGTCAAAGGCTTTGATGTCATCAGGAAACAAAAGTAGATTTTCTTTTTCTGGAATTCTCTTGCTTTTGCTATGACCTAGCAGATGCTGGCAGTTTATCCCTGGTTCCTTTGCCTTTTCTAAATTCAGATTGAACATCTGGACGTTTACATTATGTTAAGGCTCTAAATGTCTAGTGTAGATTTCTTTGATGAATATGTCATAGATGAGCAGTATACAATGTATTTTTCAGGCTTCTCACCCTACCTGTGGCTATTCATCAGAAAAAAACAATCTATATATGCCTATGTCAGGAATGTATAAGTGATATGAATAAGTGAAATAAAGTACTATTCACACATATATATATATATATATATATATATACATATATATATATATATATAGAGAGAGAGAGTAGTCACACTATAGATGCTGATATATTTGGGGAAGCTTATAAATGTTTCAGAAAGCTTCTGAAGATGAAATTACACCTGAAGAAGGCACTAAAAAAATCAGCATTTGGTAGGAGAAATTGTGAAAGAAGTGAAGGGCAATTCAGGCAAAATGAAGGACCATGGTAAGGCACAGAACAGGGGAAGAATAAAACATGGAGCTTAAGGGAGCTTGAATGACTGGTCATGTGTGGACATGTGCAGTGAGCAGCGATGTCAGACATGATTAGAAACATCTTATCATTTAGGTGTGAAATTCATCAGAAATGCTTAAGTGGAGGAGGATTATGTTCTGATGTCTCTTCTGTGCAGTTAAAATGTTAATAAGCACACTTTCCAGGGCCCTATCTGCTTTAGTCTTGTAACGTTGTATTTTCAGTTTGCCTGGAATTAGTAGTACGAATGGAGGAGACTGCTGCTTGGCCAAGTCCATACTTCAGCACATACATTAGCTCTAGCTTCATGGCAGCAATCTAGTGGTATTTTCTCCTCCCTGAACATTTCTTAGAGGGATAGCATAAAATGTGGAATAGGTAAAAGGAACTAGTGGGGAACATGTTGAAGACACCTTTGAAATCCAGCACCAGCAGCCATAGTTTTGCATAGTTCTAGCAGCATGCTACAATATGGATTCATTGTCCTCATCTTTACATTCATTGAATGTCACCAACCAGACCCTGCATGACTACCTCATGGTCACTTATGCTCCTATGTACACCCATCCCCTCTTTAAACCAGCATAAACCTGTACTTCATACTTTAGTGATAGATACAAAGACTAATACTGTGTCTAGTACGTATTGATCTTGAACACCATGTCCAGGAGGAATAAGTGATTAAAGTTCTTAATCTCCAACTGGTTCTGCATGCGTATGCTTTCTGTGCCCATTTGGAACATGCCAATACCTGATTTTTAGAATCTCCTAAAACAAAGATTAACACTGGATTCAGGTCAGTTCAGTTCAGTTGAGTCGCTCAGTCGTGTCCGACTCTCCGCGACCCCATGAATCACAGCAAGCCAGGCCTCCCTGTCCATCACCAACTCCCGGAGTACATTCAAATTCATGTGCACAGAGTCGGTGATGCCATCCAGCCATCTCATTCTCCGTCGTCCCCTTCTCCTCCCGCCCCCAACCTTTCCCAGCATCAGAGTCTTTTCCAGTGAGTCAACTCGTCGCATGAGGTGGCCAAAGTATTACAGTTTCAGCTTTAGCATCAGTTCCTCCAATGAACATCCAGGATTGATCTCCTTTAGAATGGACTGGTTGGAACTCCTTGCAGTATAAGGGACTCTCAAGAGTCTTCTCCAACACCACAGTTCAAAAGCATCGATTCTTCGGAGCCCTGAGGGATAATCAGGGACACTATCGCATTCGCCACTTTACTGCCATCACCAAGGCAACACAAGATCTGCAGCATTATTAGAGTTTGAAGGAAGTTCTTGGAGATGATTTCTAGAAAAAAATGAAAATGTAATAAAGTTACTGATTCAGATGCACAGGTTTATGACCCACTTCTCGGCACTCTACTCCTTCTTTTTTACCTTTTTCTCCTGCATGACGTGGTGAAGCAGTAAAGGATGGAATTTATTCTGTTTTTGGGCTTAGGGGGAAAAAAAAAGAACTCAAGGAATTGTGAAATAATCCAGATTGTTAAACATTTCCCTTTTTTGTTTAATTTGACTTTTCTATGCCTTTACTCATCCCAGTCCATAAGTTTGTAAACCTGCCCCTTTCACAAGTGCAACTTTGGAATTTCAGAGAGACTCTCTGGAGCAGAGAGATTATGCAGCTTGCTTTATCTTGAAAAAGATGCAATAAAATACTTGGGTATTGTTTTTCTTCAGCTTTATACATCTAACTTAATGGAGTAGAGAATGACAACCCACTCTAGGTTTCGTGCTTGGAAAATCCCATTGACAGAATTGTAGCCCAGGTGAGCTACACTCATTGGATTGCAAGGAGTTGGACTGGAGAGAGACACACACTTACACATCTAACTTATGTTCAGATACAAATTTTCTTTCTTTTTTACAGGTCTTCATGTGTTTCACACTGAAGGACCAAGCATTTTTCTCTAAAATATCTCTGTGAAAGTTTATACAAGTTTCTTGAAAACTTAACTGTTTCTTAAAAACAAAGCAAAGAAAAACTTCCTCCCATGTGGGAACGGCTTTGCTTCCTTTTCTCCACTGATGATGTGGAATTTCTTTCCTATTAGCAGAAATATGGATTTCTATCTTGCCTTGGCTATATGGAATCTGGTAAACTGGGATATCGCTTCGTTGATTTGGGAGTAATAACTTCTAACAAATTTTCCCTTTTCTAGAGCAATGGATCTTTGCAACTGAGAGGAAATGTCAACATTGAATCCCTTATATATCTCTTCCTTATCTAGGACCAAGCTCCTTAACAATAGGCATGAACAGGTCTGTCTTATCACTAGAGAAACACTAGAACTATTTTCCCAAGTGTATGTGATTCTGTTTTTTGTCTTTGGCATGCTGTCATGCCAACTTTTATGTCAAAACTTAAAGAGGTTTTAGATTCAACTGGATTCCACAATGCATTCCATATAAGAAGGTGAATCTCTATAATATTCTATTCCTCTGAGCCTCTAGACCTTGCCAGAGAATGTATCAGGAAGGCTTAGAGTCCCGTTTTCTCAAGCATTAGTGAGAACTAATACTTTTAATATATTAATGAGAATTAATACTTTAACATATTTTCTTTTTTCATACATTAATATGTTTTTTTTAAATTTTTCCTTTTTATTGGAGGCTAATTATTTTACAACATTATATTGTTTGGTTTTGCCATGCATTGACATGAATCCACCCCGGGTGTACACATTAAATTTGGTCACAATTGTCTCAATGAGTAACATATAAGAATCAATGATGAAGGTATCTGGCGGCTGAGGAGAAGATGGATATGACATGAAGAAGATGAAAGGATGGCCCTCATATTCCTATATTTCCTGGTGTCAGAGGCAATGGGACAGACTGACTGCGAGACTAAAACAAATGGACATGGATAACAAGGTCATAAGTAATCCTGTCATGCGACTAAGGAAGATGTTGAAATGTGTCATTTAAATTTGAAATCAAGCAGGATCTTAATCGGTTCAGTTGAGTTCAGTCGCTCAGTCGTGTCCGACTCTCCATGACCCCATGAATCACAGCACATCTGGCCTCCCTGTCCATCACCAACTCCCGGAGTTCACTCAAACTCATGTCCACAGAGTCGGTGATGCCATCCAGCCATCTTATTCTCTGTCGTCCCCTTCTCCTCCCACCCCCAACCTTTCCTAGCATCAGTCTTTTCCAGGGAGTCAATGCGTCGCATGAGGTGACCAAAGTATTGCAGTTTCAACTTTCGCATCAATCCTTCCAGTGAATATGCAGGACTGATCTCCTTTAGAATGGACTGGTTGGATCTCCTTGCATTCCAACGGACTCTCAAGAGTCTTCCCCAACACAACAGCTCAAAACCATCAATTTTTCGACGATCAGCTTTCTTCACAGTCCAACTCTCACATCCATACATGACCACAGGAAAAACCATAGCCTTGACTAGACAGATCTTTTTTGGCAAAGTAATGTCTCTGCTTTCAAATATACTATCAAGGTTGGTCATAACTTTCCTTCCAAGCAGTAAGCGTCTTTTAATTTCATGGCTGCAGTCAGCATCTGCAGTGATTTCGGAGCCCCAAAAAATTAAATCTGACACTGCTTCCACTGATTTTCCTTTATTTCCCATGAAGTGATGGGACCAGGTGCCATGATATTTGTTTTCTGAATATTGAGCTTCTAGCCAACCGTTTCACTCTCCTCTTTCACTTTCATCAAGAGGCTTTTGAGTTCCTCTTTACTTTCTGCCATAAGGGTGGTGTCATCTGCATATCTAGGTTATTGACATTTCTCCCTGCAATCTTGATTTCAGCTTGTGCTTCTTCCAGCCCAGGCTTCCTCATGATGTACTCTGCATATAAGTTAAATAAGCAAGGTGACAATATACAGCCTTGATGCACTCCTTTTCCTATTTGAAACCAGTCTCTTATTCCATGTACAGTTCTCACTGTTGCTTCCAGACCTGCACACAGGTTTCTCAAGAAGCAGGTCAGGTGGTCTGGTATTCCCATCACTTTCAGAATGTTCCACAGTTTATTGTGATCCACAGAGTCAAAGGCTTTGGCATAGTCAATGAAGCAGAAATCAATGCTTTTCTGGAACTTTCTTGCTTTCTCCATGATCCAGCGGATGATGGCAATTTGATCTCTGTTGCTGCTGCCTTTTATAAAACTGCTTGAACATCTGGGAGTTCATGGTTCACATTTTGCTGAAGCCTGGCTTCGAGAATTTTGAGCATGACTTTAATAGCATGTGAGATGAGTGCGATTGTGTGGTAGTTTGAGCATTTTTTGGCATTGCGTTTCTTTGGCATTGGAATGAAGTCTGACTTTCTCCAGTCCGGTGGCTACTGCTGAGTTTTCCAAATATGCTGGCATACTAATTACAGCACTTTCACAGCATCATCTTTCAAGATTTGAAATAGCTCAACTGGTATTCCATCACCTCCACTAGCTTTGTTCGTAGTGATGTGTTCTAAGGCCCACTTGACTTCACATTCCAAGATGTCTGGCTCTAGGTCAGTGATCACATAATCGTGACTCTCTTGGTCGTGAAGATCTTTTTTGTATAGTTCTTCTGTGTATTCTTGCCACCTCTTCTTAATATCTTCTGCTTCTGTTAGGTCCATACCATTTCTGTCCTTTATCGAGCCCATCTTTGCATGAAATGTTCCCTTGGAATCTCTAATTTTCTTTAAGAGATCTCTTGTTTTTCCTATTCTTTTGTTTTCCTCTATTTCTTTGCACTGATCACTGAGGAAAGCTTTCTTATCTCTCCTTGCTTTTCTTTGGAACTCCGCATTCAAATGCTTATATCTTTCCTTTACTCCTTTGCTTTTTGCTTCTGTTCCTTTCACAGCTATTTGTAAGGTCTCCTCAGAGAGCCATTTCGCTTTTTTTGCATTTCTTTTCCATGGGGATGGTCTTCGTCCCTGTCTCCTGTACAATGTCATGAACCTCGGTCAAGAGTTCACCATGCACTCTATCTATCAGATCTAGTTCCTTAAATCTATTTTTCACTTCCATAATCATAAGGGATTTTCATTTCGGTCATATCTGAATGGTCTAGTGGTTTTCCCTACTTTCTTCAGTTTAAGTCTGAATTTGTCCATAAGGAGTTCATGATCTGAGCCACAGTTAGCTCCTGGTCTTGTTTTTGCTAACTGTATACAACTTCTCCATCTTTGGTTGCAAAGAATATAATCAATCTGATTTCAGTGTTGACTAGGCAATATATATTAGGAAGGGAGGGATAATGAGAATCAGATGTTATAAACAGGAACTTACTGATATCTATGACAAGTGACAGTAGACATTATAGGTGTGAGTGCTGGACTACAAGAAAAGCTGAGCGCTGAAGAATTGATGCTTTTGAATTGTGGGGTTGCAGAATACTCTTGAGAGTCTCTTGGATATCAACGATATCCAAACTGTGCATCCTAAATGAAATCAGTCCTGAATGTTCATTGGAAGGACTGAAGTTGAAGCTGAAATTCCAATCCTTTGGCCACCTATTGTGAAGATATTAATCATTGGAGAAGACCCTGACACTGGGAAAGATTGAAGGCAGAAGGGGAAGAGGAGAACACAGGATGAGATGGTTGGATGGCATCATGGACTCAATGGACATGAGTTTCAGAAATCTCTGGGAGTTGCTGATAGGCAGAGAAGCCTGGCATGTTGCAATCCTTGGGGTCACAAAGAGTCAAACACGACTGAGAGACTGAACTAGATGATGACAAATGATTTGTTTACAAGTTTTGCTGATTTCTCTCCAGAGTTTCCCCCACACTCCTATGTCGGTCAACCAATTTATGACTCATTTTCCCATGGCTTTTCTTTATTTGCAACACTCTTCAGAAGTTGGCTTCTCTGTTCTTTTGCATTTTATCTTCCTTTCCATTTATTTGAGTGTGTCTGGTATGGCAGGAGGAGTTACTAAAAAATAGGCTACATTTAGTGGCAGGAAGTCATTCAGCAACATTGGTACAGTTTAAAAAATTAGAAAAAATCTAATACAAATATGGTACTTCCAATTGTGTTCTCTCTTCATTTTATATCAATAGAGAAGTATTCAAAAAAAAACATGCAAATCCCAGGTACGTTGTTATATGTTTTCTTAACTGAAATATTATGAGGAAACTCCGAAAAGCCTCTCATCCTTATCCATCAGGGGACAGACCAAATAGAAGCCACAATTGCAGAAAACTTACCAAAGTGATCACTTGGACAGAGTCTTGTTTAAGTCAGTGAAGCTATGAACACCATTTTGAACAACACGGCCAAACATGCCTGTCACTCCATGTATATCTTAACTTCATGCTTTTACATTCCAGAACCCTATGATGAAATGGACATCTTTTTTCGGCATTAATTCTAGAAATCCCTGAAGTTCTTCCTACAACTGCTCAAGTTCCCTGGTAGCTTAGATGGTAAACAAGTGAAATGCAGAGACTGCCATTGTTCATGTAGGAAAATCCACAACCAGATGGTCATGTTCAAGAAAGAGAACTCCACATTCCTTGTAGGAAAAATAACCATCCTGAACATCAGCTGTGAAATACAGATAATTCTATATGTCATGACGTAAAATCTTCAGCAAATATTCATACATGAATTGTAGAAAATTAATATTTCAGATATGAATATTGACATTGATTTGCCTATGTAAAATATAGGAATTCCATATTTCTAGTAGTCAATTTGGCATCTAGATAGGTGATCTGACATACAGAGAATTCTATATTTAGAGATGAAATACTCTCTATATAAAGAGTTTTACAGATAAAGCATCTTGAAATAAAAGATGCTATGTTAAGTATCCCCCTAAGGGACCTGACTCCTCAGTGCCAGAGAAATTGAAGTCCGCTGATTTCCTGTACAGAGGCCATTTCAAAGTGGTTCTATTCTCATCCTGCCTCCTGGTGAGAACACATGCCAGCCTACCCCATCACGCCAGGGCTCTGGGGCTGTGAGTAGCTAGAGGATCATCCTAAGCCATGCTTTGCAGAGTCCTGATAACTCAGGCATTCTGCAAAGACTTTAAAGAAGGATGTTTCAAACTGGCATACTCTGCAGGTAGCAGCTGCTTATGCTATAGTGCCGGCAGTCTCACAAACCTTACAAAAACGGCAAGATGTGCACATGTGTCTGGCCCTGTGGGAGAAAGAATACTGCTACACTTGAGAAGGACAGAAAACTCTTTGTAGGGGCTGTGCATACCCCATCTCTCAGCCTGGTAATCTGGCCTATTCTGTTTCTTGCTTTTTTTCATCTCCCAGTATAGCCCTGAATGTTTTCTTCCTGCCGCTCCTTTCTGCCTAGGGATCCAGGGCGCAGCAGCATATCTCCACTTACAGCATCCTTTCTCGGTGACATCCCTGGGCTTGATTTCCTGGCGACAGGGCTTTGGCTGCCCCATAGTTATTGTAGTTTACACAAATTTGTTCATTTTTTCGGTATTCATTCTCCTTCTAGCAGCCAGGCCAGTTCTGACAGCTCATATGCACATTTATGTTTGTGGGCACACACACATACTTACACACAACTCTAAAGGGAAGTTTTCACATATTGTCATAGCTTTGTTTTCCAGGATAATGGATTTTGGTACGTACCTCTCATTTTCTCTGGTTTTCTTTCACTAACTTGTCATTCAAATTAGTATCCTTTTCTACCTCTGCCCTTTATTCTGGAAGATTACAAATTTTGGGATTTACTCATGAGAAGGCCTGACTTGAAAAGACATTCGGTGGGCTGGAAGTGCTTGTGGTGAACAGCTGATTGGTTGGTGCTCATGTCCTGTATTCTCTCATCGTATTGACTGTTTCACAGTGCCAATCACTTTGGCATGATTCCATTCCATGTGCTTTCCGTCCAGGAATCACACCAGAAATAGCAAATGAATTTGGAGTGCACTGACTTGGAGGTACCTATCTCAGCCTACACCTCTCAAAACCATTCCTTTTCAATGCTGGAATCTTGTGGCAGCCCCAGTGCCCAATCAGGCTCAAGACCTGATCAAGGTGATCCTGCTCCTCCCAACTGTGTAATAGGCTGTTTACAACAGTTTCCATTTTCCCCCCAAAAGTTGTCTCCCTGTAGCAGGAAAAAGCCAAACTGATGTCTGGACCTCCAAAAGGGCAAAGAATATGTGACAGGCCTGTGTCTGAAACAATATCATGAAGAAGGTGCATGCAAATCCAAAGGGCCTCTGCTGAAACAAGGCACTGAACGTGAGGTCAAAAAGGTCCAGTGGCCTTCCTTTTTGTCAGCACTACACTTTATTTCTGTTCACTCATACACATAGCCCCCACACGGATTACACTCTGAGAAACCTGCCAGCCCTGGGCCCATAACTCATGCCTCCATTGTGCAGAAAGCAGCACTCCTCTCTCAAATGTACCAACAGGGCTTGATTCCAGGCAAGGATTCACTAACTTGCTAAATGCCAAAGTTCTCTTTCTGCTTCCCTCATCAGACTGTGTTAGATCTACCTGTAGCTCAGGATCCCTGCTAGCCTATGAAATTGGTGTGCCACTAATGCAGCTAAAGGTTGGGCTGGTGGACATCCAAGATGCCCACCTCAAACCAAGTGTACATGCGAGAGTCCCATGGTGCATATCTCCTTAAAGATTACCATGACAAAATCAGATATTCTACTTCAGGGAGATTGTGAGAACCATCCGTCACCTGCAGACAGACCACATTGTCCTTTTGCTCTCCACAACTAAGGATGATAAAAAAAGAAAGGAAAGAATTCATGTCAGGATTTTGGGCATGAGCAATGGCGCATCTTCATCTGGACGGCTATTTCCTAGCCTCTAAGCCTGAAAAACAGCAGGCTCTGAACTCTTACCATGGGCATCAATGTCTCCCACTATCCCAGGGTCATTTCATGCAAACAGCCCACCACACATCAGTCACTTCACTTCCATCCCTCATTTATCTGACTCTTTGTGACCCCATGGACTACAGCAAGCCAGTCTTCACTGCTCATCTAAAACTCCCAGAGTTTGCTCAAACACATGCCCATCAAGTGGTGATTCAATATCTCTCGTTCTATTCTTTGGAAAATTATGATGCCGTACAAGCATCTGATTCTCTCTCATCCACTTTTCCTGTCTTTAATTTTTCCCAGTATCAGGGTTTTTTACAGTGTCAGTTGTTCACATCAAGTGTTCAAAATATTGAATTTTCAGCTTCAGCATACTCCCTTGCAATGAATACTCATGACCAATTTCCTTTAGGGTTGATTGGTTTAATCTCCATGCAATGCAGGACTCGCGAGTCTTCTCAATACCATAGTTCAAAAATGTCAGTTCTTCCAGTGCTCAGCTTTATGGTCCAAAATTCACAGCCATACATGACTCCTGCAAACACCATAGCTTTGACTAGATGGATATTTTTCAGCAAAATATTTTCTGTGGTTTTTCAATAATGTCTATATTTGTCACGGACTTTCTTCCAAGGAGCAAGTGTCTTTTAATTTCACTGCTGCAGTCAGCATCTACAGTGATTTTGGAGCCCAAAAAGCAAAGCCTGTCACAGTTTCCAGTGTTTCCCCATCTATTTTCCATAAAGTGGTGGGACCAGATGCCATGATCTTCATTTTTTTGAACATTCAGTTTTAAGCCACCTTTTCAACTCCTCTCTTTCACTTTCATCAAGAGGCTTTGTACTTTCTCTTCACTTTCTGCCATGAGATGAGTATCATCTGCATATCTGTGAGTATTGACATTTCTCCCAGAAAACTTGATTCCAGCTTGTGCTTCATCCAGCCTGGCATTTCACATGATGTAGTCTGCGTTTGAATAAATTGGTGTCATTATAGAGCCTTGAGGTACCACTTTCCCCTTCTGCAACCAGTCCATTTTTCCAAGTTCATGGTACTGTTGCACATTGACCTGCATACAGATTTCTGTGGAAGCAGGTCAGGTGGCCTGGGATTCCCATCTCTTGAGGAATGTTCCAGTTTTTCATGTTCTACAAGTCAGACTTTCAGTTCAGTTCGGTTCAGTTCAGTTCAGTCACTCAGAAGTGTCCGACTCTTTGCAACCCCATGAATCACAGCACACTATTCCTCCCTGTTCATCACCAACTCCCGGAGTTCACTCAAACTCATGTCCATCGAGTCGGTGATGCCATCCAGCCAGCTCATTTTCTGTCTTCCCTGCCTCCTCCTGCCCCAAATCCCTCCCAGCATCAGAGTCTTTTCCTTGGCATAGTCATTAAAGCAAAAATAGATGTTTTTTGGAACTGTCTTGCTTTTTCAATCACACAATGGGTGTTGTCAGTTCAGTCTTTGGTTGCTCTGCCTTTCCTAATCCAGTTTGAACCTCTGGAAATTCTTCATTTGTTGACACTTCTTGGAGAATCCCTGGCATTTCTTTTTGCTCTGTGTGAGATGAGTGCAATTGTGCAGTAGTTCAGACAGTCTTTCGCATTGCCTTTTAATGAGATTGGAGTGAACTGATCTTTTCCAGTTCTTTGGCCACTACTGAGTTTTCCAAATTTGCCTGCATATTGAGTGCAGCATTTTCACAGCGTCATCAGTTAGAATTATACATAACTCAACTGGATATTCATCTCTTCCAACAACTTTGTTCTTACTGATGTTTCCTTATGCTTACGTGATTTTGCATTCCAGAATGTCTGGGTCTGTCAGGATGCATTCAACTTTAAGGGATCCAATATGTTGTCTTCTTTGCTGTATCTCAAGGACTCTCTGTTCATTATCACTTCCTGCAAAACAGGAACGATTAGAGCTGCACGCAGTTCTCAGGTATGAGATCATAGAAAAAGACACCTGCTTGGATTCCCTTCATTGACTCCCTTCAGTGACTCTCTTCAGTGACTTTAGACTGAAAGGACTCTATTATGTTGCAATTGGTGGAATTTCATTCTTTTTCATGACTGAGTAATCATTTTACTGAAGATATATAAGCATGTGTTTCTTCAAATAAAGTACCCTTGTTTCACTCAACACTTGGGTCCCCGACATTCTTCTCATCAACTCCAGTACCTAGGTCCCAGTCTACGCCGACTGTGACTGCTGGCGCCCAAACAGGGACCTGGTAAGCACCCTTGGCAAGCAGACTGAATGACTGTTAGGACCTATGCAGGTCGGTAAATGCAGGGTTATGAGAGAAATGGCTGGAAAGTCCCACCTCCTTTCTATTTTACTTCATCATTTATGTAAGGTTCAATGACTTTTGTTTTCGCATCAGCAGACACAGGCTCATCTCCAAACAGTGGCTGAATAGAATCCCTGGTTCCCTGATGTTTGGATTTAGAAATTTGAAAGCAGGTTAAAGAATATATTGAACGAGCCACAGGATGGGGAGTAAATATTGCAACAAATTTCTGACCCTTGTGGGCCCTCATTAAATCCTTGATCTTTTAATTTCAAGGCAATCCTATCTGCAACCCCCATATTCCTCATCAAGCGAATGCTCATGTTATACGAATATAAATTAGATGATGAGTCTCTACAAAAAGCCCAATTAGAGCAACATACAATGTTTCAAAACTTTCCCACTGTCCCTGTTCCGGTTGTCCCTAGCGCTAGTCCACCTCTTCTAATAGAAGTGAAGCCAAAGATCCCATGATCTGAGGACAAGATGAATCTGATGTTGATACTTCTGATGCTCTCTTTGACACTAAAGCCAACAATATAGTCAAATAGAGCATCAGAAGTATCAACAAAAACCACTGCGGATGCTGATTGCAGCCATGAAATTTAAAGACGCTTACTTCTTGGAAGGAAAGTTAGGACCAACTTGGATAGTATATTAAAAAGCAGAGACATTACATTGCCAACAAAGGTCCATCTAGTCAAGGCTATGGTTTTTCTATGAGAGTTGGAATGTGAAGAAAGCTGATCGCCGAAGAATTTATGCTTTTGAACAGTGGTGCTGGAGAAGACTCTTGAGAGTCCTTTGGACTGCAAGGAGAGCCAACCATTCCATCCTGAAGGAGATCAATCCTGGGTGTTCATTGGAAGGACTGATACTAAAGCTAAAACTCCAATACTATGGCGACCTCAAGCGAAGAGTTGACTCACTGGAAAAGACTCTGATACTGGGAAGGATTGGGGGTGGGAACGACAGAGAATGAGATGGTGGATGGCCTGGCGTTCTGTGACTCATGGGGTCTCAAAGAGTCGGTCATGATTGAGCGACTGAACGGAACTGAACTATATATATATATATATGACATATGGGGAGAAGGCGATGGCACCTCAGTCCAGTATTCTGGTTGGCTGCTATCTATGGGGTCCTAAGGGTCGGACACGACGGAGCGACTTTACTTTCACAATGATATATGGATATATATATATATATATAACAACGAAAAGAATTTATGCTTTTGAACTGTGGTGTTGGTGAAGACTTGAGCGTCCCTTGGACCTCAAGGAGATCCAACAAGTCAATCCTAAAGGAGATCAGTCCTGGTTATTGATTGGAAGGAATGATGTTTAAGCTGAAACTCAAGTATTTCAGCTACCTGATGCGAAGGGCTGACTCATTTGAAAAGATCCTGATGATGGTAAAGATTGAGGGCAGGAGGAGACAGGGATGACAGAGGATGAGACAGTTGGATGACATCACTGACTCGATGGACATGGTGAGTGGACTACGGGAGTTGGTGATGGACAGGGAGGCCTGCCGTGCTGCAGTTCATGGGGTCGCAAAGAGTTGGACATGACTGAGCGACTGAATTGAACTGAACTGAATGATATACAGACAGGTGAATTAGGTAAATCAGATTAAAAACAATTCTTATGAACATCAATAGTATCTGAACATGCACGACCAAATATAATTAATAAAATTAATTGCAAAAGATTTTCTGGTATTCTTGATACTGAATCCGGTATTACTATTATTACAAAACATTTATTGCCCAAACCTGGGCATTTACAAATAAATTCTTGTTAAATTGCAGGAGTATCTCAAACTAAAGTACAGGAGGCTTACTAAAATGTCCAAATATATCCACGTGAGTGACCAGAGAGCCAACCTGCAACTTTAAAACCTTATATGATCGATGCTCCCCTTAATTTAATAAGAAGAGATTTACTTATGCAATGACAATATCAAGTATATATTCCATATTTTTCCTACGGGCCACTGCTCATTTAATAAACAATATAATTATTAAAATAACTTTGAAATATGACGAGCCTATTTGGACAGAGCAGTGGCCCCTTACAAAAGTTGGACTGTGAAGAAAGCTGAGCGCCAAAGAATTTATGTTTTTGAACTGTGGTGTTGGAAAAAACTCTTGAGAGTCCCTTGGCCTACAGAGAGATCCAAACAGTCCAATCTGAAGGAGATCAGTGCTGAGTGTTCATTGGAAGGACTGATGCTAAAGCTGAAACTCTAATACTTTGGACACCTCAGGAGAAGAATTGACTCACTGGAAAAGACTCTAATGTTGGGAGGGATTGGGGGTGGGAGGAGAAGGGGATGACAGAGAATGAGGTGGCTGGATGGCATCACCGACTTTGTGGACATGAGTTTGAGTGAACGCCGGGAGTTGGTGTTGGACAGGGGTGCCTGGCACACTGTGATTCATAGGGTGGCAAATAGTCAGACACGACTGAGCAACTTAATTGAACTGAACTGAAGGAACTACAATAGAGGATACACAATTGAAATTAAAACATATTGAAGAATCTTGTTCTCCTTGGAATACTCCCATTTTAGCGATAAAGAAGAAATCTAACAAATGGCGTCTTTTAACTGACTTTTGAAAGATTAATGCATCCATGAAACCTATCTGTGCAGTGCAACCATGAATTCCATCACCTGCCACTATTCCTCAAAACTGGCATATTATTATCACAGGCTTGCAGGATTGATTTTTTACTATACCTTTACACCCGTTAGACCGAGAAATATTTACTTTCTCCCTTATCCTAATCATATCAGGCCTCACAAATAGTATCAATGGACTGCATTGCCTCAAGGAATGATAAATTCTTGCGCCATGTTTCAATGTTGTGTAGCCAAAGCTCTTGAACCTGTGCGAAAGCAATTTCATAACTATGCTATTGTTCACTATACGGATGATATATTGTTTTCAGCTCCTTCTATTTTAGAAACTCAGCAGATGTTTGATGTAGCTCAACAACACTTAAAAGAGTTTAGATTAATCTTTGCCCCTGAATAGATTCAATCCTCTGCACCTTACAATTACTTGTGATTTAATGCTATTAGACAATGTATCACTCCTCATCTTGCACAGATTCGTGTTGATAAATTATCAACCTTGACTGATTTTCAAAAATTTTAGGCATATAACCTGGAGTAGACCTACTTTGGGTATTTCAGAGTATCAACTGACTTATTTAACATTTTTAAAGGAGTTTCTGATCAAAATAGACCTCTTTCACTCTCCCAAGAGGCCCGAGAAGAATTCTGCACAATGCAAAAGAAACTGGAAAAGCAAATTCTTTCTCCCATCAGACTTGAGATACCTTTAGAGTTATTTACCCTTCCCTCTCTCCAGTCCCCTACAGGATTTCTTGCCCAGCAAGAACGCCTGATAGAATGGATATATACCCTTTTTTACAGGGACAAGATCACTTACACTCTCTCTTGATTTGATTGCTAAAGTAATTATCAGTGGGAAAAATAGAACTGGAGCTCTAATTGGCTCTGGTTCTTATAAAATTGTAATTCAGTTCAGTCGCTCAGTCGTGTCCGACTCTCCGCGACCCCGTGAATCACAGCACGCCAGGCCTCCCTGTCCATCACCAACTCCCGGAGTTCACTCAAACTCATGTCCACAGAGTCGGCGATGCCATCCAGGTATCTCATGCTCTGTCGTCCCCTTCTCCTCCCGCCCCCAACCTTTCCCAGCATCAGAGTCTTTTCCAGTGAGTCAACTCGTCGCTTGAGGTGGCCAAAGTGTTGCAGTTTCAGCTTTAGCATCAGTGCTTTCAATGTAGTACCTATTAGTAAATCTCAATTTGAGAGTGGTTTGCAAACTTCTACTATCTTCCAAAAAGCTTTTTGAAAATATTCTGGAAATTTTCATTTCATTATCGTTTAACACACTTTGCAATTTGTTCAAAAGTACTGAATATATTATCTGTCGCATTGTCACATCACAACCTACACCTCAAGCTGATGTTTTTTTATATCAGATCAGTTCAGTCGCTCAGTCGTGTCCGACTCTCCGCGACCCCATGGATCATAGCACATCTGGCCTCCCTGTCCATCACCAACTCCAGGAGTTCCCTCAAACTCATGTCCACAGAGTTGGTGATGCCATCCAACCATCTCATTCTTGGTCGTCCCCTTCTCCTCCCGCCGCCAACATTTCCTAGCATCAGAGTCTTTTCCAGTGAGTCAACTCGTCGCATGAGGTGGCCAAAGTATTGGAGTTTCAACTTTAGCATCAGTCCTTCCAATGAACACCCAGGATTGATCTCCTTCAGAATGGACTGATTGGGTCTCCTTGCAATCTAGGGGACTCTCAAGAGACTTCTCTAGCACCACTGTTTAAAAGCATCAATTCTTTGGCCATCCGCTTTCTTCACAGTCCAACCCTCCATCCGTACATGACCACAGGAAAAACCATAGCTTTGACTAGACGGACCTTGGTTGGCAAAGTAATGTCTCTGCATTTTAATAGGCTATCAAGGTTGGTCATAACTTTCCTTCCAAGTAGTAAGCGTCTTTTATTTTCACGGCTGCAGTGAGCATCTGCAGTGATTTTGGAGCCCCCCCCCAAAATAAAGTTTGACGCTGTTTCCACTGTTTTTCCATTTATTTCCCATGAAGTGATGGGACCAGATGACATGATATTTGTTTTCTGAATGTTGAGCTGCAAGCCAACCTTTTCACTCTCCTCTTTCACTTTCATCAAGAGGCTTTTTCGCTCCTCTTCACTTTCTGCCATAAGGGTAGTGTCATCTGCATATCTGAGGTTATTGATATTTCTCCCAACAATCTTGATTCCAGCTTGTGCTTCTTCCAGCCCAGCGTTCCTCATGATGTACACTGCATATAAGTTAAATAAGCAAGGCAACAATATATAGCCTTGACGTAGTCCTTTTCCTACTTGGAACCAGGCTGTTGTTCCATGTACAGTTCTGACTGTTCCTTCCTGACCTGCAAACAGGTTTCTCAAGAGGCAGGTCAGGTGGTTTGGTATTCCCATCTCTTTCAGAATGTTCCACAGTTTATCGTGATCCACAGAGTCAGAGGCTTTGTCATAATCAATGAAGCAGAAATCGATGCTCTTCTGGAACTCTCTTGCTTTCTCCATGATCCGGGGATGTAGACAATTTGTTCTCTGGTGCTTCTACGTTTTCTAAAACCAGCTTGAACATCTGGGAGTTCACGGTTCACACAATGCTGAAGCCTGGCTTGGAGAATATTGAGCATGACTTTACTAGCGTGTGAGATGAGTGCAATTGGTGCGGTCGTTTGAGCACTCATTGGCATTGCCTTTCTTTGGGACTGGAATAAAGACTGACCTTTTCCAGTCCTGTGGCCACTGCTGAGTTTTCCAAATATGCTGGCATATTGAGTGCAGCACTTTCTCAGCATCACCTTTCAAGATTTGGAATAGCTCAACTGGAATTCCATCACCTCCACTAGCTTTGTTCATAGTGATGCTTTCTAAGGCCCACTTGACTTCACATTCCAAGATGTCTGGCTTTAGGTCAATGTTGACGTTATCGTGACTATTTTGGTCGTGAAGATCTTTTTTGTACATTTCTTCTTTGTATTTTTGCCTCCTCTTCTTAATATCGTCTGCTTCTGTTATGTCCCTACCATTTCTGTCCTTTATCGAGCCCATCTTTGCATGAAATATTCCCTTGGTATCTCTAATTTTCTTGAAGAGATCTCTTGTCTTTCGCATTCTGTTGTTTTCCTCTATTTCTTTGCATTGATCACTGAGGAAGGCTTTCTTATCTCTCCTTCCAATTCTTTGGAACTCTGCATTCAGATGTTTATATCTTTCCTTTTCTCCTTTGCTTTTCACTTGTCTTCTTTTCACAGCTATTTGTAATGCCTCCTCAGACACCCATTTTACTTTTTGCATTTCTTTTCCATGGGGATGGTCTTGGTCCCTGTCTCCTGTACAGTGTCACGAACCTCCGTCCAGAGTTCATCAGGCACTCTCTCTATCAGATCTAGTCCCTTAAATCTATTTTTCACTTCCACTGTATAATCAGCGTCTCCAGCAACGCAGACACGAGAGACGTCATCCCCAGCGCAACCGACCACGCAAAGAGGCGCGGCCGTGAGGAGGTACCCCAAGACTGAGGCCAGGGCCAGTGGCCGAGAGGAGCTACCCCACCTCCAATAGGCCATGGCTGCGCGGGCGCAGGAGGGCCGAGAGGAGCTACTCCACCTTCAAGATCAGGTGGGGAGTCCTTGAGGAAATACCCCTCATCCAAGTTAAGCTGCAGCGGCTGCACTTTCTTGGAGCAGCTGTGAAGAGATATCCCACGCCCAAGGTAAGAGAAATCCAGATAAGACGGTAGGTATTGCGAGGGGGCATCAGAGGGCAGAAACACTGAAATCATAATCACGGGAAACTAGTCGATCTGATCACATGGACCACAGCTGAATGTGGTCCACTGGAGAAGGGAATGGCAAACCACTTCAGTATACGTGCCTTGAGAACCCCATGAACGGTATCAAAGGGCAAATTGATAGGATACTGAATGAGGAATTCCCCAGGTCGGTAGGTGCCCAGTATGCTCCTGGATATCAGTGGAGAAATAACTCTAGAAGAATGAAGGGATGGAGCAGAAGCAAAACCAATACCAATTTGTGGATGTGAACGGTGATAGAAGCAAGGTCTGGTGCTGTAAAGAGCAATATTGCATAGGAACCTGGAATGTTAGGTCCATGAATCAAGGCAAATTGGAAGTGGTCAACAGGAGATGGCAAGAGTGAACATAGACATTCTAGGAATCATTGAATTAAAATGGACTGGAATGGGTGAACTTAACTCAGATGACCATCATATCTACTCCTGTGGGCAGGAATCCCTTAGAAGAAATGGAGGAGCCATCATGGTCAACAAAAGAGTCCGAAACACAGTACTTGAATGCAATCTTAAAAACGACAGAATGATTTCTGTTCGTTTCCAAGGCAATATTACAGTAATCCAGACCTATGCCCCAACCAGTAACGCTGAAGGAGCCGAAGTTGAACGGTTCTATGAAGACCTACAAGACTTTTTAGAACTAACATCCAAAAAAGATGTCCTTTTCATTATAGGGGACTGGAATGCCAAAGGAGGAAGTCAAGAAACACCTGGAGTAACAGGCAAATTTGGCCCTGGAACACGGAATGAAGCAGGGCAAAGGCTAATAGAGTTTTGTCAAGAGAACGCACTGGTCATAGCAAACAGCCTCTTCCAGTTCCAACACAAGGGAAGACTCTACACGTGGACAACACCAGATGGTCAACACTGAAATCAGATTGATTTTATTTTTGGCAGCCAAAGATGGAGAAGCTCTATAGAGTTAGAGAAAACAAGACCAGGAGCTGCCTGTGGCTCAGATTATGAATTCCTTATTGCCAAATTCAGACTTAAGTTGAAGAAAGTAGGGAAAACCTCTAGACCATTCACATATGACCTAAATCAAATCCCTTATGATTGTCCAGTTTTCTATATAGATGGGACTAAAAATGTTAAAGCCTCATTCTGGTCTCTCGAAGAGTGAAACGTTCTTTATACTAAATCTCACTCTTCTCAACAAAATGAATTATATGCTCTCATTCAGGTTATTCACCTACATCCTTACCATATTAATATAGTTTATGATTTTTTATATTCAATATTTGTATTACAATCTATCGAAACTTCAATCATAAATTCTAATCAGTCTATTATTCAACATTTTATCGAACTACAATCTCTTATTAAGAACTGCACTTCGTCTACTCATATTACCCATATCGGAGCACATTCTTGTTTTCTGGCCCTGTGGCTCATGGCAACGAACAAGCTGATAAGCTTGTCGTTTTGCTGCTCCTGAAGAGCCACATGCCCTATTTCGCAATAATGCTGGTTCATTCCACCAAATTTGGAAAATTCCATACTGCCATGCTAAAGAAATTATTATCAGTTGCCCTACTTGAAGGCCCTTACATCTTCGATCTATTGCGCAAGGCATTAATGCTCAAAGATTACATCCTAACGAACTATGGCCAGTGGGTGTAATGCATTGTCCTGAAATTTCTCGCTCTTCCTTCTTATATGTCTCAATCGACACAAATTCCTTTTTAATATGGGTCACACCTCTTCAAGGTGAGACTACACGACATGGTGTAACCCACCTGTTAACTTGTTTTCCTATAATGAGAACACCTAGTTCTATAAAAACAGATTAAAAAAAAGCCCTGCCTATATTTCTTGGCAGTTCAAACAATTCCTACAATCATTTTCTATTAAATATATTTCAAGCATCCCTTATAATCCACAAACAATTCTTTTTTAAAACTGGAAACAGTAACATTTTATTTTATTATTTTTATTGGAGGCGAATTACTTTACATTAATATATTGGTTGGTGTTGCCTTACATTGACACGAATCTGCCCCGGGTGTACATGTGTTCCCTTTCTTGAACCCCCAGCCCATCTCCCTCTTCCCCATATTCTCCCTCCAGGTCATCCCCGTGCACCAGCCCCAAGCATCCTGTATCATGCCTCGAACCTGGACTGGTGATTCAGTTCAAATAATATACATGTTACAATGCCATTTTCCCAAATCATCCCACCATCACCCTCTCCCACAGAGTCCCAAAGACTGTTCTATACACTTATGTCTCTTTTGCTGTCTCGTATACAGGGTTTAGGCTACCATCTTTCTAAATTCCCTACATATGCATTGGTATACTGTATTGATGTTTTTCTTTCTGGCTTACTTCACTCTGTAAAATAGGCTCCAATTTCATCCACCTCATTGGAACTGACAAAAATGCATTTTTTTTGATGGCTGAAAAATACTCCATTGTGTAGATGTACCAGGGCTTTCTGATCCATGCATCCGCAGATGGACATCTCGGTTGCTTCCATGTTCTCCCTATTATAAGCAGTGCTGCCATGAACATTGGAGTACATGTGTTTCTTTCATTTCTGGTTTCCTCAGTGTGTAAGACCAGGAGTGGATTGGCTGGATCATATATCAGTTCTATTTCCAGGTTTTTGAGGAATCTCCACAGTGTTCTCCATAGTGGCTGTACTAGTTTGCATTCCCTCCAACAGTGTAAGAGGGTTCCCTTTTCTCCACACCCCCTCCAGCATTTATTTGCATGTAGACTTTTGGATAGCAGCCATTCTGACTGGTGTGAAATGGTATCTCATTGTGGTTTTGATTTGCATTTCTCTGATTATGAGGAATATTGAGCACTTTCTCATGTGTTTGTTAGCCATCTGTTTGTCTTCTTTGGAGAAATGTCTGTTTAATTCTTTGGCCCATTTTTTTTAATTGGGTCGTTTATTTTTCTGGAATTGAGCTGCAGGAGCTGCTTGTATATTTTGGAGATTAATTCTTTGTCAGTTGATTCAGTGGCTATTAATTTCTCCCAATCTGAAGTCTGTGTTTATACCTTGCTTATCGTTTCCTTTGCTGTGCAGAATCTTTTCATTTTAATTAGGTTCCATTTGTTTATTTTTGGTTTTATTTCCAATATTCTGGGAAGTGGGTCTTGGAGGATCCTGCTGTGATTTATGTCAGAGAGTGTTTTGCCTACGTTCTCCTCTAGGAGTTTTAGAGTTTCTGGTCTTACATTTAGCTCTGTAATCCATTTTGAGTTTATTTTGGTGTATGGTGTTAGGAAGTGTTCTAGTTTCATTCTTTTACAAGTGGCTGACCAGTTTTCCCAGCACCACTTGTTAAAGAGACTGTCTTTTCTCCATTTTATATTCTTGCCTCCTTTTCAAAGATAAGGTGTCCAAAGGTGTGTTGATTTATCTCTGGGCCTTCTATTTTGTTCCATTGATCTATATTTCTGTCTTTATGAGAGTACCATATTATCTTGATGAATGTGGCTTTGTAGTAGAGCCTGAAGTCCGGCAGGTTAATTCCCCCAGTTCCATTCTTCTTCCTCAAGATTGCTTTGGCTCTTCGAGGTTTTTTGTATTTCTATATAAATTGTGAGATTATTTGTGCTAGTTCTGTGAAAAATATCGTTGGAAGCTTGATAGGGATTGCATTAAATGTATAAATTACTTTGGGTAGTATACGCATTTTTACTATATTTATTCTTCCAATCCACGAACACGGCATATTTATCCATCTATTAATGTCCTCTTTGATTACTTTCACTAGTGTTTTATAGTTTTCTACATACAAGTCTTTTGTTTCCTTAGGTAGATATATTCCTAAGTATTTAATTCTTTTCGTTGCAACAAAGAATGAAATAGTTTCCATAATTTCTCTTTCTATTTTCTCATTAAGTGTATAGGAATGCAAGGGATTTCTGTGTGTTGATTTTATATCCTGCAACTTTACTGTATTCACTGATTAGCTCTGGGAGTTTTCTGGTAGAGTTTTTAGGGTTTTCTGTGTAGAGGACCATGTCATCAGTGAACAGTGAAATTTTCCTTCTTCTTTTCCAATTTGTATTCTTTTTATGTCTTTTTCTGATCTGATTGCTGTAGCCAAAACTTCCAGAACTATGTTGAACGGTAATGGTGATAGTGGGTACCCTTGTCTTGTTCCTGACTTTAGGGGAAATGCTTTCAGTTTCTCACCATTGAGGATAATGTTTTCTGTGGGTTTTTTATATATAGCTTTTATTATGTTGGTCTATGTCCCTTCTATTCCCACTTTCTGGAAGCTTTTTATCATAAATGGATGTTGAATTTTGTCGAAGACTTTCTCTGCATCTACTGAGATAATCATATGATTTTTATTTTTCAGTTTGTTAATGTGGTGTATTACGTTGATTGATTTGAGGGTATTGAAGAATGCTTGCATGCCTGGGATAAAGCCACTTGATCATAATGTATGATCTTCTTAATGAGCTGTTGGATTCTGATTGCTAGAATTTTGTTAAGGATTTTTGCATCTATGTTCATCAGTGATATTGGCCTGTAGTTTTCTTTTTTGTGGGATCTTTACCAGGTTTTGGGATTAGGGTGATGGTGGCCTCATAGAATGAGTTTGGAAGTTTCCCTTCCTCAGCAATTTTCTGGAAGAGTTTGAGTAGAATAAGTGTTAGCTCTTCTCTAAATTTTTGGTAGAATTCAGCTGTGGAGCCTTCTGGCCCTGGGCTTTTGTTTGCTGGAAGATTTCTGATTACAGCCTCTAATTCCATGCTTGTGATGGGTAGGCAGGCCGCCCTGCCTCCCTACCCATACCCCGCCTGCTGGAGGGTGGTGCGGACATCTGTGCCGCTTCTCTGCTGAGAGTTTCCTCTGGGCACTTAGTCTGTGGGTTTTAATTATTTATTTCATTATTAATTAAATATTTATGTATGTATGCATTTTTCTCCCAGTTATGTGGCCCTCTGAAGTTCCAAGGATTTCCACAGACACACCAGTGTTTCCAGGTGTTTGGAACCTTATTTTTTTTTGTTTTCCTTTCTTTCTTTAAGCCTCCCTTCCTAGGACGGAGCTCCGTCCCTCCCTCTTTTGACTCTCTTTTTATCTTTTATACTATTTCCTACCTCATTTCGAAGATTATGGGCTCCTTTTCTGGGTGCCTGTTGTCCTCTGCCGGTATTCAGAAGTTGTTTTATGGGATTTAATCAGTGTTCTAATGTTCTTTTGCTGATTTTGTGGGGGAGAAAGTTGTCGCCCTGTCCTATTCCTCTGCCATCTTCCTGTGCTCCCTAAACTCTCCACAAGCACAAATTTAAAAAGTAAATATAGAGGGGGAATACACAGGGTCATTTTTGTGTTCCTTATCCAGAGCAGACTTTCAGTTCAGTTCAGTTCAGTTCATTTCAGTCACTGGCTAAGTTGTTTCCGATTCTTTGTGACCCCATGAATCACAACGCGTCAGGCCTCCCTGTCTATCTCCAACTACCTGAGTTCACTCCACCCATGTCCATCAAGTCGGTGATGTCATCCAGCCATCTCATTCTCTGCTGTCCTCTTCTCCTCCTGCCCACAATCCCTCCAAGGATCAGGGTCTTTTCAGGTGAGTCAACTCTTCACATGAGGTGGCCAATGTATTGGAGTTTCTGCTTCAGCATCAGTCCTTCCAATGAACACCCAGGACTGATCTCCTTTAGAATGGACTGGTTGTGTCTCCGTGCATTCAAGGGACTCTCAAGAGTCTTCACCACCACAGTTCAAAAGCATAAATTCTATGGCTAGAAGCTTTCTTCACAGTCCAAATCTCACATCCATACATGACCACTGGAAAAACCATAGCCTTGATTTGAGGGACCTTGGTTGGCAAAGTAATGTCCATGCTTTTTAATACGCTATCTAGATTCCAATGCGATATATTCTCTAATCTTAAAATTATCGTTAATGCAGCTTTGTTTGTTTTAAATTTTTTAAACTTATCGCAAGGAGATATTTTGACAAAAGCAGAAAACCGTTTCCTGAAACTGAAGGACACTTCTCTTCCTCTACCTATTTTGTATCAAGACGGGGTGATTAAACAGCGGATGTGGAAAATTAATATTACCAGGAAAGGGACACGCTTGTATTTCTCCAGATGGATCCAACGAAGTCATTTGGTTCCCTCTTCAGAAGATTCACCCAAGGAAGCTAAGATAGAGAGAAAAAGGTGAAATCCCCGGGAGGAGGAGATTTCAGTACAAGCCATGCCGGCTTTTAAACTTTCTAAGAAATGCCACACTCGACGTCATCGACCTCATCATCTCCCTACTTGGAGACAGATAGAAACTCTTATTAATCAACCTGAAAATCTGGGTTCTCAACAGGAAATGAGCTGGGATTCTGAGAATATTTGTGTGACTACAATTGCTTTCCTTGCTTTTGCTTTCCCCGCTCAGGCTGACTTGAATAATCACACTTATAGGGCTTATATACCTAAGCCCCAGTTATTGTAGTTGTAGAATGGACAGATATAAGACCTGTCATATCCACTAATGACAGAGTACATACGCCTCCTCCTTGGAGATTGGAGGGGCCGGCTCCTCTCTTCCTGAGGAATATGGAAGACTAATAAACATTTCTCTAGGCTATGAAATCCTTCCTTTGTGCATGGGCCCAGGAGAATTATGTATTAATGTTAGTCAACAAAAGTGGACTTTCATCCTGGCTCCAAAAAAGAATTCCAGTACATTGCTTAGACTGTTTACTACCCTGTCCCTTTATGAAAACCATGTCAATACTACCAAATCTTTCGGAAAAGGACAAAAGTTGAAATGTAAGGGGTTTACGTATAAGGACTTTACATATATTCCTGTTTACTGGGATAGATGTCAAGCTAAATCAGGGAAATTAATGTTTTTGGCCAAGTACACCATTGTTGATTGGGGAACCCAATCATCTAACTGCTCAGATGATCTTAATAATACAATGTGTGATATGCTACTCAAGAAGAATGGAAGATTACCAATAGTTCAATGGAAAATTTCCATGACAAAGGACTCTTTGGCTGGATTGACAGTGAAAGGGCAACTCCTCGCCCTCGAATCATCCTCAATATATGAATTGGACCTGAACAACAGGACATTTGGAAACATGATGCACGTACTTAAAAACTTGGAACTTGGACTGGATATGCCACAGGGACCAGTCGTTGTCATAGTAACTCTTCCTTCCGTTATAATCATTCATATTTTATACAAGCTTCCATCCCCCTTCCTTTTGTTACAGCCATAGGGAACTCACAGTTTAATAAGACTTTATGTTCTGTCCTTTGTATAGATTGCAAATTGTATACTTGTCTAAATTCCTTTAAAATAAATGAATCCCCTTTGAGTCTTCAATCTCGGTGTAGTCTGTGGTTACCAAGTAGATCTCCAAATACCCTGGGAAGAAGGTCCGATGGTAGGACTTGCCTCCTGGTTACTCTCTAAATTACTCCAATGATCTAAGCGATTCATTGGATGGCTAATTCTTAGCATTTTGGGATTAATAGCCATTTGCATCACTGCTGCAGTTGCAGGCATTGCTTTACAAACCTCAATTCAAACCCAAAACTTTATTCAAATTTGGACTAAAGATGCTGATACTATGTGGGCCACCCAGGCTCAGATGGATGAGGACATTCAGGATAAAATACAAGAATTAAAAACAGGCATCCAGTGGGTCAGAGAACAATTAATACATTTCAAAAAGCAAGTATTATTAAAATGTGATTGAACAGTTTTGCATTACTCCTGTTTGGTTCAACAATAGTGCTTACAACTGGGAACAAATCAAGTTTCATTTCCAAGATACACATAATAATGCTCCTTAAATATACAATTGTTTCAAGAGAAACTCTTTGAAATCTTCTCTAAGAGTCTATCCTCTTCCAAAAATTTGGAAACCTTAGCTGATCAGCTAGCTGATCAATTATCTGGGTTAGTCACTTGAGGATGATTTCAAAGCATTACACTTCGTATTGGATCTGGAGCTATAAAGCTGATAATTATCATGGTCATTAGTATCTGTAGTATACAGAGGCCTTTCAACTAAAATGTTCAAACTAAACAGACTTAATTGGTCAGTGCCTTTTTCACAGAAGTATATGCAGTCACCCCAATTATGAAAAAATTAAACAGGGAGAATCGCCAGGGGACGTTCAACTTTAAGGGATCCAATAGGTTTTCTTCCTTTGTGTAGCATTTCTCAAGGACTCTGTTCATTCTCAGTTCATTCTCTGCAAAACAGGGACGAGCAGAGCTGCACGCAGTCCTCAGTACTGGGATCATGGGAGAGGACACCTGCTTGGATTCCCTTCAATGTCTCCCTTCAGTGACCTTGAACGTAAAGGATTATCCATTTTGTTGCAACTGGTGGAATTTCATTATTTTTAATGGCAGAATAGTAATTTTATTATAGATATATAAACATTCGTTTCTGCAAAAAAAAAAAAGCACTCTAGTTTCACTCGAGTCTTCTGTCCCCTGCATCCTTCTTCTTGTCAACTCCAGTCACCGGATCCGGGTTTACGAAGACCGTGATGTGGGTTTAGTTGAGTGATGACACCATCATGACTATCTGGTCATGAAGAGTATCTTTGTCGAGTTCTTCTGTGTATTCTTGACACCTTTTAATTGTTGCTGTTTCTGTTAGGTCCCCAATATTTCTGACCTTTGTGGTGCATTTCTTTATATGAAATATTCCCATGGTATATTTAATTTTCTTGAAGTGATCTCTAGTCTATTTGATTCTATTGTTAACCTCTATTTCTTGGCATTGATCAATGAGGAACGTTTTCTTTTCTGCCCTACTTATTCTTCAATATTCTACATTCAAATAGGTATATCTTTCCCATTCGCATTTCACTTCCACTTCTCTCTCTCCTTTTTCTTTTTTTCTTCTTCTCATCTAGTGTAAGGTGTCTTCAAAAACCATTTTGCCCTTGTGCATTTCTTTGTCTTGGGGATAGTCTGCTCCTGTACAATGTCACGAACCACTGCCCTTAGTTCTACAAGAACTCTATTAGATTTCCAATTATAATCAAAAGGGCTTTTATTTAGATCACACCAGAATGATCTATGGATTTTCCCTACTTTTGTTGAAATCAGTCTGAATGTTTCAGTATGAGCTGATGATCTGAGCCACAGTCAGCTCCCGGTTTGTTTTGGATGGCTACATTAAGCTTCTCCATCTTCAGCTGTAAAGCATATAATCAGTTTGATTTTGGTATTAACCGTCTTCTTGTGTGCATGTGTAGAGTCGTCTCATGTGTTGTTGGAAAAAGTTTCCTATGACGGTCCCTTGTCTTGGCAGAACAGTGTTAGACATTGCCCTGGTTCATTTTGTAGCCAACGGCCAACTTGTCTATGACTCTAGCTATCTCTCGATGTCCTACTTTTGCATTCCAGTCCCCAGTGATGCAAGTGATATCTTTATGGGTGCGTGTGTGTGTGTGTGTTAGTTCTAGAAGATCCTATTGGTATACATAGAACCACTCAATTTCAGCTTCTCACCGACCTTCAGCTCAATTTCTACTTCAACATTGCTGGTCAGGACATAGATTTGGATTATTGTGCTATTGCATAGCTTGTCTTGAGAATCAGCAGAGATCTTTCTGCATTCTTGAGAAGGCACCCAAGAACTGCATTTCTCACACTTTGTTGACTGTGAGTGATACACCATTTCTTCTGTAGGGATTCTTGCCCACCGTGGTAGATAAAATGGTCATCTCAATTAAATTTGCCCATTCCAGTCAATTTTAATTCACTTGATTCCTGAAAGGTTGATGTTCACCGTTGACATCCCCTGTTTGACGAATTCCAAGTTAATTTGAATCATAGACCTAACTTTCTAAGTTCCTATGCACTATTGTTCTTTACAGAATGAGACTTTACTTCCATCACCAGTCATTACCACAGCTGGGTGTTTTTGGTTTGTTTTTTGTTTTTTGCTCTGGTTTCATCTCTTCATTACTTTTGGAGTTACTTCTCCACTGATTTCCAGAAGCATATTAGGACACCTACCAACCCAGGGAGTTCATCTTTCAGTGTCCATTCTCTTTGCCTTTTCATACTATTCATGGTGTTTCAAGGCAAAATACTGAAGCTGTGCCATTCACTTCTCCATTGACCCACGTTTTCTCAGAACCCTCCATCATGACCCATCCATCCCGGATGGCCGTACAGAGTCTGACTCATAGTTTCATTGCATTAGACAAGACTGTGGTCCACTGCATCAGTTTGATTAGTTTTCTGTGGTTGTGGTTTCCATTACGTCTGCCCTCTAACGGATAAGCATAAAAGGCTTTCTGATGGGAGGGACAGACTGTGAGTGAACCTGAGTCTTGTTTAGATAGGTGGGGCCATGTTCAGTAAATCTTCAATCCGATTTTCTGTTGCGGGGAGGTGTGGGGAGGGCTGTGTCCAGCCTTGCTGTTTGAACTGAGGACAAACTTTGGTATGAGAACAGTACTTGTGATCTTCTTCAAAAGGGCTTGTGCAAGCACTGTTGTATTCAGTGCCCCTCATCCTCCTGCAGCCCACTCTTGGCCCACACTTACAGGCAAATCTGGCTCAGGCTGTTGTGGGGACACTGCTCCTTATGCTTGGCTCCTGGTGCACACAAGATTTTGTTTGTGCCTTCCAACTGCTTCAGTTCTGTGGAAGTTCTGTAATCAAGTACTCCAAAGTCAAATTTCCTGTGGGGTTCTCAATCCCTTTGCCAGACCCCCAGGTGAGTAATTGTGCAGTGCTCCTAGAACTTCCTTAACAGTACGAGAATTTCTTCGGCATATTTATTTTTCAATTTGTGGATGTCTGCTAGCTGGCTTTATTGTGGATTGAATGGAAAACTCCTCCAAGAGGGCATATGCCATAAACTGCATGACCCAGGTCTGTAGCAGCCAGAGACCATCTCCCCTGTCAGGCTACTGCTGACCCATGCCTTTGCAGGAGACACTCAATCACTGAAAGACAGGTCTGACTCTGTGTCTGGAAGTCTCTGCGTATTTGTGCACAAAATGTTTTCTATGAGCCCTCTGAGTGTGGCTGGAAGGTATTCATTCTAAACACAAAGTCACCCCTCCTGCAGTCTTCTTGGGATGTCTCCTTCCTCACTGGACATGGTGTACATCTTTTTGGTGGGACCTGACCTTCTCTTGTCCATCATCATTCAGTAGCAAGCTGCAATTTTGGAGCTCTCTCAGGAAAAGATAAGTGAACACCCTTCTACTTGGCTATCTTTGCTCCCTCACAGGCACACACTGGCAAAGGGGAGAGATCATATACCCCACGGCTGCACTTTCTTCACCTTTCTACACCGCCAGTTATGCATGAGCACCTGGATGGATTGCATGCTCACACACGGTATGCTAGAATGCCTGTGGTTTCACAATGAAGGAGCCTACCTGATCATGTCATTTGTTTCACACGATGCTATTATTGGCCCCATCAGCGAGGGAGTTTGCTGCCTGATGGACTGGTCTGAGGCAGCAGTAGGCCAGGGCCTTCCTCTAACGTAAAAATTCTCCAGTGCAGTAGGCTATCTTTCTGTTCCTCCTCTTTCCAGCCTCTGTTCATTTCGGAAGGACCTTGACTTCTTCACTGTCATGGATCCTGTTATAGCCATGCCCACGATTTCCACAGGATACCCCACTTCCCATAGACTAAAGGGTTCAAAGGCTATGCTTTAAAATACCCACACCATAGAATTTACACTGGCTGACTTCTCAAAACTTCCCCATCTGCTTCCTGGTAGAAATACACACATCAACGTGGCACAAACTGTGAGCTTCTTTATGTCTCTTGAGGTAAACCCAGATTTATTGACCCACCTTTCCTCATTCCTGTGCTGAACAGAGCACCTCAGAGATGCATGGGCCAGTCTTCCCCAGCATGTGGACGCCTCCTGCCTCCTTCTGCTTGCTGCATGTCTCGTGATTTCTCACCTTCATCTCTACGTTGGGTGTGGTTGGACACACAACCACATATAGAAACACACACAAACACCGCCATGTCTACCCACGCATGTACGCAAAAATGTTCAAAGGCACAGGGAAACATAACAAACAGGGACCATAGGTGTTTCTGTAGCTGAAGAACCAGTGCTTCATAGCAAATTTAAAGAACTCCATATTTCTCCAAGGGAAGTTTCCATTCTGATCTCCAATATGAAATACAGAGGAGTCCAACTTCCAAAGTGGAGAATTAACACCTATGATTGAATGCAGTCAATACAGAGCATTTAACATTTCATGGAAGAAATTCTGTTTCTATATAATTTGAGAAATATGACAAACTCTAAACTTGATGAAGAAACAGTGGACCCTGCTTTTCATTTGTGCAAGAGAGATCATTCCAAATCCATACTGGATCTCGATATCTTCAGAAACCAGTGCCAAGATTTTCATATGAGAAATATACAGAACTCCAAAATAAATGCCAGAAAAGCACATGTAGATTTTCATGCATGAGTAATAGAGAATTCCATATATCACGTAAGAAAGATAGAATCCAGATTTTCATAGAGTGAAATAAAAATACAATTATCATGGAGTAATACTATCACTATATTTGCATGTAAAAGTATAGGTAATGCTATAATTGAGTAAATTTAAGTTCAGTCTCTCGGTCAGGTCCAACTCTTTGTGATCCCATGGACTGCAAATTACGACACTTCACTGTCCAACAGCAATTCCTGGAGCATTCTCAAACTCATGTCCATCGAGTCGGTGATGCCATTCAACCATCTTATCCTCTGTCATCCTCTTCTCCTCCTGGATTCAGTGTTTCCCAGGGTCTTTCCGATGAGACAATTATTTGCATTAGGTGGACAAAATTGGAGTTTAAGCATCAGAATAAGTCCTTCCAATGAATATTCAGTACTGATTTCCTTTAACCTCCTTGCTGTCCAAGAGACACTAAAGAGTCTTCACCAACAACACAGTTTTAAAGCAACAATTCTACTGCACTCAGTTGTCTTTAGTGTCCAAATCTCACATCCATACATGACTACAAAAAAAAAAAAAAAAATCATAGCTTTGATTAAGAGGATATTTGCTCACAAAGCAATGTCTCTGCTTTTCCATATGTTGACTTGGCAGGTCATATCGTTCCTTCCAAGGAGCAAGAATCTTTTAATTTCATGGCTGCAGTCACCATCTGCAGTCATTTTGGAGCCCCACAACAAAATAAAGTCTCTCTGTGTTTCCATTGTTGCTCCATCAGTTTCCCAAGCAGAGATGGAACCAGTTGTAGTTATCTTCGTTTTCTGAATGTTGAGTTTTAAGTGAACACTGAACTCCCCTTTCTCTTTCACCAAGAGGTTCTTTAGTTGTTCTTCACTTTTGCCGCAAATGTAGTGTCATCTACCTTTCTGAGGTTATTGATATTTCTCCCAGAAACCTTGATTCAAACTTTGTCTCATGCAGTTTGGAATTTAACATCTTGCACACCACCTAGAAGGTAACTAGGCAGGGTGAAAATATGCAGCCTTGGCATAATTCTTTCCTGATTTGAAAGCACCCTGTTGTCCATGTAGAGTTCTAACTGTTGCTTCTTGACTTGGATACAGATTTCTCAGGAGGCAGGTCAAGTAGTATGGTACTCCCATCCCTTTAAGAATTTTCCACAATTTACTGTGATCCACTTATGGCAGAAAGTGAAGAGGAATTCAAAAGCCTCTTGATGAAAGTGAGAGAGGAGAGTGAAAAGGTTGGCTTGAACCTGAATATTCAGAAAGCAAAGATCATGGCATCTGGTCCCATCACTTCATGGGAAACAGATGGAAAAACAGTGGAAACAGTGTCAGACTTTATTTTTTGGGGCTCCAAAATCACTGCAGATATTGATTACAGCCAGGAAATTAAAAGACGCTTACTCCTTGGAAGCAAATTTAGGACCAAGCTTGATAGTACATTAAAAAGAGACATTACTTTGCTAACAAAGGTCCGTCTAGTCAAGGCTATGGTTTTTCCCGTGGTCATGTATGGATATGAGAGTTGGAGTTGCACTCTGAAGAAAGCTGATAGCTGAATTGATGCTTTTGAACTGTGGTGTTGGAGAAGACTCTTGAGAGTCCCTTGGACTGCAAGGAGATCCAACCAGTGCATTCTAAAGGAGATCAATCCTGGGTGTTCATTGGAAGGAATGATGCTAAAGCTGAAACTGCAATACATTGGCCACCACATGCGACGAGTTGACTCACTGGAAAAGACTCTGATGCTGGGAACGGTTGGGGGCGGGAGGAGAAGGGGACGACAGAGAATGAGATGGCTGGATGGCATACTCTGTGGGCATGAGTTTGAGTGAACTCTGGGTGTTGATGATGGACAGGGAGGCCTGGCGTGATGTGATTCAAGGGGTCGCGGAGAGTAGGACACTACTGAGCGACTGAACTGAACTGAACTGACAAAGCCTTTATACCAAAGGCTTTGGTATAAACAATGAAGCAGACATACACGTGTTTTTTTTTTTTTTCCCCTGGAGACTTCTTGATCTTTTGATGGAACCTCGGATTTTGGCAATCTGATCTCTGTTTCCTTTGCCTGTTCTAAATCCTCTTTGAAGTTCATGGCTCACGTACTGTTCAAGCCTGTCCTGGGTAATTTTTACTATTACTTTGCTACTATTTGAGTTAAGGCCATTGCGTGTTAGTGTGAACAGTTTATGTCATTGCCTTGCTTTGGAATGAAATAAAAACTGAAAGTTTCTAGTCCTGTGGCCACTGCTTCTTTTTCCAATTTCCTTGCATACTGAGTGCAGCACTTTGAGACAACCATTTTTCAGGCTACAACATAGCTGAACTGGAATTCCCTCAGTTCTACTAGTTTCGTTCATAGTGAAATTTCATAAAGATGGCTTGACTTCACATTACAAGAGGACTGGCTCTAGGTGAGTGATCACATCATCCAGGTTACTGACTCATTAAGATCCTGTTAAAATAGTTTTTCTGAACCTTGCCACATCTTCTTAATATCTTCTGCTTCATTGAGGTCCATGCAATTTCTGTCCTTTATTTTGAGCATCTTTTCATGAAATGATTCCTTGGTATCTCTAATTTTATTGACGACGCCTCTAGTCTTTCCCATTCCATTATTTTCCTCTATTTCTTTCCACTGATCACTGAAGAAGGCTTTCTTATCACTCCTTCTTATTCCTTGAACCTTTGCATTCAGATTGTTATATCTTTAATTTTCTCCTTTGTTTTAGCTTCTTTTCTTTTCTCATCTATTTGTAAGGCATCTACAGCAAACCATTTTGCCTTTTTGTATTTTTTTTTTTTGAGGAGTGTTTTGATCACTGCCTATTGTACAATGTCACAATCCTCTGTCAGTAGTTCATCAGGTATTCTTTGTATCAGATCTGATCCCTTGAATCTATTTGTCACTTTCACCGTGTCATCATAAGGGATTTGATGTAAGACATACCCGAATGTTCTAGTGGTTTTCCCTACGTTCTTCAAATTAACTCTTGCTTTGGCAATAAGGAGTTCAAGATCTGAGGCACTGTCCACTCCCAGTCTTGCTTTGCCTACTCTACAGATCTCCTGCATCTTTGGCTGTGAAGGAAAAATCAATCTGATTTCAGTTTTAACCATATGATGAGGAACATTTGTAGTATCCTCTCGTGTTCCCAGAAAAGGATGTTGCTATGAGCAGTGTGTTCTCTTCGCAAATCTCTGTTAGCCTTTGGAAGACTTCATTTTGTACTCCAAGGCCAAATTTGCCTTTTACCCCCAGATATCTCTTGACTTCCTACTTTTGCATTCCATTCCCCTGTGATGGAAAGGTCATCTTTCCTGTCTGTTAGTTCTACAAATCCTTGTAGGTCTTCATAGAATTGTTCCATTATAGCTACTTTAGCATTACTGGTCAGGGCACAGACTTGGATTACTGTGCTATTGAATGGGTTCCCTTGGAAAGAAACAGAGATCATTCTGTCATTTTTCAGATTGTCACCAAATACTACATTCCAGACTCTTTTTTTTTACTATGATGGCTACTCCATTTCTTCTGAGGGATTC
Organism: Moschus berezovskii; assembly: GCF_049115385.1. Taxonomy (NCBI): domain Eukaryota; kingdom Metazoa; phylum Chordata; class Mammalia; order Artiodactyla; family Moschidae; genus Moschus; species Moschus berezovskii. The sequence continues at coordinate 22,705,023 of NC_142489.1, forward strand.
TTTCCCACTGTAGTAGACATAATGGTCATCCGAGTTAAATTCATCCATTCCCGTCCATTTTAGTTCACTGATTCCTAAAATGTCAATGTTCATTCACTCTTGACATTGCCGTTTTGACCCCTTCCTATTTGCCTTGATTCGTGGACCTAACCTTTAAAGTTCCTATGCAATCTTGCTCTTTACAGCATCGGGGTGTTCTTTCATCACTAGTCACATCTGCAAGTGGGAATTTGTTTTTGCTTTGGCTCCATCGCTTCATTCTTTTTGGAGTTTCTTCTGCACTGATCTCCTATATCATATTGGGCAGCTATCAACCTTGGAATTTGTCTTTCAATATGCTATATTTTGCCTTTACATGCTGCTCATGGAGTTCTTCAGGCAGGAATACTGACGAGGTTTTCCATTCTCTTCTCCAAGGACCACTATTCGTCAGAGCCCATTACCATCACCCGTCCATCATGGGTGGCCCTACAAGCATGACACATAGTTTCACTGAGTGAGTTAGACAAGGCTGTGTCCCATGTGATCAGTTTGGTTAGCTTTCTGAGATTATGGTTTTCATTCGTTCTGCCTTCTGATGGATAAGGTCAAGAGGTTGTGGAAGCTTCCTGATGGGGAAGACTGACTAAGGGAAACTGGTTCTTGTCCTGATGGGTAGGGCCACGCTCAGTTCAGTGGCTCAGTCATTGACAAATCTTTGTGGCCCTATGCACTGCAACATGCCAGTCTGCCCTGTCCATCACTAACTCATCGAGTTTACACAAACTCATGTTCATTAAATCAGTGATGCTCTCCAATCATCCCATCTTCTGTCTACTGTTATCCTCCCACCTTGAATTTTTCCGAGCATCAGGGTCTTTTCCAATGAGTCAGTTCTTTACACCCCGTGACCAAAGTGTTGGAGTTTCAGCTTCAGCACCAGTCCTTCCAATGAATATTCCGGACTAATTTTCTTTAGGATGTACTGCTTTGATCTCCTTGCCCTCCAAAAGACTCTCAAGCCTCTTCTCCAACATCATAGTTCAAAAGTATCAATTCTTTGGTGCTCAGCTTTCTGTATAGTCCAAATCTCCCATCCACACATGTTTACTGGAAAAATCATAACTTTGACTAGACAGAAATGTTTTGGAAAGTAATCTCTCTGATGTTTGATATGCTGTCTAGTTTGGTCATATTTTTCTTACGAAGAGAAAGCATCTTTTATTTTTATGGCTGCATTCCCAATCTGCTGTGATTTTGATTACAGTTCCATTCCCCAAACCGCACCCGTGGCAAAAAAAAAAAAAAAGAGTCTCACATTCTTTCCATTGTTTCCCCTTCTATTTGCCATGAAGTGATGGGACCGGTTGACATCATCATTGTTTTCTGAATTTTGATTTTTAATGTCATCTATTTAAATCTCCACTTTCACTTTCATCAAGGGGCTCTTTTGTTCATCTTCCCTTTCTGCCATAAATATGGTGCCATCACCAGATAAGAGATTATTGATATTTCACCTGTCTATCTTGATTCCAGTGTGTGCTTATTCAACCAGGCCTTTCACATGATGTAATCTGCACATAATTTAAATAAGCAGCATGTCAGCATACAGCCTTGACATACTCCTTTCCCATTGGATTCAGATTGCTGTTCCATTTCCAGTTCTAACTATTGCGACTTGACCAGCATACAGATTTTCAGGAGGCAGGGCAGGTTGTCTGGTATTATCATCTCTCGATAAATTTTCCATAGTTTGTTGTGACCCATAGTCAAAGGCTTTGGTGTAGTCAACGATGCAGAAGTAGACTTTTTTCTTCTGGAACTCTCTTCCTGTGTTGCTGATCCAAAGGCTATTGACAATTTGATATCTGGATCCTCTGCCTTTTAAAAATCAACCTTGAACACCTGGAAGTTCATGGTTTACGTACTGTTGAAGCCTGGTTTGGAGAATTTCCATCATTATTGTGCTCGTGTGTAAGACGATTGCATTTGTGTGGTAGTGTGAAAATTCTTTGGCACTGGATTTCTTTAAGATTGAAATGAAAACTGACCTCCTTGTATAATTATGGGTCATTAATATGTGTATATTAAAAAAAATCCCAATATGCAATTATGTTTATTGTCCACTTAGTTTTTAAACTAAATTATGAAAAAGGAGTAAAGAAGAAAAAAGAATTCTGCATGGTGTTCTCTGATGACCTAAATGTGAAGGAAGTCTAAAAATTCAGGGATTCATGTACACATAAGTGTCCTTCATTTTAACATAGTAGAAAAAAACTACGATAAGATTGTATAATTTTTATAAAACAAGATTGCTTAGTGCAATATTACAAGTCAACTGTACCTCAAGCAGTGAAGAAATAAATGGCTCCACCATTTGCAATATTTTGGTCCTTGAGAACATGACGGTAAATAAAATATTTCAGTTACAATGTGACAGAAACTTTAATCACGTGATGGTGTTTGTAAAAATATCTGAATTTTTAAAAAGTGAGTTAAAAGTGGTTATCAGAGCCTGTTCAAAATGGACCATGATTGTTCAAGTTACCAACTTGTATCGTAGGTCAAATATTTCTCCAAGAAAGGTGTCTAATAGAGACAGGACGGACATAAATCTGCAGATCTTATCTCAAGATTATTAATGAAGTTGGAAGTACAACTGCAACCACAGTCACACGTTCAATGGAGTGCAGTAGAATATACGTTGCTCCCATTCTCAGGGCCCTCTAAGCCTTCTACCCTAGGGCTGGGTAGTGAAAGGCAGAGTTTCGGGACAGGCAAAAGACTATGCATTGCAGAGGCACAGTTCCCTTGATGGAGCCATTCACTGGCCTCCACCAGGGTTCGAAGAGGTAGCCACACGTCCGATGCTCCCCTCCATGACCTAATGGCTGTGGCAAACTGTAGGGGTAACAGTCTATGACAACCCAGCCCCCTTTTGGATAATATGAGGAGACCGAGGACCAACTGTGTTTCGGGCACTTGACTCCCTCATTAAAATGACTGGACAAAGTATGTGAACCTTGGAAATAGAAGGACACAGAGAACAGACAGCTTCCCCTTCAGCTGGGACTGGGCACTGATGGGAGAACCAAGACCAGACGTTCAGATCTAGCCTACGCCCAGACAGGATAACCACCCTTCAGAGGGAAACCCCCCTTCTAACCAGAATGTTGAATGATGAAAGTCGTTTTAGGATATTTCCTTTCCGAATAAGGATTGATATTTTCTTCAGTACAGGTTTACAGAGACAGTATTACTTGACTGTGATCTTACCTCAATAACAGAAGTAAGAGAACCTGACAGCAAGATATTTGCAACACTTTATCACACCCTCACTTACCTTTCCTCTAAGTAAGTTGGGATTGAGGAGTTTGGTGTAATTAAAGGAATAAGCCACATATCTTGCATTATTGTGCAATGAAAACCTCTAGTATGTAAACGTCAATCTTTGAAAATATATTAGCCTAATAATATTGGATATTTTTAGCAGTAACATCTATGTCTCACTTCTCTGGATGAGAGAGTGCCTCTTTCAAAACCACATTCTATCATGTGTACATGAGAAGTTTATCCTTTTCCAGTATAAAACAAATTAACTGGTGCACTGGGATGAACTAGAGGTACGGGATGCGGAGGGAGTTGGAGGGGGGTCTAGATGGGCAACATATGTACACCCGGGGTGGATTCATGTCAATGTATGGCAAAACCACTACATTGGATAGTAATCAGCCTCCAATTCAAATAAATACATTTAAAATAATAATAGTAATAAAAACAAATTAGCAAACACTGATGGCTACCCCAATGATCAAGTTAATTAAGGACCAGATTGCTGTGACAGATGTCATCAGATCTATTGGAAGAATACTTATAACTTTGAAAATATTGTAATGAACTGATTTCCAAGTAGACATATATAATATATATATATATATATGTATTTTGACTTTACAAGAATTTTGTAGTTCGTATATGTGCATCACAGTTTGCTTTAATACTTATACAAAATAAATATTTTTCTTTCCCTAATGTCTTTATGTTGAGGATATAGAGGTTGGCAAGAAACTCTGAATCTTGTTCACAGTTGAATTAGTCCCCAAAACCCCATTATTCTTGACAATCTGCTTTCTGAATTGGGTAGATCTGATTAGCGGGGGGAACACTCAGAGACAGATTAATATTCCACAGTAACAAGTGAAAAGAAGAAAATCAATATTGTAGAATAATTTTGTCCTCTCAAAATGTGTACTTTGAAGACGATGGCATCACCGACTCGATGGACATGAGTTTGAGTGAACTCTGGGAGTTGGTGATGGACAGGGAGGCCTGGCGTGCTGTGATTCATGGGGTCACAGATAGTCGGACATGACTGAACGACTGAACTGAACTCACTGTACCTTGTACAGAGTCAAAATTGTGAGCAATGTATAATTGCTTTCTGAACTTTTTGCCAATAGGGTTTTTAGGTAGATATTTTGATATCCAGGACTGGGTTTTCACAAGGAAAGGAGAGCAGACACAGAAAACAAAGAGACATTAATATGTGGAGACAAAGCCATGTGAAGATGTTTTATCAATCAAAAGAGGCCTCAGAAGAAAGAAAATCTTGTAACCCTTTGATTACTGGCTAGATCCCTGGAAGTATGAGAAAATCTTTATTGAAGCTACCTGCTATATGGCATGCTGTTACAGGAAACCTTGAAAAGACATGCACCACTACCTCTTGAAAATAAGCTTTAAAGTTCAAAAGAAGCCTACAGTTCATACCCAGGTTCTCACAGAAAGGAAACTGTTAAAGAACTCTCTGACCCATAACCTGATAACGTTCTCAGCATTTTAATGGGAAAAACCCCATTCTCCATTGCAAAGAGAAGTACAAAATATTTAGGAATAAATTTACCTAAAGAAACAAAAGACCTGTATTTATATATAGAAAACTAAAACACTGCAGAAATAAAGATAATAGAAACAGACCGAGAAATATGTCTGCTTCTTAGATCAGAAGAATCAATATGTGAAAATGAATGTTGTTGTTTCCACAGAACAAGAACAAACAATTTCAACCTCTAAAAGTTAAAGCAATCTTGAAAAAAAAGAATGGAAATAGTGGGATCAACCTGCCTGACTTCAGGTCATACTACAAAGCTACAGTCATCAAGAAAGTAAGGTACTGGCACAAGACAAAAATATAGATTAATGGAACAACATAGAAAGCTCAGAGATATATCCACACACATATGGACACTTTATCTTTGACAAAGGAGGCAGAAATATATAATGGAGGAGAGAAACCACTTTAAAAAGCAGTGCTGGAGAAAATGGTCAACAACTGTATAAAGAATGTGCTAAAACACATTCTACCACCCTATAGAACAATTCACTTAAAACGGATTAAAGATATAAATGTAAGTCTAGAAACTATATAACTCTCAGAGGAAAACGTAGGTAAAACAGACTGTAACACAAATCACAGCATGATTCTCTGTGGCCCACCTGAGTGATGGAAATAAAAACTAAAACAAACATGGGACCTCATTAAACTTGAAAGTTTTACACAATGAAGGAAACAATATGCAAGGTGAAAAGGCAGCCTTACCAATGGGAGAAAATAAGAGTAAAGAAAGTAACTGAAAACAAAGTAATCTCCAAAATACACAAGCAGCTCATGCAGTTCAATACCAGAAAAATAAGCAATCCATCAAAAAGTGGCACAAAGAATTAAAGAGATTTCTCCAAAGGAGACATACAGATGTCTAACAAACACAGGAAAATCTGCTCAACATCACTCATTATCAGAGAAACGCAAATCACTACTCCAGTGAGGTACCGTTTCACACGGGTCTAAAGCTACCATCAAAAACTACCATCAAAAAACTCTACAAGCCAGCAATGCTGGAGAGGGAGCAGAGAAAGGGAACCTTCTTACACTGTTGGTGGGAAGGCACTATGGAGGACAGTGTGGAGGATTCTTACAAAAAAAAAGGAAATAGAATTACCATGAGACCCAGTGATCCCACTTCTGGGCATACACACCAAGAAAACTAGAATTCAATGAGACATATGTACTCCAATGTTCATTGGAGCACTATTGACAATAGCTTGGACTTTTGAAACAACCTTGATGTCCGGTTTGAAGATGAATGGTTAAGGATGATGTTGTCTATATACACAATGGAATATTCAGCTATTAAAAAAGGGACACGTTTGAGTCAGTGTTATGAGGTGGATGAAACTGGAACCTACTATACAGAGGGAAGCAAGCCAGAATGAGAAACACCAACGCAGTATATGAAACCTTATATATGAAATTTAGAAAGACGTAACAACGATGCTATAAGCGAGACAATGAAAGTGATACATATATAAAGAAAAGAATTTGGGACTCTGTGGGAGAAGGCGAGGGTGGGATGCCAGGAAAGAATAACATTGAAACATGAAACATTGAAACATGTATATTATCGTATGGAGAACAGACAACCAGTTGAAGGTCATTGAATGAAGCAAGGCATGCAAAACTGGTGCTGCGGGACAACCGAGAAGGATGAGTCCATGAGATAGGTGACTGATATAATAGTGTGGAGGAAGCTCTGATGAGAATTCAGTAACCATGAAAGAAGTTCACTTGTATTACAGGAAAAGAAAAAGTCTCTTTTTCTCCCTGTTAGCTCTCATTAACTCTATCCACTCGTCAATACCCAGCCTAGCGGGGATGAACCACTTTGATCTCAAATCTAAACCGGACATTCCAACTTCTACCTTAGGTTCATGACATGAATGCTTATGACTTCATCGTCATCCACTTTTCTTTTACTGTAGCAATGAATAGTCTAACCCACTGTGACTGAGGCCTTCAAGTATGTCACTGTGGAGCCCATCCTTTCTTCTTCCTAACATCATCTCCATGTTCCCCTGAGCATCAGGTACCTCCATAAGTACTTCATAGCTGTTGCTCATGAAGGCAACTGAACAACCCTCATGACCGCTTATCAATCTCATTAAAGTGTGAAATAGACAAATATGCTAAAAAGACCTGGAAAACTTCCCTAATACTGAGAACGCCTTCAGAAAAGGGAGTCCCAGTCTTCCTGATAAATTCTTGGTAAAGGTCATGTAACTTGTGGGAAAGAATATAAAGAATATGCTCACTCTTGCTATGGAAAGAAGTGGGCAATACGATGGAATTAAAAAGTCCTTTCACATGTGACATAAAAAATGATGAGACAGCATGGGAAAGACAGACACAAAGCCACATATATGTGGGGTGAAAGTTCTTGGGTTTTTTTGCTCTACGACAGACCTGTTAAATGCATAAAGCAGGCTGCTCCTAGAAAGGAAGAGGTATATGGTGGTATCAAGATTATCATTTCCTCTCAGTTCCATATCTCTCCATTGTGATCCTTTCTAGTCCAGACAAGTAAAACTTAAATTAGAGTTTATCATTCCAAAATAGGAAATGAAACATCCCAGTGGACCAGATTCTCTAAAGTCAAAACAGTGTCTTTATTTCGTGTATTAGGAAAGAAGTTTCAATTCTTGGATGGTAAAGAAGAAGCATAAGACTCTCCTCATAGGATATGTTTTTGTTTCCTTCTTGGTCATCTTTCTTCTTTCTTTGAAGGTAAAAGACAGGCAGTGAACTTTAATACAGTCACAGAGATAATTTAGAAAAATGTTAAGCCCTTCAGTGTGAGCGACACAAAGTCCTATGAGATAATAAATAAACACAATTGCATCTCACACTAAGATACATGTTTGTGTATATATGTTCAGTCTTGTCCAACTCTTTGCAACCAAATGAAATGGAGAACACCAGGCTCCTCTGCTCATGGGATTTACCAGGCAAGATAGTTGCTTCCTGTGGCCATTTCCTACTCCACTGTTAGATGTATGGAATGAATGAAAATATTACCCATGAATTTTCTTGCATCTCTTTCAAGAGAAAATAAATTATACAGGCTCTTTGCTCGAGTGAATCTTTCCGAAATTCCAAAGATGCAATTGGGAATGAGAAATGGTTAAAATATTGTGGACGCTCATGATCACAGCAAGGCTGATACAAATTAAAGGAAAAGGTAAACCTCGAAACCTGACCTACCTTAGAATTTAGTGAAGCTCAATTTTTGTTAAACATATACCAACAAAAGTTCCCTTCTTTATGTCCTTTTAACAGCTAAAGATGGAGAAATAGGTAAATAGATGGAGTAGAGCTCAGAGAAGTCGGACAGAAATCTCTGTATATGACTCAGACAGTTTTCAAGGGTTTCACCTTTGTTTGCTTGCCTGTTTGCTTGTTTGATTTTAAAGAACTCATTTCCCAGAACTTCATAGAAACTGAAGGTCTTGTGTCACATTGGTGTTGGCGGGAACCATGACCACGAGCAAGTGGCACTGGTTTTCCCTCAGGGCTCCAGGTATAATTCACTATGTCCGGGGCTTAAGTTCTCCGTAAGAGAAGCCACAAATCAAATATCCGAAATCTGTGGGATCATGAAAATAACAAGAGAGCTCCAGGAACAAACAAGCAAATAAACATATTCTTCTACTTCGTTGTTTATAACAAAGGTTTTGACTGTGTGGATCACAACAAATGCTGGAAAATTCTTAAAGTGATAGGAACACCAGATCACCTGACCTGCCTCCTAAAATATCTGTATGCAGACCAAGAAGCACCAGTTAGGACCGGATGGAAAACAACAGACTGCTTCCAATTAGAGAAAGGATTATGACAAGGCTGCTTATTTAAATTCTATGTATTGTTCACTTCAGTCGCTCAGTCATATCCGACTCTTTGCGACCCATTAACCGCAGCACGCCAGCCTCCTTGTCCATTACCAACTCCTTGGGTTTACACAAACTCATGTCCATTGAGTTGGTGATGCTATCCAATCATCTCATCCTCTGTCATCCCTTTCTCTTCCTGCCCTCAATATTTCGTAGCAACAGGAAATTCCCCAGAGAGTCACTTAATCACATCAGGTGGCCAAAGTATTGCAATTTCATCTTCAACATCAATCACTCCAATGAACACCCAGGACTGATCTCCATTAGGATGGACTGGTCGGAGCTCCCTGCAGTCCAAGGGACTCCCAAGAGTCTTCGCCTCCCCTACAGTTCAAAAGCATCAATTCTTCAGCGCTCAGATTTCTTTAAAGTCCAACTCTCACATCCATACATGCCCACTGGAGAAACCATAGTCTTTACTAGACGGACCTTTGTTGGCAAAGTAATGCCTCTGCTTTTTAATATGCTGACTAGGCTGGTCATAACTTTCCTTTGAAGTAGTAAGTTTCTTTTAATTTTATGGCTGCAATCACCATTGGAGCCTAAGAAATAGTCAGCGACGGTTTTCACTATTTCCCCACCTATTTGTCATAGAGCGATGGGACCAGATACGATGATCTTAGTTTTCTGAATGTTGAGCTTTAAGCGAACTTTTTCACTATTCTCTTTCACTGTCATCAAGAGGTTCTTTAGTTATTTTTCACTTTTTGCCGAAAGGGCAGTGTCGTTGGCATATCTGACTTTATTGATATTTCTCCCAGAAACCTTGATTCCAGCTTGTGCTTCCTCCAGCACAGCACTTCTCATGATGTACTCTGCATATAAGTTAAATAAGCAAGGTGATAATATACAGCCTTGACTTACTCCTTTTCCTATTTTGAATCAGTCTGTTGTTCCATGACCAGTTCTAACTGTTGTTTCATGATCTGCATATAGGTTTCTCAAGAGGCAGGTCAGGTGGTCCGGTATTCCCATCTCTTTCAAATTTTCCGCCATTTATACGGATCCACCCAGTCAAAGGCTTTGGCATAGTCAGTAAAGAAGACAGAGATGCTTTTCTGGAGCTCTCTTCTGGATGTTGGCAATTTGATCTCCGGTTCCTCTGCCATTTTTAAAACCAGCTTGAACATCTGGAAGTTCACAGTTCACGTAATGCTGAAGCTTAGCTTCGAGAATATAGAGCATTATTTTACTAGCATTTGAGATGAGTGCATTTGTGCGGTAGTTTGCACATTCTATGGCATTGCCTTTCTTTGGGATTGAAATTAATATTGCTCTTTTCCACTCCCGTGGCCACTGCTGAATTTTCCAAATTACCTGGCCTATTGAGTGCAGCACTTTTAAAGCATCATCTTTCAGGATTTGAAAACTGACATCCAAACACCTACACTAGCTTCGTTCGTAGTGATGCTTCCTAAGGCCCACCTGACTTCACATTCCAAGAAGTCTGGCTCTAGGTGAGTGATCACACCATCGTGATTATCTGGGTCGTGAAGATCTTCTTTCTACAATTCTTCTGTGTATTCTTACCACCTCTTCTTTATATTTTCTGTTTCAGTTAGAACCCTACCGTTTCTGTGCTTTTTTTTTCCCCTGTGCTTTTTAAAGTCCATCTTTGCATGAAATGTTCTCGTGGGATCTCCAATGTTCTTGAAGTGATCTCTCTTCTTTCGTATTCTATTGTTTCCCTTCTTTTTTTGCACTGATCCCTGAGGAAGGCTTTTTTTTCTCTCCTTGCTTTTCTTTAGAAATCTGCATTCAAATGTTTATATCTTTCCTTTTCTCTTTTGCTTTTTGTCTCCCTTGTTTTCAAAGCTATTTGTAAGGCCTCCTCAGATAGCCATTCATTTTTTGCCTTTCTTTACCTGGGGATGGTCATGATCCTTGTCTCCTGTACAATGTCAGGTACCTCCATCCATAGCTCATCAGGCACTCTGTCAATCAAATCTAGTCCCTTAAATGTATTTTGCACTTACAGTGTATAGTCATAAGGGATTAGATTTAGGTCATACCTGAATGATATAGTGGTTTTCTCCATTTTCTTCAACTTCTGTGTGAATTTGGCATATGGAGTTCAGGATCTGAACCACAGTCATCTTCCTGTCTTCTTCTTGCTAAATGTATAGAACTTCTCTATTTTGGCTGCCAAAAACATAATCAATCTGATTTCAGTGTCGACCATCTGGTGATGTCCATGTGTAGAGTCTTCTCTTTTGTTGTTGGAAGAGGGTGTTTACTTGACCCGTGCGTTCTCTTGGCAGAACTCATTTAGCCGTTGCCCTGCTTCATTCTGTATTCCAAGGCCAATTTGCCTGGTACTCCATGTGTTTCTTTAATTCCTACTTCTGCTTTCCAGTCCCCTATAATGAAGAGGACATCGTTTTTGGATGTTAGTTTTAGAAGGTCTTGTAGGTCTTCATAGAATTTTAAACTTCAGCGTCTTCAGTGTTACTGATAAGCGCAAAGATTTGGATTATTATGACAGTAAATCCTTTGCCTTGGAAAAGAACAGAGATCATTCTGTCATTTTTGAGATTGCACCCAAGCATTGCATTTTGGACTCTTTTGTTGACTATGATGGCTACTCCATTTCTTCCAAGGGATTCCTGCCCACAGTAACAGATTCTCCCATTCCATCTTAGTTCACCGATTCCTAGAATGTCAATGTTCATCTTGTCATCTCCTGTTTGACATTTCCAATTTGCCTTGATTCATGGACCTAAAATTCCACGTTTCTATGCAGTGTTGTTCTTAATAGCATCAAACCCTGCTTCCATCACCAGTCCCATTCAAAACTGGTTACTGATTTTGCTCTGGATCAATTGCTTCATTATTTCTGGAGTTATTTCTCCTCTGCTCTCTAGAAGCATATTGGGCACCTACCGAAATCTTTCAGTGTCCTATCTTTCTGTTTTCATGGATATCATGGGGTAATCAAAGCAAAATACCGAAGTGCTTTGCCATTGCCTATGACAGTGGACCATATTCTTCCAATCAGGTGAAGAGTTGTCATCAGGTAAAAGAAAATTTCTTCTTGGAGAAAACTCTATTGCAAATCTAGACATTGTATTTAGCAGAGACATTCACCTTGGTAACAAAGGCCTCCACTTCACACGCCCCTGTTTTTCATCCAGTAGTCATGTGCAGATGTGAGAGCTGGAATATAAAGAAAACTGAGAAAAGGAGAAATGATGGCTTTCAACTGTGCAGCTGCCGAAGACTCTTCAGTTCAGTTCAGTCACTTAGTCGGGTCTGACTCCTTGTGACCCCATGATTCATATTACACCAGGTCTCCCTGTTCATCACCAAATCCCGGAGTTCACTCAAACTCATGTCCACAGAGTCGGTGATGCCATCCAGCCATCTCATTCTCCATCGTCCCCTTCTCCTCCCGCCCCCAACCTTTCCCAGCATCAGAGTCTTTTCCAGTGAGTCAACTCGTCGCATGAGGTGGCCAAAGTATTGCCGTTTCAGCTTTAGCATCAGTCCTTGCAATGAACACTCAGGATTGATCTCCTTTAGAATGGACTGGTGGGATATCCTTGCAGTCTAAGGGACTCTCAAGACTCTTCTTCAACACCACAGTTCAAAAGCATCAATTCTTTGGTGATCGGCTTTCTTCACAGTCCAACTCTCACATCCATACATGACCACGGGAAAAACCATAGCCTTGACTAGACGGAACTTGGTTGGCAAAGTAATGTCTCTACTTTTTAATATACCATCAAGGTTGGTCATAACTTTCCTTCCAAGGAGTAAGCGTCTTTAAATTTCATGGCTGCAATCAGCATCTGCAGTGATTTTGGAGCCCCAAAAAATAAAGTCTGACACTGTTTCCACAGTTTTTCCATCTATTTCCCATGAAGTGATGGGATCAGATGCCATGATCTTTGTTTCCTTAACCTCGAGCTTCAAGCCAACCTTTTCACTCTCCTCCTTCATTTTCATCAAGAGGCTTTTTAGTTCCTCTTCACTTTCTGCCATATGGTTAGTGTCATCTGCATATCTGAGGTTATTGATATTTCTCCCAGCAATTTTGATTCCAGCTTGTCCTACTTCCAGCCCATTGTTCCTCATGATGTACTCGGCATATAAGTTAAATGAGCAAGGTGACAATATGCAGCCTTGACGTACTCCTTTTCCTATTTGAAACCGGTCTGTTGTTCCATGTAAAAATCTGACTGTTGCTTCTTGACTTGCATACAGGTTTCTCAAGAGGCACGTAAGGTGGTCTGGTATTCCCGTCTCTTAGAACTTTCCACAGTTTATTGTAATCCACACAGCCGAATGTCGTCCAGTGGAAAAGGGAATGGCAAATCACTTCAGTATGCTTGCCTTGATAGTCCAATGAACAGTATCAAAGGGAAAAATGATAGGATACTGAATGAGGAATTCCCCAGGTTGGTAGGTGCCCAGTATGGTTCTGGATATCAGTGGAGAAATAACTCTAGAAGGAATAAAGCGATGGAGAAAAAGCAAAAGCAATACTCATTTGTGGATGTTACCTGTGATAGAAGCAAGGTCCGGTGCTGTAAAGAGCAATATTGCATAGGAACCTGGAATGTTAGGACCATGAATCAAGGCAAATTGGAAGTGGTCAAACAGGAGATGGCAAGAGTGAACATAAACATTCTAGGATCCAGTGAACTAAAATGGACTGGAATGGGTGAATTTAACTCAGATGACCATCATATCTACTTCAGAGGTCAGGAATTCTTTAGAAGAAATGGACTAGCCATCATGCTCAACAAAAGAGTCCGAAATGCAGTACTTGGATGCAATCTTTAAAATGACAGAATGATTTCTGTTCGTTTCCAAGAAAACCATTCAATATTACAGTAATCCAGGCCTATGCTCCAACCAGTAACGCTGAAGAAGCCAAAATTGAACGGTTCTATGAAGACCTACAAGACCTTGTAGAACTAACATCCAAAAAAGATGTCCTTTCCATTACAGGGGACTGAAATGCAAAAGTAGAGTGTCAAGAAGCACCTGGAGTAACAGGCAAATTTGGCCTTGGAGGACGGAATGAAGCAGGACAAAGGCTAATAGAGTTTTGTCAAGAGAACACACTGGTCATAGAAAACACCCTCTTCCGACAACACAGGAGAAGACGCTACACATGGACATCACCAGATGGTCAACACCGAAATCAGATTGATTATATTCTTTGCAGCCAAAGATGGAGAAGTTCTATACAGTTAGAAAAAACAAGACCGGGATCTGACTGTGTCTCAGGTCCTAAACTCCTTATTGCCTAATTCAGACTGAAATTGAAGAAAGTGGGGAAAACGACTAGACCATTCACATATGACCTAAATCAAATCCCTTATGATTATACAGTGGAAGTGAGAAATAGATTTAAGGGACTCAGTCTGATAGATCGAGTGCCTGATGAACTCTGGACAGAGATTCGTGACATTGTACAGGAGTCAGGGACCAAGACCATCCCCAAGAAAAGACATGCAATAAAGCAAAATGGCTGTCTGAGGAGGCATTACAAATAGGTGTGAAAAGAAGGGAAGTGAAAAGCAAAGGAGAAAAGGAAAGATATAAGCCTTGGAATGCAGAATTCCAAAGAATTGCTAGGAGAGATAAGAAATCCTTCCTCTGTGATAAATGCAAAATAATAGAGGAAAACAACAGAATAGGAAAAACAAGAGATCTCTTCAAGAAAATGAGAGATTCCAAGGGAACATTTCATGCAAAGATGGGTTCGATAAAGGACAGAAATGGTATGGACCTAACAGAAGCAGAAGATATTAAGAAGAGATGGCAAGAGTACACAGAAGAACTGTATAAAAAGGATCTTCACGACCAAGATAATCACGATAACGTGATCACTGACCTAGAGCCAGACATCTTCGAATGTGAAGTCAAATGGGCCTTAGAAAGCATCACTACAAACAAAGCTAGTGGAGTTGATGGAATTCCAGTTGAGCTATTTCAAATCTTGAAAGATGATGCTGTGAAAGTGCTGCACTCCGTATTCCAGCAAATTTGGAAAACTCAGCAGTGGCCACAGGACTGGAAAAGGTCAGTCTTCATTCCAATCCCAAAGAAAAGCAATGCCAAAGAATGCTCAAACTACCGCACAATGCACTCATCTCACACGCGAGTAATGTCATATTCAGAATTCTCCAAGCCAGGCTTCAGCATTATGTGAACCGTGAACTCCCAGATGTTCAAGCAGGTTTTAGAAAAGCCAGAGGCACCAGAGGTCAAATTGGGAACATCCGCTGGATCATGGAGAAAGCAAGAGAGTTCCAGAAAAACATCTATTTCTGCTTCATTGACTCTGCCAACTCCCAGAGACCACCCGAACTCATGTCCACTGATCGGCAAAGCCATCCAAACATGTCATCCTCTGTCATCCCCTTCTCCTCCTGCCCTCAATCTTACCCAATATTAGGGTATTTTCCAATGAGTCATCTCTTCACATCAGGTGTCAAACTATTGGAGTTTCAACCTCACCATGACATATTCCAATGAATACCCAGGGCTCATCTCCTTTAGGATGGACTGGTTGGATCTCCTTGCAGTCCAACGGTCTCTCAAGAGTCTTTTCCATCACCATAGTTCAAAAGCATCAATTTTTCAGCACTAAGTTTCCTTACAGTCCAACTCTCACATTCATATATGACCACTGAATAAATCATAGCCTTGACTAGATGGACCTTTGATGGCAAAGGAATGTCCCTGCTTTTTAATATGCTATCTAGGTTGTCATAACTTTCCTTCCAAAGAGAAAGCATCTTTTAATTTCATAGCTGCCATCAGTATCTGCAGTAGTTTTGAATCCTGAAAAGTTAAAGACTCTTAGGGGGACCTTGGACTGCAAGGAGATTTAGCCAATTCATCCTAAATGAAATCAAACATAAGTATTCATTCGAAGGACTAATGATGAAGTTGAAAGTTCAGTTTTGGCCAGCTGACGCAAAGTGTCAATTCACTGGAAAATTCATGATGCTTTTAAAGTTTGATGACAGGAGAAGAAGGGAGTAATGGAGGATAAGATGGTTGGACGGTATCAGAAAAACAATGGACATGCATTGGCACAAACTCTGGGAGATACTGAAATATAGAGAGGCCTGTTGTGCAGCAGTCCATGGCGTCACAAAAGAGTTGAAGACAACTTGTTGACTGAAAAATGACACTCAATGTCTCTAGTGTTACTTCTTCAAATCACTCTATGATTAAACACTTAATGAAAGTAGTAACAAATAACAACTAAGGTGGTATAATAGCAGATGGTGCAATGCATTTTTTGTAAACAAATATGGGAACTGTAGGGTTGGAAAGAAATAAATCTTAGGATTGAATGAATTTTAAATATTACTGTGAGGGAGCAGATAGGAAGATGGAGAAGGAATAGGACGGGGTGACAACTGTCTCCCTCAGAAATTCATCAAAAGAAAAATTGAACACTGAGTGAATCCAACAAAACAACTTCTGAATGCTGGCAGAGGACATCAGGCAACCAGAAAAGCAGGTCATTGTCTTCGAAAAGAGGTAGGAAATAATACAAAAGATAAAAAGAGAGGTAAACAGGGCGGGATGGAGGTCCATCCCGAGAAGGGAGGCTAGAAGTTTCCAAGCACTTGGAAACACTCACTGGCGAATCTGTGAAAACTCTTGGAACCTCAGAGGGCCACATAACTGGGAAGAACAATAAATAAATAATTAAAACCTACAGACTACGTGTCCAGTGGTAACTCCCAGCAGAGAAGAAGTGCAGCCGCCCGCACACCCCACCAGCAAGCAGGGACTGGGCAGGGAGGGGCGGGCTGCATCCCTTAGAGTAAGGACAGGGCATGAATGCCTCTAGTGCAATCTGAGGGTGCTAACTTAAGATAGCTAAGCAGACTGTGGGATAGCTAGCCCACAAAAAGGCCAAAAGTCCCAAGATAAGACACCACCAGACCCACTCACAGAACAAAGGACTAAACAGAGCTAAGAGCGGTTTCACAAGTGACATCTCAGAATCGGGGCTGAGACAGCCATCCCTCTCCCCCGGCCCCCGTCGGTGGCCGGGGTTGGAGGTGGGGGGGTGTGAGGTTGGGACGACTGGGGGGTGGGAGCGTGGGGGGCGGGGCGGACAGCGGGGGGTCTGCCGTGGTGGCGGGGGCAGTGTGTGTGTGTGTGTGTGTGTGTGTGTGTGTGTGTGTGGAGTTGGGGCTAGGGGATGGGGGCGCGCGAGGCGAGGGGACCCTCCCAGTCCCCCTGAGAAGTGAAGGCAGGTTCTGTCCCACTGAGAACTTCCTGCCTTCAGGCGTGTGAGACGAGCATGTTTCTCTCCAACCCACGGCCATGCATCGTTTTCGCCCCGCTCCCAAAAACAGAAAAAACATATTTGTTTATCTTAGGGCTTTTTTTCTGGCCGAGGCCAAAGACCTCTTCAAGCGTGTCCAAAGGATCTGACAGGATGGGAGGGTGCAGGTCAATCCAGGTGTCAAGAGATGCAGAGAATCTGCCAGAGCTGTGACTCAGGCCGTTTTCAGAAACAGGCCAATTTGCATGATTTCCTGGACAGGAGTCACCCCAGAAATTTTCTGGAAGGGATCGAGTTGCAGGAGTTGGGGCCGTGGCCCCGCCGCCGCCAGAGGGCCCCCTTAGCCTGGCAGGCCGGCCTGCAGGCTGGCAGGCTGGCTGGCACGCATGCAGGCAGGCAGGTAGGAGCTATTGTCTGTGGGCCCCTCCCCTTTGCAGGGCCTCCTCGGATAGCTTCATTCAAATGCAGAAAGCATTCCAGTCAAGTCAGAGCCTTCGACTTTGCCTCCAGCTTCTCCGTATTGAATGGTGATCCGCCCCACCCACCCCCATCCCCCCCACGTCTCCATTTCTCCACTTTGAGGCTGCCCGCTTCGGCACAGCACGGCGCGGGGGAAGGGGGCTGGGGGGTGGGGAGGGAGGTTGAGGGACCAAGTCGCCTTGTGTCAGGCCAAAGGAGTCGCCTCCTTTTTGGAACCCTGGACACCCCGCTCATGCCTTTGAGGATCACGGACGTGGCTCGAAGCGGCCATCATCACTTGACATCTTTCCCCTCCGTGGGAGGAGGTTTTCATTTCTGCCTGCCTTCAGAGGGACAGAAAAGGAAGGAGGGGCAGAGCGTTCCTCTGGCGCTGGCCGGTTCTTAAAGTCACTTGAATCCAAAACACTCCATAGTGCACGGAAGTTCACGTGGGGTGGGGTGGGGACGGCGGCCTACTCCGGCCCCAGTAGTTCCCTCCTCTGACACTTGCCTGGAACCCATGAAACGCTGAGCTGGTGACTGTGTGTGTGAGTGCGTGCATGTACGTGTATACGTGAGAGACGGCGAGCGCACACGCGTGTGTGTGTGTGTGTGTGTGTGTGTGTGTGTGTGTGTGTCTGTGTGTGCATGCCTGGACGTGAGAGAAAAAGAAGAAAAAGGAAAGGAAGGGGGAGACCCACCCAGAAGGAAAGAAGGAAGGGACGAGGCAAGGAGTGAGGGAGGGACCAATTAGGTTAGTTAGTACGGGCCTCCATGTCGTGGAAAGAGTTTCTGAGCACAGATCCTCTGTTCAGTGAAACAGTTATCTGTCGTATCTCCTCTCAGGAGGCTGTGATGTTGAGGGACGGGTTCAGGAAAGCAGGCCTGGGGTGCAAGCAATCAGGTTCTTCTATTCTCCTCAGAGGCACTTGTAGGGGAAACAAGGAAACACACAGGTTCATCCCTGGAGCGGATCGGAAACCAGTCGGTGGAGGGGAGTCAGTCCAGGAGATTGCTAGACGTCCGGGCCGGGTCCTGTAGCGGGTTGCCATGTCCTTCTCTAGCAGACCATCGTGGCCCCGGGATAGGACCCGGGTCTAGCGAATCGCAGGCAGACTCTTGATGGTGTGAGCCACCAGGGAAGCGCTATCAGAAATGTTCCCCAAGTCCTCTAGCTTCCATCTGCAGGGCAAGAGAACGTGAGACACGTTCCCCCAGAGAGGGTTGTCCCCAGGGATCGGAGGCAAGTTGGAAAACGTCAGGACCCAGTCCCCCTTTCAGGTGAGGAACCACACGCAAAGGAACAGACACACGTAGTAGCTAGCACAGGACTCTCCGATCCCAGAAGCGTGTATCCCCGTTTCCCAGAAACAACCTCTGGGCCCTTAAGGAACGTGGGGAAATCACTGTCGCCAAGGAGACAAGAATCCTCCCTGACCTGGAGAAGGCAACGGCAACCCACTGCAGTGTTCTTGCCCGGAGAATCCCATGGACAGAGGAGCCTGGTGGGCTAGAGTCCATGAGGCCTCAAGAGTCAAGACACAACTTAGCGACTCATCCACCATCCAGATGGGTTCGCTGAGAACTAGAGCCACCTGGAAGTTAAGTGGGAGGTTGGACTGGACGGGGGTGCAGAGTTCTGTCTGGGGGAGAAAGTAGCCTTGGACTAACGGGGGCAGGGAGCGGCCAGAGACACTGCTCAAGAAGTTGTTCCCAACAAGAGAAGGATCAAGTTCAGATGTAGGCTTAGAAAAAGAGGGAATGTAGAACCTCATGTAGAACTCAACGCTCCGGCAATGCATTTTTGCTTCTGTACTTTGCTTGCCGCTTGCTGCTGGTAGAACCAAAGTGACTCCATGTGAGATAAGGTTGTTGTAAGTAAAGATTCCTAGAATTGTTTTTGAGTAAGGCTGTGTAAAGATCCCTGGAATTGTTTGTTGGGTAAGGATGAGTGAGGAGTCCTAGGAAGACAGCAACCTGAAAAACAAGTGAATCTTAAACGCCAGAATGCGGGCGGTGGTGACACAGAGATCAGGCACATAGGTCAAAGGGCCAGGGTGGGCTTATCTCGTTAAACCACAGGGAGGTAACGCAAACCAGAGATATACAGCTGTGTGTAGAGTGTGGAAAATTACTGTATGTAAAAAGATTACTTTTGATTTCATGGCTGCGTTCAGCATCTGCACTGATTTCGGAGCCCAAGAAAATAAAGTCTGACACTGTTCCCACTGTGTTTCCATCTATTTACCACGAAGTGATGGGACCAGATGCCATGATCTTTGTCTGCTGAATGTTGAGCTTCAAGCTTTAAGCCAACCTTTTCACTCTCCTCTTTCACTTTCATCAAGAGGCTTTTGAGTTCCTCTTCACTTTCTGCCACAATGGTGGTGTCATCTGCATATCTGAGGTGATTGATATTTCTCCCAGTAATCTTGATTCCACTTTGTGCTTCCTCCAGCCCAGCGTTCCTCAAGATGTACTCTGCATGTAAGTTAAATAAGCAAGGTGAGAGTATACAGCCTTGACGTACTCCTTTTCCTATTTGGAACCAGTCTGTTGTTCCATGTCCAGTTCTGACTGCTGCTTCCTGACTTGCATACAGGTTTCTCAAGAGGCAGGTCAGGTGGTCTGGGATTCCCATCTCCTTCAGAATGTTCCACAGTTTATGGTGATCCACACGGTCAAAGGCTTTGGCATAGTCAATGAAGCCGAAATAGATGGTTTTCTGGAACTCTCTTGCTTTCTCCATGATTCAGCGGATGCTGGCAATTTGATCTCTGGTGCCTCTGCCTTTCCTAAAACCTGCTTGAACATCTGGGAGTTCACAGTTCGCATATTGCTGAAGCCTGGCTTGGAGAATTTTGAACATGCCTTTACTAGCGTGTGAGATGTGTGCAACTGTGCGGTCGTTTGAGCATTCTTTGGCATTGCCTTTCTTTGGGATTGGAATGAAGACTGACCTTTTCCAGTCCTGTGGCCACTGCTGAGTTTTCCAAATTTGCTGGCATATGGAGGGCAGCACTTTCACAGCATCCTCTTTCAAGATTTGAAGTAGCTCAACTGGAATTCCATCACCTCCACTAGCTTTGTTCGTAGTGATGCTTTCTAAGGCCCACTTGACTTCCCATTCCAAGATGTCTGGCTCTAGGTCAGTGATCACTTTACCGTGACTATCTTGGTCGTGAAGATCATTTTTGTACAGTTCTTCTGTGTATTCTTGCCCCCTCTTCTTAATATCTTCTGCTTCTGTTAGGTCCATACCATTTCTGGCCTTTATCGAGCCCATCTTTGCATGAAATGTTCCCTTGGAATCTCTCATTTTCTTGAAGAGATCTCTTGTTTTTCCTATTCTGTTGTTCTCCTCGATTTCTTTATGTTGATCACTGAGGAAGGCTTTCTTATCTCTCCTTGCTATTCTTTGGAACTCTGCATTCAGATGCTTATATCTTTCCTTTTCTCCTTTGCTTTCCGCTTCTCTTCTTTTCACAGCTATTTGTAAGGCCTCCTCAGACAGCCATGTTGCTTTTTTGAATCTCTTTTACACGGGGATGGTCTTGGTCCCTGTCTCCTGTACAACGTCACGAACCTCCGTCCAGGGTTCATGAGGCACTCTATCTCTCAGATCTAGTCCCTTACGTCTATTTCTCACTTCCACTGTATAATCATAAGGGATTTGATCTAGGTCATATCTGAATGGTTTAGTGGTTTTCCCTACTTTCTTCAATTGAAGTCCGAATTTGGCAATAAGGAGTTCATGATCTGAGCCACAGTCAGCTCCTGCTCTTGTTTTTGCTAACTGTATACAACTTCTCCATCTTGGGCTGCAAACAATATAATCAATCTGATTTCAGTGTTGACCATCTGGTGATGTCCAAGTGTAGAGTCTTCTCTTTTGTTGTTGGAAGAAGGTGTTTCCTATGACCAGTGCGTTCTCTTGAGAGAACTCTCTTAGCCTTTGCCCTGCTCCAGGCCACATTTGCCTGTTACTCCAGGTGTTTCTTGACTTCCTACTTTTGCCTTCCAGTCCCCTAGAATGAAAAGGACATCTTTTTTGGGTGTTCGTTCCAAAAGGTCTTATAGGTCTTCATAGAACCGTTTGACTTTGGCTTCTTCTGCGTTACTGATTGGGGCATAGGCCTGGATTGCTGTAATATCGAATGGTTTGCCTTGGAAATGAACATAAATCATGCTGTCGCTTTTAAGATTGCATCCAAGGCCTGCATTTCGGACTCTCTTGTTTACCATGATGGCTACTCCACTTCTTCTAAGGGATCCCTGCCCACAGGAGTATATATAATGGTATCTGAGTTAAATTCACCCATTCCAGTCCACTTTAATTCAATGATTCCTAGAATGTCTATGTTCACTCTTGCCATCTCCTGTTTGACCACTTCCAATTTTCCTTGATTCATGGACCTAACATTCCAGGTTCCTATGCAATCTTGCTCTTTACAGCACCGGACCTTGCTTCTATCAATGGTCACACCCACAACTGGGTATTGGTTTTGCTTTTGTTCCATCCCTTTATTCCTTCTAGAGTTATTTCTCCACTGATCTCCAGTAGCATACTGGACACCTACCGACCTAGGCTATGGTTTTTCCCGTGGTCATGTATGGATGTGAGAGTTGGACTGTGAAGAAAGCTGATTGCCAAAGAATGGATGCTTTTGAACTGTGGTGTTGGAGAAGACTCTTGAGAGTCCCTTGGACTGCAAGGAGATCCAAACAGTCCATTCTAAAGATGATCGGTCCTGAGTGTTCATCGGAAGGACTGATGCTAAAGCTGAAAGGGCAATATTTTGGCCAGCTCATGCAACGAGCTGACTCACTGGAAAAGACTCTGATGTTGGTAAAGGTTGGGGGCGGGAGGAGAAGGGGACGACAGAGAATGAGATGGCTGGATGGCATCACCGACTCTGTGGACATGAATTTGAGTGAACTCCGGGAGTTGGTGATGGACAGGGAGGCCTGGCGCGCTGTGATTCATGGGGTCGCGGAGAGTCGTACATGACTGAGCGACTGAACTGAACTGAAAAAGATGACTATGTGTGGATGCTTTGAAACTACTTTGGTTTACAAATGCTATATAAACCCTTGGCTTAGAGTGCTCTGGGTCCTTGTTGAAACCGCTGTGTCGGGCAGACGCTTGGACCCCAGCTAGCTGGATATAAACCTCGCCATGTGTCTTGCATGATCGTGAGTGTTCTCTGTTCCTTGGAGGGAAGGGCAACTCCAGATCCTAACAGGAACTTGACCAAAGACAGCAGATCAAGCCAGCCCAACAGAAATAGATGTAGAGTGACTGAAAGATTGGAGAAGGCTCAGCAGGGCCTGGCTGACCTCACCAAACGCCTAGGTGATGAATCTGGGACCAGGCAGGGAAGGGCCGTAAAGGCAGTTTGGAGAGGGGTTGCGGAAGGCCATCTGACTTCTCTTCGGAGGAAGTTTCGAGCTGGTTGTGTTAGCAGCCAATGTAAATGGGATTGAAAATGGCATCGGGGCCTCTGTGCCGCTGGGTGTCGGCCCAGCAAATGTTTCTCCGTTGCCACCGGCCTGAAGAAGCTATTTGGTAAACTCTTTCATTCCTTAGATTGTGCACTTTAAATCTCCCCCCTCCACCCCGTTTCTTAATAAATTCTTTTGAAAAATGTGGAAGAAAGAAAAAAAAGAATCCTCCCTGAGTTTCTGAAGTCTGAAAGGACCAGATAGAGAGAAAAAGAGAAACGATTCCATTCTGCTGACAGGGGTGTGGTATGCAGTGACCGAGGGACAGATGTGTCCATCTGTCAAAACCCACATGTGAAACGCTGTGTCCTTCCTGTCGTTTGTTTCCTCTCTGTATCTGGAGCACAACAGATTTGAACGGTAGGTCCTTTTATGATTGTATTTCGTTTTTCCTACCCGCCTGCCCCCATCTTCTCTCGGTCTCTCTCGCTTTTCACTCAGGTAAGGGAATTTAAAAAAAAATAAATAAATAAAGGAGACATCTGTAGTTCTGCAGGTCAGGAAGTCACAGTTAGAACTAGGCATGGAACACAACAGGCTGGTGCCAAACAGGGAAAGGAGTCCATCAGGGCTGTATATTGTCACCCTGCTTATTTAACTTATATGCTGAGTACACATCATGAGATACGCGGGGCTAGAGCAAGCACAAGCGGGAATCAAGGTTGCCGGGAGAAATATCGATCACCTCAGATATGCACATGACACCACCGTTATGGCAGAAATGAAGTCTAAATTGGGTTTGCAAAGTCGTGTTCGTTTCAGGTTTTCAGATTCTTTTCCTTTAGAGGAGGTTCATGCAAGGTCATAAGTCTGTTTTCCTGGGCTGGCATAGGAAGGCGCTTGTTCATTGTTTCGATGTACAGTTTACGTGTCCATGTTCAACCCAACCTCCTGAGTGGACCGTCCGGCCCCCAATCCTCTTTTCGACAAAAGTCAAGCATTCACTTGAGCATCCTCCTCCTCAGTTCATCCAACCCCATGGAAGAAGCCATTCCTCCAGTTTTGCCATCGGTTCTCTACACCTCGCCCGATGATGGCGGGTGACGGGAAGACTGACAGTTCTGAAGAATTTTGCAAGAGCTTTGTGGAAGGCTCCTAGGATTTGCTCGGCGAAGTGGGTGGCGTGTCAATCAGTAGAGACTGTGGAAGGTATGCCCCAAGTGGCAAACACCGTTGCTTTTAGTTGCAGCGAGGGACGGAAGGAAGGCTTCCTTTCACCTTCCACAGAGAAAGCTATATGCCTAGCGTATACCAAGGATGTGTGACCACCCCACGCACGCCCGCCCGCCCCAGGTTACAGGCGCGATAGGTCAGAATGTAGATAGAAATCTTCAGGTCAAGGGAGGGTGTATTCACAACAGGCAGACTCATCTGAAAGGCACCCTGTCCGGTGAAGTTGGAGGGAGGGGAGGGAGGGCAGAGGGATGATGAGGAGAGGAAGGATAAAGAGAGGGAAAGGGCCACACACGGTGTGTCTGTGTGTGTCGTGTCTGTGGCACACGCAGGTGCCGCGTGGGTGGTGTGTGGGGCCGTGTCTGTGTGTGTGTGTGTGTGTGTGTGTGTGTATAGGAGGGCGTTGTCCATTCCCTGGCTGTGTCTCTGTCTCCACCCCCACCCGACCCAACCCGACCCGACCCGACCGGACCCCCGCCCTTCACGCCACGGCCCGCCATGCTCCCACCCGCCCCGCCCCCGCCCCACCGGCCCGCGACCGCCACACGCCCGCCCCAAACACCCACCCGTGGGCGCACATTCCCACCCGCCCACCTGTAAACACCATACCCCCAACTCACACCACAACGCAGTTTGTGTGTGGGCGGTGGGGGGGGCGGTGGCGTGTGGCCGCTGTGCAGGGCCGTGTGTGTTGTGTGTGTGGGGGGGGACGGGGGGTGTGTGCGGTTTGCCTGTGGGGTGTGGGGGTGTGAGGGTGAGCGGGCAGAGACAGAGAGACACAATCAGGCAAAGTACAACGTGTATATGCATGGGTGTTCCGCATCATTTGCTTGTGTTTTCTGAGCTCATTCAATCACTTCTGTGATCAAGACCACTCCCCTGAACTCGTGGGGGGTGGACAGCGGCGGGCCACATCCTGTCAACCAGGCGAATTTCTATCCTTGCATTCTGCCCCTGAACCTGACTGGAGCGAGTGGATGCGCATGATCTGTCGTGGCTTTGTTTGGAATCCTTGGCGGGAGAAGGACGATTCCTCCCGCCCCCATGCCCAGGGACGAGGCCAAAGAGATGGAAGTCAACTTTCCAAAACGACATTTCCAATCCAAACCAAAAAGCCGAAGTGGCTACCCATCCCCCACCACCACGCCCTCCCTCTTGAACTCTGGCCCAAGAGGCCCCTCAAATACACAGCCTCCTTCCACAGCCCCAGGGCATTCCAGAGTTAGCTGGCCCGGCCTGCTCCATCCGTGGTCCCCCCGCCCCCTTTTCCGCAGGACCATCTGAAAAAGCGACCGACCGGCAGGTGGCGCCCAACACCCAGCACGCTGTCCAGAGAGCCTGCCACAGCCTAGGAGCTTCGGGGGTGACGCGTTGCTTGCCAGACGGGGCTCCTCCTAGGGCGCAGTTTCTCCACTCAGTCACGACGAGGACAGGACAACGTCCCTGGGTGAGGTACGACGGACGTATGAACGGGAGGCGATGGGAAGGATTCTTCAAGCCCTACCCAGGTGGGGGCAGCGGAATGCACACCCATCCGAGGGTGACCGCAGGCCAATGTCATGTGGCACGAGAACCCGCCCCGAAGAAATAACTCGCCATCATCCCCGTCCCTGTCACCACACTTTGGGCGTGCCAGGAGAAACACCTCGGGTGACCTGCCACGACGGCTGTCAGCAAAAGCAACCTTCAACAATGGCACGAATAAACAGGCCTCAAGGTTGGCAATACGCACTCGTATTGTGGCCATGCAACGAAAAGCAGAAGCATGTACTTGTCACACACATAACCGCAAGGAAGAAACTCGACACATCTGAACAAGAAAACAGAAATGTCATAGAGTGGGTGGATCTGGTGGGTGGGCCTGCTGAGGCACACACGACCACAGAAGGCAAGTCGACGTGAGAACCCGCCACCCTCGGCCTCGCTGTGCAAAGTCCGGCAGGTGGACCAGCGGTCCCCACCGCTGAACCGGGAGTCTGAGTGCGGTGGGGCCCACTGGTCAACCGGACTGGCACTGAAAAGCGAGGGCGAGGGCGGAGGGGCCGGCTGGGCGACCTGCCGGACTTACATAGCTAGGCCGAGGGCGGCGGGTCGACTGGTCGACCGGCCGGGCGCAGCACCGAGACAACGATGGCGGCGGGGCCCGTTAGTCGACCGGACGGGCGCTACACTGGGAAGCCGAGAGTGGCGGGGCCGGGTGCTCCACCTGCCGGTCTTGCACAGCTAGCCCGAGGGCGGCGGTGGGGGGCTGGTCGACCGGCGGGTGCAGCACCCAGAGGCTAAGTGCGTTGGGGCCCTCTGGTCGACCTGCCGGTCTTGGCCAGCAAGAACGAGTGAGGTGGGGCCCGCAGGTCGACCGGGCAGGCGCTGCACCGGGAGGCCGAGGGCGGCGGGGCGGGTGCTCCACCTGCCGGTCTTGCACAGCTAGCCCGAGAGCGGAGGGGCGGCTGGTCGACCGGTCGGGTGCAGTACCAAGAGGCCAAGTGCGGTGCGGCCTGCTGGTCGACCGGCCGGGTGCTGAAATGGATGTCCGAGTGCAGTGGGGACAGCTGGTCAACCGGACGAGCCGTGCAAAGGGAGGCCGAGGGCGCCGAGGCTGGCTGGGCGACTTGCCGGGCTTGCACAGCTAGGCCGAGGGCGGCGGGGCGACTGGTCGACCGGAAGGACACAGCACCGAGAGGTCGAGGGCGATGGGGCCCGCTGGTCGACCTGCCGGACTTTGAACAGCGAGGCCGAGGGCCGCGGGGCGGCTGGGCGCAGCACGGAGAGGCCGAGGGCGGTGGGTCCCGCGTGTCGACCTGCCGGTCTTTGAACAGCTAGCCCGAGGGCGGCGGGGCGGCTGGTCGACCGACCGGGTGCAGAACTAAGAGGCCAAGGGCGGTGCGGACCGCTGATCAACCTGCTGGTCTTGGCCAGCAAGGCCGAGTGCGATGGGGCCCGCTGGTCTACCAGACAGGCGCTGCAACGGGAGGCCGAGGGCGGCAGGGCCGGGTGCTCCACCTGCCGGTTTTGCACAGCTAGCCCGAGAGCGGCGGGGCGGCTGGTCGACCGGCCGGGTGCAGCACCAAGAGGCCAAGTGCGGTGCGGCCCGCTGGTCGACCTCACGGGCGCTACACCGGGAGGCCGAGGGCGGCAGGGCCGGCTGGGCGACCTGCCGGTCTTGCCCAGCTAGGCCCAGGGCGGTGGGGCCCGCTGGTCGACCTGACGGTCTTTGAACAGCGAGGCCGAGGGCGGCAGGCGGCCGGTCGACCGGATGTGCGCAGCACCGAGAGACCGAGGGCGGCGGGACGGCTGGTCGACCCGCACTGCCGAAGGAGAAAGGGACAGCGCAAGGGCTCCACAGACGCCCACGTGCCATCACCCCACTCCCCACTGGCAGGGATAGAGGGAAGGGACTCGGGCGCGTAACCCTTCATGCTTGTGCGCCAGTGCTCCCCGACCCCTTTTGCATGGATCCGAGGGCACTGCTCCGCCCGGGGACGCCACCGGCCAATGGATGACACCCACGTGAGGCGAGGTCAGCTCCGTCCCAGACAAGGAAAGGGAGCACAGGCGGTGGCGAGCGCCGGACGAGGAGGGAAGACCAGCAGCAGCGGGGAGTGCCCAGGAAGCACACACGACGGAGGCCACAGGACAGGGAAGCGGGTGCCACCCAGGGACCAGAAATCACCAGGAACACGGCCGGGCCACCAGGAAAACCAGCACGGTATCCCACCGCCACCCACACACGGGGGTGGTTCCACACCCACATGCTATGGCAGTCGCCACGGTGGCCCCGCTGCACACTCCGGAGGGGCAGCAGATGGGGGGTCCGATACCCCAAGGCTCCCTCTCGGATCGCTAAAGAAGGCTTTCTCACTGAGGGCGCGCCGCCCCTCATCCGAGCGTCTCCCCTTCAGGCCCGGGGAGGCGCTCCACGAGCCACCAAAGCCCTCAGCTGGGCGGGAGGGCTCTGTGGTACAGGCAAGCTGACGACCCACACGGGAGGCGTGTGCACAGTCAGGGCCGGAGCAGGGCCCGCGCCCCACCCCCTGCAATGCCCCTCCTCCATCAGCCTCCACGACGAGAGAGAATAGGGACGCCCCCTCTCTTCCCGTCACGACCCTCCCCAAAGAGAGCCAACTCACGGGACACACTCGCCACCGTGGCGGGGACCCGAGGAGGACACCAGGTTAAGGGAAACGACACCAACGCTCGGCCTCAGGCCCCTGAGGGACAACCTAGAGCGCTCAAGGGGCACCACCAAGGGGCACAACGAGGCACGCACACACACCCATCGGGGCACGTGAGTGCGGCAGCGTCACAGCCTTCCCCACCGCCGGGGAGGCGAAGCAAGAGCATCTGCTGTGTCAAGAAGACCAACGGGCCCCCAACTGACACCCTGAGGCAGCACGGGGGGTCAGGAGACAGAAGGTCAGGGCCAGTGACTGCACCCAAACCCTGCCTTCCTCACCCTCCCCGACGGGCAGGAAGAGGGGAAAGACAGGCGAGGGGTCCCGCGGACAGAACGAGAAGAGCGGGCACGTCCACCGGGAACGCCCGTCCCTCATCCGGCACGGCTAAGGCTCGGCCCGGGAGAGCACGACCACACCACATCGATCCCAGGTGAACCAAGGCGGAGCGGGGGCAGGCACGATGAGGACCGTCACCAGAGGGGCCCGCTTTCAGCCTCATCAGCCACCTCCCCTTCCCCACCTCGCCTCAGGCAAGAGTGGCCAACGACCCCCCCAGGAGGAGAACGCCTGACACGCCGCAAGGAGCCTACGGGGCAGGGGTCGTCCCAGCCACCACCAGGTGCCCGCAGCGGGGAAGCGCACAGGGTAGAAGACCCAACGCCACCTCACCCCGCCGCCCTCGGGTCGCCCAGAGACCGGAGGTGGCACCACCCCGTTGGGTCAGCCAGGCATGCCACCTAGGAACCGGTGCACAGGCACAGGCGGGCGGCTCCAGCGGCAAGGGCCGAATCCGGCGCCAGACGGCGGCCCAAAGGGCCCAGAGCCCCGCGTGCATGCAGAGACCAAAAGTCCTCAGTGACAAACACAAAGCAGAGACGAGCGTGTCAGCACTAAACTGGTGGTAAAAAAAGGCCCATTAAGGGCGACAAAATGACAGCAGGCGACAGTGGGGCCCACCTATGACCCTCAGGGAGGGGCTCCGGAACCTTGACCCGGCCACCTGTCCCCAGCACTATCCCGTCAACACCAGACCGGGCGCTCTGGGCTGGGGGATATATGGTAGACACGGGTGGGGGGGTTCGGGGAGGGGGGCGCATGGTGGCAAATTGGGGGCACCGACGCCCAAGGAGAGAGAGCTGGCCGGGGAGACGCCCTCCCCGCTTCACCCACACGGATAGGTCTACCGGTCCGTCCGTGTCTCCGAACGGGGATTTGGCTTCGATGGGCAAAAAGACAAAAGAACCGATGGCGAGGCGTCCCCAACGAGACGAGCGGGCCCCAACCAGGGACGGCGCCCGGGGCCCAGACCGTCCTAGACACGGCACCCAGGACGGCTGGAGCCGGTACCCACCTCCTGACCGGGATTCAGGATGTTGGGGAAGGGTGAGAAAAAGTCGCGTCAGACGACCGAGACCCAGGAGGGCACGCTGAAGGGTCGAGCGCGCCCTCCCCGGCCACCCGCGGAAGCAGGGTCCGGTCCATCCACGTCTGCGGACCTATCAGGACTTTGACAAAGAAAAAGCATGTGTGCCGGGAGACGCCTCGGGTGAGGGTGGGGGTGGAGAGGTGGACCGCACACACGCCCGCTCCGGCCGGCCACTCCGGGTCACCTCTCACCACTCCGGCGGGCGGTTCCCTACCTCCGGAGCGGGGTCGAGGGCGAAGCGAACGCTCCTGAGGGTGGCCCAGAAGGAGGCCGGACCGCCGAGTCCTAGTGCAGGCGCTCCGGGCAGGGAAGACCCTCTCCCTGCCCACCGCGGGGGCCCGGCCCAGGTAGGGTCCGGCCTTTCCGTCTCCGCGGCCAGAGGGGCACGGGGAGATGCTGGTCGACCCAGTCAGGCCGCCCCAGAGCCCGGATCCGCAGCGCAGCGACAAGTCACCCTCCTCAGAAGCCTAGAGAACCAATCTCGGGTGACATCAGGACGTCCCTAGGCCTCGGCGCCACGGGGACTGTCGCTGCCAGCGTAGCCGGCCTCTGAGAGCTCTGCCTTGAGCTCGGGGGCTGAGTCACAATCCTCCTGAAGGCCGCGCCGAAGCTCCGGAGGGGAGGGAAAATATAAAAGCGGACGCCAGGTGGCTCCCGACAACCGGCTCGCACGTCCCGAGGCCGGCCGCCGAGGACGCCACAGAGCCGGCCACCCAAACGCCCGAGCTCTGCCCCGAAGCCTCGACCGCCGAGTGACGCGACCCCCGCCGCAGAAGAAGGGAGACGAGCTGGGAAATATCTCCTCAGGAGGCTGCCCCGAAGGAGACGCGCTCCCCCACGCGATACCAGGGTGCTGGGGGAACATTCCACGGAGACGCCGGCGGCGGGGTCTCGGGGCGGGGTTGGCAGAGAGAGGGGCACCAGTGACATCCTGGACTACCCCGGCCCCCCTCCCCCGAAAGAGGGAGGGAGGGACCGAACCGACCGGCAAAGCGAAACCAGGCAAGCGCTCCTCAGAGACCAAAGCAAGACTTTCCAGAGCAGACACAGACACAGACACGCAAGCCCAGGAGCAAGAAAGGAAAGGGAGGAGACACTCGGACCCCCAACAAGAGAAAAACAAAACTCAACCTGGGTAGAGACCCTGACAAAGTCCAAAGATGACAAACACAAGCATGCGCGGGTGGGTGGGGAAAGTGAACTTGAGGTCAAGAGAACATGGATTTCAAACTAGCTGGCCACAGACACCGGAAAGGCGGGTCGAGGGTGCCAGCGCTGCTGGGGTTGGGGGGCGGAGGGGAGGCGAGGAGCGTGGTGGTGAGGAGGACCGAGTCCATAGGGATCCACTAAATAAACCCCGGGTTCCATGACAACAGCCAATTAAATGAATAAATACCTTTTGGAAGTCGAACAGAAACGATAGTAAACAAAACCACCGGGCAGGCAGGAAAGTCAAGTCGTAGAACTGCTCTGGAACCTTAAAAGTCAGAGCGAGAGAGAGAGAGAGAGCGAGCGAGCGAAAGAGAGAGCGAGAGAGAGAGAGAATGCATACACATGTGCATATACGCGTGTACATATGTATACGCACACATATTCGCGTCTATATATGCGTGCACACATGCGTATAAACAAATACGAAAGAAGGGCATGCTCACGTACACGCATGTGTCTGTGTGTGCACATGTATGCCTAGGCGTTTATAGTGGGTGTGTACGCTTGGGTGTATATCCATATACACAGGCATATATACACATACATATACGGATAGACACAGGCATGAATACACACGCTCATATGTGGGTGGACTCAGAGATATCAGCTCTCATCACCTGGCCCCTCACACAGAGAGAAACCACAGCACCAGGGAAAAGAGTCCTGTGATCCTTCGGAACACTCCACCAAAGATTCCCCATTCGACCCAACCGAACATAAACACATACGTCTGTGTGTTTATGTAGGTATAAGTTTATACCACACCTATACCTAGGTAGACATCCATACACATATAATGATCGAACTCTCTGTCTGTGTGCATACACCTGTATCTATTCATGTGCGTGCACAGTGCGCACGCGCAGGCAGACACCCCCACCCCAACCGCCCCCCCAGTCCCACACAGGAATGGGACTCAACCACCAGAAGGGAATGAAATCTCACAGTCTGCAGGAACTTGGAGAGACCTTCAGATGCTATGATGCTAAATGAAATACCTCAGATCCGTCGTTTCCATGCAGAATCTACCAAAGGATACACTGTGGACAGAACAGAGCAAAACAGAAGCAGGCTCACAGATACCACAAAGGAACACAAGGGTGGTGGCCAGAGGAGGAACGTGGGTGGGGGCGGGAGGGGGGAAGGTGGCGGGAGTGGGGTGGGGGAGACAATGAGTGAGTGCCTCTGGTGAGGGAGACAGACGAAGCGGCGCAACCGTCCACTTACGAGACGAATGAGTCACGGGCACGTCATGACACCAAAGGTCATTTGCTAGGACACCAAGCGGTGACGGGCCATCACGAAATAGAGGTATCCTGGGGATCACCGTGTCATGCACTACACTAAGCTGTCGCCTGTACAGCTGAACATTCATGGGGGAATAAAAAATAAACATGAAAAAAAAAAAAAGGGAAAGAAAGAAGGCAGGCAGGCAGGCCAAAGAAAACGTTGTCAGTCAGTTAGACGTCAATTTGAGACAAGTGGGACTTGTCTTGGGGGGGCAGGGGGGAAGAGAAACTAGGGTGAGAATGAGGAGAAAGTAAAGGACCGATTGCATTGAGGGGGAGGGGGAGATAAAGGATCCAAAGAGTGGACAGGACGGTCAGGTGATTGCCATAGGGAAAGGAAATGAAGCCAAGGAACACACTCCCAACGGTGGTTTTGTTCAGTCCAAGATCAAGATGTGGAGAGCATGGTGTCCTCCAGCACACAGCGACACACAGGCCTCACTTGATGGGGGAGATCAGGATAACCCTGACAGCTGAAGCTGACCAAAGAAGCCGTCACATTCATGTTCATCCATGACTGAAAAATACCATGGTCCCGCGACATTCAAAAATCCTTTCAAACCTCACAGACTCTCTCACTCACTCGCCGTTAAAAATGTAGAGAACAGAAAAGGAGCGAAACGATGCTGCATGGACGGAGCAAGGATGGATGGATGGATGGATTTCCATGATAGTCTGATTACGGAAAACCTTGACAGAAAGGCATCCGATTCCCTTTTGTAGAGAATCTGTCTTGCCTTCTCGGCCTGGTGTCTTTCCTACATCTGGATGGTTCCCACTCCCAGCTTTAAGATCAGCCTCCACAACGAAGCCCTTTGTGCTCTCAAGGTCCCGCCCA
Organism: Moschus berezovskii; assembly: GCF_049115385.1. Lineage (NCBI taxonomy): Eukaryota > Metazoa > Chordata > Mammalia > Artiodactyla > Moschidae > Moschus > Moschus berezovskii. The sequence goes on from NC_142489.1 coordinate 22,738,135, forward strand.
CCGGAACTCTCTCTTCGGAGCTCCCTTCCGAAGGGGAACGTTTTCCCCCACGTCAGCGCCCTGAGACAGCATCGGCCTAACCCCCACATCCCCCACAAGCCACCTCCACCCCCCCGCCTCCCTCTCTCCATCCTGCTCCTCTTCCTCCTCCTCTGAACTCTGGAGCGCTCCTCGTGCTGGCCTCTCACCACCCCACACGGTGGCGGTGTCGGCCCAGGTATGCTCAGGTGTCTCCTCACCGCATCCGAGTGGACTTCTGCTGTATCTCGGCTCGCGTCGTTCTGGGGCCCTTTTTTCCTGGGCTTTTCCACGGGTAGGGGAGACCTGGATGGGCCGGGTCCAGGCGGGGTGGGGGAGCAGCGTGCACGTGGGGGGATGGGTTGGGGCAGAGAGGAGGAGGAGGAACACAACTCCCCAGAGGCAGTGTGTGCCTGTGGCCTGTAAAACAGTTCAGGCACCAGGCTGGCTCCGAAGAATGGATCGATCGGTCATGTGAACCAGCACGTTCGTTCTCTTTGCAGAGGCCCTGCAGATCGAACAGGCCGTGGCAGGGTTCGGGCTTCCCGCACTTAGAACCGTTCACCCGCTGTGGACACAGGCATCTGAAACACCGGGTTGAGGCTCTCGGTGCGATATCCACAGGCCATCGCCATCGACATGTGCACACACTGGAGCCGCCGTGCAGAGGGAGATCTCATCCAGCTCCGTGTGTTCTTCCACTGAGTCGTAGGCCGGGATCTCAGGAAGAACAGAGATCCAGAGAGTTGTGTGAATCTGACCGTCACGCTTTCAGATTCCAAGTGAACCAGAAAGGAGGTGCACTCACGTGTAGGTTCGTCTTTCCATAGGATGAAGCCCCTCTTTGGGCAGATGAGGGTTCCGGGGTCAAAATGGAGCAGAGAGGACAGAGAGTTCCCTTCGTTCCCTTGCTCCTCCCGCGTGCTCCCAACGGTCCTAGGAATATCCTGCCCCAGAGAAGCGTGCTGGCCACCACCCACCTACCCACCCACACAGACAGAGACGGCAGTGCCAGTCCGTGTCAGTCCTCCTCGCCCAGAGTCCCCCGTCTGCCCTCGCCTTCACGCCTGGCATGGTCCGTTCTGTAAGTTTGTCTTGAACCTGCCCGGAGCCCAGGGGCATCTTCCCGGATCAGGGATCGATCAAAAACACCCTGTCCCTTGCCTCATCTGCAGGTGGATTCTTAACCACTGGACCACCAGGCAGCGAAGCCCCTTCACGGCCTTCTAAAAGCATCTACCCTGCAACACTCAATGTCGTCCTCCAAATAATGGGACCATCATGACTGAAATGAAGGGAAACATGTGAGTTAAAGAAAGTCTTCAGTGCTTCTTGCTTTAGAACCACAAAGGCCTCTCTCTCTCTGTCTCTCTCTCACACACACACACACGAACAGAGGTGGGCTCATAGTCCAAAAGAAACCAACCTTTGTGTGTATCCATCCCTGACCTACGTGGTGAGCAGTCGCCAAAGACAACGAATTCCTACAGCCAGACGTTTGCAACCACGTGCCCTATCCCTCCATCGCCTGGCCTTACAGAATGCTACGTGGAACCCCTTTCAAGAAGAGTGGGGCTTGGAGCAATTCACCCCTGAATTCTCCTCGCTCGGCCCTGCAAGAAAACGTTGTGTGCCTTCCCCGCACGCCGGACCTTTCGGGTGGATCGGACCTCCCGTTATGTCCCTGCACCCGGCACCCTGAGACATCCCGAGAGATCCTATGGAGAAACATCTCCGGCCACTCGCGTGGCATCTGCGTCACTGGCAAGTGACCCTTCAAACCTCCACGTCCATACGTGAGAACAAACGCTCCTTCACCATCTGGGTCACCTCATAGGATGGGCGAGTGCCACTGGTCCAGCACTCCCTCGACTGGCTGTGGGGTTCGGGTTTGGTTCCGTTCTGGTTTAGCTTTCTGACCCACCCACGTGATCTCTCCGGATAGGGTACCCGATCAAAGCTAAACTAAATCGAGGCTGTGTGAACCCCATGCATGCATCCAGTGGGGATATCGACGATCTCTACGTGGATCCACATCAGTGGCCGTTCGGTGTTCGTGAACGTGGATGACGGCACAGGCATTGTAGAAAGATACAGGAAGGATGCTTTCATTCTTGGGGGAGGGAAGAAACTGAGCGTCCCTTCCCTAAATGCTCTCCCCCCACACAGGCACAGTGCTTGCTCCTTATCCCACCTGCCAGGGATGTCATGGCATGCACACGTGACAAGACGAGGATTTGGAATGGAGCGGCAAGCGGGAAGAGCAGTGCTCGGAGCCTGGATTTAGATCGAGGACTATGTGCCCTTAGAACTCGGTGCACTGAGCGACCCTAAAAAGGTCAAGAGGGGATCCAGGACCTGGGCAGGATCGTCAAGACATGTCCACGGCCCCGCATCTGAACCGTGACGCTAGTTCACCTCTGTGAACTCGCTTGTGTTCTCTTCTCCCATCTTGACAGACACAGATCTCTATACCTGTCTAGGTCTCAAGATGGTTTCTGGATCACTGTCAGCGAAACGTCCCCACGGATTTCACGGTGACACAGATTCGGGGTATTGCATGGCAAGCCATGCTTATGTCAGCCGTACAGTCAAGTAGAATACATCCGTATCTCGATGTGTATATATCTATGAGGATACTGACTTCGTACAATATGTTTATTGATGTCATTCATGAAAAAGAATCCCTATCATTGCTGCTCGACTCACGCATCAAGTGGGGATACCAACGACCACTACGTGGATCCATAAAAATGGCCGTTTTGTTTTCAGGAGGATCATTTTGTGTTTTCTGTCCATTTGCTATCTGCTGTCCATTATTTCCCGTGCCTTTCGGGCATGGCTGATGGAGAAGTACCCCAAGCTTCAGGACAGAAATCTGGCATCTCGGCCTAGAGTTAGCTGCGGTCAGCCCATCCACCATCCCCCGCTGAGACCGGCAGGGAAGTACAGCCAGAGACAGAAGCGGACAATCGCGGTCCCAGTGAGGCATCCAATACCAAGCTGCATGCAGGCTTCGTTGCTAACCAAGACTTCTTGGGTTCTGGCCGGTTGATATCCGTTGAAAAGGTGCGCTGGTTGTACACCCAGAAAACCAAACAGCAGGGACTGGGGAGGCAATAAGTCACAGTGACCCCGCTGTTCAAACACCTGCTCACCTGAGCTGCTCAGACTGGGGAAGGGCACAAAACGCAGGCCCAACCAAGTCTGTGCCTTTGTGTAGTACCCGAGTACCGGAACCTGGGCGGTTTAGACCAGAGATGTACATCCAACCCAGCGCCGGGCTTTGACGGTTTGCAGCAGAGAAACCTAGAGCCTGTGCAGTGTAGACTGGGACAGCACACATCCCATGAGTGGGGGCAAACCCAGTGTGACTGAGACACTGCAAGACCTCCCCACAGATGCCGTTGATATTTGTCTGCAGCTTACCTCCCACCCCACAGCACGACTGATGGGTGAGCCTAAAAAAGTGTCTACCACAGGCCCCTTGTGTCAGGATGGGAATTAGACACTGAAGAGACCAGCAAACAGAAGAAGCTTAAACAGAAGGAACTGAGTTGGAAGAGACAGATGGAGAAGTCTTGAGCCTACTGCAAAAATACCAGAGCCAGAGGCTTAAGTATAAATCCTGAGAACACCAGAGAACTCTTATTCCAGGGAACATTAATTGATAGGTGCTCATCAAATGCCTCCATCAGTTCAGTTCAGTTCAGTCACTCAGTTGTGTCCGAGTCTCCGCGACCCCATGAATCACAGCACGCAGGCCTCCCTGTCCATCACCAACTCCTGGAGTTCAATCAAACTCATGTCCACAGAGTCGGTGATGCCATCCAGCCATCTCATTCTCCATCGTCCCCTTCTCCTCCCGCCCCCAACCTTTCCCAGCATCAGAGTCTTTTCCAGTGAGTCAACTCGTCGCATGAGGTGGCCAAAGTATTGCAGTTTCAGCTTTAGCATCAGTCCTTCCGATGAACACCCAAGATTGATCTCCTTTAGAATGGACTGGTTGGATCTCCTTGCAGTATAAGGGACACTCAAGAGTTTTCTACAACACCACAGTTCAAAAGCATCGATTCTTCGGCGATCAGCTTTCTTCACAGTCCTAGTTTCACATCCATACATGACCACGGGAAAAACCATTGCCTTGACTAAACGGACCTTGTTTGGTAAAGTAATGCCTCCATACCTACACTGAAACCAGGCAACACCCAAGGGCCAACAAGTTCCAGAGAAAGACATACCATGAAAATTATCCAGCAACGCAGGAGAATAGACCTGAGCTTCAATATACAGGCTGCCCAAAGCCACTCCAAATCCACTGACATCTCATAACTCATTACTGGACCCTTCATTCCACTCCAGAAAGAAGAAATCAGCTCCATCCACCAGAACACCGGCACAAGCTTCCCTAACCAGGAAACCTTGACAACCACCCATCCAAAGCCACACACAGCAATTAAACTACACAATAAGGAAAACTCCGCAGACTGCCAGAAGATGGAAAGGCCACCCCAAACACAGCAATACAGGCAAGGTGAAGAGGCAAGGAAATACCCAGCAAGTAAAGGAACAGGATAAATGCCCACCAAAAAAGAAAACAAAAGAATAAGATATAGGGAATCTATCTGATATAGAATTTCCAATACTGATAGTGAAAATGATTCAAAATCTTGAAAACAAACTGCAGTTACAGATAAACAACCTGGAGACAAGGATCGATAAGATGCAAGAAAGGTTTAATAAGGATCTAGAGGAAATGAAAAAGAGTCAATATACAATGAATAATGCAATAGATGAGATCACAAACACTCTGGAGGGAACCAACAGTAGAATAACGGAGGCAGAAGACAGTTGTTAAGCGAGCTAGAAGATAGAATTGTAGAAATAAATCAAACAGAGCGGGAAAGAAATGAATTAAAACAATTGAGGACAATCTCAGAGACCTCTGGGACAATGTCAAGTGCCCCTACATACGAATCATAGAAGTCCCAGAAGAAGAAAACACAAAGAAAGAACATGAGCGAATATTTGAAGAGATAATAGTTGAAAACTTCCTTAAAATGGGGAAGGAATTTATCACCCAAGTCCAAGAAACACAGAGAGTCCCTAACACGATAAATCCAAGGGGAAATACTCCAATACAAACATTAATCAAATTAATAAAGATCAAACACAAGAACAAATATTAAAAGGAGTAAGGGAACACCAACAAAAAACACACAAGGCGATTCCCATAAGGATAACAGTTGATCTTTCAGCAGAAACTCTTAAGACCAGGAAGCCATGGCAAGACATACTGATCAGATCAGATCAGATCAGATCAGTCGCTCAGTCGTGTCCGACTCTCTGCGACCCCATGAATCACAGCATGCCAGGCCTTCCTGTCCATCACCAACTCCCGGAGTACACTCAAACTCATATCCACAGAGTCGGTGATGCCATCCAGCCATCTCATTCTCCATCGTCCCCTTCTCCTCCAGCCCCCAACATTTGCCAGCATCAGAGTCTTTTCCAGTGAGTCAACTCGTCACATGAGGTGGCCAAAGTATTGCAGTTTCAGCTTTAGCATCACTCCCTCCAATGAAGATCCAGGATTGATTTCCTTTAGAATGGACTGCTTGGATCTCCTTGCAGTATAAGGGGCTCTCAAGAGTCTTCTCCAATACCACAGTTCAAAAGCATCCATTTTTCGGCGATCAGCCCTCTTCACAGTCTAACTCTCACATACTGAAAGGGATGAAAAAATAAAAATAAAAACTCTACAGCCAAGATTACTATACCCATATCTCATTCAGATATGAAGGAGAAACAAAAAGCTTTACAGACAATCAAAGGCTGAGAGAATTCAGCATCACCAAACCAGCTCTCCAACAAATGCTGAAAGATCTTCTCTAGATAGGAAGCATAGAAAGGGTGTATAAATTTGAGCCTAAAACAATAAAGAAAATTGCAACGGTATCATACTTACCAATAATTACCTTAAATGCAATTGGGTTAAATGCCCCAACCAAAAGACAAATACTGGCTGAATGGATACAAAAGCAAGACCCCTATATATGTTGTCTGCAAGAGACACACCTCAAAATAAGGGACACATACAGACTGAAAGTGAAGTGCTGGAAAAAGTTATTCCACCCAAATAGAGACCAAAAGAAAGCAGGAGTAGCAATATTCATATCAGATAAAATAGACTTTAAAATAAAGGCTGTGAAAAGAGACAAATAAGGACACTACATAATGATCAAAGGATCAATCCAAGAAGAAGATACAATTATAAATATATGCACCCAACATAAGAGCACTGCAATATGTAAGACAGTTACTAACAAGTATAAAAGGGGAAATTAACAACAACACAATAATAGTGGAAGAGTTTAATACCCCACTCACACCTATGAATAGATCATCTAAACAGAAAATTATCAAGGAAACACAAACTTTAAATACAATAGGATATTTCACCCCAAAACAATGAATTTCTCCTTTTTCTAAAGCACGCACAAGGGTGCCCACTCTCACCACTACTGTTCAACATAGTTCTGGAAGTTTTGGCCACAGCAATCAGAGCAGAAAAAGACATTAAAGGAATTCAACCTGGAGAAAAAGAAATAAAACTCTCAGTGTTTGCCAATGACATGATCCTCTACACAGAAAACTCTAAAGACTCTACCAGAAAACTAATCAATGAATGCAGTAAAGTTGTAGGATCTAAAATCAACACAGAGTAATCCCTTGCATTCCTATACACTAATAATGAAAAAATAGAAAAATAAAATAAGGAAACTATCCCATTCACTGTTGCAATGAAAATAATAAAATACAGAGATATATCTACCTCAAGAAACAGAAGACTTCTATATAGAAAACTATAAGACACTGGTGAAAGAAATCAAATAGGACACTAATAGATGGAGATATATACCGTGTTCGTGGATTAGAAGAAAAAATATTGTGAAAATGTGTATATTACCTAAAGTAATCCATACATTACATGCAATCCCTACCAAGCTACCAAGGGTATTTTTCACAGTGTTAGAACAAATAATCTCACAATTTGCATGGAAATTCAAAAAACCTCGAATAGCCAAAGTGATCTTGGAGAAGAATGGAACTGAAAGACTCAACCTGCCAGACTTCAGGCTGTACTACAAAGCCACAATCATCAAGACAGTATGGTACTGGCATTAACTCAGAAATATAGATCAATGAAACAAAGTAGAAAGCCCAGAGATAAATCTATGCACCTATGGACACTTTATCTTTTACAAATGAGGCAAGAATATAAAATGGAAAAAAGACAGTCTCTTTAACAAGTGGTGTTGGAAAAACTGGTAAAAGAGTGAAATTAGAACATTTTGTAACACCATTCATTTCAGTTTAGTTCAGTTCAGTCTCTCAGTCGTGTTCGACTCTCCGCCACCCCATGAATCACAACACGCCAGGCCTCCGTCTATCACCAACTCCAAGAGTACACTCAAACTCATGTCCACAGAATCAGTGATGCCATGCAGCCATCTCATTCTGCGTCGTCCCCTTCTCCTCCCGCCCCCAACCTTTCCCAGCATCAGAGTCTTTTCCAGTGAGTCAACTCGCCGCATGAGGTGGCCAAAGTATTGCAGTTTCAGCCGTAACACCATACACAAATATAAACTCAAAACGGATTAAAGATCTAAATGTAAGTCCAGAAACTATAAAACACCTGGAGGAGAACATAGGCAAAACACTCTCTGACATAAATCACAGCAGGATCCTCCATGACCCACCACCCAGAATATTGGAACTAAAAGCAAAATAAACAAATGCGACCTAATTCAAATGAAATTCTGCACAGCAAAGGAAACTATAAGCAAGGTGAAAAGACAGCCTTCAGAATGGGAGAAAATAATAACAAATGAAAAAAACTGACAAGGAATTAATCTCCAAAATATAGAAGCAGCTTCTGCAGCTCAATTTCATAAAAATAAATGACCCAACCAAAAAATGGGCCAAAGAACTAAACAGATATTTCTCCAAAAACGACATACAGATGGCTAACAAAGCACATGAAAAACTGCTCAATATCCCTTATAATCAGAGAAATGCAAATCAAAAGCAAAATGAGATACCATTTCACACCTGTCAGAATGGATGCTATTCAAAGTCGACATGCGATATATGCTGGAGAGGGTGTGGCGAAAAGGGAATCCTCTTACACTGTTGATGGGAATGCAAAGTAGTACAGCCACTATGGAGGACAGTGTGGAGATTCCTTAAAAAACTGGAAATAGAACAGCCATATGATCCAGGAATCGCACTCCTGGGTATACACACCGAGGAAACCAGATTCGAAAGAGACACATGTACCACAATATTCATTGCAGCACTGTTTATAAGAGTGAGGACATGGAAGAATCCTAGATATGCATCTGCAGACGAAAGCTTTGGTACATATACACAATAGAGTATTACTCAGGCATCAAAAAAATACCTTTGAATCAGTTCTAATGAGGTGGATGAAACTGGAGACTATTATACAGAATTAAGTAAGTCAGAAAGAAAAAAACCAATACATTATACTAAGGCATATATATGGACTTAGGATGGTGATAATGATAACCTTGTATACGAGACAGCAAAAGAGACACAGATGTATAGAACAGACTTTAGGTCTCTGTGGGAGAGGGCGAGTGTTGGATGATTTGGGAGAATGGCATTGAAACATGAATCATATCATATGTGCAACGAATCGACAGTCCAGGTTCGATGCATGATACAATGCTCAGGCTGTTGTACTGGGATGAACCAGAGGGATGGGATAGGGAGGGAAGTGGGAGGGGGGTCACGATGGGGAACACACGTACACCTGGGGCAGGTTCATGTCAATAGATGGCAAAACAAATACAAAAATGTAAAGTTCAGTTCAGTTCAGTCGCTCAGTCGTGTCCGACCCTCCGCGACCCCATGAATCACAGCACGCCAGGCCTCCCTGTCCATCACCAACTCCTGGAGTTCACTCAAACTCGTGTCCAGAGAGTCGGTGATGCCATCCAGCCATCTCATTCTCGGTCGTCCCCTTCTCCTCCCACCCCCAACCTTTCCCAGCATCACAGACTTTTCCAGTGAGTCAACTCGTCGCATGAGGTGGCCAAAGTATTGCAGTTTCAGCTTTAACATAAGTCCTTCCAATGAACACCGAGGATCTATCTCCCTTAGAATGGACCGGTTGGACCTCCTTGCAGTCCAAGGGACTCTCAAGAGTCTTCTCCAACACCAGAGTTCAAAAGCATCAATTCTACGGCGATCAGCTTTCTTCACAGTCCTAGTCTCACATCCATACATGACCACGGGAAAAACCATATCCTTGACTAGACGGATCTTGGTTGGCAAAGTAATGCCTCTGATTTTTAGTATATTATCAAGGTTGGTCATAACTTTCCTTCCAAAGAGTAAGCGTCTTTTAATTTCATGGCTGCAATCAGCATCTGTAGTGATTTTGGAGCCCAAAAAATAAAGTCTGACACTGTTTCCACTGTTTTTCCGTTTATTTCCCATGAAGTGATTAGCCTCTAATTAAATAAATTTAAAAAAGAAAAAAAAATATTCCTTTAATGATACTAATTAAATTGCCTCAACTAAAATGACTCCAGATTAGTTTTAACAGCTAACATGGTAGAAACAATTATGTTTCTCAACTAAAAGTACGTTGTATATATACAGTAAATACCATTTTAAGTAGCTTCAAGACTCATATCTTGTTTCAAGTTGATTGGAAAGTTTGTTAAACGTCAAATACTATATCCTCCAGCTGTTTTCAACTTCAAAAAATAAAGCTTCTTCAACAATTTGCTATCTCAATTTTAAATTCTGTTTTAGCTACATATGGTAACATGCTTTCTAGGTCACATGATTTAGTCTTCCATATTGCCAATAAGTGAAAATTTTGGAATACCTTGCTCAAAAGAGAGATGTTGTTTTCTTCTTCCAGTAAGTCAGATAGTGAAGCAGATCTTTGAAGAGGTTGTTGCTTTTTACTAAACCCATAAACGTTCAGCTGTCAAACTAAACATTTCATATTATTGGTTTCAAATATCCTGAAAGGTGCCTTTCTTTCCAAGACTTCTTCCTTGAAGAGTTCTTCATTGATCACTATACAAGTGTCACTCTCATCCCACCAAATAGATTCAAATTGATCACTTTCCACTCTATTGCACAATTTTTGTGGAAAAGTAAGTCAAAGAAAATCATTCAGTTCACCTCTTTCAGAGACAGAAAATGTGTAATGTGGTCTTTTCATCAGAACTGCCTCAGACAAAGCCTGAAAAGCATATTTTTCAATAATAGATCACAAAACCGAGTCTCCAGCAAGTGTATAATCATGCAAAGGTCTGATGGAGGTTTCTGAACCAGTGGATTCATCGTTAAGAGGCACATCTTGAATTTCTGAAGAAATTTGTTCCATCTCAGAAAAAACTTTCTTCAAACAGTTTTCTCATTTGTGTGATTTTACACACTGAAAATTTAAATGCTGCTTGGCTGGCCTATAGAGGGAAACTCCCAGACAATCACAGTGTTTCAAAAAGTCACTGATCCTAGCAATGGACCGGTCACTGTGACATCACAAAGTCACTAGTCTCCTAGCAATTGAAGCGTAATTTTCAACCAGTGTTTACTTCAGCATAAACTTAAAATACAGGCTCCTTACACAAATCGCAACCAAAAGCATGAACCTGCAAACTCTTATTCCTAAAGAATTTTTATATGGATAAATCACATCAGTAAATCTATTTGGTTTCTGAAATAAAAGTGTTTCTCGGTGGTGGCCGAGAGGAGCTACCCACTCCTGAGGCCAGGAGTGGTGGCCGAGAGGAGTTACTCCACGTTCAAAATCAGGAGGGGGTGGCCGTGAGGAGATACCCCTCGTCCAAGGTAAGGTGCAATGGCTGTGCTTTGCTGGAGCAGCCGTGAAGAGATACCTCACAACCAAGGTAAGAGAAACCCAAATATGATGGTAGGTATTGCGAGAGGGCGTCAGAGGGCCGACACACTGAAATCATGATCACAGTAAACCAGTGGATCTGATCACACGGACCACCGCCTTGTCTAACTCAATGAAACTAAGCCATACTGTGTGGGGCCACCCAAGATGGGCGGGTTATGGTGTAGAGGTCTGACAGAATGTGGTCCACTGGAGAAGGGAATGGCAAACCACTTCAGTATACTTGCCTTGAGAATCCCAAGAAGAGTATGAAAAGGCAAAATAATAGGATAGTGAATGAGGAAATCCCCACGTCGGTAGGTGCTCAATATGCTACTGGAGATCAGTGGAGAAATAACTTTAGAAAAGGTGAAGGGATGGAGTCAAAGCAGAAACAGTACCCAGTTGTGGATGTGCCTGGTGATAGAAGCAAGGTCCGATGCTGCAAAGAGCAATATTGCATAGGAATCCGGAATGTTAGGTCCATGAATCAAGGCAAATTGGAAGTGGTCAAACAGGAGCTGGGAAGAGTGAACATAGACATTCTAGAAATCAGTGAACTAAAATGGACTGGAATGGGTGAATTTAACTCAGATGACCATTATATCTACTACTGTGGGCAGGAATCCCTTAGAAGAAATGGAGTAGTCATCATGGTCAACAAAAGAGTCCGAAATGCTGTACTTGGATACAATCTCCAAATGAACAGAATGACCTCCGTTCATTTCCAAGGCAGACCATTCAATATTACAGTAATCAAAGCCTATGCCCCAACCAGTAATGCCTAAAACACCGAAGTTTAATGGTTCTATGAAGACCTACAAGATCTTTAGAACTAACACTTTAAAAAGATGTCCTTTTCATTAGAGGGGACTGGAATGTAAATGTAGGAAGTCAAGAAACACCTGGAGTAACAGCCAACTTTGGCCTTGGAGCACCGAATGAAGAAGGGCAAAGACTAATAGAGTTTTGCCAAGAGAACACACTGGTCATAGCAAACAACCTCTTTCAGCAACAGAAGAGAAGACTGTATGCATGAACATCACCAGATGGTCAACAGAAAAAACAGATTGATTGTATTCTTTGCAGTCGAAGTGGAGAAATTCTATACAGTTAAAAAAAACAAGACCAGAGCTCACTGTGGCTCAGATCATAAACTCCTTATTGCCAAATTCAGACGTAAATTGAAGTAGGGAAAATCACTAAACCATTCAAATATGACTTAAATCAAATCCCTTATGATTATACAGTGGAAATGAGAAATAGGTTTAAGGGACTAGATCTGATAGAGTGTCTGATGAACTATGGATGGAGGTTCATGACATTGTAAAGAAGACAGGGACCAAGACCATGCCCATGGAAAAGCAATGCAAAAAAGCAAAATAGTTGTCTGAGGAGGCCTTACGAATACCTGTGAAAAGAAGAGAAGCGAAAGGCTGAGGAGAAAAAAATATATAATCACCTGAATGCAGAGTTCCACAGAATAGCAAGGAGAGATAAGAAAGCCTTCCTCTGTGATCAATACAACGACATAGAGGAAAACAACAGAATGGGAATGACAAGAGATCTCTTGAAGAAAATTAGAGATACCAAGGGAACATTTCATACAAAGATGGGCTCGATAAAGGTCAGAAATTGTATGGACCTAAGAGAAGCAGAAGATATTAAGAACAGGTGACAAGAATACACAGAAGAACTGTACAAAAAAGATCTTCACAACCAAGATAATCATGATGGTGTTATCACTGACCTAGAGCCAGACATCTTGGAATGTGAAGTCAAGTGGGCCTTAGAAAGTATCACTAAGAAGAAAGGTAGTGGAGGTGATGGAATTCCAGTTAAGCTTTTCAAATCCTGAAAGATGATGCTGTGAAAGTGCTGCACTCAATTTGGAGCAAATTTGGGAAACTTAACAATGACCACAGGATTGGAAAATGTCAGTCTTCATCCCATTCTCAAAGAAGGGCAATGCCAAAAAATGATCAAACTACCACACAATTGCAGTCATCTCACACGCTAGTAAAGTCACGCTCAAAATTCTCCAAGCCAGGCTTCAGCAATATGTGAACCTCCAGATTTTCAAGCTGGTTTTAGAAAAGGCAGAAGAACCAGAGATCAAATTGCCAACATCCTCTGGATCATGGAAAAAGCAAGAGAGTTCCGGAGAAACATATATTTCTGCTTCATTGACTATGCCAAAGCCTTTGACTGTGGGAATAACAACAAACTGTAGAAAATTCTGAAAGAGATGGGAACACCAGAACACCTGACCTGCTTCCTTAGAAACCTGCATGCATTGCAGAAAGAAACAGTTAGAACTGGACATGGAACAACAGACAGGTTCCAAATAGGAAAAGGAGTACGTCAAGGCTGTATATTGTCACCCTGATTATTTAACTTCTATGCAGAGTACATCATGAGGAACGATGGGCTGGAAGAAGTACAGGCTGGAATCAAGTTCGCTGGGAGAAATATCAATAACCTCAGATATGAAGATGGCATCACCCTTATGGCAGAAAGTGAAGAGGAACTGAAAAGCCTCTTGATGAAAGTGAAAGGAGTTAGTGAAAAATTTGGCTTGAAGCTCCACATTCACAAAACTAAGATCATGGCACCTGGTCCCATCACTTCATGGGGAATAGATGGGGAAACAGTGTCAAACTATATTTTGGGGCTCCAAAACCACTGCGGATGTTGCTTGCAGCCATGAAATTAAAAGACGCTTACTCCTTGGGAGGAAAGTTATGACCAACCCAGATAGCATATTAAAGAGCAGTGACATTACTTTGCCAACAAAGGTCCGTCTAGTCAAGGGTATGGCTTTTCCAGTGATCATAATGGATTTGAGTGCTGGACTGTGAAGATAGCTGATCGCCAAAGAATTGATGCTTTTGAACTGTGGTGTTGGAGAAGACTCTTGAGAGTCTTGGACTTCAAGGAGCTCCAACCAGTCCATTCTAAAGGATATCAGTCCTGGATGTTCATTGGAAGGACTGATGCTAAATATGAAGCTCCAATACTTTGGTCACCTCATGCGAAGGGTTGACTCACTGGTAATGATTCTGATGCTTGGACGGATTGAGGGCAAGAGGAGAAGTGGACGACAGAGAATGAGATGGCTGGATGCCATCACCGACTCGATGGAGGCGGGTTTGAGTGAACTCCGGGAGTTGGTGATGGACGGGTAGGCCTGGCGTGCTGTGATTCATGGTGTCACAAAGAGTTGGATTCGACTGACTGACTGAACTGAAGTGAACTGAATTGAACTCTTACCCAACCAAACTTGGGTTACTCACTTCTGTTCAATAGTTTATTGTGGAACCAGGCAAGGTGTCCTAGCAGCTGCTGTTTCAAAGACCCACACTCCCCAAATACTTTCAGGGGAACTATCTTTTTGACAGAGTGAGGTTAGGCATGGGGTGTGTGATTAGTTTGGGAACATTCTACTAGTGGCCTGTTCCTGAGGATATTGGGAGTCGACATCATTGACCATCTGCTTCCAACTACTCTGTGGTCTAGGTACTTACATTTCAGCCTGGTTGGGGCTTTAGTATCTCTAAAACTGTTCACAGAATATTGCTCAGAATGTTACCTATGGCCCTTGAGGAGGAACTAAAGATCCTTGAATTTGCTTAATGTTCAAGAATCATTATTCTATATTGTTGATCATTTTCCTTTGTTTCTGGCTTTTCTAGTTTCTCTGATTAAAATTACTCTGGGAACACGAGGAAGTCTAGAATCTCCTACTCCTCTCTCTTGGTTTTCATAGTTTTCAATCTTAAGACGGGACTGCTTAGAACAAGAAATGAAATAAAGTGTTGGATTTAAAGCGTGATCATAACTGTGATTGAAAATCTCAGTTGCAGGTTCGGTTTCTGTCCCAGCTCTTGGAGTGTTTGAGTTAACTACAACTTTGGCTATTTCATGATGAGATTGAGCGTGGAACTGGAAATGAATCTGACATCAATATTTTTTGTCATGCAAACATATCCGTCTACTTTATATAGATATATGTATATCTATTATGTATATATATTTTTTCTATAACTTTACTTTTGTCATTAAACCTGGACAAACATTTGAAAATTGGTAGCTATTTACTAAAAGAAAAGAGGGGAGTGATATAAAGGAGTTCTCATATCTTTTCCACTTACGTATATTCAATAACCGAGTAGACAGTTGGTGATGGACAGGGAGGCCTGACGTGCTGTGATTCATGGGGTCGCGGAGAGTTGGACACGACTGAGTGACTGAACTGAACTGAATTGAACTGAGACTTTTGAATAACTCTACTTTTGGGTTTTAATTTTTTTCCATTGCTGCTTTGCCTAACAGGAATTAAAAGCCATTGTACATTTTTAAATACACATACACACATGCACATATATGTATATATGTGTATATGTCAAAATATAATTTTAGACAACTTTATTTAGGTGGTCAAAGTCTTTGCTTGTTCCCAAGATGTTTAATGAACTGTTTGGGAAGCCCAATGTTACTTAATAACTTTCTGGCTGAATAATATAGATCCTATTCTGAAAGGCTGTCCCTTAATGGAGCTGATCAGCAGTATGCTTTCTATAATTGTGATGGGGTTCATACATATGAGGACACCTTGAGCCCATAAAACTGCAACTCTCATTTACTTAGAGATATTGTTCTAAGACTGCTGTTCCTCTCCTCACGTTGGATATAATTTTAAACATTCAAATTAATGGGTTAAACAGATGCACCAGGCACTGTGCATAGATCATAATCAGGCTCTCTGGCTAGCTGAACACTGAAATTATATGATGTGTACATTAAAATAACTCTTCCATAATTCAGTGTGTACATTTTTATTTCATCACTTTAAACTTCTGCTACCAAATATTTGAGTAGAAACCATTGATGATCAAAACTTCTCTCCCTTCATGACACAGTGGTTCGGCTTCCTGTCCCCCTCCACATCATATCATTATTTCTTGTCCTCCTTTGTATTTTTGTAGTTGCCACATTAGAGATAACATGAAGAGGCTCAATATATTATGTTAATAGAGAAATGTATTATA
This sequence comes from Moschus berezovskii, assembly GCF_049115385.1. Lineage (NCBI taxonomy): Eukaryota > Metazoa > Chordata > Mammalia > Artiodactyla > Moschidae > Moschus > Moschus berezovskii. The sequence continues at coordinate 22,754,158 of NC_142489.1, forward strand.
GGCTGTGTATATTGTCAACATTTTACAGAGTTGTCACAGAAGCATGGCACAAATGCTCCAACAGGAAACTTAAAACCAGCAGTATTATATATGATGAGTAACGATCATCTTAGAATACTCTTAGAAAACAATCTCTTATCCAAAACACTGAGGGGAAAAAATGGTACAAGAATAAAGTAATTCTCAAAGTTGATAGGAAAACAGAATAAACAGTACACTTGAATTCTCAGTATTACACAAAGTAAGATCATAGCATCTGGTCCCACTGCTTCATGGGAAATAAAGGTGGAAAAGGCAGAAGTAATGACAGATTTCCTCTTTTGTTGCTCTATATTCACTATGAATGTGATGGCAGTTATAAAATTAGAATACAGGTGCTTCCTGGAAAAATGCACTCATACATTTAGTAAGCGTGTTAAAAAGTGAATAGTTGACTTGACCAAAGGGGGCACATTGAGTACACTAATGGTCTTTCCAGTAGACATGTACAGATGTGAGAACACCAAACTGCTCTGCTGGGGATGACTTGTGAGCGTCCATTAGATTGCAAGGAGATCAAGCCATTCAAACTTAAAGGAAATCAACTCTGAAGATTCATTAGAATCACTAATGTTGAAGCTATGTCTCCAAAGCTTTGACCACCTGAGCAAAGAACTGACTCATGAGAAAAGACCCTGATTCTTAGGAGCCAATTAAATCTTGTTTCATGATTTGGATGAGAGAGGAGGAGAAGAGTGTATAGCTTCACTCATTCAATGGACATGATCTCAAGCAGACTCTGGGAGATGGTGAGGGGCAGAGAGGCCTTGTGTGCTGCAGTCCAAGGGGACACAAAGAGTCTGACAAGACTTTGTGACTGGACAACAACAAGATTTCAGTTAATAAAATGGATCTTCCAGGGTCTCGGTGGGGTCTCATCATGTTAGAGGAATAGGAGCCTGAGTCCACTTTCTCCCACACAAATCCATCAAAGGATAGATTGCACATGGAACACCTTCCAGAAACAAATTTGTGACCAATGTTGATGGGCCCTAGAAACCGATAAAGGAAAACCAGTCTCTTAAAAAGTAGGTAAGAAAAAATAAGTAATGAAAGGGGGGAAATATTTTTAGGGATTGAGACTCACCTTGGAGAAGGAGTCTTAAAGAAGGAGAAATTTGCACAAAATTGGAAATCCTCTCTCATAGGTGTCAGTCGGGGAAGAAATAGAATGGAAGAGAGGAAGAATAAAGAAACACAGATTATGCCAATAAATGCAATCACTGCCCTGAGGACAATGTGCGAATCTAAGGTAACACGCAAAAATAAACTATGGGGACACTAGAGACAGAAATTTTAGAAAGGACCTTTCCTGTGAGAAGGCTCTAAGGCCACATCTTGAACCATGCATACTCACAGAACAGAAGATTGTGCACTAGAAAATACCAAAGCAGACCAAGCCAGTGTCCATTTAAGACCCATTCCTCCATGGAGGGAGAGAGGAACGTGTACGACTGCCAGAGGAAGAAGGAAATAGGCTCATAGAATCTTGGCCCCAGACACATCCCCTGCCAAGCTCTAAGCTGGCTGACAGTTGCTAGTGATGAATTCCTCACTTCATGGACAGTTCACATAGCCCAGACACATGACAGCCTGGGGTCAGTTAGCCTGAGGAGACGCATGGCACACTTGAGACTGTGCCCTCTGCAGACACAGGCAGCAAACTGAGTGGCTGAGACCAGAAAGTTGCTTAAGATGCATGGACCACCTGGGACTGTGCCTTGCTTCCAACCAGTCACCCGAGGTTTTGGACTTGGGAAGAGCACATAACCAATAGTGGTCATGGCCCTTGCCAAGCACCTAACTGCCTGATTGGCTGAGAAGTGCATGAAACACAGGGCCCACTTTGGACTGTGCCCTCATGTATCAACCAGGAGTCTGAGCAGGGTGGACCCAGAAAGTACATGCCACATTTGTCATTGACAAGCCCGATATGATCAATAGACCACAAGCACCCCCCCCCATCCCAATGGCCTTTGTTTTCTGTGTCCCACCTCTCACTCCCAAACACTGAACAGGTGAGGTCGAATAAGAGGCTACTGCACCCTCGTTTCATGGTGAAAACCAGATATGGAGAGGCTTTCAAATAAAAGAAGGAAATATAAACAAAGAAGCATAAACCAACCCAGAAGTGACAGGTTAAACATAATAAGTCTGCAATATATGGCCAGACTGTTCAAGTGAGGAACAACAGTCACCTTTGACAAGTACAAGCTTCAGCAAGAGACTGTCTGACACTGTATTGACACCAAAAAGCACACAACTACTTTAAAATTCTGAGATCTATTTCCTCTATTATTTTTAAATTTATTTATTTTATTGGAAGGCTAGTTACTTTATATTATTGTATTGATTTTGCCATATATTGGCATGAATCTGCCCCAGGTATTCATATGTTCTCCAACTTGAACCCGCCTCCCACCTCCCTCCCCATCCCATCCATCTAGTTCATCCCCGTACACCAGCCCCGAACATCCTGTATCGTGCATCGAGCCTGGACTAGAGATTCGTTTCACATATGATAATATACATGTTTCAATGCCATTATCCCACCATCCCACCCTCGCCCTCCCCCATAGAGTCCAAAAGACTGTTCTATACATCTGTGTCTCTTTTGCTGTCTCGTATACAGGGTTATCCTTATCACCTTTCTAAATTCCATATATATGCCTTAGTGTACTGTATTGGTGTTTTTCTTTCTGGCTTACTTCACTCTGTATAATAGGCTCCAGTTTATATATGATTTCTTTAACTTTAAAATATTTTAGTCCTTTATTATAACCTAAACATTTATTTCTATTAACTATTATTAGCTTTCAAGCAAAACACACGTAAATCTATTTTTTAAACCCTTTTTATATATGAGAGAATGAATTTGGACTCCGTTTTCTTTTTTTACACTGTTTAAACAAGTCTATATTTTATTTTTGGTTCTTAACTTTTACTTTCCAAAAATTGATATCAATGTTGTGACTTCAGTAACAAAATCTTTACGATCTGATATCACTAATGGATTTGTTTTCCCGAATTGATTGCTCTCTCCCATTTCAACTCTCCCATATCTCCCCCTAGGCACCTATTTCTCCCTCTTTCCTTTCCTCTGCTGTCTGAAATTCTGTGAATCCCTTTGATTCTTTTTGGATGAGGAGAATTGTGCCACCATTAGCCTCGGGTTTTATCTTCTATATTGCATGTATTTTTGATGTTACTACAACCTGGGAACAGAAACCCAGAGGCCAGGGCGTCGATTCCAGAACTTTAGATCAACACTGAACTCCTTACCTCAAGGAATATTAAAGGACAAGCACACACCCCAGAGTTTCCGTGTCTACATGGAAAGCAATCTCCACACTTGAGTCAGTAAGTTCAGTACAAGAGAACCCACAGCTATTCTCCAGTAAAACAGAAACACAACAATGAATTTTATAAAAGCCATACCAGACCCACAAACACCCCAAAGCACAGTCCGTGGACAATTCATTGCACTTCAGAGAGAAGAGATACAGATCTGTCTGCCAGTGAACACACACAAATGATCCGAAACATTAAACCTTGAGAAGTCATTGGTCCAATCCCACCCACAAAAGACAGGTTCCACAATATAGTGGAGCTATAATTCTCAGGACTGCAGAAAAGGGACCCAAATCACAGTAATCGAAACAGAATGAAAAGGGAGAGAAATATGCAGCTGCTGAAGGTAAATTACCAAAAAACCCACAAAAACAGAGAAAAGAAGAGGAGTTAGGAAGTTTTCCTGAAAAAGAATTCAGAATAATGAAAGTAAAGATAAAAATCTTGAAAGATATGTAGAATTGCCAGTAAATACACTGGGAGACCGGAATGAGTAGAAATAAACATGTTTAACATGGATCTAGAAGAAATAAAGAGTCAAGCAGTAAAAATCAATACAATATTTGAGATTAACAACACCCTGGAAGGAACCAACAGTAGAATAATTGAGGCAGAGAAAGAACTAATTAGGTGGAGGCACAAAGGAGGAAATAAATGAAGCACAGTGAGGTGTGCAACGAAAACAACAAGTTAAATAGGTAAAGCTCAGCAGTGATAAATGTCCCACAATGAGAAACTTAGGTGTCGAGAAGGAGAAAACCAAAACAAAAAGGGGTGGGGTACTTGGAAGATTCTTGAGGAAGTAAACGTTGAAAGTACCCTTAAATGAGTCAAGCCGAAAGAATTGGGACCAGATATGAAACAACTGAATGTTCAAAACCAGGAAAAGAAAGTGACAAATCTCTGTATTGTCACTCAGCTTATGTGAATCTACATTAGAGTATACTATTAAAATACCAGATGAGTAAATCACAAGCTTGCATCAAGGATTGGGAGAAACATAAACAGCCTCAGATTATATAGATGGCAACATTGAAACAAGTAGAAAGTGAAGAAAAAATAAAGAGTCTTTTGATGAGGGTGAATGAGAAGAGTGCAAAACCAAGCTGAAAACTCAACATTCATAAAAACAAAAAAAAAGACATCTGGTCCCATTACTACTCTGCAAATAGAAGGGGTAAACATATGAACTTCAAGATTTCCAATTGGGTATCAGAAAAGGCAGAGGAAACAGAGATCAAATTGCCAACATCCAATGGATCATGGAAAAAGCAAGAGAGTTCCAGGAAAACATCTCTTTCTGCTCTATTGACTATGCAAAGTCTTTGACTGTGTGGATCTCAATAAATGGTGGAAAATTTTGGAAGAGATGGGAATACCAGACCGCCTGACCTGTCTCTTGAGAAAACTGTATGCAGGTCAGGAAGCAGCAGTTAGTGCTGGACATGGAACAACAGACTGGTTCCAAATAGGAAAAGAGTATGTCAAGGTTGTATATTGTCATCCTGCTTATTTAACTTATATGCAGAGTACATGATGAGAAACACCGGGCTGGAAGAAGCACAAGCAGAAATCAAGATTGCCTGGAGAAATATCAATAACCTCAAATATGCAGATGACAGCACCGATACGGCAGAAAGTGAAGAGGAATTAATAATCTTCTTGATGAAAGTGGAAGAGGATAGTGAAAAACTTGGACTAAAGCTCAACATTCAGAAAGTTAAGATCATGGCATCTGGTCCCATCACTTCATGAGAAATAGATGGAGAAACAGCGGAAACCATGCCAGACTTTATTTTTTAGGTTCCAAAATCACTGCAGATGCTGATTGAAGCCATGAAATTAAAAGACGCTTACTCCTTGGAAGAAAAGTTAAGACCAACTTAGATAGCATATTAAAAACCAGAGACATAACTTTCCCAACTAAGGTTGGTCTAGTTAAGGCTGTGTATTTTCCAGTGGTCAATATGGATGTGAGAGTTCAACTGTGAAGAAAGTTGAGAGCAGAATTGATGCTTTTGAAAGGTGGTATTGGAGGAAATTATTGAGAGTCCCTGCAAGGAGATCCAACCAATCCATTCTACAGATTAGTCCTGGGTGTTCATTGGACGGACGGAAGCTGAGGCTCAAACTCCAATACTTTGGCCACGTGATGCGAAGAGTTGATTCATTGCAAAAAACTCTGATGCTGGGAGAATTGGGGGCAGGAGGAGAAGGGGATGGCCGAGGATGAGATGGCTGGATGGCATCGCCGTTTCGACGGACATGAGGTTGAGTGAACCCTAGTAGTTGGTGATGGACAGGGAGGCTTGACATGCTGTAATTCATGGCGTAGCAAACAGTAGGACACGACTGAGACTGTTCTGAACTAAGCTGAAATATGGGGAAACAGTGACAGACTTCATTTTCTTTGGCTCGAAAATTACTAAGAATAGTGATTGCAGTCATCAAATTAACTGTCACTTGCTTTTGGATGTAATAGCTCTGACAAACCTAGACATTGCATTAAAATGAAGACACACCACATTATTAATTCTCAGTTAAATATAAATGTCAAAGATGGTTACCCTTGTCTAACTCAAAGAAACTAAGCCATGCCATGTGGGGCCACCCAAGACAGGCAGGACATGATGGAGAGGTATGACAGAATGTGGTCCACTGGAGAAGGGAATGGCAAACCACTTGAGTATACCTGCCTTGAGAACCCCAAGAACAGTATGAAAAGACAAAGTAATAGGATACTGAATGAGGAATTCCCCAGCGTGGTAAGTGCCCAGTATGCTCCTGTTGATCAGTGGATAAAAACCTCCAGAAAGAGGGAAGTGAGGGAGCCAAAGCAAAAACAGTACCCAGTTGTAGATATTACTAGTGATAGAAGCAAGGTCCGATGCTGCAAAGAGAAATATTGCATAAACCTGGAATGTAATGTCCGTGAATCAAGGCAAACTGGAAGTGGTCAAATGAGATGGCAAGAGTGAATGCAGACATTCTAGGAATCAGTGAACTAAAATGGACTAAATGGGTGAATTTAACTCAGATGACTCAGATGATTATATCTGCTACTGTGGGCAGAAATACCTTAGAAGAAAGGGAGGAGCCATCATTGTCAACAAAAGAGTCCGAAATGCTGTGCATGGATGCAGTCTCCAAAACGACAAAATTAAACGTGTTCATTTCCAAGAAAAACCATTCAATACACAGTAATCCAAGGCTATGCATCAGCCAGTAATGCTGAAGAAGCTGAAGTTGAACGGTTCTATGAAGACCTACAAGACTTTTAGAACTAATACTAAAAAAAAAAAAGATGCCCTTTTCATTATAGAAGACTGGAATGTAAAAAGTAGGAAGTCAAGAAACATCTGGAGTAACAGGCAAACTTGGCCTTGGAGCAGGGAATGAAGCAGGGCAAAGGCTAACAGAGTTTTGCCAAGAGAACGCACTGGTCATAGCAAACACCCTTTTTCAACAACACAAGAGAAGACTCTCACATGGACATCAACAGATGGTCAACACCGAAATCAGATTGATAATATTCTTTTCAGACAAAGACGGAGAAATTCTATACCGTTAGCAAAAATAAGACCAGGAACTGCCTGTGGCTCAGATCATGAACTCCTTGTTTCCAAATTCAGACTTAAAATGAAGAAAGTAGGGAAAACCACTACACCATTCACATGTTACCTAAATCAAATTCCTTATGATTATACAGTGGAAGTCAGAAATAGATTTAAGGGACTAGATATGGTAGATAGAGTGCCTGATGAACTCTGGACGGAGGTTCTTGACATTGTATAGGAGACAGGGACCAAGACCATGCCCATGGAAAAGAAATGCAAAAAAGCAAAATGGCTGTCTGAAGAAACCTTACAAATAGCTGTGAAAAGAAGAAAAGTAAAAAACAAAGGAGAAAGGGAAAGATATAAGCATCTAAATACAGAGTTTGAAAGAAGAGCAAGGAGAAATAAGAAAGCCTTCCTCAGTGATCAGTGCAAAGAAATAGAGGAAAAGAAGAGAATAGGAAATACAAGAGATCACTTCAAGTAAATTAGAGATACCAAGGGAACGTTTAATGCAAAGATGGGCTGGATAAAGGACAGATATATTATGGACCTAAGAAAAGCAGAAGATATTTAGAACAGGTGGCAAGAATACACAGAACTATACAAAAAAGATCTTCACAACCATGATAGTCACGATGGTGTAATCACTGACCGAGAGCCAGACATCTTGGAATGCGAAGTCAAGTGGGCCATAGAAAGCATCACTACGAACAAAGCTAGTGGAGGTGATGAAATTCCAGTTGAGCTACTTCAAATTCTGAAAGATGATACTGTGAAAGTGCTGCACTGAATATGCCAGCAAACTTGGAAAACTCAGCAGTGGCCACAGGACTGGAAAAGGTCAGTCTTCATTCCATTCCCAAAGAAAGGCATTGCCAAAGAATGTTTAAATGACTTCACAATTACACTCATCTTACACACTAGTAAATTCATGCTCAAAATTCTCCAAGGCAGGCTTCAGCAATATGTTAATTTTGAGATATTCAAGCTGGTTTCAGAAAAGGCAGAGAAACCAGAGATCAAATTGCCAACATCCTCTGGATCATGGGAAAACTAAGAGTTCCAGAAAAAACATCTATTTCTCCTTCATTGACTATGCCAATCCTTTTACTGTGGGAATCATAACAAATGTGGAAAATTCTGAAAGAGATGGGAATACCAGACCATCTGACCTGCCTCTTGAGAAACCTGTATGCAGGTCAGGAGGCAACTGTTAGAACTGAACATGTTACAACGGACTGGTTCCAAATAGGAAAAGGAGTGTGTCAAAGTTGTATGTTGTCATCCTGCCTATTTAACTTCTAAGCAGAGTACATCATGAGGAACTCTGGGCTGGGAGAAGCACTGGCTGGAATCAAGATTGCTGGGAGAAATATCAATACCCTCACATGACATCACCCTTATGCAGAAAGTGAAGAAGAACTCAAAAGCCTCTTGATGATAGTGAAAGCGGAGAGTGGAAAAGTTGGTTTGAAACTCCACATTCAGAAAACTAAGATGATGGCATCTGGTCCCATCACGGCATGGGAAATAGATGGGGAAACAGTGGAAACAGTGTCAGACTTTATTTTTTGGGCTCCAAAATCACTGCGGATGCTGATTGCCCCCATGAAATTAAAAGAGGATCACTCCTTGGAAGGACATCTCTGACCAACCTAGATAGCATATAAAAGAGCAGAGACATTACTTTGCCAACAAAGGTCCGTCTAGACAGGGCTATATTTTTTCACGGGATCATGTATGGAAATGAAACTTGGATTGTGAAGAAAGCTGATAGCCGAAGAATTGATGCTTTTGAACTGTGGTGTTGGAAAAGATCTTGAGAGTCCTTTGAACTGCAAGAAGATCCAATCAGTCCATTCTAAAGGAGATCAGTCCTGGATGTTCATAAGAAAGACTGATGCTGAAGCTGAAGTTCCAATACTTTTTCCATTTCATGCGAAGAGCTGACTCACTGGAAAAGACTCTGATGCTGGGAGGGATTGGGGTCAGGAGGAGAAGGGGACGGCAGAGAATGAGAGGCCTGGATGTCATCACCGACTCGATGGAGGTGGGTTTGATTAAACTCCGAGAGTTGGTAAAGGACACGAAAGCCTCGCATGGTGTGATTCAGGGGTTTCAAAGAGTTTGACACGACTGAGGGACTGAACTCAACCTGAACTGAACTGAATGATGGTAATGTTGGAGGCTATGGGATGTTGTTGAGTAATGTATATAGCTTTTGACTGCTAATTTGTTTAGCACCTTTTATTGCTAATTCAGGAAATACTTAAAATACTTCATTTGGCAAGCACCATGTCATCACTTCATGGGAAATAGATGGAAAAACAGTGGAAACAGTGTCAGACTTTATTTTCTGGGGCTCCAAAATCACTGCAGATGCTGATTGCAACCATGCAATTAAAAGACACTTACTCCTTGGAAGGAAAATTATGACCAACCTTGATAATATATTGAAAAGCAGATAAATTACTTTGCCAACCATGGTCCGTCTAGTCAAGGTTATGGTTTTACCCGTGGTCATGTATGGATGTGAGAGTTGGACTGTGAAGAAAGCTGATCGCCGAAGAATTGATGCTTTTGAACTGTGGTGTTGGAGAAGACTCTTGAGAGTCCCCTGTACCGCCAGGAGATGCAGCCTGTCCGTTCTAAAGGAGATCAATCCTGGGTGTTCATTGGAACGACTGATGCTAAAGCTGAAGCTGCAATACTTTGGCCACCTCATGCGATGAGTTGACTCACTGAAAAAGACTCTGATGCTGGGAAAGGTTGAGGGTGGGAGGAGAAGGGGACGACCGAGAGTGAGATGGCTGGATGCATCACCCACTCTGTGGGCATGAGTTTGAGTGAACTCCGGGATTTGGTGATGGACAGGGAGGCCTGGCGTGCTGTGATTCATGGGGTCGCAGGGAGTCGGGCACGAAACGGAGCGACTGAACTGAACTGAACTGAACTGATGTCTTAGCTGATGTGAAAGATACATAAGGCAACTTGGGTACAGATACAACACATAGAAGAATTGGACATCTGTGGTCAACTTGGTAGGAAGGAAAACAGGTTCTTTCCATTCCTAAGTAAGTGTTTAGGAAAAGCTGTGAAATGTGTCTTATTATGACTGAAAATATGTTGCCTGATTGTAGCTCTAGAATTTCTGTGAAACAGATAGATAATGAAGCTTGTAATGGAAAGAAATGTCATGTCTTCCAAGAACTGATTACCTTGCTGAGATGCTGCATTCACCACAAGGATTTAAGTCTATCTTTTCAGGAACAGCAAAGCAACATCAAAATATACATGAGGAAATATAGGGTGGTGTGTTGGTGGGAGGAAATAAAGGCATGACATAAGGAGAGCAGAGCAAGAATGACCCTTTTTAATACAACTTGTAAAATGCCTATCTTTTGCTGACTGTGGTGTAATCTTTGGCTATGTCATGTTATCATTGGCATCCCATCATGGTATGATAGTGATCATGATTATTGAGTAGGCTACATCTATATTTTCAAGGGAAACACATTTTTTTTTTAATGCAGGAAACTTTCTGCCTTACCTGTTAGCTTTCTTTGCAATGACTGGTATAATATAATAAAACTGAGAAAGCATTCATATATATATATGCTCATTTGTTGTTTCTAAATTTGATTTGTATCTGATCCCTCCCCCATACCATCCTATCTTAGACACCCAGTCTGTTCTGCCTGGATGATTTCACAAGTCAATTTATTTACATTTTGTCTTTTACATTGTTTACATTTTCTATTTCTTCAAACAATTCATTAGGTGTAATGTACCTATGATGCGTATTGAATGTTTCCTTGAACAGAAAATTTTATATTAAAGCAGAACAAAACATCCAGGAACTGAAATGCTCATTTACTCTTAATTATTTCAAAGTGAAATTGACACTATGAAAATGAGCATATAACTTTATTCTTCAAATAAGCGAATTGTAGGAATTTGTTGACATCTCCCAACATTAATTTAATCTTTAGTATCGTGCATAATCTGACACCTATTTCGTACACCAGTTGTATTAGAATGATTTTTAAATAATGAAGACAATTGATGTATTGACCTAGAAAGAGAGGCAACAATGTATCAGAGATCTCCGGTACTGGGAAACATGAATGGGCTTCATGTTTTATTTTAGGGAAAGGTTTGTCATGGACTGCCACATGAATGTACACACCTGGAAAGGTAGAAGTTTCCACCCTCAGTCCAAAATCACTGTTGCATAATGGAGATACAATATGGTACTGCAAAATAGAAGTAGACATAACTGCCACAGTATGTCACATAGACACTGTAGCCATTTGGCGTATAGTAGCTGCTAGGTGAAACACCGTGAACAGTGCTCCACCTAGATTGTGGGATGGAGAGGGAGATGGGAGGGTATTCCGAAAAGGAGGGGATATATATATATATATATTTCTATGCCTGATTTATTTTGAATTCTGACAGAATACAGAAAAATTCGGTAAAACAATTACCCTTCCATTAAAAAAAAAAAATAAGAGAAACAGCAGGGTGATGTATCACAGTATGCCCTGTGGTCTAACTGATATTGATGATGGAGAAGAAAAATAATTTCAAGTTAGGGCACCTGTATCAACAATTACCTGGATGGCAGAACGCTATAGTATGAATGGCACACTTAAACTTCTGCAGGCTGAAAATACATTCACTTCTCTAGTTCCAGGATTGAAGTCAGAATTATGACCATCCACATTACTCATTGCTTTAACATGCTTCTTCTTCTTATCTTGGATTAATGAAGATACTGTAGAGACATTTTTTTGATCAACTCTTCTTTTGATTCTTACTAAATGTGAGGATAACCTTGTTCAAAATATGGTTATGATAGAACTGAAACCAAAGGGGAAAAATATTTCATAACTCTTTCAAACAAGATAGATCAGAAAAGCAAAGAAAAATGGATTCCTTTAACCATAAAACATAAATAGTATCAAATAATCCCCTTCCGTTAGTAGTTTTAAAAACTTACATAGTCGTAGAAATAATGATCCTCAAGTAAAATATATTATAAGTCTATGGTAAATATCATTTAAATACCTTTAGGATTTGAAATTTCCCCAATTATTTTTTGGTCAAAATATAATTAAACCATTTTTATTAATCTGGACAAACAAATGACAGAGAAAAGACATCACCCAATGCTCAACACTGAAATCAGATTGATTTTATTTTTTCAGTCAAAAATGGAGAATCTCTATACAGACAGCAAAAACAAGACCAGAAGCTGACTCTGGCACAGATCATGAACTGCTTGTTGCAAATGCAGACTGAAATAGAAGGAATTGGAGAGAACCCCTATACCATTCATGTATTACATAAGTCAATTCACTTATGACTATACAGTGGAAGTGAGAAACAGTTTTATGGGACTAGATCTGACAGAGAGAGTGCCTGATAAATTATGGGTGGAGGTTCATGACATTGTACAGGAGACAGGAATCAAGATCATCCCCAAGAAAAAGAAATGCAAAAAAGCAAAATGACTGTCTGAGGAGGCCTTAAAAATGGCTGTGAAAGAAGGGAAGTGTAAAGAACAGGAGAAAAGGAAATTTATACTCATTTGAATGTAGAGTTCCAATGAATAGCAAGGAGAAACACGAAAGACTTCCTCAGTGATCAATGCAAAGAAATGGAGGAAAGCAATAGAATGGGAAAGACTAGACATATCTGCAGGATAATTAGAAATACTGAGGCAACATTTCATGCAAAGGTGGGCTCAATAAAGGACACAAATGTTAGGAACCAAAGAGAAGCAGAAGATATAAAGAAGAGGTGGCAAGAATACTCAGAAGAACTGTACATAGAAGATCTTCAGGACCCAGAAAATCACGATGGTGTGATCATTCACCTAGAGCCAGACATCCTGGAATGTGAAGGCAAGTGGGCCTTAGGAAGCATCACTATGAACAAAGCTAGAGTAGGTGATGGAATACCAGTTGAGCTATTTCAAATCCTGGAAGATGATGCTGTGAAAGTGCTGCACTCAATATGCCAGCAAATTTTGAAAATTCAGCAGTGGCCACCGGACTGGAAAAGTCAGTCTTCATTCCAATCCCAAAGAAAGGCAATACCAAAGAATGTTCAAAGTACAGCATAATTGCTCTCATCTCACAAGCTAATCATGCGTTGCTAGAAACTGTCTTTAAAAACTAAAACGTGAGTGACCTACAGAGGCCTGTAAAGTCATATCTCTGGTCTTTCTAAAGGTATGTACAGATATGAGAACACGAAGGGATTACTGACTGTGAACCGCTCTGCTGGGGAAGACTTGTGAGATTCTTTTGAACTGCAGGAATACCAAAAAATGAATTGTAAAAAAATCAACTTTGAAGACTCATTGGAAGGACTGATGCTGAAAATAAAGCCCCAAAGCTTTGTCCATTTGAGGAAAAGAGCTGACTCATTAGAAAAGACCGTGATCTATAGAAAGTATTGAAAGCAGGGGGATCAGTAGGTGAGAGAGGATGAGACATCTGGAGAGCATCAGCGATTCAAAGGACATGATCTTGGGGAAACTATGGGAGAGAGTGAGGGACAGAGAGGCCTCTTGTGCTGGAGTCCAAGGGGATACAAAGAGTCAAACATGTCTTAGTGGCTGAAGAACAATAGCATTTCAGTTAATAAGATGGGTCTTGACGGATGGCAGTTGGTCCCAAAATATCAGAGGAATGGGAGGACAAGACCACTCCCTCCCCAACAAATTCATCTAAGCATCGACTGCACATGGAAGAACTTCCAGACAAAAAATTGTGAACACTGTTGAATGGCCCAAGATACCCAGAAGTCAAACATGTTTTCCTTTGAAAAGGAAGTAGGAAAAAATAAAAGAGAGACAAAGAGAGACAAAGTATTTAGGGGCTGAGGCTGGTTTTGGAGAGGAAGTTGTAAATGAGGAGAAGTTTGCAGACAATTGTGAACCCTCTCAGGACAGTGACAGTGGAGAACTCTGGGATCGCTTAGAGCAACATAACCTCGGAAAAGTGAAACAAAAGCAAATGTGCCTAACTGTAATTTCCAGCAGGGAAAAAAATCAGATACACCTGTCCACCATCATTGAGGTGGACCTAGGTGGGATGCCCAGACTGTATCACTTGCCTTATGATAAGGACTCAGCTTTAATGGTCTGAGGGTGATCTGACAGGTCTAAGGTGACGTAGCAACCTAATCCATGGGAACACCAGAGACAAAAATGCAAAAAAAGTCCTTTATTGAGATAATTCTTTATGACCATATAGGGAAAACAGACACTCAAAGAACCAAATGTTGGACATTCAGTTCAGTTCATTTCAGTTCACTGGCTCAGTCGTGTCCGACTTTTTGAGACCCCATGAATCACAGCACGTCAGACCTCCCTGTCCATCGACAACTCCAGGACTTTATTCAAACTCATGTCCATCGAGTCGGTGATGCCATACAGCCATTTAATTCTTTGTTGTCCCCTTCTCATTCGGCCCCCAGTCCCTCCCAGCATCAGAGTCTTCCAGTGAGTCAACACTTCTCATGAGGTGGCCAAAGTATTGAAGTTTCAGCTTTAGCATCAGTCCTTCCAATGAACACCGAGGATTGATCTCCTTTAGAATGAACTGGTTGGATCTCCTTGCAGTCCAAGTGACTCTCAAGAGTCTTTTACAAAATATCAAAGATGTGGAAACAGGCTTCCATTCATGACCCTGTCTTCCACGGAGGCAGAGAGGAATGTTTGCATCAGACCAAGGCTGAAGGCACGAGGCTGCTTTTATATCAGCCCCAGAGACCACATGTGCCACCAAGCTCTGAGCAGGCTGCCAGTTGCTAACCATATCTTCCTGGGTTCATGCTCAGTTCACATAGTTCAGGAGGGTCAAAATATGAGTTCAGCACCCCTCTGGAGACACACGAAATTCTTGCAAAATTCAGGGAAATATGAATGGCCTGCCTGTTGTAGTTTAGGAAAAGATTTGTCATTGCTGGCACATTACCCTACACACCTGGAAAGGTAGAAGTTTCCACCCTCAGTCCAAAATCACCTTTGCATAATGGAGTTACGATGTGGTACTGCAAAATAGAAGCAGATATAGCTGCCAAAGTATGTCAAGTAGACATTGCAGCCATTTGACTTAGAGCAGCTGCTAAGTGACACCCAGTGAAAATGCTCAACTTAGATTGTGAGATGGAGAGGGAGATATGAGGGTGTTCCGAAAGGGAGGGGATATAGGTATATCTATGCCTGATTTATTTTGAGTTCTGACTGAATACAGCAAAATTCGGTAAAATGATTCAATTCAGTTCCGTTAAGTTCGGTTGCTCAGTCGTGTCCGAATCTTCACGCCCCCATGAATCACAGCACGCCAGGCCTCCCTGTCCATCACCAACTCCAGGGTTCACTCAAACTCATGTCCAGAGAGTCGGTGATGCCATCCAGCCATCTCATTCTCTGTTGTCCGCTTCACCTCCTGCCCTCAAACTTTCCCAGCATCAGAGTCTTTTCCAGTGAGTCAACTCGTCACATGAGGTGGCCAAAATATTGGAGTTTCAGCTTCAGCATCAGTCCTTCCAATGAACACCCAGAATTGATCTCCTTTAGAATTGACTGGTTGGATCTCCTTGCAGTATAAGGGACTCTCAAGAATCTTCTCCAACACCACAGTTCAAAAACATCAATTTTTCGGCGATCAGCTTTCTTCACAGTCCAAATCTCACATCCATACATGACCACGGCAAAAACCATAGCCTTTACTTGACGGACATTGGTTGGCAAAGTAATGTGTCGGCTTTTTAATATACTATCGAGGTTGGTCATAACTTTCCTTCCATGGAGTAAGCGTCTTTTAATTTCATGACTGCAATCAGCATCTGCAGTGATTTCGGAGCCCAAAAAATTAAGTCTGACACAGTTTCCACTGTTTTTCCATCTATTTCTCAGGAAATGATGGGATCAGAGGCCTTAATCTTTGTTTTCTGAAGGTTCAGCTTCAAGCCAACCTTTTCACTCTCCTCTTTCACTTTCACCAAGAGGCGTTTGAGTTCTTCTTCTCTTTCTGCTGTAAGGGTGGTGTTATCTGCATATCTGAGGTTATTGATTTTCTCCCAGAAATCTTGATTCCAGCTTGTGCTTCCTCCAGCCCAGCAATCCTCATGATGTACTCTGCATATAAGTTAAATAAGCAAGTTGACAATATACAGCCTTGACGTAATCATTTTCCTATTCGGAACCAGTCTCTTGTTCCATGTACAGTTCTGACTGTTGCTTCCTGACCTACATACAGGTTTCTCAAGAGGCAGCTCAGGAGTCTGGTATTCCCATCTCTTTCAGAATTTTCCACAGTTTATTGTGATCCACACAAAGGCTTTAAAAGTATTACCCTTCCATTAAAAAATCAATAAGAGAAATAACACGTTGATGTATCACAATATTTTCTTGTGGTCTAACTGATACTGATGATGGAGAAGAGAAATAACATCAAGTTAGGGCACTTGTATCAGCAACTATCTGAATGGTAGAACACTTTAGTATGAATGGCACAGTTAAACTCCTGCAGTCTGAAAAGACATTCGCTCCTCTAATTTCAGAACTGAAGTCAGAGTTATGATCACCAATATTACCCATTGCTTTAATATGCTTCTTCTTCTTATCTCGGAATAATAAAGATACTGTAGAGACTTTTTTTATGATAAACTCTTCTTTTGATTGTTACTAAATGTGAGGATAACCTCGTTCAAAATATGGTTATGATCGAACTGCAACTAAGGGGAGCATGAGAAGATGTTGGAGGAATAGGACAGGGTGACCATTTTCTCCCCCACAAAATCAGCAAAAGAACATTTGAACACTGAGTAAATCCCTTAAAACAACTTCTGAATACCGGTAGAGGACATCAGGCACCCAGAAAAGCGGCCCATAGACTTCGAAAAGAGGTAGGAAACAGCATAAAAGAAAAAGAGATACAAAAGAGGGAGGAAAGGAGCTCCGTCTTGGGAAGGGAGTCTTAAAAAAAATAAGAGAGAAGTTTCCAAACACCTGGAAACACAAGCGACTCTGTGGGTAGGCTTGGAACCTCAGAGGGCCGCAAAACTAGGAGAAAAGAGACATAAATCATTAAAGCCCACAGACTAAGTGCCCAGAGGAAACTCTGAGTGGAGAAGTGGTGCAGATGCGCGCACCCACCACTAGCAGGTGGGGGCTGGGTAGGGAGGCGTGACGGCAGCGCTTAGAGAGACTACAGGGGCTGAACACCCCAAGGGCAAGCTGAGCGCTCTAACAGGACCAAAGAAGACTGTGCAGCGAAAAGCCCCATCCTAAGACTCTTCCAGTCCCTCTCACAGAACAAAGGACTGAGCAAAGCAATCCGGCTGTGGGAGGCCCATCCACCAGCTCCCGCCGGGACAGGCATGGAGGGCAACCAGTGTTGGAAGGGACAGCTGCGGCCCCAGATAGGTTTCCCATACCAAGCTACAGTCAGGCTTCCTTGCTAACAAAGACTTCTTGGATTTGGGCCAGTCAATATTTGCCTGAGAAAGTGCTCTGGTTGTACACATAGAAAACCAAGCAGCAGGGACCAGGGAGGCGATAAACCATAGCGACCACACTCGCCAAACCCCTGGTCACCTGAGCTGCTCAGACCGGGGAAGGCACAAAACACAGGCCCAGCCAAGTGTGAGCTTTTGTGGAGTACTCGCGGACCTGAACCTGAGTCGCTTAGACCTGGAAAGTGCATGCAACCCAGCGCCTGCCAGGGACAGCACCTGGCAGACAACCTAGAGCCTGAGCAGCATAAACAGGAAAAACACACACGCTGCTAGTGGGCGCATTCCCACAGTAGTCGAGACACTGTAAGCACTCCCCACAGATGACAGTGATATTTGTTAGCAGCGTTCCTCCCTCCCCACGGCAGGACCGAACAGGTGAGCCGGTGTCCACCACCACCCCCTGGTGTCAGGATGGGAATTAGTCACTGAAGAGACCAGCAAACAGAAGAGATTTTACAATAGAAGGAACTGCCTTGGAGGTAACAGAGGGAGAAGACTTGAGCCTACTGCAAGAATAAGACTGAAAACCAGAGGCAGAGGCTTAAGGCCAAATCCTGAGAACACAAGAGACCTTCTGTTCCAGGGAACATTAATTAATAGGTGCCCATCAAATGCCTCCATACATAAACTGAAACCAGGCACAACCGAAGGGTCAGCAAGTTTCAGTGAAATAAATACCACACAAATTCTCCAGTAACACAGGAAAATAGCCCTTAGCGTCAACATACAGACTGCCCAAAGCCACCCCAAACCACTGACATCTCAAACTCATTACTGGACTCTCCATTGAAATCCAGAGAGAAATCCAGCTCCACCCACCAGAACACTGAAACAAGCAAACCAAATTAGGGAACCTTGACAAGTCACCCATCCAACCCCACACAACGAGGTAACTACATAATAAAGAGAACTCCACAAACTGCCAGAGGACGGAAAGGCCACCCCAAGCACAGTAATATAAGCAAGATGAAGAGGCAGAGAAACACCCAGCAAGTAAAGGAACAGGATAAATGCCCACCAACACAAACAAAAGAGGAAGACATGGGGAACCTACCTGATAAAGAATTTCGAATTTTAATTGTGAAAATGATTCAAAATGTGGAAAGCAAAAAGGAGTTACAGATAAATAAAGTGGAGAAAAGGATTGAGAAGATGCAAGAAATGTTTAATAAGGAATTAGAGGGGAAAATAGAGTCAATATACAATGAACAATGCAATAGATGAGATCAGAAACACTTTCGAGGGAACAAGCAGTAAAATAACAGAGATAGAAGACAGGATAAGTGAGGTAGAAGATAGAATTGTACAAATAAATGAAACAGAGATGGAAAAAGAAAAACAAATTAAAAGAAATGAGGACAATATTAGAGACTTTTGGGACAATGTTAAATACCCCAACATTGGAATCATAAAAGTCCCAGAAGAAGAAGACAAAATGAAAGACCATGAGAGAATACTTGAGGAAATAATAGTTGAAAATTTCACTAAAATGGGGAAGGAAATAATCACCCAAATCCAAGAAACACAGAGAGTTCCTAATAGGATAAACCCAAGGCGAAATAACCCAAGTCACATATTAATCAAATTAACAAAGATCAAACACAAAGAAAAAATATTAAAAGCCGCAAGGGAAAAACAACAAATAACACACAAGGGGATCCCCAAAGGGATAACAGCTGATCATTCAATGGAAACTCTTCAGGCCAGGAGGGAATGGCAAGACATATTAAAGTGATGAAAGAAAGTAACCTACAGCCCAGATGACTATACCCAGCAAGGATCTCATTCAATTATGAAGGAGAAATCAAAAACTTTACAGACAAGCAAAAGCGGAGAGATTTCAGCATCACCAAACCAGCTCTCCAACAAATATTAAACGATCTTCTCTAGACAGGAAACACAGAAAGGGTATATAAACTCGAACCGAAAACAATAAAGAAAAAGGCAATGGGATCATACTTATCAATAATCACCTTAAACGTAAATGGGTTGAATGTCCCAACCAAAACACAAAGGCTGGCTGAATGGACACAAAAACAAGACCCCCGTATATGTTCTCTACAAGAGACCCACTTCAAACTAGGGACACATACAGACTGAAAGTGAAGGGCTGGAAAAAGACATTCGACGCAAATAGAGACCAAAAGAAAGCAGGAGTAGCAGTACTCATATCAGATAAAATAGACTTTAAAACAAAGACTATGAAAAGAGACAAAGAAGGAAAGTACATAATGATCAAAGATCAATCCAAGATGAAGATATAACAATTATAAATATTTATGCACCCAACATAGGAGCACTGCCATATGTAAGAAAATTACTAACAAGTATGAAAGAGGAAATTAACAATAGCACAGTAATAGTGGGAGACTTTAATAGCCCACTCACACTTATGAATAGGTCAACTAAACAGAAAATTAACAAGGAAACACAAACTTTAAATGATACAATAGATAAGTTAGTCCTAATAGATCTCTATAGGACATTTCACCCCAACACAATGAATTTCAACTTTTTCTCAAGGGCACACAGAACATTTTCCAGGATAGATCACATCCTGGGCCTTAAATATA
This sequence comes from Moschus berezovskii, assembly GCF_049115385.1. Classification (NCBI taxonomy): domain Eukaryota; kingdom Metazoa; phylum Chordata; class Mammalia; order Artiodactyla; family Moschidae; genus Moschus; species Moschus berezovskii. Next base: position 22,774,223 of record NC_142489.1, read on the forward strand.
GCCTTGGTACATTCAAGAAAATTGAAATCATTCCAAGTATCTTTTTTGACCACAATGCAGTAAGATTAGATCTCAATTATGGGAGAAAAACTGTTAAAAATGCCAACATATGGAGGCTGAACAACACGCTGCTGAATAATGAACAAATCATAGATTAAATCAAAAGAGAAATCAAAATATGCATAGAAATGAATGAAAATGTAAACACAATAACCCTAAACCTCTGGGACACTGTAAAAGCAGTGTTAAGGGGAAAGTTCATAGCAATACAGGCACACGTCAAGAAACAAGAAAAAAGTCAACTAAATAACCTAACTCTACATCTAAAGAAACTAGAAAAGGAAGAAATGAAGTACCCCAGGGTTAGTAGAAGGAAAGAAATCCTAACAATTAGGGCAGATATAAATGCAAAAGAAACAAAAGGGACCATAGCAAAATCAACAAAGCCAAAAGCTGGTTCTTCGAGAAGCTAAATAAAATTGACAAAACACTAGCCAGACTCATCAAGAAACAAAGGAAGAAGGACCCAATCAATAAAATTAGAAATGAAAATGGAGAGACCACAACCGACAACACAGAAATACAAAGGAATATTAGAGAATACTATCAGCAATTATATGGCAATGAAATGAATAACTTGGAAGAAATGGACAAGTTCTTAGAATAGTAAAACCTTCCAAAACTGAACCAGGAAGAAATAGAAAGTCTTAACAGACCCATCACATGCACGGAATTAGAGGCTGCGATTAGAAATATTCCAGCAGACAAGAGCCCAGGTTCAGAGGGCTTCACAGCTAAATTCTACCAAAAATTTAGTGAAGATCTAATGCCTATTCTACTGAAATTCTTTCAGAAAATTGCTGAGGAAGAGAAACTTCCAAATGCATTCTATGAGGCCACCATCACCCTAATCCCAAAACCTGGTAAAGATCCCACAAAAAAGGAAAACTACAGGCCTATATCACTGATGAACATGGATGCAAAAATCCTTAACAAAATTCTAGCAATCAGAATCCAACAACAAATTAAGTAGATCATACATCATGACAAAGTGGGCTTTATCCCAGGAATGCAAGGATTCTTCAATATCCACAAATCAATCAATGTAATACAGCATGTTAACAAACTGAAAAATAAAAATCATATGATTATCTCAATAGATGCAGAGAAAGCCTTTGACAAAATTCAACATCCATATGATAAAAACCCTCCAGAAAGTGGGAATAGAAGGGACATATCACAACATAATAAAAGCTATATATGACAAATACACAGCGAACATTATCCTCAATGGTGAGAAACTGGAAGCATTTCCCCCAAAATCAGGGACAAGACAAGGGTACCCACTGTCACCACTACTATTCAACATAGTTCTGGAAGTTTTGGTTGCAGCAATCAGAGCAGAAAAATACATAAAATGAATACAACTTGGAAAAGAAGAAGTGGATCTTTCAGTATTCTCTGATGACATGATTCTCTACACAAAAAACCCTACAGAATCTACCAGAAAATTACTAGAGCTAACCAATGAATACAGTAAAGTTGCAGAATATAAAATCAAGACAAAAATCCCTTTCATTTCTATACACTAATAATGAGAAAATAGAAAGAGAAATTAAGGAAATTATTCCATTCACTGTTGCAATGAAAAAAATTAAATACTCAGCAATATGTCTACCTAAGGAAACAAAAGACTTGTACATAAAAAACTATAAAATAATAGTGAAAGTAATCAGTTCAGTTCAGTTCAGTTCAGACGCTCACTTGTGTCCGACTCTCTGCGACCCCATGAATCACAGCACGCCAGGCCTCCCTGTCCATCACCAACTCCCGGAGTATACTCAAATTCATGTCCACAGAGTCGGTGATGCCATCCAGCCATCTCATTCTCCGTCGTCCCCTTCTCCTCCGGCACCCAACCTTTCCCAGCATCAGAGTCTTTTCCAGTGAGTCAACTCGTCGCATGAGGTGGCCAAAATATTGGAGTTTCAGCTTTAGCATCAGTCCCTCCAATGAACACCCAGGATCTGTCTCCTTTAGAATGGACTGGTTGGATCTCCTTGCATCAAAGAGAACACTAATAAATGGAGAAATATATCATTTTCGTGAATTAGAAGAATAAATATAGTAAAATTGAGTATACTACCCAAAGTAATTTATACATTCAATGCAATACCTTTCAAGCTACCAACGATATTTTTCCCAAATCTAGAACAAACAGTCTCACAATTTTTTGGAAATACAGAAAACCTTGAATAGCCAAAGCAATCTTGAGGAAGAAGAATGGAACTGGGGGAATTAACCTGCCAGACTTCAGGCTCTACTAAAAAGCCACAGTCATCAAGACAGTTTGGTACTGTCATAAAGACAGAAATATAGATCAATGGAACAAAATAGAAAGCACAGAAATAAATTCACGCACCTATGGATACCTAATGTTTGACAAAGGAGACAAGAATATAAAATGGAGAAAAGACAGTCTCTTCAACAAGTGGTGCTGGGAAAATTAGTCAGCCACTTGTAAAAAATGAAACTAGATCACTTCCTAACACCACACACAAAAATAAACTCAAAATGGATTAGAGATCTAAATGTAAGACCAGAAAGTGTAAAACTCCTAGAGGAGAACATAGGCAAAACACTCTCCGACATAAATCACATCAAGATCCTCCATGACCCACCTCCCAGAATACTGGAAATAAAAGAAAAAATAAAACAATGGGACCTAATTTAAATAAAAAGCTTCTGCACAGCAAAGGAAACTATGAGCAAGGTGAAAAGACAGTCTTCAGAAAAGGAGAAATTAATAGCAAATGAAACAACTGACAAAGAATTAATCTCCAAAATATACAAGCAGCTCCTGCAGCTCAATTCCAGAAAAAAAAAATGACCCAATCAAAAAACGGGTCAAAGAACTAAACAGACATTTCTCCAAAGAAGACATAAAGATGGCTAACAAACACATGAAAAAATGCTCAACATCCCTCAAAATCAGAGAAATGCAAATCAAAGCCAAAATGAGATGCCATTTCACACCAGTCAGAATGGCTGCTATCCAAAAGTCTACATGCATTAAATGCTGGAGACGGTGTGGAGAAAATGGAACCCTCTTACACTGTTGGTGGGAATGCAAACTAGTACAGTCACTATGGAGAACGGTGTGGTGATCAAAAAATGATCCAGCAATCGCACTCCTGGGCATACACACTGAGGAAACCAGAATTGAAAGAAAGACATGTACTCCAATATTCATTGCAGCACTGTTTATAATAGCAAGGAAATGGAAGCAACATAGATGTATCTGCAGATGGATGGATAAGAAAGCTCTGGTATATATACACAATGGAGTATTTTTCAGCCATCAAAAAAATGCATTTGTGTCAGCTCTAATGAGGTGGATGAAACTGGAGCCTATTATACAGAGTGAAATCAGCCTGAAAGAAAAACATCAGTACAGCATACTAATGCATATATATGGAATTTAGAATAATGGTAGCCTTAATCCTGTATCAGTTCAGTTCAATTCTGTTGCTCAGTCGTGTCCGACTCTCTGCGACCCCATGAATCACAGCACGCCAGGCCTTCTTATCTATCACTAACTCCCGGAGTTCACTCAAACTCATGTCCACAGAGTCATTGATGCCATCAAGCCATCTCATTCTCTGTCGTCCCCTTCTCCTCCTGCCCCCAACTTTTCCCAGCATCAGAGTCTTTTCCAGTGTGTCAACTCATCGCATGAGGTGGCAAAATTATTGCAGTTTCAGCTTTAGCATCAGTCCCTCCAATGAACACCCAGGATCGATCTCCTTTAGAATGGACTGGTTGGATCTCCTTGCAGTACAAGGGACTCTCAAGAGTCGTCTCCAACACCACAGTTCGAAAGCATCAATTCTTCCGTGATCAGCTTTCTTCACAGTCCAACTCTCACATCCATACATGACCACTGGAAAAACCATAGCCTTGACTAGACGGACCTTTGTTGGCAAAGTAATGTCTCTGCTTTTTAATATACTATATAGGTTGGTCATAACTTTCCTTCCAAGGAGTAAGCGTCTTTAAATTTCATGGCTGCAATCAGCATCTGCAGTGATTTTGAAGCCCCCCAAAATAAAGTCTGACACTGTTTCCACTGTTTTTCCGTCTATTTCCCACGAGACATCAAAAGAGACGTAAGTGTATAGAACAGCCTTTGGGATTCTGTGGGAGAGGGTGAAGGTGGGATGGTTTGAGAGAATGGCATTGTAGCATGTCCATTATCATATGTGAAATGAATTACCAGTCCAGGTTCGACGAATGATACAGGATGCTTGGTGCTGCTGCACATGGATGACCTGGAGGGGAAGAGGAAGTTGGGCTGGGGGTTCAAGAAGGGGAACACATGTACACCCAGGGCAGATTCGTGTAAATGTATGGCAAAACCAACCAATATATTAATGTAAAGTAATTTGCCTCCAATAAAAAATAAATAAAATGAAAAAACAATAAATAAAATAAACATGGAACTATATATAAAAAAAGAACTGAAACTAAAACCAAAATGGGAAAAATTATTTCGTAACTCTTTCAATGAAGATCAGAAAAATGAAGAAAAATGGATTTCTTATTCATAAAATGTAAATAGTATCAAATAATCCCCTTCCATTAGTAGTTTTAAAAACTTACATAGTCATAGAAATTATGATCCTCAAGTAAAATATGCTATAAGTCTATGGTAAATGTCATTTAAATACCATTAGTATTTGAAATTATTCCATTTTTTTGGGGGGGGACAAAGGAAATTTAAGCCATTTTTATTAATCTGGCAAAAAATGACAGAGAGAAGACATCACCAAATGCTCAACACTTAAAACAGATTGATTTTATTCTTTCAGTCAAAAATGGAGAACCTCTTTACAGCCAGCAAAAACAAGACCAGGAGCTGACTGTGGAACAGATCATGAACTCCTTTTTGCAAAATTCAGACTGAAGTTGAAGAAAGTGGAGAAAACCACTATACCATTCATGTATAACATAAGTCAAATCCCTTAGGTCTATACAGTGGAAGTGAGAAATAGTTTTAAGGGACTAGATCTGACAGAGAGTGTGCCTGATAAACTATGGATGGAGGTTCATGACATTGTACAGGGGACAGGAATCAAGATCATCCCCTAGAAAATGAAATCAAAAAAGCAAATTGGCTGTCTGAGGAGGCCTTACAAATAGCTGCGGAAAGAAGGGAAGTGAAAAGCAAAGGAGAAAAGGAAATTGATACCCATTTGAGTGTAGAGTCCCAAAGAGTAGCAAGGAGAAATAAGAAAGACTTTCTCAGTGATCAATGCAAAGAAACAGAGGGAAGCAATAGAATGGGAAAGACTGTACATAAAAGATCTTCAGGACCCAGAAAATCATGAAGGTGTGATCACTCACCTAGAGCCAGACATCCTAAAATGTGAAGACAAGTGGGCCTTATTAAGAATCACTAAGAACAAACTTAGTGTAGGTGATGGAATTCCAGGTGAGCTATTTCAAATCCTGGAAGATGATGCAGTGAAAGTGCTATACTCGATATGTCAGCAAATCTGAAAAACTCAGTGGTGGCCACAGGACTGGAAAAGTTCAGTTTTCATTCCAATCCCTAAGAAACGTAATGCCAAAGAATGCTCAAACTACACCATAGTTGCTCTCATCTCACATGCTAATCAAGCGATGCTAGAAAGTGTCTTTAAAAACTAGAACATGACTTGGCCCAAAGAGGCCTGTAGAGTCATATCTCTGTTCTTTCCAAAAGTATGTACAGATGTGAGAACACCAAGGGATTACTGATTGTGAACTGCTCTGCTGGGGAAGACTTGTGAGATTCTTTTGAACTGCAGGAATACCAAACAAATGAATTGTAAATAAAATCAACTTTGAAGACTTATTTTAAGGGCTGATGCTGAAAATAAAACCCCAAAGCTTTGTCCACCTGAGGCAAAGAGTTGACTCATTAGGAAATACCCTGATCTTTAGAAAATGTTGAAAGCAGGAGGATCAGTGGGTGAGAGAGGATGAGACTTTTGGATTGCATCAGCGATTCATAGGACATGATCTCAGAGAAACAATGGGAGACAGTGAGGGGCAGAGAGGACTGATGTACTAGAGTCCAAGGGGATACGAAGATTCAAATATGGCTTAGTCGCTGAAGAACAACAGCATTTCAGTTAATAAAATGGGTCTTGCAGGATTACAGTTGGTTCCAAAATATCAGAACAATAGGAGGACAAGACCACTCTCTCCCCAGCAAATCATCTAAGCATCGACTGCACATGGAAGAACTTCCAGAAAATAAACTGGGAACACTGTTGACTGGTCCAAGTTACCCAGAAGTCAAAATGTTTTTTCCAAAGGAGGTAGGGAAAAATAAAGAGACACAAAGAAAGACAAAATATTTAGGGGCTGAGGTTGGTCTCGGAGAGGAAGTTTTAAACGAGGAGAGCTTGCAGATAATTGTAAACCCTCTCAGGACAGTGACAGTGGAGAACTCTGGGATCGCTTAGACCAACATAACCAAGGGAAAGAGAAACAAAAGCAAATGTACCTAACGGTAATTACCAGTGGAGAAACATCTCAGGTACTCCTGTCCACCATCATTGAGGTGGACCTGGGAGGGATGCCTGGGCTCTATAATCTGCCCTATGATAAGGACCCAGCTTTAATGCTGTGAGGATGATCTGACAGAGCTAAGGTGATGTAGCAACCTAAACTATGGGAACACCAGAGACAAAAATTCAAAAAAAGGACCTTTCTTGAGAGAAGTCTCTATGGCCACATAGTGAAAACAGACACTCACAGAACAAAGATTGCACATTACAAAATATCAAAGATGTGCAAACAGGTTGCCATTTATGGCCCTTTCCTCCAAGGAGGCAGAGAGGAATGTTTGCATCAGACAGAGGCAGAAGGCACGAGGCTGCTGTTATATCAGCCCCAGAGACCCAATCTCCCACCAAGCTCTGAGCAGGTTGCCAGTTGGTAACCATGTCTTCCTGGGTTCATGCTAAGTTCCCATAGGCAAGGAGGGTCAAAATATGAGTTCATCACCCCTCTGGAGACACACGGAATAATTGCAAATTGTCCTTCTGGAAAAGCCAATAATGAAGGAAATTTATATGGCTGAAAACAGCCTGGAGTTAAAACTCCCCTCCAGGTCATCCCTAGCATTCTATGAAAAGCAAAGAACTCTCTCACCTGAAGAAAAAAAATGGACATTAAGGATGATTACACCCAGCTTCCAGCAGGTCCAGCCTATGCCTGATCTCCAAAATTCCTTGACCCAGCCATTTAAGTGATAACTACTCCAAACAATCTTGGAGAAGAACAGATTCCCTTAAGACAGTGACTTTCCACATATTTGCCTATATATATGCATACTATTTTATTGGGTTTGTGCAGCAGCTCATTAATATGACTGCTGCTTTTTCTTGATAAATTAAAGGTGATCTGTTCCTGAAAAGTGCCAGTCTCATTCTTTTCCTGAACCTTGACTTCTCTTACTCCCTTACCCTACAACAAACCAAGTGGCTGGGACCTGATAGGTACATAAGATGTATGGCCTAACTTAGACAGTACCTTGCCTGCCACAGAGTTGCCTGAGCAATTTGGATCTGGGAAGGAAACAAAGCATGTAACAGATCATGTCCAGTTCCCTTGCAGAGCACCTAAGAGCCTGAGTGGCGTAGATATGGAAAGGGCATGAAACACAAAGCCCATTTTGGGCAATGCCCTCACGGATCACTCAGGACCCTGAGCAGTGTGAACCGAGAAAGTCCATGTCACCTACTGCAGTGGCAGGCCCACTGTGGTCCATCTACCTTAAGCACCCCGACCCATATATCGCATCAGTATTTATTTTCAATGTCCTACCCTCACCACTGCACCACTGAGCAAGTGAGGTCATATAAGGACCTGCTGACCTCTAGTGTTATGGTGCAAACTAGTCACGTGTAAACTTGTCAGGGAAGAAAATTGCAAATAAGGAAGTAAAAAATTAGCAAGAAGGGTGAACTAGCCCAGAATTGACAGGTGCAATAAATTGAAAATCTGAAGTTAATGCAGAAAATGTGCAATTCAGGACAACAATAGCTTTTGATAACAAGTCAGTTAGTTTGTCCTTCAGTCCAGTTGGTTAGTAGTATCCGACTCTATGTGACCCAATGAATCACAGCATGCTAAGTCTCGCTGTCCATCACCAACTACCGGGATTTACTCACACTCATGTCCATTGAGTCAGTGATTCCATCCAGGTATCTCATCCTCTGTCATTCCCTCCTCCTGCTGCCCCCAATCTCTCTAAGCATCAGATCCTTTTCCATTGAGTCAATTCTTAGCATGATGTTTCCAAAGTATTGGAATTTCACCTTTAGCGTCAGTTTTTTCAATGAACACCCAGGACTGATCTCCTTTAAGATGGACTGGTTGGACCTCCTTGCAGTCCAAGGGTTGGAAAAAGAGACCATCTGACACTGATCTGACATCACTAAGCTCACAGTAACTCTAGAGAAATTGTTAGATTTTTTTTTACTTTATTCATGTTTTTATTAATGAAACTTTTTATCTATCCCTTATCATTCCCTTACATTCATTTCTATACACTAGATTACAAGTTTGAGAATTATTTTGACTTCTATCATTTTTGAAGTAGTTATAGTACTTTATATAGATAGCATGTTAAAAAGCAGAGACATTACTTTGCCAACCAAGGTCCGTCTAGTCAAGGCTATGGTTTCTCCAGTGGTCATATATGGACGTGAGAGTAGGACTGTGAAGAAAGGTGATCGCCGAAGAATTGATGCTCTTGATCTGTGGTGTTGGAGAAGACTCTTGAGTGTCCCTTGGACTGCACGGAGAGTCAACCAGTCTTTTCTAAAGGAGATCAGTTCTGGGTGTTCATTGGAAGGACTGATAATAAAGCTTAAACTCCAATACTTTGGCCACCTCATGTGAAGAGTTCACTCCCTGGCAAAGACTCTGATGCTGGGAGGGATTGTGGGCAGGAGAAGAAGGGGACGACAGAGAATGAGATGGCTGGATGGCATCACCAACTCGATGGACATGAGTTTCAGTGAACTCTGGGTGTTACTGATGAACAGGGAGGCCTGGCGTGCTGTGCTTCATGGGGGCACAGAGTCAGATATGGCTGAGTGACTGAACTGAACTGAACTGGACATTTACTCTACTCAAATTCTTCCAGAAATTTGCAGATAAAGGGAATTTTCCAAACTCTTTCTATGAGGCCACCAACACCCTAACACCAAAACCAAAAATGACTTAGGAAAAGAAAACTACATGCCACTAACACTGATAGACATAGAAGTAAAAATCCTTAAAAAAATCCTAACAAATAGAATCCAAAACCATTTTGAAAGGATCATATTTCATTACCAAGTGGGCTTTATCTCAGGGATCCAAGTATTCTTTAATATCTGCAAGTCAATGTAATACACCATATTAACAAATTAAATGATAAAAACCATATGATTATCTAAAGAGGCAGTGAAGTCTTTGACAAAATTCACCATTCATTTATGACCAAAAAAAAAAAAACCCTCCAGAAAGAAGGAATATAAGGAATATACCTGAACTTAATAAATGTTACGTATGACAAAGCCACAGTAAAGATGATTCTCAATGGTGAAAAATTGAAAGCATTCCCCCTAAAGTGAGGAACAAGACAAGAATGCCCTCTCTCATCACTACTATTAAACACAGAATTGGAAATTTTAGCAACACCAGTCAGAGAGGAAAAAGAAATCAAAGGAATCCCTATTGGAAAAGAAGAATGAAAAATCTCACTCTTTGACGATATCTTGATCTTCTACTTAGAAAACCCTAAAGACTCCACCAGAAAATGGCTAGAGCTAAGCAATAAACATAGTAAAGTTTCAGGATGTAAAAGTAACACCTAGAAATTCCTGCATACCTATACACTAATAATTAGAAAACAGAAAGATAAATAAAGGAAACATTCCCATTCACCATTGAAATGAAAAAAATAAAATTCTTAGGAATAAATCTACCTAAAGAAACCAAAGTCCTATATATAGAAAACTAAAAAACACTGATGAAAGAAATCAAAGGGGAAATAAACAGATGTTAGGAATATACCATGTTTATGGTTTCAGATCACATCAGATCAGTCGCTCAGTCGTGTCTGACTCTCCGCGACCCCATGAATCACAGCACGCCAGGCCTCCCTGTCCATCACCAACTCCCGGAGTACACTCAAACTCATGTCCACAGAGTCGGTGATGCCATCCAGCCATCTCATTCTCCGTCGTCCCCTTCTCCTCCCGCCCCCAACCCTTCCCAGCATCAGAGTCTTTTCCGGTGAGTCAACTCGTCGCATGAGGTGGCCAAAGTATTGCAGTTTCAGCTTTAGCATCAGTCCCTCCAATGAACATCCAGGATTGATCTCCTCTAAAATGGACTGGTTGGATCTCCTTGCAGTATAAGGGACTCTCAAGAGTCTTCTCCAACACCACAGATCACAAGCATTGATTCTTCGGCGATCAGCCTTCTTCACAGTCCAACTCTCACATCCATACATGACCACGGGTAAAACCATAGCCTTGACTAGACGGACCTTGGTTGGCAAAGTAATGTCTCTGCTTTTTAATATACTATCAAGGTTGGTCATAACTTTCCTTCCAAGGAACAAGCGTCTTTTAATTTCATGGCTGCAATCAGCATCTGCAGTGATTTTGGAGCCCAAAAAAATAAAGTCTGACACTGTGTCCACTGTTTTTCCATCTATTTCCCATGAAGTGATGGGACCAGATGCCATGATCTTTGTTTTCTGAATGTTGAGCTTCAAGCCAACCTTTTCACTCTCCTCTTTCGGTTTAGAAGTGTCAAAATAGTGAAAATGATTATACCACCTAAAGCAATCTATAGGTTGAATGCAATCCCTATCAAGCTACCGACGGTATTTTTCACAGAACTATTTACAAATAATGTCACAATTTGTATGGAAACACCAAAACCCTATAATAACCAAAGCAATCTTGTGAAGGACGAATGGAACTGGAGGAATGAACCTGCTTGACTTCAGGCTATACAACAAAGCTGTAATCATCTTGACTGTATGGTACTGGCACAAAGATAAAGTATAGATGATTCAAAGGACAACTTCTCTTTGACAAGGGAGGCAAGTATATACACTGGAGAAAAGTCTCTGAAACAAGTGGCGCTAGGAAAACTGGTCATCCACGTGTAAAAGAATGACACCAGCAATGAGGAACCATCTCAGGACGGTCAGAATGTATACTACCCAAAAATATACACAAAATAATTTCTCTACTAGAGTGGAGAAAGGAGGACCCTCTTACACTGTTGGTGGGACTTCAAACTAGTACAGACACTATGGAGAACATTGGGGAGATTAGTTAAAAAATTGGAAACAGTATTGCCATATGGTCTAGCGGTATCACTACCTGACATGCACACCAATGAAACCAGAATTGAAAGAGACACGTGTACCCCAATGTTCATCACAGTACTGTTTATAATAGCCAGGGCATGGAAGCAACATAGATGTCCACTGGCAGAAGAATGGATAAGAAATCTTTGGTACATATACACAAAGGAATATTACTAAGTCATTAAAAAGATTTAATTTGAATCAGTTCTAATGAGGTGGATGAAACTGAAGTCTATTACACAGACAGAAGTAAGTCAGAACAAAAAACATCACTACGGTACACTAATGCATATAATGGAATTTCAAAATATGATATCAATGACACTATAGGCGAGACGGCAATAGAGACACAAATGTGTAGAACAGTCTTTAGGATTCTGTGGGAGAAGGCGAGAGTGGGTTGAATTGAGAGGACAGCATTGAAACATGTATATGATCATATGTGAAAATGATCACCAGTTCGTGTTCGATACATGAGACAAGGTGCTCAGGGCTGGTGCACTGGGATGACCTGGTGGTTTGGGATGGGAGTGAGGTGAAAGGTATGTTCACATGAAGAACAAATGTAAACACATGGGTGATTCATGTCAATGTATGGAAAACTCACTTTAATATTATAATTAGCCCCCAATTAAATAAATATTTTTTTAATGTACTAAAAAAAAAAGCCTGTTGGACTCCTTCAGGGATCCAGTGGCTTAAGAATTTATCTGTCAATGCAGGGGACATGGGTTTGAGTCTTGGTCTGAGGAGATCTCACATACTACCAAAGTAGATAAGCCTGTGTGCGCCCAACTACTGAACCTGAGAGCCCTAGAGCTTGTGCTCCGAAAGAGAAGGCATTGCCATGAGAATCTAGCTCATTGCAGTGAAGATTAACCCAAATTACTGCAACTAGAGAAACTTTGTGCACAGCAATGAAAACTCAGTGCAGCCGTAAATAAATAAATAATTACTAAAAATTATGAATAAATGAACTGTAGATACACAAACTTCTTCCATGTAATATGATTTTTTTTTTATTTCACTGAATATCCAGATGTTGATTTAGTACTTGAAATATGGAATTCCTGTATTTCAAATATGGAAACCAAGGGAAATACTTCTAAACAAAATATAAATTGTCTATATTTCATATATACATATCTTGGTGTAGATTTTCCTATATGATTCTCTAAATTTCACATATGAAAATCTAGGTGTCAGTTCTATTTGAAAGTTGGAATTCTCTATGATTCACATTTGAAATTCAGGATGGTTATGTTTGCTACTGTGAACGTGGAATTCCCTAATTTTGTATGAATATCTGGGTGTAGATTTTGTAGATGAAGAATTCAAGTTTCTGTATTTCAATTCCTTACCATCAAAGTCACCAGGGGACTTTAATAGATTTAGGAAAACCTCCAAGAATTTATAAAATAAACACCAAAAATAGATGTCCTTTCACCATGGCTGACTGTGATGTAAAAACAGGAAGTCAAGCTATATGTGGAGTAACAGAGAAGTTTAGATTTGGGGTACAAAGTGATGCAGAACAAACGGTAAAGGTAGAGTTTTGCAGAGAAAGGTTAAAAATGGAAACAGCGACAGTGTTCATGGGCTCCAAAATCACTGGGGACCGTGATTACAGCCATGAAAATAAAAGACTCTTACTCCCAAGAGGAAAAGCTATGACAAACCTAGACACAATATTCTTAGAAGCAGAGATATCACTTTGTAGACCAAGTTTCATATAGGTAAAGCAGGTATTTTCCCAGTGGATATGTATGGATGCCTTTCATGTGTAGCCCTACATAGCATGTCTTTGTTTAACTGAGTTACACAAGGCTGTGGTCCATGTGATGGACTGATTAGGTTTCTGTTATGGTGGTTTCCATCTTTCGGCCCTCGAATGCCCTCTCTCAGCATCTACCACCTACTGGGGGTTCTCTTACTTTGGTTGTGGAGTAGCTCTTCACTGCTCCTACAGCAAAGAACAGCCTCTGCTCCTTATGTTGGATGTGGGATATCTCCTCTTGACAGCTGGCTGCTTAAATGCCACACAGCCACAGCTCGCTGCTACAGCCATTTTTAAAAATTCAGCAATGGCCAAGGATTGGAAAAGGTCAGTTTTCATTCCAATCTCAAAGAGACGCAATGCCGAAGAATACCCAAACTATTATACAATTGCCTTCAACTCATGTGCTAATAAAGTAATGCTCAAAATTCTCCACGGCAGGGTTCAACAATATGTGAACCGTCAACTTCCAGATGTTCAAGCTGGTTTTGGGAAAGGCAGAGGAATCAGAGATCAAATTGCAGACATCTGCTGGATCTCTGAAAATACAAGAGAGTTCCAGAAATCATCTATTTCTGCTTTATTGACTATGCCAAAGCCTTTGACTCTCTGGATCACAATAAACTGTGGAAAATTCTTCAAGAGATGGGAATATCAGACCACCTGACTTGTCTCTTGAGAAACCTATATGCATGTCAGAAAACATCAGTTAAAACAAGGCATGGAAGTAGGTCAAGGCTATGTTGTCACCCTACTTATTTAACTACATGCAGAACACATCATGAGAAATATGTGTTTTATGAAGCAGAAGCTGGAATCAAGACTGCATGGAAAATATCAATAACTGCAAAGATGTAGATGAAACTACTCTTATGACAGAAAATGAGGAAAATCTGAAAGCCTCTTAAGGAAAGTAAAAGAAGAGAGTGAAAAAATGTCTTTTTGTTTCACATCACCTGTACATTTGCCACCTTTACTACTTGAAATATGGAATTTCTTATTTCACATAGGGAAATCAATGCCTATATTCCTATTTGAAATATCAATTCTCTACAATTTACATATGAATATTTGATGAAGATTTTTTTCCTACATTACATATAGAATTTTCTACACTTCACAGTTGAAAATCAGGAGAGTTATTTTTCCTACAAGGAGTAAGGAGTTATCTTTCTTGAACATGAACCCCCGGTGCAGAATTTCCTACATGAAAAATGGAAGTCTCTGCTTTTCAATTCTTCACCTATGTTACCAGGGAACTTTAATGTTTTTAGGAAGACCTGCAAGTCTTTCTAGAAATAACACCGAGAAAAGATGTTCATTTAATTATAGGGTTCTGGAATATAAAAACAGAGTAAAGAGATACCTGGTGCAATGGGGATGGTTGGGATTGGTGTATGAAATGAGGCAGGACAAAGAATAGCAATGTTTTGGCAAAAAGAAAGGGTAAAAATGAAAATAGAGACAGTTTTCTTCGGCTCCAAAATCTCTGGGGACAGTGATCTCATCCATGAAAAGAAAAATCCCTTCTCCTGGAAGAAAAGCTATGATAAGCCTAGACAGAATGTACTGAAAAGCAGAGACATCTCCTTGGCAACAAAGGTCCTTATAGTCAGAGCTATGGTTTTACCCGTAGACATGTACGGATGTGCTAGATTCATGATAAAGAAGGTTGAGTGCCAAAGAATTGAGGCTTTGCAACTGGGTGAGAAAGATGGGTCTTGAGAGACCCTTGTCCAGCAAAGAGATCAACCCCATCAATCTTAAAGGAAACTAACCCTAAATATACATTGTAAAGACGGATGTTGAAACTGAAATTTCAATACTTTGGCTACCCTTGTGTGAAGAAATAATACATAGGAAAAGATTGAGTTTATGCCTTGTCGATAAAGAAATAATAATAATTATTGACTCTGATATGAGTAGATGGAGGACAGGAGAAGAAGGGGACGACAGAGGGTGAGATGGCTGATTGGCATCACCGACTCAATGGACATGAGTTTGGGTAAACTCCGGGAGTTGGTGATGGACAGGGAGGTCTGGTGTGCTGCTGTGCATGGGGTGGCAAAGAGTCCAACATGACTTAGCAACTGAACTAGTGGAATTCGGAATGCAGAAACTACGATTCTTTCGCAAAAAGAGACACAGAGGTAAAACAGTTTTTAGACTATGAGGGAGGAGGCGAGGTTGGGACAATATGAGGGAACCACATTGAAATATGTTTATTACCATATGTCGAATAGATGATCAGTGCAAACTCAATACATGAAGCAGGACATTCAACACTGCTTTTCTTAAATTATGCAGAAGAATGGGTGAGGATTGAGGTGGAAATGGATTCATGTGTTGTGGGATATATACGCCGCAGGCTGATTCATATCAATGTAAGGCAGAAAAACCCTACAAAATTGTAAAGATTAAAACAGATTAATTAAATCATTAAATTAAAGATTAAAAAATTAATTAAATCAAAGAAAATAATATATATTTCATATTTTATACATGAACGGTAGGTAAGTTATGTAGACTGTGTAAAACTGATTTCTGGCACCTTCGTTCATCAAGAGGAAAGAAAAATCAGTCCATTTGGGCATAATCAAACTTCCGATGTTAACTACGCAAATATTTTAGGAGATCATTTTTCTCACAAAGTCCCAGTGTGTACCACACTATGTGAGGGAGTGTCCTGGCTGATGCTAGGCAACACACCAGCCAGGATGTTCCCCTGTATGTTTCTCACATGTGCGGAAAGTTTCTCCATTGCAGCTGGTTCACCATCTGGGCTTCCTTCTCCCAGACTCTACACATTTTCAAAGAAACCTGGCCTCTCCTAAATCGTAGGTCCTACTACCATGACCTCCATTTCCACAGGCCAGTACATGTCTCAAAGACTGATGGGTCCACAAGCAATGGTTTCAAAGCCCCACCATACTTGATTTACTCTGGGTGACTCTTCAAACTCTCCAATCCCATTTCCAAGTAGAAACACAACCCACGACAGAGCAGAGATGTTGAGCATGTTTCTGTTTCTTAGGTAATTCCAGATTTGAGGAGCCATCTTCCAGTTATCAATGTCCAGTTATCAATGACCATCATTTCCTCATTCCTCTTCAGGACTGTGCTACCACGAGATACATTGACCATTCTCCGCAAGTCTGTGGACATCTCCTTTTCTAGTTGCTTCACATCTCACATCCTTGGTTTTCATCTATGTGTCTTTAGTGGGTTGGACATACTCACACAGATAAGCAGGCACAAATACAGTTGACACAAACACATGTAACACATCTAAACACATATGCAAAACACAGGGACACAAAAGTAAACAGGCAACACTCACATTTCAGGAGCTGAACATGCTGTGTCCTGCAATGTGGGAGATAAGATCAGCAGGCACAATGGCTTGCCTTTTGAGATACCTGTCCATTTCCTCCAACATCTGCTCAGTAGTATCTCCAACTAGACTGAAGCCACTTCCAGCATTGCCTGAGTGGCGGTGGAGAAAGGCTAAGCAGTGAATATGCAAATTTACAGAATATGCCAAAGTCAACACAAAACTGCAGTAGGACACCAGAGAGAAACCCCTACCGACTGACAGGGCTTCCTAGGATGAGGGTTGGGAGTGAAGATCTCAGGTGATTTCAAACTGATTGAGCAGCAGGATATCTGGTGGTGGCAGGACTCAGGGAAGGATGATTCCAACAAAGGTGCCTTGCCTCCATCAGAGTCACCAAGGACTCTCAGGGTATAACCACAGCTCCTTTGAGCGAGGCTTGTACACATTAAGACCCGAATCTCAAGTCTCAGCCTGCCAGCTGCTACCTGCATGATCCGAATCCAGGCTCTGCAGTGAGTGTCCTGGAGTCCATACTTCAGGTCTCACCTCCTGACCCCCTCACAACCCGTGATTCTCTCAGTTACCTTAAGGTAGTATTGCAAAGGATCAAACCACAGATCTTCATCAATGGACTTCTGGCAATACGAGCATGGTCAGCACGGGCCTTGTCAGGCCCCAAAGTCTTCCATGAGTAGCCAACAAATCCAACATCAATTCCCAATCCTAAGAAGGCCCACTGCAACCCCAATTCAGAAATCATGAGTCAGCTGATAACCTTGTGGATTTCTCTTGTGTACTTTCTTTTTCCTTATTCCATTTCACTCTCTTTTCAACTTTCCATTTAATTTTGATATGTTTTCATTTCAGTCTCCATTCAACTTTCTGAAACTCTCTGTTCTTTATCTCCCTAGATTACTAAGTTTCTTTCTTTCTTCAGGTTTTGGAACTGATCAGCCATAATTTTATCTATATCATATAAACTGCTTTCTATTTCTTCCTTTCTGAGACCCCAAATATCGCAATGCTGCTATTTTTATATTGTCAAAGAGATTATTTAAACTGGTCTTTATTTGTAAATTTGCTCATCTATTTGCAATTCTGCTTCGATGTTTTTCATTATAGAATCTTCCAGGGTACAAACGCATTCTTCTGTGTCACTTTTTCTCTATTATTTCCTTCTAATGTGTTTTCTATTTCATTATTTTATTCTTCATGAACGCTTTTATTCTATATTATTTCTCATTTCTTGTTAAAATGTTTACTTTGTCCATCTGCATTTTTCTCTATCTGATTTTGCATTCTTGTTACTCAGGCTTCAAACTGTATCTGTTAAATGATTTCTCTATTTCATGTGTGATATATTCCTTTTTTTTGTTTTTCTTCCTCTTTTTTTTTCCATTGGAATCAAACAGGCAAGACTTCTCAATTTACCTTTCTCCTTGTGAAAAAGGTGAATTGAAGCAATGACTCTTATGGTAAAGGTGGTGGCTTTACATATGGCCAGTCTGTGTAATATACATTTGCCCTGTGACTTTGGTTTGAGAGCTGGACATGACAAGAGTGGGCGTTCTATGACACCCCAGTGTGTTCTGGCAGTGTTCACATAGGAAGGACACGGGGTTGGAGATAGTGGGCGTAGTTCCACTGACAGGTATTATAGGGCTATTTTTCTCAGTGTCCAATAATACGACTTGAAGTTGGGACTTTTCTCCCAGGTTTCGGGAGCGGAACTCTTGAGGGCTGAGTCTGAACTGATTCTGTTTGTCCTGAGTTCATTCTCTTCCCTGTCTCCTTTCCGTTCCGTTCCGTCACTCAGTCGTGTCTGACTCTTTGAGACCCCGTGGACTGTAGCCTACCAGGCTTCTCCGTCCATGGGATTCTCTAGGCAAGAATACTGGTCGGTTACTGTTTCCTTCTCCAGGAATGGAAAATTAACCCCAGATGGGAGCACCTATAGAGCAAGAAGAACTAGAGTATGTGTTGAGTGTTGTTTGGGGTATGAGATACACATAGTGATGGTCCTGGGAACTGGCCATCATTCTGAGCAGATTCACTCCGATTCTTCTGCCTTGTTTCAGAAACAAATAGATGTGTACATGTTCTTCACTTGTGGAATTCAAGTTTCTTAGAGCCTTACTGTTCATTACAAACCAGCTTCATTCCAAGCTTTCACCAGCTGAGTGGACTCATCTTCCTGATGTCAGATCCCAGACATTGGGACCCATTATACACTCTGAATGTGTCATGCTGTGACTATTCTCCAAGCCCTTCATATCCATCTCCTTATATGTGTCGTTTCTTGGGGCTCAAGTACCAACCTGACTGCTTATCGTCCCTTGTTTCCTGACTCTATGCACATGTTTATACAGCATTGGTTGTATAGTGTCTTTCGGCTATAAAATTAGCTGTGTCTTCTTATTTTTCAGTCAGTGGCTCTAAATGTAGAGGCAGTTTTAATGGCGCTGATTGGGCCTTTGCCTATTCCACCAGCTTCTACTTTCCCAATAATTTGGCTGTTCTATCCAGCATTTCTAAATATTATATTAAGGGAGAGCAGAATTGTAGAGGTTGTTCCATTATAATGCCTCATTGTTTTTCAGGGTTTCGAAAGAATGATCTTGCACTAAAATGGTAAGCTTTTGGCCAGCTGTTCTATGCATTTCCCTTGCCAAATGGAATCATGAAGCAATTATATTGGACTGTGATTCTATGATTTGGTGAGCAGGTGGAAGTAGATAGTGAAATGATTCGTAGGAGAAAATAGAAAGAACACTGCATTAGAGTGTAAAACGTGAGAACTGCCAAAAAGAACCAACATGAATTTTGAGGCTAGGATAATAATTTGCATATAAGGATGAAGACTCAGTGTGTAAGAGTTCAGCCAGGGGAGGGCATGGAGCTTTTGTCCCCATTTTGTGGACTCCTTGGCTGGTAGCACTTTAAATTGTGTCTGTATGAGAAGGCTGTTATAATACTCATGTAATCTAGCTGCGTTGGATTGAAATCGCCAAAGAATATTTGTTAAAGAGACCACTGTTGAGTATTCTGAGAAGTAAAGAGTTTTCACTGATCAGAATCATTGAAATCTATTAATTGCATGAAAACGAGGATAAATTTGTAAGGAATGTGTTTATGTTTCTTGAAAAGGAATTGTGTAAAGGTCAATGATTATGGCGTTAGAGTTGGAAGGCTCAACAGAAGGGAGCAGTGGGCAGATGAAGTGATTCTAAAAGGGTGATCATCAGAAACAACCTCGGAATCTGTCAATGAGCATATATTTGCAAGACTCCTTTTTGTCACCTTCTTAAGGAGTAAGAGCTTCTTACCGTGAACACGCTTAGCCAATTGGGTCATACTGCCTTTTACTAGAGAGATGCCGGAGTCCAGGTAGAATACAACAAACCTCCAGGAAGATTGTATTGTTTATCATGATGGTGCTGCTACATTCAAATGACACTGGTACATGTCATTCTGAATTCATTGGCCCCAAATGACTCCACGAAGCCCAAGAAAAGGTTGAAGTAAATTATCCTTTCTTCCTAGGTATGGGAACCTAAAGGCCCTCCAGGGTCTAAGCATGGGGGAAAACTCGTCAGGCTGAATTATTCAAAGGCTTTTACTGTCAGGTATTTGTTGTGTCTCAGCATCCAAGTAATGTCCTTGTCATAACCGTTTGCCACCCTAGGTACTGCAGCATGCTACATTTCCCTTTTCCATACTATCTCCTGCAGTTTGTCCAAAATATGAGTTTAGGCTTCTCCTAAATGTACCATTTCAATTTTATCAACAAAGAATTCTAGTCTGCCTGGGCATCTATACCACTTGATTTTGCAGGAGGGGTGTACAGAGAAGTCGTACCTGGTGTGGGCTGGTTAGGGCCTTGAAGTCTGGATAAAAAGGAGAAACACACAGAATGCCTCTATTGCCTTTTTCTTTGCATGGAGACATTGTATTCCTAACACAATGGTATTTCACTTGTCCTGTTTAAGTCTTGGCACTACTCATGGGCTTTGTTTTTACCAGTAGAAATCTCTATTTTCCTTACATGAGAATATATAATTCCTCATATTTACAGCTTATACCATGACAGCGATATTAAGACGAGGTGGCAAGAAAACTGAGAAAAACTGTACCAAAGAGATCTTCACGATTCAGATAATCACGATGGTGTGATCACTCACCTAGACACTGATATCCTAGAATGTGAATTCAAGTGTCCCTTAGGAAGTCTCATTTGGTACCAAGCTAATGGATATGATGGAATTTCACTTGAGCTGTTCCAAATCTTAAAAGATGATGCTGTTAAAGTGCTGCACTCAATGTAAAAGCAAAATTGGAAAATTCAACAGTGGCCATAGGACTGGAAAATGTCAGTTTTAATTCCAATTCCAAAGAAAAGCAATGTCAAAGAATGTTCAAATTACCACACAATTGCATTCATCTCACAAGCCAATAAAATAATACTCAAAAATCTCCAAGCCAGACTTCAACAATACATGAACTGTGAACTTCCAGATGTTCAAGCTAGTTTTATTAAAAGGCAGAGGAACCAGAGATCAAATTGTCAACATCTTCTGGATCATTGAAGCAGAAAGTGATTTCAGAAAGATAAACAAACATAAACATATTTCAGCTTTATTAACTCTGCCACAGCCTTTGTGTATATCACAATAAACTGTGGTCAACTGTTCCAGAGATGGAAATACCAGGCCCCCTACCTGCCTTTTGAGAAATATGTATTCTGTTCAGGAAGCAATTGTTAGAACTGGACATGGAACAACAGACTGGTTCAAAGTAGGAAAAGGGGCGTGTCAACGCTGTATTGTCACCGTGATTATTTAACTTATATGCAGAGTACATCAAGAGAAATGCTGGACTGGATGAAGAACTAGCTGGAATCAAGATTGCTGAGAGAAATATTGATAACCTCAGAGATGCAGATGACAGCACCTTTATGGCAGAAAGTGAATAAGATCTAAAATTCTCTTGATGAACATGATAAAGGAGAGGGAAAAGGCTGGCTTAAAGCTAAACATTCAGAAAACTAAGATCATGGCATACGGTTCTATATCTTCATGCAAATAGACATGGAAACAGTGGAGAAAGTAGATGACTTTATTTTGGGGAGCTCTAAATTCACTACAGATGGTGACTGCAACCATGAATCTATCTATATATTTAATTTTTTAAATTTTTTCTGGAGCCTAATTATGTATATGTTTTTTGCCCTATATTTTCATGAATCAGCCATGCGTGTACATGTGTTCCTAATGCTGAAACCCCTTCACCTCCTTACCCATTGACCCCTCAAGTTCATCCCAGAACAGGAGCCCTAAGCACCCTGTCTCATGCATCACACTTGGACTGTTAATCTCTTCAAAATATGGTAATATACATGTTTCAGTGTTATTCTCTCAAATCAGCCCACCCTCACCTTCTCCCAGAGTCCAAAAGACTGTTCTATACATCCGTGTCTCTTTTGCTGTCTTGCATATAGGGTCATTGGTACCATCTTTCTAAATTCCGTAATATGCATCATTATACTGTATTGGTGGTTTTCGTTCTGACTTACTATAATAGGCTCCAGTTTCATCCACCTCATTAGAATTGGTTCAAATGTATTCTTTTTAATGGCTGAGTGATACTCCATTGTATATATGTACCACAGGTCTCTTATCCATTCATCTGCTGATGGACATCTAGGTTGCTTCCATGTCCAGGGTATTATAGACATGTACAGCCAAGAAATAAAAGACACTCCTTGGGAAGAAAGTTATGACTAACCTAGACAGCATCTTCAAAAGCAGAGATAATACTTTGCCAACAAAGGTCCATCTAGTCAAAGCTATGGTTATTTTGGTAGTCATGTATAGATGTGAGAGTTGGACTATAAAGAATGAGTGCAGAAGAATTGATGC
Organism: Moschus berezovskii; assembly: GCF_049115385.1. NCBI lineage: Eukaryota > Metazoa > Chordata > Mammalia > Artiodactyla > Moschidae > Moschus > Moschus berezovskii. The sequence goes on from NC_142489.1 coordinate 22,796,692, forward strand.
TTTTGAACTGTGGTGTTGGTGAGGACGCTTGGGAGTCCCTTGGATTCAAGGAGATACAACCTGTCCATCGTAAAGGACATCAGTCCTGACTGTGCATAGAAGGACGAATACTGAAGCTAAAGTCAAATACTTTGACCATCTGATGTGAGGAGCTAACTCATTTGAAAAGACTTTGATACTGAGAATGACTTAAGGCAGGAGATAACGGTACACAGGATGAAGTTGTTGGATGGCTTCACCGACTCAATGGACATGAGTTTGAGTAACCTCCAGGAGTTGGTGATGGACACGGAGGCCTGGTGTGCTGCAGTTCATGGTGTCACAAAAAGTCAGACCACTGACAAACTGAACTGAACTAAACAGAACTGACAGCCTTTCCTTAGGCAGTAATGTTAGCCTTGGGACCCAATCCACCCTCTTTAAAAATCCTTTTCCTTGAAGTGTAGAGAGACATCACACACACACACACTCACACATACACACACACACTAATAGGTCATTTCAGTTCAGATCAGTTCAGTCGCTCAGTCATATCCGACTCTTTGAGACCCCATGAATCACAGCATGACAAGACTCCTTGTCCATCACCAACTCCTGGAGTTCACTCAAACTCATGTTCATCAATTCGGTGATTCCATCCAGCCATATCATTCTCTGTCGTCCCAGTCTTCTCCCACCCCTCAATTTTTTTTTTTTTTAGACCATTATAACTATCCAACTCATTAAACAATATGGCTCTCAGATTGCTACTCTGTGGAACACATTGACTTGTTATTGCCCTAGTGTCACACATAGTAGTGACAATAGTCCTCCAGCAGCATGCTCACTTCTTTGTCATTATTACCACCTGAGAAAACTAAGTACTTGGCCAATTTCATGTAAAGGATATCCTCCTGGGCTTATTTCAAGGACAGCCATGCAGTCTTCTTGATTATCCATTGTTTTGGATCATTCCTAGTCCATTTACTGAGGTACCATTGACTTGAATCCTGAGGCTTTATCGTTTCCTCTACTCCTTGCTTTAAGTTTTCACATTTCCCCAACAGAGACAGTGGGACATTCCTTGTCATTTTTATTATAATTTTGAGACATACCTTATTATCAAACAGTAACAAACACTTCAAAACCAAACTTTCTTACTCTCAGATCCTAGAGAATATCACAACACATCTATGAGTATAAGCAAACTTGACAGAAAAGAAATAACATGGCCCTGGAGTTCTGCATTTTCTTTGTCCTGATGTGGAGTACCACAGGTTATGATGTTTTCCATTCTGTCACTGAATTCAAAGAATAAAAAGGAAAATTAACATAATAACAAGAATTAAATTGAGGGGAGAAAGGTGTATGGTCCTTCAAAATGTTCCTTATCTAGGTCAGCCAGGACTTTCTATACTGGGTACTTGATGGGTGAGGTGATATGGCGGTTTAATCAAGTTGTAGAATTGTTTTGTATAGTTGTATACTTGACATCACCAGTTGGTTTACGCCGAAATCAGATTGCTTGTATTCAGTTGAGTTCAGTTCAGTCTCACAGTCGTGTCTGACTCTTTGCGACCCCATGAAACACAGCATGCCAAGCCTCACTGTCCATCACCAACTCCCGAAGTTCACACAAACTCATGTCCACCGTGTCGGTGATGCCATCCAGCCATCTCATTCTCTGCCGTCCCAGTCTCCTTCCGCCCCCAATTCTTCCCAGCGTCAGAGTCTTTTCCAGTGAGTCAATGCGTCGCATGAGGTGGCCAAAGTATTGCAGTTTCAGCTTTAGCATCAGTCCTTCCAATGAACACCCAGGATTGATCTCCTTTAGAATGGACTGGTTGGACTTCCTTGCAATACAAGGGACTCTCAAGAGTCTTCTCCAGCACCACATTTCAAAAGCATCAATTTTTTGGCGATCAGCTTTCTTCACAGTCCAACTCTCACATTCATACATGACCACTGGAAAAACCATAGCCTTGACTAGACAGACCTTGGTTGGCAAAGTAATGTCTCAGCTTTTTAAAGTGCTGTCTAGTTTGGTATCTAACTTTCCTTCCAAGGAGTAAGTGTCTTTTAGTTTCCTTGCTGCAATCAGCATCCTCAGTGATTTTGGAGCATAAAAAAATAAATTCTGACACTGTTTCCACTGTTTTCCTATTTCCCATGAAGTGATGGGACCAGATTCCATGATCTTTGTTTTCTGAATATTGAGCTTTAAGACAACCTTTTCACTCTCCTCTTTCACTTTCATCAAGAAGCTTTTGTATTACTTGCAGCCAAAAATTCAGAAGTACTATACAAGTCAGAAAAACAAGACTGGGAGCTGACTTTGCTCATATCATGAAATCCTTATTGCCAAATTCAGTCTGAAATAGAAGAAAGTGGAGAAAACCACAAGAACATTCTGGTATGACTTAAATCAAATCCCTTATGACTATACAGTGGAAGTGAGAAACAGGTTTAAGGGACTAGATCTGACACAAATATTGCCCGATGATCTATGGACAGAGTTTTATGACAGTGTATTCGAGACAGAATTCAAGACCATCTGCAAGAAAAGGAAATAAATAAATAAAAAAGCAAAATATCTCTATATGGAGGCCTTACAACTGGCTGTGAAAAGACAGGAAGCAAAAAGCAAATGGAAAAAGGAAAGATAGACCCTTTTGAATGCAGAGCTCCAAATAAAAGCAAGGAGAGATAAGAAATACTTCCACAGTGATCAGTGAAAAGAAATAGAATAAAACAATAGAATAGGAAAGAATAGAGATCCCTTCAAGAAACTAGAGATAACTAGGGAATATTTTATGCAAAGATGGTATCAAGAAAAGACAGAAATTGTAGGGCCCTAACAGAAGCAGGAGATATTAAGAAGAGGTGGCAAGAATACAAAGAAAGACTGTATAAAAAATAAATAAATAAATAAACACTTCATGACCCAGATAATCACGATGGTGCTATTACTCACCTAGAGCCAGATATCCTGGAAAGTGAAGTCAAGTGGGCCTTACGAAGCATCATTAAAACAAAGATACTGGAGATGATGGAATTCCATTTGAACTATTTCAAATCCTGAAAAATGATGCTGTGAAATTGATGCACGCAATATGCCGGCAAACTTTCAAAACTCAGCAGTGGACACAGGGCTGGAAAAGGTCAGATTTCACTCCAATCTCAAAGAAAGGCAATCCCAAAAAATGCTGAACTACAACAAAATTGCATTCATCTAACACACTACAGCCAGGCATCAGTAACATGGGAACTGTGAACTTCCAGATGTTCAAGGTGGAATTAGAAAAGGCAGAGGAACTAGAGATCAAATGGCCAACATCCACTCGGTTTTTGAAAGAGCAAGAGAATTCCAGGAAATCATCTTTTTCTGCTTTATTGACTATGCCAAAGCCTTTGAATTATGGATCACAATGAAACGTGGAAAATTCTTTAAAATATGGGAATACCAGACCACCTGACCTGCATATGGAGAAACCTGTCTGAAGGTCAGGAAGCAATACATAGAACTGGACATGGGACAAGAGATTGGTTCCAAATAGGAAAAGGAGTAAATCAAAGCTGTATATTGTCACCCTGCTTATTTAACTTATATGTAAATTACATCATAAGAAACACTGGGCTGTAGGAAACACAAGATGGAATCAAGATTGCAGGGAGAAATATCAATAACCTCAGATATGCAGATGACACCACGCTTATGGCAGAAAGTGAAGAAGAATTAATAACCTCTTAATGAACGTGAAAGAGGAGAATAAAAAGTTGGCTTAAAGCACAACACTCAGAAACTGGTCCCATCTCTTCATGGCAAATAGGTGGGGAAACAGTGGAAACAGAGGCTGACTTTAGTTTTCTAGGTTCCACAATCACTGCAGAAGGTGATTGCAGCCATGAAATTAAAAGACGCTTACTTCTTTGAAGGAAAGTTATAACCAATCTAGACAGGATATTAAAAAGCAGAGAATTACTTTGCCAACCATGGTATGCCTAGTCAAGGCTATGGTTTTTCCAGTAGTCATGCATGGATCTGAGAGTTGGACTATAAAGAAACTTGAGTGCAGAAAAATTGATGCTTTTGAACTGTGGTGTTGGAGATTATTGAGAGTCCCTTGGACTTCCAGGAAGTTCAACCAGTTCATCCTAAAGGAGCTCTGTCTTGGTTGTGCATTTTAAGGACTTATGTTAAAGCTGAAACTGTAGTTCTTTGGCCATCAGATGTGAAAAGCTGACTCATTTGAAAAGACCGTGATGCTGGGGAAGATTGAGAGCAAGAGGAGAAGGGGATGACAGAGGATTAGATGGTTAGAGGGTATCATCGACTCAGTGGACATGGGTTTGGGTGGACTGAAGTTATTGGTGATAGGAAGGCCAGGCGTGCTGCCATTCATGGGGGTCAAAAAGAGTCACACACGACTAAGCGACTGAACTGAACTGAGCTGATAGTTGATTTGAGAGAGATACCTTTAAACTGGATGCCTTAATAAAATTCAGATTTTCTTGTACCTACAGCCATCATGGAATGTAATTCAACATATCAATATAACCGGTTAAAGATTTTGTAAAGCATGAATTCCTGTGAATGAAGAGCTATTGCTTTTTTAAATAAATAAGTAAAGGAGATTTAAAAGAGCACATAGACTGCCATTCACCCATAATATATGGCAACAGGTAAAAGACGTTGTGTGACAAATATAATGAATATTTGAAAAAAAAAATGCAATACAATTAAGTACAAAAAAAGAAAAAACACTCTAATATATAAAATACACAAGTATATAGTATGGGTCAACTTGACAGAGTTGATTGTTGATGTTTCTGCCCCACCTCTTTTCAGGTAATTTTTTTGGGGGAAAATTTTTCAACCATTAGACATGCACATATGCAGCAAAATATAATGGACACTCAGTTTTATTTTTATTGCTGTTTTCTTCATAAGTGTGTTATGAATTTGAATGTAATATTCTGAGATTTGCATTGCATTTGTCATTAAGGTGTATACATTTACAGTTCTACTTTTGACTTCCAAGATAATGTAAGATTCATTAAGAATAATGATGTTTATAAAAATGTTAATATACTTTTAAAGCTTAATTTTTTTTAGAGTATACTTGCTTTCCTTTATTTTGTTAATTTTTCTCCTAAAGAAAAACTAGGGAATACTGCAGTTCTTCACGTCATAAAGACTAGTAAACGAGATAGTGAATAAATAGCAACCATATATCTATCTCCATGTTTTTGACTTCTATCTAAATCTGGTCTCCACAGTGCATTAAGACTTCCCTGTCCAGTGGTCATGTATGGATGTGAGAGTAGGACTGTGAAGAAAGCTGATCGCTGAAAAATTGATGCTTTTGAACGGTGGTGCTGGAGAAGACTCTTGAGAGTCCCTTGGACTGCAAGGATATCCAACCAGTCCATTCTAAAGGAGATCAATTCTGGGTGTTCATTGGAAGGACTGATGCTAAAGCTGAAACTCCCATACTTTGGCCACCTCATGTGACGCATTGACTCACTTGAAAAGACTCTAATGCTGGGAGGAATTGGGGGTGGGAGGAGACGGGAAAGATAGAGAATGAGATGGCTGGATGGCATCACCGACTCAATGGACATGAGTTTGAGTGAACTCCGGGTGTTGATGATGGAGACCTGGCGTGTTGTGATTCATGGGGTCGCAAGGAGTCAGACACGACTGAGGGACTGAACAGTACTAAACGGTGCTCCACATATAGATCAGAAGTATATCTGTGTCTGTTGTAATCTCCTAATTCCTACCACCACCAGGCATTTCATCCTTGATAACCGTATATTTCTTCTCCATTACCGTGTCCCTATATGCTTCTCATAAAGAATCATCTATTACGGTTTTACCTAGATCCAACATATTTGTGTTAATATGTGATATTTATTTTCCTCTTTTGACTTAGCTTCATTGCATCTGACACTGTCTCTGCCCTTCTATATCTATACAATTTACCTGATTTCATTCCATCTTTAGACTCGGGGATGTATGTACAAACCCATTTTATCCATTCCTGTCTAGATGAATGGATATTTCTGTTGCTTCCATGTCCTGATACTGCAAATATTGCTGCCATCAATACTGAGGTTATGCATCATTTGGAATTATGATTTTCCTCATGAAAATGAATGATAATTATTGGAATTTCTTGATCATATGGTAGCTTCATTCTTATTTTTAAGAGATCCCCTATATTCTTCTCCATTTTAATCTATCAATGTGCTTTCCTAACAACAGTACAGGATTGTTCTGCTTACTCAGCACCCTCTCCAGCATTTTTTGTGTGGATTTTTTTCTTTGATAATGGTTATTCAGACAAATTTGTGTTTATACAACAATTGAAGACTTTATTTCCCTTTCTCTCACACTTAGTGATGCTGATCTTTACAAATGTTATTGGACATCTGTATGTCTTTTAGGAGAAATGTCTATTTCATCATCTGTTCATTTGTTCCAATTGGGTTGTTCCTTTTTCTGTTATTAAGTCACATGAGCTGCTTCCATATGTTGGAGACTCTTCTTTTGTCATTATCTTCAGTTGCAAATGTTTTTCCCATAATGAGACTTCATTTCTGTCTTGCTTATTGGTTTCCTGGGCAAAATGTCTAATTTTAGTTATATCTCTTTATATATTTTTGGTTTTATTTTCATTACCCAATGAGGTAGGTCAAAAAAAAATGCTGCTGCATTTCATGTCACAATATATTTTACCTATGCTTTCCTCAAATATTATTGATTTACAGTTTCTGGCCTTATATGTAGATTATTAAACTATCTGGAATTTGTCCTATCCTATGGTGCTAAGGAGAGACTAATTGTGATCCACTGGAGGAGGGAATGCAAATCACCCCGTGATACTTGCTACGGGACCTCTATGAACTGTATAAAAAAGACAACAATGTGTGACACCAAATTAGTCTATCAGGATGGTTCAGTTCAGTTCAGTTCAGTTGATTCACCCAGTCGTGTCCGACTCTTTGTGACCCCATGAATCACAGCACGCCAGGCCTCTCTGTCCATCACCAACTTTAAGACTTCACTCAAACTCATGTCCATTGATTCGGTGATGCCATCCAGCCATCTCATTCTTGTCGTCCCCTTCTCCTCCCACCCCCAATCCCTCCCAGTATCAGAGTCTTTTCCAGTGAGTCAACTCTTCGCATGAGGTGGCCAAAATATTGGAGTTTCAGCTTTAGCATCAGTCCTTCCAATGAACACCCAGAATTGATCTCCTTTAGAATGGACTGGTTGGATCTCCTTGCAGTCCAAGTGACACTCAAGAGTCTTATCCATCACCACAGTTCAAAAGCATCAATTCTTCCGTGATCAGCTTTCTTTAGAGTCCAACTCTCACATCCATACATGACCATGGGATAAACCATAGCCTTGACTAGACGGACCTTTGTTAGCAAACTAATGTCTCTGCTTTTTAATATGCTATCGAGGTTGGTCATAACTTTCCTTCCAAAGAGTAAGCGTCTTTTAATTTCCTGGCTGCAATCAGCATCTGCAGTGATTTTGGAAAGCAAAAAAATAAAGTCTGACACTGTTTCCACTGTTTCCCCATCTATTTCCCATGAAGTGATGGGACCAGATGCCATGATCTTCGTTTTCTGAATGTTGAGCTTCATGCCAAATATTTCACACTCCTTTCACTTTCATCAAGAGGCTTTTGATTTCCTCTTCACTTTCTGGCATAAGGGTGGTGTCATCTGCAAATCTGATGTTATTGATATTTTGCCAGGCAATCTTGATTCCAGCACAGCGTTCCTCATGATGTACTCTGCATATAAGTTAAATAAGCAGGGTGACAATATACAACCTTGATGTACTCCTTTTTCCTATTTGGAACCAGTCTGTTTTTCCATGTCCAGTTCTAACCGTTGCTTCCTGACCTGCATAAAGTTTTCTCAAGAGGCAAATCAGGTGGTCTCATATAACAATCTCTTTCAGAATGTTACACAGTTTATTGTGATCCACACAGTCAAAGGCTTTGGCATAGTCAATGAAGCAGAAATAGATGTTTTTCTGGAACTCTCTTGCGTTCTCCATGATCCAGCGGATGTTGGCAATTTGATCTCTGGTTTCTCTGCCTTTTCTAAAACCTGCTTGAACATCTGGAAGTTCACAGTTCACATATTACTGAAGACTGACTTGGAGAATTTTGAGAATGACTTTACTAACGTGTGAGATGAGTGCAATTGTGCAGTGGATTGAGCAGACTTTCTTTGATATTGGAATGAAAACTGACCTTTTCCAGTCCTGTGGCCACAGCTGAATTTTCTAAATTTGCTGGCATATTGAGTGCAGCACTTTCACAGCATCATCTTTCAGGATTTGAAACAGCTCAATTGTAATTCCATCACCTCCACTAGCTTTGTTCATAGTGATGCTTTCTAAGGCCCGCTTGACTTCACATTCTAAGATGTCTGGCTCTAGGTGAGTGATCACGCCATCGTGTTTATCTTCATTGTGAAGATATTTTTTGTACAGTTCTTCTGTGTATTCTTGCCACCTCCTCTTAATATCTTCTGCTTCTGTTAGGTCCATACAATTTCTGTCCTTTATCAAGCCCATTTTTGCATGAAACTTTCCCTTGATATCTCTAATTTTCTTGAAAAGGTTTCTTGCTTTTCCTATTCTGTTGTTTTCCTCTTCCTCTTCTTTGCATTGATCACTGAGGAAGGCTTTCATATCTCTCCTTGCTATTCTTTGGAAGTCTGCATTCAGATGCTTATATCTTTCCTTTTCTCCTTTGCTTTTCACTTCTCTTCTTTTCACAGCTATTTGTAAGCCCTCCTCCGACAGCAATTTTGTTATTTTCCATTTCTTTTCCATGGGGATGATCTTGGTCCCTGTCTCCTCTACAATGTCACAAACCTCCGTCCATAGTTCCTCAGGCTCTCTATCTATCAGATCTAGTCCCTTAAATCTATTTCTCACTTTGTCTGTATAATTATAAGGGATTTGATTTAGGTCATATCTGAATAGTCCAGTGGTGTGCCCTACTTTCTTCAATTTAAGTCTGAATTTGTCAGCTCAGACTTAAAGGAGTTCATAATCTGAGTCACAGTCAGCTCCTGGTCTTGTTTTTGCTAACTGTATAGAGCTTCTCCATCTTTGGCTGCAAAAAATATAATCAATCTGACTTCGGTGTTGAACATCTGGTGATGTCCATGTGTATAGTCTTCTCTTGTGTTGTTGGAAGAGGGTGTTTGCGATGACCAGTGCGTTCTATTGGCAATACTCTATTAGACTTTGCCCTGCTTCATTTCGTGCTCCAAGGCCAAATTTGCTGTTACTCTAGGTGTTGCTTGACTTCCTACTTTTGCATTCCAGTCCCCTATTATGAAAAGGACATCTTTTTTGGGTACATGCCTAATATGCTAGTTGGGAGGAGCGGAGGTTAGTAAATAACTTTTACAGAAAAGAGTAAGTGGTTGCCATAAAGTGGAAATAAACCTCATTTTATATGTCTAGCGATGAAATTAAAACAGAAGGCTGTAAAGAACAGTATTGCAAGGTAACCTAGAATGTTAGATCCATGAACAATTTAAATTGAATGACGTATAACAGGAGATGGCAACAGCTAACTCATTGGAATATATCCTGATTCTGGGAAAGATTGAAAGCAGCAGGAGAAGGGAGAAACAGGGATGAGATGATTGGATGGCATCACCTATGCAATGGGTAGGAACTCGGGAAAACTCCAAGAGGTGGTGAGGGACAGGAAGGACTGTTATGCTGCAATTCATGGCATCCCAAAAAGTCAGACACGACTCAGCCACAGAAGAATAACCAGGTCGTTTTCTAACTGTATTCTAATACTTTTAGCTGTCCGGATTTTCCAGCTTACCTTGTCAAATATATTATCTTCTTTCCATTGCATATTGTTGCCTTCTTTGTCAAAGATTAGGTGATCATTTGGGCAAGAGATTAGTTTAGGGTTTTCCTTATGTTCCATTGGCTTTAATCCCAATATTGTGCTAATTGCATGCCATGTTCAAAACTATATGTTTTTTGTATAGACTGAAGTGAGGAGCCTGAAACTCAGTTTTTCTTTCTCAAGTTTGCATGGTTATTCAAAATCTTTGTGTTTCCATCAAGTTGTAAAGATTTTTTTTTTTGGTTCTATTCTGTGAAAAATGTCATTGGTAATTTATTAGGGATGACACTGAATTTTTAAATTCCTTTTGTATTGTACTCATTTTCACATATTGATTTTTACAATCCAAAGTATAGTATAGCTCTCATTCCATTTCTGTTCCCTTTTTAAAAATATTAATTTATCTATTTTATTTGGAGGCTGATTACCTTAAAATATTGTAGTGTTTTAGCCATACATTGACATGAATCAACCATGGGTGTACATGTGTTCCCCATCCTGAACCCCCTCCAACTTCCCTCTTCTTTCCATCCGTCAGGGTCATTCCAGTACACCAGACCTGAGCACCCTGTCTCATGCATCAAACCTGGATTAGTGATCTATTTCATGTATGGTACATACACTTTTCAATGCTATTCTCTCAAATCATTCCACCCTCGCCTGCTCCCACTGAGCCCAAAAGCCTGTTTTTTATATCTGTGTGATGCTAAAGCTGAAACTGCAATAATTTGGCCATCTCATGCGACGAGTTGACTCACTGGAAAAGACTCTGATGCTAGGAAAGGTTGGGGGCGGGAGGAGAAGGAGACGACAGAGAATGAGATGGCTGGATGGCATCACCCACTCTGTGGACATGAGTTTGAGTGAACTCCGGGAGTTGGTGATGGATACGGAGGCCTGGCGTGCTGTGATTCATGGGGTGGCGGAGAGTCGGACACGCCTGAGCGACTGAACTGAACGGAACTGAACTGAATCTTGTGCAGTCTCAAATACAGGGCCATTGTTACCATTTTTCTAAATTCTATATGTGTTAATATTCTGTATTGGTGTTTTTCTCTCTGAGTTAGTTTACTCTGTATAATAGTCTCCAGTTTCATCCACGTCAATAGAACTGATTCAAATGCATTCTTTTTAATAGCTGAGTAATATTCCATTGTGTATATATACCAAAGCTTTCTTATCCATTCATCTACCAATGGCTATCTCGGTTTCTTCCAAGTCCTGGCAGTTGTAAGCAGTGCTGCAATGAACATTGGGGTAAACATCTCTTTCTCAATTCTGGTTTCCTCAGTGTATCCCCAGCAATGGGATTGCTCTGTCCTATGGCAGCATTATTTTTCCAGTTTTTTTAAGGATTCTCCACCCTGTTCTCCATAGTGACTGTACTAGTTTTCATTCCCAGCAACAGTGTAAGAGGGCTCCCTTTTCTCTGCACCCTCTCCAAAGGATGTGACATCTATTATTTGGCTCATCCATACCTTATTCTTTCCGGCACAATACTCCTTTTTCTGTTTAGGCAGGGTTATTCCCAAGTATTTTATTTTTCCTCTTACAATGGTGAATCAGATTATTTCCTTAATTTTTGTTTTTGGTTTTCTTTTGTTATTTATAGGAATGAAGGAGATTTCTTCTTGTTTATTTTTTATCCAACAACTTCCCTAAAATCATTGTTATTAATTTTCTGTTGCCATCTTAGGATTCTCTGACACAATATATAATGTCAAAAAAAAAAGTGACAGTTATACCTCTTCTTTTTCAATTTGCTGGTAATTTTTTTTCTTCTTCTTCTTCACTGATTGTTGTAGCTAGGAGTCCCAAGATTAGTCTGAATAACAGTGGTGAAAGTCGCAAACTTTGTCTTTTTCATGACCTTAGGAAACATGCTTTCACTTTTCACCTAGGAGAAGCATTTTAGTGTTGGGTTTATCCATACATGGCCTTTATTAATTTGAAGATGATCATCTCTGTTCCCACTTCCTGTTCAGCCTTTTACATAAATAAGTGTTTAATTGTGTCAAAGGTGCTTTCTGCATCTATATTTTAGATGTGTTCAAGAGTTCTCTTTGGAAAGTTTTGTTATCTTTCAGTGTTCTTTTCTCCTCTGGCCACCTGATGCAAAGTGTTGTCTCATTAGAGAATGCTCTGATACTGGGAAAATTTGAAGTAAAAAGAGAAGTGGGTAGCAGATGATGAGAGGGTTAGATAGCATCACCAACTCTATGGACATGAATCTGAACAAATTCTGGGAGACAGGGAATGTAAGACTGATTGGACACATTCCATGGGGTGGCAAAGGGATGGGCATGAATAACTGACTGAACAACAATACCAAAACATTCTTTCCTGTTATTGACAGTAGTAGTTATTCATGACTACTTCATTTTCTCTTCCACCGTACCCTATTTATATCTATTGCACTAATTTCACCACATACCATGCAAAGATTCAGCCAGATTTGCTGTCATTATTGTCCCCCAAATGGTCCAAAATTGATGTGATTTCTCAACTACACATGATCCAGTGGTCTCCTAGCCATTCTCCAGCATCCATTTATGTTCCTCAGAAACTCTCTATCTTGCTATAGCCAGAGAAAATTGTCACTCACTAACTAAGTCATGCGCTAGACAGCAAGTTCTTGAGAAAAAATACCCTTTCAGGATTCTGTATTCTAACTTTGTCACAGTTTTCACATTGGTCGTTTGTCCCATTTCTTCAGTCACACTGAAATTTCAGTCTGTTTTCTCTTTTTCTCAGTCTCAGTATCTGTGCAAACACTGTTCTCTTTTACTTAATTTTTCTTTTTAATTAATGTCTGTGAGATCTTATTTTAAATTCCTCAGGAAGTTCTTTTTCACTTTACAAATCATTTTGTGCTTTTAACTTTAGATTGACCTTTTCGATAAGCTTTAATAGCCTGTCCTCTCCAAAAGGAATAAATTTTTACAACCCGCATCTATTTTTGCTGTGATTCTACTCGCCTCTATTCAGGCATAAAGGATTGTATTTTAATAATACAACTTGAATTTGATGTGCACCTTAGTCACTGAATCATGCCCAACTCTGCAAACTCATTGACTGCAGCCCAACAAACTCGTCTGCCCATGGACGTTTCCAGGCAAAGATATTGGAGTGGATTGCCACTTCCTTCTCCAGGGCAGCAAGAATACTGGATCTATTAAATATAATTTTTCAGCTTATAAATTCTGAATTTGCAGAAAGAATTCACCCGAAAGGAAAAGAGTATTTTGATTGCAAGTTAAAGTCACCAACTTTTGTTGTCTATCCCACAATCAGGTTAAATAAAAATCATTAGCTTATCTGAAAAGCATATTTTTCCATTTTTAATATGGCTAAGAATATATAAAGAAAAGTAAAAAGAAATAGCAAATAATGGCATTTCTCTTCAAGAGAAATTGAGGATAGAATATGAATCTTTCTCACTTTCTTTTACTTGGTGAGTGTTATTTGGCATTCCCAGTGGTAACTTTTCATCAAGGTCCCTTAAATCATGGTCCATACTTGTTTTTCAAGTGAATTATTGGTGAGGATTTTCAGGAGAAATGAAATGAGGTAAGCAACATACAGCAGAGTGAAACTAAATCTAATCTCAAATGGAGGCGAAATTGCACTGGGTGCAGAATTTTCTACATCAAATGTGTAATTGTGTATATTTTACATATGAAATTCCTAGTGCAGATTTTCATCTTCATATGCAGAATTCTTGATACATCATGTATGAAAATCTGAATGAATGTTTCCTGACAACACATGAAACTTTGCATATTTAAAATGCATGAATTCTTCAATATCCGCAAATCAAACAATGTAATACACCACATTAACAAAATGAAAAATAAAAACCATATACTTATCTCAATAGATGCAGAGAAAGCCTTTGACAAAATTCAGCATCCATTTATGATCAAATCCCCAAGACGTAAAACTCTTAGTGTTTGAAGATGACCTGATCCTCTACACAGAAAACCCTTAAGAATATACCAGAAAATTGCTAGAGCTAATCAAAGTAAACAGTAAAGTTTCAGGATATAAAATCAGCACACAAAAATCTCTTGCATTCCTATACACTAATAATGAGAAAATAGAGAAAATAAGGAAATAATTCCATTCACCATGGCGACAGAAAAAATAAAATACTTAGGAATATATCTACCTAAAGAAACAAAAAACCCTATATATAGAAAACTAAAAAACCCTGGTGATAGAAATCAGAGAGGACACTAACAGATGGAGAAATATACCCTGTTCATGGATTGGAAGAATAAATATTGTGAAAATGAATATATTACCCAAAGTAATTTATAGGTTCAATGTAATCCCTATTAAGCTACCAACAGTATTTTTCACAGAGCTAGAACAAATAATTTCACTATTTGTATGGAAATACAAAAAACGTCGAATAGCCAAAGCAATCTTGAGAAAGAAGAATGGAACTGGGGTAATCAATGTGCCGGACGTCAGGCTCTACTACAAAGCCACAGTCATCAATACAGTATGGTACTGGCATAAAGACAGAAATATAAATCAATGGAACAAAATAGAAAGCCCAAAGATAAATCTATGCACCTAGGGACACCTTATCTTTGACAAAGGAGGCAAGAATATGCAATGGAGAAAAGACAATCTACTTAACAAGTGGTACTGGGAAACCTGGCCAATCACTTGTAAAAGAATGAAACTAGACCACTCCCTAACACCATACACAAAAATAAACTCAAAATGGATTAAAGATCTAAATGTAAGACCAGAAACTATAAAACTCCTAGAGGAGAACATAGGCAAAACACCCTACGACATAAATCACATCAGGATCCTCCATGACCCACCTCCCAGAATATTGGAAATAAAAGCAAAAATAAACAAATAGGACCTAATGAAAATTAATAGCTTCTGCACAGCAAAGGAAACTATAAGCAAGGTGAAAAGACACCTTCAGAATGGGAGAAAATAATAGCAAATGAAGCAACTGACAATTAATCTGAAACATATGCAAACAATTCCTGAGCTCAATTCCAGAAAAATAAATGGCCTAATCAAAACATGAGCCAAAGAACTAAAGAAACATTTCTCCAAATAAGACATACAGATGGCTAACAAACATATGAAAAGATGCTGAACATCACTCATAATCAGAGAAATGCAAATCAAAACCACAATGAGGTACCATTTCACTCCAGTCAGAATGGCTGCTATCCAAGGGTCTACAAGCAAAAAATGCTGCAGAGGGTGTGGAGAAAAGGCAACCCTCTTACACTGTTGGTGGGAAAGCAAACTAGTGCAACCACTATGGAGAACAGTGTGGAGATTCCTTAAAAAACTGGAAATAGAACTTCCATACGACCCAGCAATTGCACTTCTGGGCATTCACACCGAGGAAACCAGAATTGAAAGATACACATGTACTCCAATGTTGATCGCAACACTGTGTGTAAAAGTCAGGACATGGAGGCAACCTGGATGTCCATCTGCAGATAAATGGATAAGAAAGCTGTGGTACATATGCACTATGAAGTATTACTCAGACAGTAAAAAGAATGCATTTGGATGAGTTTTAATGAGGTGGATGAAACTGGAGCCTATTATATAGAGTGAAGTAAGCCAGAATGAAAAACATCATTACAGTATACTAATGCATATATATGGCATTCAGAAAAATTATAGTGATAACCCTGTATAGGAGACAGCAAAAGAGACACAGATGTATAGAACAGTCTTTTGGGCTCTGTGGGAGAGGGCGAGGGTGGGATGATTTTGGAGAATGGCATTGAATCATGTATATTATCATATGTGAAACGAATCGCCAGTCCAGGTTCGATGCATGAAATAGGATGCTCGGGGCTGGTGCACTGAGATGAATCAGAAAAATGAGATGGGGAGGGATGTGGGAGGAGAGTTCAAGATGGGGAACACATGCATACCAGGGGCAGATTCAAGTCAAAGTATGGCAAAACCAATACAATAATATAAGGTAAAAAAAATAAATAAAATAAAACTAAATAAAAAAGAAATATAGTGTATTCCAGATAGTTAGATTTTCACATGTTTAATAATGAAAAATCCATATTTCTCGTTAGAATATTATTGCCCAGATTTGGTATATGAAATATAGAAAAGTACAGATCACATGTCGTAATATCCTCGAGCGGATGTTCATATGTGAAATACAGAGTACTCCATACTTCATTATGGAAATTATGAGACTCCATTTTCAATATGAAATGCGGATGATTCCCAATTTCACCTAAGAAAATCTGTGATTACATTGCCATTTGTCATATGCAGAGAAAACCATATTGCATAATATTCTGCACTAGGACTTTCATATGTGTACAGAGAGAATATCATATTTCATATAGGAATTATTGAACTTAGATTAACACACATGAACATAGAAAATTCCATTATCCAGAGACCGCTAGTCAATCCCAGTTTTCCAAATGTGAAATATAAGGATTCTACCTTTCACGTTGGAAAATCATCACCAAGATTTTTTTTTTTTTATGTGGAATGTAAAAAATTCTACATTTCAAGAAGGAACATTTTTACACAATGTTCATCATACAGGAGAATCAGATATTTGCTTTTCTTATGTGAATATCAACATAAAATTTTGTATGTAAAAATATAGAAAAATGTCATGCTGTACACAGAGTTGAATTTGGGATGACTGATTTTAGAGTTTTGCCTGGGAAATATAAACATTTCCAAATTTCACCTATTTTTTTTTTTTTTTTTGCCTAAATTTTCATATGTGAAATACTGAGAATGTTATAGGTCACGGAGGAAAAGAAAATCCCACCCACGTTTTAAATGTGAAAGAGTATTCCATTTTTCATGTAGGATAAGGTGTGTCCAGATTCTCACACGTTAGTTATACACAAGGATGTTATATTTCTTGTTCAACAAAAACACTATGCCCAGAATTTTATATTTTGAATGTAGAAAATGTCATGTTTCAGTAGAGAATGTGTCCCCAGATTTTCTCATGCAAAACATAGAGAAGTCTATCTATTTTATACTTTGGCCACCTCATGCAATGCGTTGATTCACTGGAAAAGAGTCTGATGCTAGGAGGGATTGGGGGTAGTTGTAGACGGGGACGATAGAGAATGAGATGGCTGGATGGCATCACCGACTCGATGGACATGAGTTTGAGTAAACTCCGGGAGTTGGTGATGGACAGGGAGACCTGGCGTGCTGTGGTTCATGGGGTTGCAAAGAGTCGGACACAGCTGAGCGACTGAACCGAACTGAACTGAAAGGTATTTGTGTCCAGGTTTTCTTAGGCTAAACACAGAGATTTCCATATTTCATGTAGGAAAATCAGAGTGCAGCTTTTCACGTGTCACGTTAAAAAGTCTGTATATCTCATGTAAGATAAGATATCTTCACAATTTCATATGTGAAACATACAGTATTCTATATTTCAGGGAGAAAATCTGATACCCAGTTATTCATATTTGAAATGTAGAGAATTCAATATTCTGTGTTAAAATTGAAGCTCAGTTGTTCATATATCATGCACAGAAAATTCCAAACTTATGTAATTAAATGTTGTGTTCAACTTTTCAAATGTGAAATAGTGTTTATTCCATAATTCGTTAGAATAATATGCTCTCTGCACTCAGATTACCAAATTAAAAATATAGGAATGTCACATTTCATGCTTGAAAATATGAAGTTATATTTTCATATGCAATATCAAAGGTCCATAACATATGTATGAATATCTTTGTGCAGTCCTGTTTATAAACATTCAGATTTTCTAATTACATGTTTGAGAATGTATCCACATGTTCTCCTATTTAAGAAAAACACAGACACACAAAACTCTATTTCAGGTCTCAACACTGAACTTATAATGCTACATGTGAAATTCACAGTTCCTATTTCAGATAAAAAATCACGAGCCTTTCTTTGTCCAAATATGCGAAGTTTCACCTGTTGTCAGAAAATATTCATTCAGGTTTTTCATATTTGATAAATCGAGAATTCCAAATATGAAGATGAAAACCTGCACTAGTATGCTTGTTTGTAAAATATACGTATTTACACAGGAGTTGGTGATGGACCGGGAGGCCTGGCGTGCTGTGATACATGGGGTCGCAAAGAGTCAGACACGACTGAGCAACTGAACTGACCTGAACTGAACTGACACATTTGATGTAGAAATTCTACACCCAGTGCCATTTTGCCTCCAACTGAGATTGGATTTAGTTTCACTCTGCTGTATCTTGCTTCCCTCACTCCGTTCTCCTGAAAATCCTCATCAATAATTCACTTGAAAAACAACTATGGACCTGAATTTAAGGGATCTTGAAGAAAATTTACCACTAGTAATGCCAAATAACATTCACCAAGAAAAAGAAAATGAGAAAGATTCATATTCTAGCCTCAATTTGTCTTGAAGAGAAATGCCATTATTTGCCTCTATTTACTATCTATGATATAGATCTCTGAGCTTTCTTTTTGCTTTTTTTTAAAAATATATTTCTTAGTCATATTAATAATTGAAAAATATGCTTTTCAGAGAAGCTGATGATGTTTTCTTTACCTGATTTTGGGACAGACAACAAAAGTTGGTGATTTTAGCTTGCAATCAATATACTTTTTTTTCTTTGGAGGGAATTAACTCTTCAAGTTCAGAATTTATTAAATTTATCAGTTAAAATTTTGATTTCTTATTAGTTCCACTGTTCATGTTTTCCAGGAGAAGGAAATGCAACCCACTCCAGTATCCTTGCATGGAAAAGTCCATGGATAGATGAGCCTGATGGGCTGCAGTCCATGAGGTTGCAGATTTGGGCATGACTCAGTGACCAATTTGCACACCCATTCAGATTGGATTATTCAAATACAATCCTTTATGCCTGAATACAGGCGAGTAAATCACAAGCTAAAATAGATATGGGTTGTCATAATTTGTTCCTTATGGAGAGGACAGTCTATCAAAGCTCGTCAATCAGGTTAATCTAAATTTAAAATCTCAAAATGATCTGTAAAGTGAAAAAAAGTTTCAGAAGAATTTAAAATAAAATCTCACAGACATTAATCATAAAAGGAAAATCAAATAAGACAGAAGAACCATCTCTGCACCGACAGTGAGACTGAGAAGAATAGAACACAGCCTGAAACTTCAGTGTGATTGAAGAAATGGGACAAACGAACAATGTGAAGGCTGAGACAAAGTTAGAATACAGAATCCTGAAAGGGTATTCATTCTCAAGAACTTGCTTTCTAGAGCATGACTTAGCTAGTAAGTGACAATTTTATCTGGCTATAGCAAGATAGAGAGTTTCTGAGGAACATAAATGGATGCTGGAGAATGGCTAGGAGAACACTGGATCATGTGTAGTTGAGAAATCACATAAATTTTGGACCATTTCGGGGACAATAATGACAGCAAATCTGGCTGAATCTTTGCATGGTATGTGGTGAAATTAGTGCAACTGAGATATAGATAGGGTATGGTGGGATAGAAAATGAAGTAGTCACTAATAACTACTACTGTCAATAACAGGAAAGAATGTTTTGGTATTGTTGTTCAGTCAGTTATTCATGCCCATCCCTTTGTCACCCCATGGACTGTGTCCCATCAGTCTTACATTCCCTATCTCCCAGAATTTGTTCAGAGTCATGTCATAGGGTTTGTGATGCTATCTAACCCTCTCATCATCGGCTACCCACTTCTCCTTTTACCTTCAAATTTTCCCAGTATCAGAGCATTCTCTAATGAGACAACACTTTGCATCAGGTGGCCAGAGGAGAAAAGACCAATGAAAGATAATAAACTTTTCCAAGGAGAGGTCTTGAACACATCTAAAATACAGATACAGAAAACACTTTTGACAAAATTAAGGACTCATTTATGATAAAAGCTGTACAGGAAGTAGGAACAGAAAGCATCATTTTCAACTTAATAAAGACCATGTATGAATAAACCCAGCACTACGATGTTTCTCAGAGGTGGAACCTGAAAGCATGTTTCCTAAGATTGTGAAAAAGACAAAATTTGCCACTCTCATCACTGTTATTTAACTAATCTTGGGACTCTTAGCTACAGCAATCAGTGAAGGAAAATAAATTACCAGCAAACTGAAAATCAAGAGGTAAAACCGGCACTGTTTGCTGACAGAAGTTACTGTTTCAGAGACTCCTAAGATTGCACCAGAAAATTAATAGACAATGACTTTACGGAAGTTGTCGGGAAAAAAAATAAACAGGAAGAAATCTCCTGCATGATTGTAAATGACCAGAGAAAACCAAAACCAAAAGTTAAGGAAACAATCTCATTCACCATTGTAACAAGAAAAATAAAATCCTTGGGAATCATCCTACCTAACCAGAGAAAAGACTCGTAGCCCGAAAAGAATAAGGTATGGATGAGACAAATCAGAGATGACACAAATGGAATGAGAGATATACTATTCTTTGGACTATAAAAATCAATATGTGAAAATGGCTACACTAAAAAGAAGAGTTTACAGATGCAATGTCTTCACGATTAAATTACCAATGACATTTTCCACAGAAATAGAAAAACAACAACAAGAAAAACTTTACAACGTGATGGAAACACAAAGACTGATTAACCAGGCAAACTGAAAATAGAAAAACTGAGCTGCAGGACTCAGGTTTCCTCACTTCAGTCTATAAAAATCTATAGTTTTAAACATGGCATACAATTGGCACAATATATGGATTAAAACTGTGGAACAGATAGTAAATCCTAAGAGATAATCTCTTGCCCAAATGATCACCTGATCTATGACAAAGGAGACAACAATATGCAGTGGAAAGAAGAAACTATATTTGACAAGTTAAGCTGGAAAATCTGGACAGCTAAAAGTAAAAGAATACAGTTAGAACAGCACCTGGTTATTCTGTGGCTGAGTTGTGTCTGACTTTTGGGATGCCATGAATTGCAGCATAACAGTCCTTCCTGTCCCTCACCACCTCTTGGAGTTTATCAGAGTTCATATCCATTGTATAGATGATGCCATCCAATCATCTCATCCTTGTTTTCCCCTTCTCCTCTTGCCTTCGATCTTTCCCAGAATCAGGGTCTTTTCCAATGTGTTGGCTGTTGCCATCTCTTATTATACCCCATTCAATTTAAATTGTTCAAGGATCTAACATTCCAGGTTGCCCTGCAGTACTTTTCTTTTCAGCATTCCATTTACTTTCATCTCCAGACACATAAACAATGAGGCTTATTTCCACTTTGGGGCAACCACTTTTTGCTTTCTGGAAACATTAGTTATTACCCTCTGCTCCTCCCAAGCAGTATATTTGGCACCTACCATCCTGGGAGACTCATCTTTTGGAGTCATACCTTGCTGCCTTTTTATATAGTTCATGGAAGTCCCATAGCAAGTATAATGGAGTGGTTAGCCATTCACTCCTCCAGTGGATCACATTTAGTCACTCCTTTCAGCTCAGTTCAGTTCAGTCACCCCTTAGCAGCATAGAAAATACAAATTCAAGACGGATTAAAGACCTACATATAAGGCCAGAAACTGTAAATCAATAATATTTGAGGAAAGAATAGGTAGAATACATTGTGACATGAAATGCAGCAACAACTTTTCTTTTTGACCTGCCTCCTTGGGAAATTAAAAAAACAAACAAACAAACACCAAAATTAAATACAGAGACCGAATTAAACTTAAATATTTCGCACAACCAACCAATAAGCAAGACAAAAATGAAGTCTCATTATGGGAAAAACATTTTCAACTGAAGAAAGTGACAACAGAAGAATCTCCAAAACATGGAAGCATCTAATATGCTCAATAATAGCAAAACAAACAACCCAATTGGAACAAATGAATAGATGATAAAATAGACATTTCTCCTAAGAAGACATACAGATGTCCAATAATATTGGAAAATATGCTCAGCATTACTAACTGTGAGATAAATGGAAATAAAATCTTCAATGGGGGTATCAACTCACATTTTTCTGAATACTCATATATATATGAATATATATATATATATTTATATATAAAATTCCGCACAAAACAAATGCTGCAGACATTTGTGGAGATGGTGTGGAGTAAACAGAACAATCCTGTTCTGTTGCTAGGAATGCACATTGATCGAATAAAATGGAGAATAGAACGGGGTTCCTTTAGAAATAAGAATAAAGCTACCATGTGATCAAGAAATTCCAATAATTGTCAATAATTTTCATGAGGAAAATAATAATTCCAAAAGATGCACAACTTCAATATTTATGGCAACAATATTTGCAATAGCAGGCCATGGAAGCAACAGAAATATCCATCTAAAGAGGAATGGATAAAATGAGTTGGTACATACATACCAGAGATTTAAGATGGAATGAAATCAGGTAAGTTGCATACATGTAGAAGGACAGGGACAGTTTCGGATACAATGAAGCTAAGTCAAAAGAGAAAACGAAATATATTAAAACAAACATGTGGGCTCTAAGTAAAACTGGAATAGATGATTCTCTATGAGAATCATAGATAGGGACCCAGCAATGGAGAAGAAATATACACTTATCAAGGATCAAATACCTGGTGGTGTTAGCAACTGAGAGATTACAACAGAAACATATATACTTTTGATCTATATGTACAGCACAGGGAAGTCTATTTAATGCACTGGGGTGACCAGATTTAGGAAGAAGTCAAAAATATGGAGATGGATATGTGGTTGCTGTTTTATCACTATCTTGTTTAGTTGTTTACGACTTGAAGGACTGCAGCATTCCCTAATTTTGCTTTAGGGGAGAAACTAACAAAATAATGTAATGCAAGTATATTCCAAAAAAATTTCAGTATTGAGAGTTGGACTGTGAAGAAAGCTGATCACCGAAGAATCGATGCTTTTGAACTGTGGTGTTGGAGAAGACTCTTGAGAGTACCTTATACTGCAAAAAGATCCAACCAGTCCATTCTAAAGGAGATCAATCCTGGATGTTCATTGGAAGGACTGATGCTGAAGCTGAAACTGCAATACTTTGGCCACCTCATGCGACGAGTTGACTCACTGGAAAAGACTCTGATGCTGGGAAAGGTTGGGGGTGGGAGGAGAAGGGGACGATGGAAAATGAGATGACTGGATGGCATCACCGACTCTGTGGACATGAGTTTGAGTGTACTCTGGGAGTTGGTGATGGACAGGGAGGCCTGGCTTGCTGTAATTCATGGGGTGGCTGAGAGTCGGACACGACTGAGCGACTGAACTGAACTGAACCTTTCTGAAACGTCAATATTTTTAATGAATCTCACATTATCTTGGAAATCAAAGGTAGAACTGAAAATGTGTACACCTTAATGACAAAAGCAATGCAAACCTCAGAAAGCTATATCTAAATTCATAACAAATTTATTAAGAAAACATCAATAAAGTTAAAGTGAGTGTACGTTATATTTTGCTACATATGTGCACGTCTAAAGATAGAAAAAAATTCCCCAAAAGAAAAGTTACCATAAAAGAGGTGGGACAGAACCATCAACAATCAACTCTGTCTGGTTGACCCATGCTATGTATTTATGCATTTTATATATTCTATTGTTTTTAATTTGTTGTATTTAATTCTATTGCATTGCTTCTTTGAGATATCCATTGTATTTGTCACACAATGTCTTTTACCTATCTGTTATGGATGAATGGCAATCTGTGTGCTCTTTTAAATCTCCTTTATGATTTACTTTTAAAAACAATAGTTCTTCATTCACAGGAATTTCAGCTTTACAAAATATTTAACTGGTCATATTAATATGCTAAAATACATTCCCATGATGGCTGTAGGTAAAAGAAAATCTGAATTTTACTAAGGCATCCAGTTCAATGGTGTCCTTTGCAAATCAACTATCAGTTCAATTCAGATCAGTGGCTCAGTCATGTACAACACTTTGTGACCCCGTGAAACACGCCAGGCCTTCCTATGAATCACCAGCTCCCGGAGTTTACACAAACTCTTGTTGATTGAGTCAGTGATGCTGTCCAGCCATCTCATCCTCTGTCAGCCCCTTCTCCTCCTGGCCTCAATCCCTGTCAGCAGCAGGGTCTTTTCCAATGAGTCAACTCTTCGCATGAAGTGACAACATATTGGAGTTTCAGCTTCAACATTAGTCCTTCCAATGAATACCCAGGACTGATCTACTTTAGGATGGGCTGGTTGGATCTCCTTGCAGTCGAGGGGACTCTCAAGAGTATTCTCTAAAACCACAGTTCAAAAGCATCAATTCTTCAGCACTCAGCTTTTTTCACAGTCCAAATCTCTCATCCATTCGTGACCACTGGAAAAACCATAGCCTTGGCTAGACGGACCTCTGTTAGCAGTGTCATGTCTCTGCTTTTTAATATGCTATCTAGGTTGGTCATAAATCTCCCTCCAAGTAGTAAGCGTCTTTTAATTTCATGGCTGCAGTCACCATCTGTCGTGATTTTAGAGCCCCATCAAAATAAATCTGACACTGTTTCCCCTGTTTCCCCATCTTTTTCTCGTGAAGTGATGGGACCAGAAGCCATAATCTTAATTCTCTGAATGTTGATCTTAAGACAACTATTTCACTCTCCTCTTTCACTTTCATCAAGAGGCTTTTTAGTTCCTCTTCACTCTCTGCCATAAGGGTGGTGTCATCAGCATACCTCAGGTTATTGATATTTCTGGCAATTTGAATCCAGCTTGTGGTTCTTCCTGCTCAGCGTTTCTCATAATGTACTCTGCATGTAAGTTTTATAAACAGGGTGACAATTTATAACCTTGAAGTATTCTATTTTCTATTTGGAACTACTCTGTTGTTCCATGTCCACTTCTAACTGTTGCTTCCTGAACTGCATATAGGTTTCTGAAAAACAGGTCAGGTGGTCTAGTATTTACAATTCTTTCAGAATTTTCCACAGAATAAACTGTGATCCACACAGTGAAAGGCTTTGGCATAGTCAATAAAGCAGAAATAGATGTCTTTCTGGAAGGCTCTTGCTCTTCCAATGATCCAGCAGATGTTGGCAATTTGATCTCTCGTTCCTCTGACTTTTCAAGCTGGTTTGAGAAAAGGCAGAGGAACTAAGATCAAATTACCCAACATCTGAACTATATACAGATCATATGTCTTGCCAGAAAATCTGCACCCTGGTTTTTTATGTGAAATGAACAAAAATCCTTATTTCATGTCAAAACGTCCTCATCGTTTTTATATGTGAAATATAGAGCATTCCATATTGCACGGAGGTATATCTGCTAGCAGATCTAAATATTGATATACAGAGAATTCCATGTATCAGCTAGAAATAGCTACACCTAAATAGTGAAATAAAAAATTTAAAGACTACCATATTTCATGTCAGAAAATAAGTTACTTGGTTTTATATGGGAAATTTAGAGGATTCCAAAATTCACATGAGATTATCTGCACCCATATTTTCATGAATTAATTGCTGAGGTTCCATATTTCATGAAATTTTTACACGTGAAATATACAGATTTCCATAGGTCATGTGGGGAAGCCAAAATCTAGAAATTCACATGTTACTATAGAGATGTACACATTTCCCCGTAGAAATATTTGTACCCAGACTTTCATGTGACACATAGAGTTTATTCCGTATTTCAATTTGGGAAAACTTCACGTGGACTTTTATCAATGAAATACTTAGAATTATATATTTAAATAGGGAAATCAGGTATCAGACAGTCAGACAAGAAATAAGTCGATTCTTTATTTGTCTGCTCATCCAAGATCTTAAATTCTGAATCATCAGTTCAGTTCAGGTGCTCAGTCGTTTCTGACTTTTAGCGACCCCAAGGACCACAGTACGCCAGGCCTCCCTGTCCATCACCAACTCTCACAGTTTAAGCAAACATATCCATTTAAGCCATGATGCCATATAACCATCTCATTCTCTGTCATCCCCTTCTCCTGCCTTCAATCTTTCCCAACATCAGGTTCTTTTCAAATGTGTCAGCTCTTCTGAATCATGGACAATTCCATATTTTATGTGTGAAATATCTGACATATGTTTTCCAGTGAGAATAATAGCAATGGCAAGCCACTCCTGTACTCTTGCCTCGAAAATCCCATGGATGGAGGAGCCTGGTGGGCTGCAGTCCATGGGGTTGCTGGGGGTCGGACACAACTGAGTGACTTCACTTTCACGTTTCACTTTCACACATTGGAGAAGGAAATGGCAACCCA
This sequence comes from Moschus berezovskii, assembly GCF_049115385.1. Taxonomy (NCBI): domain Eukaryota; kingdom Metazoa; phylum Chordata; class Mammalia; order Artiodactyla; family Moschidae; genus Moschus; species Moschus berezovskii. The sequence goes on from NC_142489.1 coordinate 22,822,787, forward strand.
CTCCAGTGTTCTTGCCTGGAGAATCCCAGGGATAGGGGAGTCTGGTGGGCTTCTATCTATGAGGTCACACAGAGTAGGACACGACGGAAGTGACTTAGCAGTAGCAGTAGCAGTTGTAATTCATATGAGCAAATCTGTCCTCAGATTTTAAAGTGTGAAATATACCAAATTCCATATATCTTGTCAGATGATTCTTTCGGTGAAATATAGAGAATTTTATTGCTCAAACATGAAAATCACATTGTCTCATATGAAATAGAAGATTCCATTTTTTTTGTAGCAAAATCGATGCCATTTTTCAAATATGAAATGCACAGCAATCTGTATTTCATGAAGGAAAGCAGCACACAGATTTTCAAATGAGAAATCTGAAAATTACATGAAGATTTTCCTATATCATGCAGAAAACTCTATGTCTATAATTTCATATGATATACAGAACATTCCCTACATTTAATTGAAAAATTTGTCCCCAGATTTTCATATGTGAATTATAGAGAGTTTCATAGTCCATGTCCTAAAAACTTCAGGTAGTGGTTCTGATGTGAAACTGAGAATTTTATCTTTAATGTAGGACTATCTGGTGTGATTTCAATTTATGAAACAGAAAATTCAGTAATGCATCCATAATCACATGTTATTTCACATAAGAAAATGTGTCCCTAGATTTTCATATTTGAAATGTAAAATATATCATGTCATTTTTCAAGGCCATATTCCAAGTCAAGATATTTTAATTCAGAGAGAAGGAACAAGATGGCGGAGGAATAGGACGGCGAGCCCACTCTCTCCCCCACAAATTCATCAAAAGAACATTTGAACGCAGAGTAAAGTCCACAAAACAACGTCTGAATGCTGGCAGAGGACGTCAGGCACCCAGAAAAGCAGCCCATTGTCTTCGAAAGGAGGTAGGAAAAAACATAAAAGATAAAAAGCGAGACAAAAGAAGTAAGGAAGGAGCTCCGTCCTGGGAAGGGAGGCTTTAAAAAGAGAGAAGTTTCCAAACACCAGGAAACACTCTCACTGGTGAATCTGTGGCGAGCCTTAGAAGCTAAGAAGGCCACATAACCCTCTTTTTTCTTTTAAGATTTTTTTAAAACCCACAGATTACATGCCAAACGGTAACTCCCAGTGGAGAAGCAGCACAGACGCCTGTATACACCATTAGCAAGTGGGGGCTGTGTAGGGAGGAGCCGGCTGAACTGCTTAGAGAGAGGACTGGGCTTGAATGCTGCGAGAATAATTCAAGAAAACTGGGGAGAGCAAAGCAGACTGTGGGATAGCTTCCCCACGAAAAGGTGGAAAGCTCTAACCTAAGACTCGGCCAGCCCCGCTCACAGAATAAAGGACTGAACAGAGTGAGCTGGCTGCGGCTGGCCCATCCCCCATCCCCTGCCGAGACAGGCAGGGAGCGCAGCCAGAGTCGGAGCGGTCAACCGCGGCACCAGAAAGGCATCTGATACAAACTGCAGACAGGCTTGTTACTAATCAGGACTTCTTGGGCTCAGGCCGGTCGATATCCCCTGAGAAGGCGCGCTGGTTGTACACCCAGAAAACTGAGTGGCGGGGACAGGGGAGGCGATAAGTCGCAGAGACTGTGCTCGCCAAACACCTGGCCCCTGAGCTGCTCAGACCAGGAAAGGCACTAAACATAGGCCCAACCAAGTCGGTGCCTTTGTGGAGTACCTGAGAACCAGAACTTGAGCCGCTCAGACCTGGGAAATGCATACAACCTGGCGCCGGCCTCGGCATTTCCCGCCAGAGCAACCTAGAGCCTGTGCAGTGTAGACTGGGACAGCACACGCGCTGGGAGCGGGGGCAAACCCAGTGTGGCCTAGACGCTGCAAGCACTCCCCACAGATGCCACAGATATTTGTCTGCAGTGATCCTCCCTTCCCAGAACAGGACTGAACAACTGAGCCTGCAAAAGTGTCCACCTGCTCCCTAGTATCAGGGCGGAAATTAGAAACTGAAGAGACCAGCAAACAGAAGCTAAAACAGAGGGAACCACTTTGGAAATGACAGATAGAGACGTCTAGAGAGTACTCCAAGAATAAGACCAAAAACCAGAGGCAAGAGGCTTAAGCCCAAATCCTGAGAACACCAGAGAACTCCTGACTCCAGGGAACATTAATCGATAGGAGCTCATCAAACGTCTCTATCACTTCAGTTCACTTCAGTTCAGTCGCTCGGTTGTGTCCGACTCTCTGCGACCCCATGAAACACAGCACGCCAGGCCTCCCTGTCCATCACCAACTCCCGGAGTACACTCAAACTCATGTCCACAGAGTCGGTGATGCCATCCAGCCATCTCATTCTCTGTCGTCCCCTTCTCCTCCCGCCCCCAACCTTTCCCAGCATCAGAGTCTTTTCCAGTGAGTCAACTCGCCGCATGAGGTGGCCAAAGTATTGCAGTTTCAGCTTTAGCATCAGTACCTCCAATGAACATCCAGGATTGATCTCCTTTAAAATGGACTGGTTGGATCTCCTTGCAATATAAGGAACTCTCAAGAGTCTTCTCCAACACCACAGTTCAAAAGCATCGATTCTTCGATGATCAGCTTTCTTCACAGTCCAACTCTCACATCCATACATGACCACGGGTAAAACCATAGCCTTGACTAGACGGACCTTGGTTGGCAATGTCTCTGCTTTTTAATATACTATCAAGGCTGGTCATAACTTTCCTTCCAAGGAGTAAGCGTCTTTTAATTTCATGGCTGCAATCAGCATCTGCAGTGATTTAGGAGCCCAAAAAATTAAAGTGTGACACTGTTTCCAATGTTTTTCCATCTATTTCCCATGAAGTGATGGAACCAGATGCCATAATCTTCGTTCTCTGAATGTGGAGCTTTAAGCCAACCTTTTCACTCTCCTCTTTCACTTTCATCAAGAGGCTTTTGAGTTCCTCTTCACTTTCTGCCACAATGGTGGTGTCATCTGCATATCTGAGGTGACTGATATTTCTCCCAGCAATCTTGATTCCAGCTTGTGCTTCTTCCAGCCCAGCGTTCCTCATGATGTACTCTGCATATAAGTTAAATAAGCAAGGTGACAATATACAACCTTGACGTACACCTTTTCCTATTTGGAACCAGTCTGTTGTTCCATGTCCAGTTCTAACTGTTGCTTCCTGACCTGCATAGGTTTCTCAAGAGGCAGGTCAAGTGGTCTGGGATTCCCATCACTTTCAGAAATTTCGACAGTTTATTGTGATCCACACAGTCAAAGGCTTTGGCATAGTCAATGAAGCAGAAATAGATGGTTTTCTGGAACTCTCTTGCTTTCTTCATGATCCATCGGATGTTGGCAATCTGATCTCTGGTGCCTCTGCCTTTTCTAAAACCTACTTGAACATCTGGGAGTTCACGGTTTACATACTGTTGAAGTCTGGCTTGGAGAATTCTGAGCATGACTTTACTAGCGTGTGAGATGAGTGCAATTGTGCGGTAGTTTAAGCATTCTTTGGCATTGCCTTTCTTTGGGATTGGAATGAAGACTGATTTCTTCCAATCCTGTGGCCAATGCTGAGTTTTCCAAATCTGCTGGCATATTGAGTGAAGCACTTTCACAGCATCATCTTTCAAGACTTGAAAAAGCTCAACTGAAATTCCATCACCTCCACTAGCTTTGTTCGTAGTGATGCTCTCTAAGGCCCACTTGACTTCACATTCCAAGATGTCTGGCTCTAGGTCAGTGATCACGTTATTGTGACTATCTTGGTCGTGAAGATCTTTTTTGTACAGTTCTTGTGTGTATTCCTGCCACCTCTTAATATCTTCTGCTTCTGTTAGGTCCATACCATTTCTGTCCTTTATCGAGCCCATCTTTGCATGAAACGTTCCCTTGGAATCTCTAATTTTCTTGAAGAGGTCTCCTGTTTTTCCTATTCTGTTGTTTTTCTCTATTTCTTTCTATTGATCACTGAGGAAGTCTTTCTTATCTCTTCTTGCTATTCTTTGGAGCTCTGCATTCAGATGCTAATATCTTTCCTTTTCTCCTTTGCTTTTCACCTCTCTTCTTTTCACAGCTATTTATAAACGTCTCCATACCTACACGAAAACCAAGCACCACCCAAGGATTAACAAGTTCCAGAGCAAGACATACCACGCAAATTCTCCAGTAACACATGAAACTAGACCTGAGCTTCAATATACAGGCTGCCCAAAGTCACTCCAAACCCACTGACATCTCATAACTCATTACTGGACACTTCATTGCACTCCAGAGAGAAAAAATCCAGCTCCACCCACCAGAACACTGACACAAGCTTCCATAACCAGGGAACCTTTACAAGTCACCTATCCAACCCCACACACAGCGAGGAAACTACATAATAAAGAGAACTCCACAAATGGCCAGAAGAGGGAAAGGCCACATAAAGCATTATAAGCAAGATGAAAAGGCAGAGAAATACCCAGCAAGTAAAGGAACAAGATAAATGCCCACCAACACATACAAAAGAGAAAGACATAGGGTATCTACCTGATAAAGAATTTCGTATTTTGGTGGTGAAAATGATTCAAAATCTTGAAAGCAAAATGGAGTTACAGATACATAACCTGGAGAAAAGGATTGAGAAGGTGGAAGAAAGGTTTAATAAGGACTTAGAGGAAAGAAAAAAGAGTCACTATACAATGAATAATGCAATAGATGAGATCAGAAACACTCTGGAGGGAACAAACAGTAAAATAACAGAGGCAGAAGACAGGATAAGCGAGCTAGAAGATAGAATTGTAGAAATAAATAAAACAGAGAGGAAAAAAGAAAAACAAATTAAAAGAAATGAGAACAATTTTAGAGACCTCTGGGACAATGTTAAACGCTCCAACATTCGAATCATAGGAATCCCAGAAGAAGAAGACAAAAAGAAAGACCATGAAAGAATACTTGAGGAGATAATAGTTGAAAAATTCCCTAAAATAGAGAAAGAAATAATCACCCAAGTCCAAGAAACCCAGAGAGTTCCCAACAGGATAAACCCAAGGCGAAATACTCCAAGACACATATTAATCAAATTAACAAATATCAAACACAAAGAACAAATATTAAAAGCAGCAAGGGAAAAACAGCAAATAACACACAAGGGGACTCCCATAAGGATAACAGTCGATCTTTCAACAGAAACTCTTCAGGCCAGGAGGGAATGGCAAGACATACTTAAAGTGATGAAAGAAAATAACCTATAGCCCAGACTACTGTACCCAGCAAGGATCTCATTCAAATATGAAGAAGAAATCAAAAGCTTTACAGACAAGCAAAAGCTGAGAGAATTCAGCATTACCAAACCAGCTCTCCAACAAATGCTAAAGGATCTTTTCTAGACGGGAAACACAGAAAGGGTGTATAAACTCGAACCCAAAGCAATAAATAAAATGGCTACGTGATCGTAGTTATCAATAATTACCTTAAACGTAAATGGGTTGAATGCCCCAACCAAAAGACAAGGGCTGGCTGAATGGATACAAAAACAAGACCCCCATATACGTTGTCTGCAAGGGACCCACCTCAAAACGAGGGACACATATAGACTGAAAGTGAAGGGCAGGAAAAAGATATTGCAAGCAATAATGGTCAATATTCTATTGACCAAAAGAAAGCAGGAGTATCAATACTCATATCAGGTAAAATAGACTTTAAAACAAAGGCTGTGAAAAGAGACAAAGAAGGAAACTACATAAAGATCAAAGGATGAATCCAAGATGAAGATATAACAATTATAAATATTTATGCACCCAACATAGGAGCACCGCAATATGTAAGAAAATTACTAACAAGTATGAAAGGGGAAATAACAACAATGCAATAATAGTGGGAGATTTTAATACCCCACTTACATCTATGTATAGATCAACTAAACAGAAAATTAACAAGGAAACACAAACTTTATATGATACAATAGACCAGTTAGACCTAATAGATATCTATAGGACATTTCACCCCAAAACAATGAATTTCACCTTTTTCTCAAGTGCACACGGAAACTTTTCCAGGATAGATCATATCCTGGGCCATAAATCTAGCCTTGGTAAATTCAAAAAAGTTTAAATAATTCCATGCATCATTTCTGACCACAATGCAGTAAGATTAGATCTCAATTACGGGAGAAAAACTATTAAAAATGCCAAAATGTGGAGGCTGAACAACACACTGCTGAATATTGAACAAATCATAGAAGAAATCAAAAGAGAAATCAAAATATGCATAGAAATGAATGAAAATGAAAACACAACAACCCAAAACCACTGGGACACTGTAAAAGCAGTGCTAAGGGGGAAGTTCATAGCAATACAGGCACACATCAAGAAACAAGGAAAAAGTCAACTAAATAACCTAAGTCTACATCTAAAACAACTAGAAAAAGGAAGAAATGAAGAACCCCAGAGTCAGTAGAAGGAAAGAAATTGTAAAAATTAGGACAGAGATAAATGCAAAAGAAACAAAAGAGACCATAGCAAAAATCAACAAAGCCAAAAGCTGGTTCTTTGAGAAGGTAAATAAAATTGGCAAACCACTAGCCAGACTTATCAAGGAACAAAGGGAGAAGAACCAAATGAAAATGGAGACATCACAACTGACAACACAGAAATACAAAGGTTTATTAGAGAATACTATCAGCAATTATATGGCAATAAAATGAATAACCTGGAAGAAATGGACAGAATCCTAGAAAAGTACGACTTTCCAAAACTGAACCATGAAGAAATAGAAAATCTGAACAGACCCATCACAAGCACGGAACTAGAGGCTGTAATCAGGAATCTTCCAGCAAACAAAAGCCCAGGTCCAGACGACTTCACAGCCGAATTCTACCAAAAATTTAGAGAAGAGCTAACACATATTCTACTCAAACTCTTCCAGAAAATTGCTGAGGAAGGAAAACTTCCAAACTCATTCTATGAGGCCACCATCACCCTAACCCTAAAACCTGGTAAAAACCCCACAAAAAAAGAAAACTACAGGCCAATATCACTGATGAACATAGATGCAAAAATCCTTAACAAAATTCTAGCAATCAGAATCCAACAACATATTAAGAAGATCATACATCATGACCAAGTGGGCTTTATCCCAGGAATGCAAGGATACTTCAATATCCGCAAATCAATCAACGTAATACACCACATTAACAAACTGAAAAATAAAAATCATATGATTATCTCAATAGATGCAGAGAAAGCCTTCGACAAAATTCGACATCCATTTATGATAAAAACCCTCCAGAAAGTGGGAATATAGGGACATACCTCAATATAATAAAAGCTATATATAACAAACCCACAGCAAACATTATCCTCAATGGTGAAAAACTGAAAGCATTTCCCCTAAAGTCAGGAAAAAGACAAGGGTGCCCACTCTCCCCACTACTATTGAACATAGTTCTGGAAGTTTTGGCCACAGCAATCAGAGCAGAAAAAGACATAAAATGAATACAAATTGAAAAAGAAGAAGTAAAACTTTCACTGTTCGCTGATGACATGATCCTCTACACAGAAAACCCTAAAGACTCTACCAGAAAACTGCTCGAGCTAATCAATGAATACAGTAAAGTTGCAAGATATAAAATCAACACACAGAAATCCCTTGCATTCCTATACACTAATAATGAGAATATAGAAAGAGGAATTAAGGATACTTTTTCATTCTCTGTTGCAACGAAAAGAATTAAATACTTAGGAATATATCTACCTAAGGAAAAAAAGACTTGTACATAGAAAACTATGAAACACTACTGAAAGCAATCAAAGAGGACACTAATAAATGGAGAAATATACCATGTTCAAGGATTGGAAGAATAAATATTGTAAAAATGTCTATACTACCCAAAGTAATTTATACATTCAATGCAATCCCTATCAAACTACCAACAATATTTTTCACAGAACTAGAACAAATAATCTCACAATTTGTATGGAAATACAACAAACCTCGAATAGCCAAAGCAATCTTGAGGAAGAAAAATGGAACTGGGGGAATTAACCTGCCAGACTTCAGGCTCTACTACAAAGCCACAGTCATCAAGACAGTATGGTAGTGGCAGAAAGACAGAAATATAGATCAATGGAACAAAATAGAAAGCCCATAGATAAATCCACTCACCTATGGACACCTCATCTTTGACAAAGGAGGCAAGAATATAAAATGGAGAAAAGACAGTCTCTTTAACAAGTGGTGCTGGGAAAACTGATCAGGCACTTGTAAAAGAATGAAACTAGAACACTTCCTAACACCATACACAAAAATAAACTCAAAATGGATTAGAGAACTAAATGTAAGACCAGAAACTATAAAACTCCTAGAGGATAACGTAGGCAAAATACTCTCCGACATAAATCACAGCAGGATCCTCCATGACCCACCTCCCAGAATATTGGAAATAAAAGCAAAAATAAATAAATGGGACCAATTAAAATCAAAAGCTTCTGCACAGCAAAGGAAACTATAGATAAGGTCAAAAGACAGCCTTCAGAATGGGGGAAAATAATAGCAAATGAAGCAACTGATAAAGGATTAATCTCCAAAATACACAAACAGCTCCTGAAGCTCAATTCCAGAAGAATAAATGACCCAATCAAAAAATGGGCCAAAGAACTATACAGACATTTTTTCAAAGACATAAAGATGGCTAACAATCACATGAAAAAATGCTCAACATCTCTCATAATCAGAGAGATGCAAATCAAAACCACAATGAGATACCATTTCACAGCAGTCAGAATGGCTGCTATCCAAAACTCTACATGCAATAAATGCTGGAGAGGATGTGGAGAGAAAGGAACCCTCTTACACTGTTGGTGGGAATGCAAATAGTACAGCCACTATGGAGAACAGTGTGGAGGTTCCTCAAAAAACTGGAAATAGAACTGCCATATGATCCAGCAATCGCACTCCTGGGCAGACATACCGAGGAACCCAGAATTGAAAGAGACACATGTACTCCAATGTTCATTGCAGCACAGTTTATAATAGCCAGGACATGGAAGCAACCTAGATGTCCATCTACAGACGAATGGATAAGAAAGCTTTGGGACATATACACAATGGAGTATTATTCAGCCATTAAAAAGAATACATTTGAAACAGTTCTAATGAGTGGATGAAACTGGAGCCTATTATACAGAGTGAAGTAAGCCAGAAAGAAAAACACCAATACAGTATACTAACACATATATATATGGAATTTAAAAAGATGCAAATGATAACCCTGTATACAAGACAGCAAAGGAGACACAGATGTACAGAACAGCCTTTGGGACTCTATGGGAGAGGGTGAGGGTGGGATGATTTGGGAGAATGGCATTGAAACACGTATGTTGTCATATGTCAAAAAAATCACTAGTTCAGGGTCAATGCATGTTATAGGATGCTCGGGGCTGGCATGCGGGGATGACCCAGAGGGCGGATAAAGGAGAAGGGAGGTGGGAGGGTGGTTCAGGAGGGGGAACTTATGTAAACCCTGGGCCAATTCATGTCAATGTATGGCAAAACCAACCAATATAATATTGTAAAATAATTTGCCTCCAATAAAAAATAAATTACCAAAAAAAAAAAGATATTTTAATTCAGATTTTGGTGCATGAAATATTGAAACGTCATAGTTTACAAGGAAAGTTCTGTACCAAGACATCCATTTATGAAGTAGAGAAAATTCCATATTTCATGCAGGAATATCTAATTTTTCTATGGACAAAAAAGGATTTCCATTTTTCAAATTCAACAATCTCATCCCCATTGATATTTGTGAAATACAGTTGTTGGTGATATTCTGTCACTCAGTCACGTCCAACACTTTGCAACACCGTGAATGGCAGCACTCCCGACCTCCCTATACTTTACTGTCTCTAACACTTTAGTGAAACACATGTTCATCGACTTAAGTGATGCTGTCCAACAATCTCACCCCCTGTGACCCCAATCTCCTCCTGTCCACCATCTACCCATATCAGAGCCGATAATATTTTTTTTTTCTTTTCAATGGCAAGGCAGAACCTCAATGTTTCCCATGTATTATTTCTTCACACCAGGGTAGCCAAAGTATTGGAATTTCAGTTTCAACATCAGTCTTTCCAATGGATGTTTAGGGTTAGTTTCCTTTAGGATTGGTGTGGTTGAACTCCTTTCTTGACAAGGGTCTCTCAAGAGCCATCTTTAGCACTCAGCTGCAAAGCCTCAATGCTTTGTAACTCAGCCTTCTTTATAGTGAAGCTAGCACATCCGTACATGTCTTCTGCTAAAACCATAGCCCTGACTAAAGGGACATTTATTGCCAAAGAGATATCTCCGCTTTTCAGTACATTGTGTCTATGTCTAGGCTTATCATAGATTTTCTTCCCAGGAGAAGGGGTCTTTTATTCTCAGGGATGTGATCACTGTCCCCAGAGATTTTGGAGCTAAAGAAACCTGTCTGTCACTATTTTCAATTTTACCCTTTCTATTTGCCAAAACATTGTTAGTCTTTGACCCACCTCATTTCATACACCAAGGTCAAACGTGCCCATTGCACCAGGTATCCATTTATTCTCTGTTTTTACATGCCAGAACCCTATGATGAAATGGACATCTTTTCTCAGCTTTAATTTTAGAAAGAGCTTACATGTCTTTCTAAAACCATTCAAGTTCCCATTTAGCATAGATGGTAAAGAATTGAAAAGCAGAGATTTCCATTTTTCATGCAGGAAAATCTGCACCCATATGTTCTTGCTTAAGAAAAGGAACTTCTCATTCCTTGTAGGAAAAACAACTATCCTGATTTTCATCTGTGAATTGTAGAAAATTCTATATGTAATGTAGGAAAAAAATCTTCACCAAATATTCATATGTAAATTGTAGAGAATTGATATTTCAAATAGGAATATAGACATTGATTTGCCTATGTTAAATAAGTAATTCCATATTTCTAGTAGGAAATTTGGCACCTGTATAGGTGATGTGAAACAAAATGATTTCATACTTCATGGAAAAAAGCACCATGCCTAGAGTTTCAAACACAGAAAATACATAAATCCATATTTCATGTAGGAAAATCAGAGCGAGATTTTCATTTGTGAAATACAGACAATTGAAAATTTTGGCCCTTATTTTGCTAAATAAAATATAGGAAATTCATTTTTTCATGGATTCCATCTGCGATAGAGTTTTAATGTGTGAAATACAGAGAATTCCATACTTAAAGGAAGAAAATCAGTGCCCAGATTTACATATGTGAAACAATCAAAATCCTTATTTTGTGTACTAAAATCGATGGCTAGCATTTAATAAGTGAAATATACAAAATTCCAGATGTCATGTAGGAAATTTAACATCCAGTTATGTATAGGTGAAATACATTAATTTCCCATTTTCATGTAAGAAATATGCGTACAGATTTTCACATGAAGTAAAGAGATTTTCATTATTTTTTTTCTTTTCTTCTTCTTCTTCTTCTTTTTTTTTTTTTTTTTTTTTACTGCAAAGACTTTTATTTTTACTCAAAATGATACAGAGAATCATTGAGGGGTAATGAATGGTGGAAGAAAATGAATTGACAGGATACAGTGACAGAACTGATGCTTTCTAATTCTGCTGGTAGAGTAGACGCTTGAGAGTTCCTTGGACTGCAAGGAGATCAAACCAGCCAATCCTAAAGGAAATCAGTCCAGAAATTTCACTGGAAGGACTGATGCTGAATCTGAAGCTCCAATACTTTGACCACCTGAAGCAAAGAGCCAACTCATTGGAAAAGGTCCCGATGCTGGAAAAGATGGAAGGCAGGAGGAGAAGGGGATGACAGAGGGTGAGAAGGTGGGATGGTATCACCGATTGGATGGACATGATTTTGAGTAAGCTCTGGGAGTTGGTGATGGACAGGGAAGCCTGGTGTACTGCAGTCCATGGGGTCACAAAGAGTCAGACATGACATAATGACGGGAAAACAATAAATAAAGAAGGTTAGCAGTAATGAAGGCTTGAAACCCTCCAGTATAAGAGAAGAAGATGAGAAGTGTTCAAATGCTAGATTTGCCAAAGACTGAAATGTGGCCTGTGAAAGAAGAAAGTCAATGATGACTGTGCCTTTTTTTTTTTTTTTAACAATTGGAACTGAGTTGCCATTTTTTGACTAAAAGACTAAAGCAGGTTTTGGAGTCAGGCAAGAGATGTGCTAAATTGGAGACAATTATTGGTCAATTATCTAGAAATATCTAGGGGATTAGAAGTTTCTTTTTTAAAAAAGAGAACTATCTTTTGAATATTTCTTTTAAATTATTGTAAGAGAGTTTCCCAGTTTCTGTCATTTGAATAAGTACTTGGTGGGATCTAGAATGCTGACCTTCTTCTAGATATGCTCAGTATACTTTAAACCCAGACTGAAAAAGCCTACATTGTCAAGTTGAGGACCTGTTTCCACATCTCATGGGGTGTTATTTTGTTCCCTCTTGTTCAAAATAACAAATTGCCTTCTGCATTAAACTGAATTGTATGCAGTATTTGTGCCAGTCTGAAATGGACCACATTAAGAAAGAAAAGACTGGATATGATGAATGTTCAAACTCTATTCTCAATAAAAAATGCCCTATTCGCCTAGCAGCACTGGGTTTTAGCCTTGTAATTCCTACAGTGATGTTTTCCCAGTGGTCCTGTTTGACACACTGAGCTCTTGGGGTTTCTTGCTGGACTTACTGATTTGTGACATGAATTAGAAAATTTGATAGAACAGGATATCCTCTGGGTGTATGCAATGGCCTGTAGGTACTTGATCAGTCTCTACTTACAAAGTCTGAGCTGATTTGCAGGTAAAGGGATTAACTAGAAATTGAGTAAGGTATTCACAGAGGTTAAAGTTTAGCCAGAAGGGCTCCCAGCACAACGTTTGTCAAGTACAGGGATGAAGTAAGAACTATACTTCAATTCTGACATTTAAATGATTATTTCAAATGAGGGAAACCCTCCCTAAATCTTCCAAGCCAACTTTATTTGTTCTTCCTAAAGTATCTATTAAATGACTAGGTATTGAGATCCAATTGAAGATATACAATGTTAGCTACACACGTTGTTAAGCATAATGTTCTGGTGACATTCACAGTATTCAGTAATTAGCTTAATGAACAGGTGTAAAAGTATATTAGTTATCCAGATGTTAATTTGCAGTAACATATGCTGCCTGATTTGGGAGGGTTTTGTCTGAACTACAACCAGTAAGATTTGTTACTTAATTAGGAAATCATTGTGTGTGTGTGTGTGTGTGTGTGATTCCCACCATTAGGACCATTAGTCTTGTTTAATGTGCTCTAAACTTTGGGAACACTATTGGTAACGTCATCCCTATGACTTTAGGCACTATAAGGGAGACAGGATGAAATCTACCTTTCTGTGGGATGCCTTAATTAGTGCACAGCTGTAGGCAATGTAGAGAGGGGAAGATTCACAGCTGTAATATGCAGCTTCTAAAAGGAGATGGAAATGCACTCTCCCACTGCATATTGCATCAGCCATTCCTTCCAAGGTTTGGTAAACAAATGTGTTATCCCTCACCGAATGGATTCACAAACAATTGAAAACGAAACTGTGCACCTTTTGGCTAAGACCAAGTGAGATTTCCATTTTCATTCTGGAAATTGAGGGTTCATTGTTGAGAAATTCACGTATGCAATATAGAGAATTCCATATTTCATACAGGGAATTTACATGCATACATTTGTATTTGAAACACTGAGTTCTGTGCTTCACGTAGAAACATTTTGCCCTACGCCAATATGCGACCTACAGAGAATTCCATATTTAGAGATGGAATTCTCTCTAAAGAGAATTACAGATGAAGAATCTCTAATTAAGGGATATCAAGGTCAGCATCCCACTATGGGACATGACTCATCAGTGCAGGGGCATTGAAGTCAGCTCATTTACTGTACAGAGGCCCTTTCAAAGTGGTTCTGTTTTCTTCCTGCTTCCACATGAGAACTCGTGCCAGCTAACCCTATCACCTCAGCCCTGTCGGGATGGGAGCAGCAGAAGGATCATCCTAAGCCATTCACTACAAAGCACTGATGTTTAAAAATTTTGTGAAGATTTGAGTGATGTTGGAAACTGGCAAATTCTGCAGGTTCAGTTCAGTTCAGGCCCTCAGTCGTGTCCTACTATTCATGAGCCCATGGCCTTCAGTGTGCCATACCTCCCTGTATAGCATCAACTACAGAAGTGGGCTCAAACTGATCTCTATTGAGTCTGTGATGCCATCAAATCATCTCATCCTCTGTCATCCCATTCTCCTCCTGCCTTCAATCTTTCCCAGCATCAGTGTCTTCTCCACTGAGTCAGTTCTTTGCATAAGGTGGCCAAATTACTGGAGTTTCAACATCAGTCTTTACAAAGAATACTTAGGACTGATCTCTTTTAGGATGGACTGGTTGGATCTCCTTGAAGTCCAATAGATTCTCAAGGGTTTTCTTCAACACCACAGTTGGAAACCATCAATGTTTCAGTGCTCAGCTTTCTTTATATTACAAATCTCACAATCATACCTGACTAGTGGAGAAACCATAGCCTTCATTAGATGGACCTTTGTTGACAAAGTAATGTCTCTGCTTTTTACTATGCTGTCTACATTGGTCATGTTTCCTTCAAAGGAAGAAATGTCTTTAATTTCATGGCTGCAGTCACCATCTGCAGTGATTTTGGAGCCCAAACAATTTGGAACCCAAAGCTGCTTTTTCGCTTCTTTCCCCATTTATTTGTCATGAAGTGATGGGACAAGAGGCCATGATCTTCATTTTCTGAATGATGAACTCTAAGCCAGAATTTTCACTCTTCTCTTTCACTTTCATCAAGAGGCTCTTTAGTTCTTTTTCACTTTCAGCGATAAGGGCGGTATGATATTCACACCTGAGATTATTGATATTTCTCTCGGCAATCTTGTCTCCAGCTTGTGCTTCATCCAGCCAAGTGTTTCTCATGATGTATTCCGCATATAAGTTAAATGAACAGGGTGACAATATACAGCCTTTTCCTATTTGGAACCAGTCTGTTGTTCCATGTCCAGTTTTCACTGATGCTTCCTGATCTGCCAGCAGATATTCAGGAGGTAGGTCAGGTGGTCTGGTATTCCCACCTCGTTCAGAATTTTCCACAATTTATTGTGATCCACACACTCAAAGGCTGTGGCATAGTCAATAAAGCAGAAATAGATGTTTTTCTGGAACTTTCTTGCTTTTTTGATGAGCCAGAGGATGTTGGTAATCTGATCTCTCGTCCCTCTGCCTTTTCTAAAGCCAGCTTGAACATCTGGAAGTCCATGATTCATGCATTGCTGAAGTCTGGTTGGAGAATTTTCAACATTACTTTACTCATGTGTCAGTTGAGTGTAACCGAGTGGTAGACTGAGCTTCTTTGGCATTGTCTTTCTTGGGCAATTCTACTCAACAGGCAGCATCAGCTTATGCTACAGAGCCATCAGTGTCCCAAACCTTACATAAAAGAAAGATGTGCCTGGTCCTGTGGCTGAAAGAGTACTGCTGCATTTGAGAAAGACAGAAAGCTCTTTGTAGGGGCTCTGCATACCCCATCTCTTTGCTTTGTAATCTGGGCCATTCTTTTTCTTGGCTGCTTTGCATCTCCCTCAATGGCCCTGAGTGCACTCTTGCCTCCACTCTGACATCCTTGGGCTTGATTCCCTGGCTTCAAACTGCCAGCCAGGCCAGTTCTGGCAGTTCGCATGCAGTTTTGGGCCAGTGAGTGCAGATACAGACACAGATACAACCAACACTAAAAGAAAATTTTAACAGATGCAGAACTACACCTTTGCTTGTCCAGGATAATGGACTTGGGTAAGGACCTCTCATTTTCTCTGGTGGTTTTCTTCCATTTACTTGTGAATCAAGTTAGTGTACTCTTCTACCTATTCTGTTTACTCTGGAAGGTTTCAAAATGTTGGGACAAGTCATGAGGAGGACTGACCTACTCAGAGTTGGGTGGGCTGAAAGTGCTTGTGGTGAACAGCTGAATGAGTGGTGCTATTCTGTATTCCTCCATCGTATTGACTGGTTCACAGTGCCAGTCACACTGATATGATTCCATTCCATGCACTTTCCTTCCAGCAACCACACCAGAATAACATGGGGCTTCGGACTGCACTGACTTGAAGCACCCCATCTCAGCAAGGTCTCTCAAAATCATTGTTTGTTAATGTCATGCAATTATGGCAGGCCCAGTACCCACTCAGGCCCAAGACTTCTGAAAGAGGTGTCCCTGTGCCTGCTAATTGTGTAAGAGCCTGTTTGGAGATATTTTCACTCCCCCTCCCCCATGGTTATCTCCCGGTAGCAGGGAAAGGCCAAGTCGGGGCTTTCAAAAGGCCAAAGAGAATGTGACAGGACTATGTCTGAAGCAATATCATGAAGAAGGTACAGAGGGATCCAAAGGACCTCTGCTGAAACAAGTCACTGAACGTGAAGCCCAAAAGGTCAGGTGGTTTCCATTTTTGGCAACACCATAGTTTACTTCTACTCACACACACACAGAATCCCCACCCAGATCACACCCTGGGGAGCCTGCCTGCCCTGGGCCCACAACTCATGGCTTCATTGTGCAGAAAGTGGCATTCCTCTCCCAAGAGGGCATGATTCCAGGCCAGGCCTCCCTAACTTTCTAAATGCCAAGGCTCTCTTTCTGTTGCCCTCATGAGGCTGTGGTAGATCTTCCTATAGCTCAGGATCCCTGCCAGGCTTTTAGCTTATGGAGTTCATGAACCATGAATTCAGCTAAAGTTTTGGCTGGGGGACAACCAGATGCCCGCTTAAATTCCAGTCTCCTTGTGAGTCTCATGGTGCACATTTCACTCAGGATTACCGTAACAAAATCAGAGATTGTCCTCCAGTGAGACTTTCAGAATCATCTCTCAAGTGCAGGGAGACATTTTGCCTCTCTGCCATCCACAGCCAAGGATGAGATCCCAGAGAAAGAAAGGAATTTATGTCAGGATTTTTGGCCAAGAAGTGTAACATATTTGTGACGACTGCTATTCCCTTCTCCCTAAGCCTGAAAACCTGAAGGCTCTGAACTGCTTTCATGGGCATCAAAGTCTTCCACTTTCCTAGGATCCCTTGATGCAAACAGCCCACCACCATTCAGTTCAACTTATTTCTGTCCCTCATTCATCCTACAGTTTGTGACCCCATCAACTGAAGCATGCCAGGCTTACCTGTTCATCTATAGCTCTCAGAGCTTGCTCAAATACATCTCCATCAAGTGGTGATGCAATATCTCTCTTGCTAGTCTTTGAAAAATGGTGACGCCATCCAACCTTCTCATTTTTTGTCGTCCAATTCTCATTCTGTCATCAGTCTTTCCAAGTATCAGAGTGTTTTACAGTGTCTGTTCTTCACATCAATTGGCCAAAATACTGAAGTTTCAGCTTCAGCATCTGTCCGAATACTCATTACCAATTTCTCTTAGGATTCACTTGTTTCTTCTACATGCAGTGCAAATCTCAATTGTCTTTTCCAATAGGATCGATCAAAATATCAGTTCTTTGGTAGTCAGCTTTAAGGTACAAATCTCACGTCCATACCTGACTGCTGGGAAACCCATAGCTTTGACTAGATGGACCTTTTTCAGCAAAGTAATATGTCTTCTTTTTAATATGCTGTCTATTTATGTCATAGCTTTTATGGCCGCAGTCACCATCTACAGTGATTTTGAAGTCCAAGATAGGAAAGCCTGTCATGGTTTCCATTGTTTCCCCATCTCTTTGCCATGAAGAATTGGGACCAGATACCATGAACTTCAGTCATTGAATGTGCAGGGTGAAACCAAAATTTTCACTCTCCAATTTCACTTTCATTAAGAGATTTCTTAGTTTCTCTTCACTTTGTGTCGTAATGGTGGTGTCGTCATATATCTGTGTTTGTTGCTATTTCCCCTAGCAAACTGGATCCTAACTTGTTCTTCATGCAGCTTGTCATTTCACATGATGCAGTCTACAAAACTAAACAGGGTGACAATATACAGCCTTGAGTGGCTACTTTCCCCAACTTTGAAACCAGTCCATTGTTCCCCGTCCATGATAACTGTTGTTTCATTATCTTCATAGAAGTTTCTCAGGAGGCAGGTCAGGTGGTATGATATTCCCATCTCTTGAAGAATTTTCCACACTTTTTGCGTTCAACAAGCCATGTTTTGACATAGTCAATAAAGCAGGGGATGTTTTTCTGGAAATTGCTTGCCTTTTTGAGCATACAGTGGGTATGGAAAATTTGATCTCTGGTTCTTCTGCCTTTTGTAAATGCAGCTTGAATCTCTAGAAATTCTTTTACATACTGTTGAAAACTTCCTTGGAGAATTCCGTGCATTTCTTTTTGCTTTATGTGAAACGAGTGCAATTATGTGTTAGTTCAAAGGAATGCGATGAAAAGTTATCATTTTCAGTCCTGTGGCCACTGCTGAGTTCTCCAAATTTGCCTTCATATTGAGTGCAGTACTTTCACAACATCATATTTTAGGATTTGAAATATCTCAACTGGATAGCCATCACCTCCACCAGATTTGTTCTCACTAATGTTTCCTAAAGCCTTGTTGACTATGCATTCTAGGATACCTGGGTCTAGGTGAGTGATGATACCATCGTGCTTTTCGGCATTGAACATTTTCTTTGTGTAGTTTTTCTGTGTATTTTTGCCACCTTTTCTTATATTTCTGCTTGTCTTTCTTCCCTAATATGTGTGTCCTTTATTGTGCCCTTTATTGCATAAAATGTTCCCCGACTATATTTAATTTTCTTGAGGAGATCTCTAGCCTTTCTTATTCTATTGTTTTCCTTTATTTCTTGGCATAGATCAGTGAGAAAGATTTTCTTATAAACCATAACTTTTCTTCAAAACTCTACATTTAGGTGGGTGTAACTTTCCTGTTCTTGTTTTCCTTCCACTTCTCTCTCTCTCTCTTTCTCTCTCTTTTTGTTTCCTTTTCTTCAGCTGCTTTTAAAGCTTCTTCAGGTAACCATTTTTCCTTTTGCATTTCTTTCTTCTGGGGATATTCTTCATTGCTTCATTTTGTACAATGTCACAAACTTCTGCACAAACTTCTCTCTCAGATCTAATTCCTTGAATCAATTTGCATTTGCAATTACAATCAAAAATATTTTATTTAGATTATACTTGAATGATCAAGGGGTTTTCCCTACTTTCTTCAATATAAGAATAATTTTTTTCAACGTGTGTTGCTAATCTGAGCCACAGTCAACTTCCAGTATTGTGTTGACTGACTGTATAGAATTTAGCAATACGTGAATTGTGAAATTCCATATGTTCAAGCTTCTTTTAGAAAAGACAGAGGAACCAGAGATCACATTGCCAACATCTGCTCAATCATCAAAAAAGCAAGAGCATTCCAGAAAGCAAATCTATTTCTGTATTATTGACTATGCCAAAGCCTTTGAATGTGTGGATCACAATAAATTGTGGAAAATTCTGAAAGAGATGGGAATTGCAGACCACCTGACCTAACTCTTGAGAAACCTATATACAGGTAAGGAATCAACAGTTAGAACTGGACATGGAAAAACAGACTGGTTCCAAATAAGGAAAGGAGTGTGTCAGAGCTGTATATTTTCACCCTGCTTATTTAACTTATATTCAGAGTACATAATGAGAAATGCTGGGCTGGAAGAAGCTGAAATCAAGATTGCTGGGAGAAATATCAATAACCTGAGGTATAAAGATGACACCACCCAAATGGCAGAGGGTGAAGAGGAACTGAAAAGCCTCTAGATGAAAGTGAAAGAGGAGAGTGAAAAAGTTGGCTTAAAGTTCAACTTTCAGAGAACTAAGATCATGGCATCTGGACCCATCACTTCATGGATCTGGATGGCGAAACAGTGGAAACAGTGTCACGATTTACTTTGGCGGGCTCCAAAATCACTGAATATGGTGATTATGAGCATAAAAGTAAAAGACATTTACTCCTAAGAAGGAAAGTGATGACTAACCTAGATATTATATTAAAAAGCAAAGACATCACTTTGCCAACAAAGGTCCATCTAGTCAAGGCTATTGTTTTTCCAGTGGTCATGTATGGATGTGAGAGTTAGATGGTGAAGAATGTTGAGTGCTAAAAAATTGATGCTTTTGAACTGTGGTTTTGGAGAAAACTCTGGAGAGTCCCTTGGACTGGGAGGAAATCCAACCAATCCTAAAGGAATGATTCTAAAGGAGATCACTGTTTTGTGATCTTTGAAAGGATTGATGCTAAAGCTGAAACTCTAATACTTTGGCCATCTCATGCGAAGAGTTGACTCGATAGACAATACCCTGATGCTGGGAGGGATTGGAGGTAGGAGGAGAAGGGGATGATAGAGGATGAGATGGTTGGATGGCATCACCCACGAAATGGATATGAGTTTGAGTAACTCTAGGAGTTGGTGATTGACAGGGAGGCCTCTTGTGCTTCGGTTCAGGGGGTGGAAAAGAGCTGGGAACGACTCAGCGACTGAACTGAACTGAACTGAACTGAAAGAGATTCACTATCCGCAACTTCATAGTATATTATCAGTTTGATTTCGGTATTGTTCATCTGATGATGTAAATATGTGGAATTATGTCTCGTGTTGTTGGAAGAGGGTGTATCCAATGACAGTAACTTGTCTTGGCAAAACTGTCAGGTTTTGCCCTGGTTTATTTTGTACCCGAAGGCCAAACATGTCTGTTACTTTAGGTAGTTCTTAATTTCCTACTTTTCCATTCCAGTCCTGTATGTTGAAAATAGCATCTTATTTTGTGGGTATAAGTCCTAGAATGTCCTACTGGTAATCACAGACCTACTCAACCTCAGCTTCACCCTGACCTTCAGCTCAACTTCCACTTTAGCATTCCTGGTCATGACATAGACTTGGATTACAGTACTGCTGAATGGTTAGCCTTGAAAATAAGCAGAGATATTTCATTTTTATATTGCAATCAAATACTACAATTTACACTCTTTTTATTGATGAGGGTAGCTTCTCCCATTTCTTCTCTAGGGATTCTTGCCCACTTTAGAAGATAAAATGGTCATTTGAATTAAATTTGTCCATTCCATTCATGAACAAATGGATTGCTGAAACTTTGATCTTCAAACTTGTCATCTCTTGTTTGACCACTTAAATTTTACCTTTATCATGGACCTAACTTTGTAGCTTCCTATGAAATATCATTCTTTAGAGCATCAAACTTTACCTTTATCACCACTCACATCCACAACTCGGTGTTGTTTCTCCTATGGCTCCATCTCTTTATTTTCACTGGAGTTACTTCCTCACTGAGTTCTAGAAGTAGATAGGACACCTACCAACCTGGCGTGTTCATCTTTCAGTGTCCTGTCTTTTTGGCTTTTCATATTGTTCATTGGGTTTTCTAAGCAAGGATACTTAAGTGGTTTTCCATTCCCTTCTCCATTTGACCACATTTTGCCAGAATTCTCCACCAGGTCCAATCCATCTTGGGTGGCTCTACCTGGCATATTTCATAGTTTCATTGAGGTAGACAAGGCTGTGATCCATTTCAACAGTTTGGTTAGCTTTCTGTGATTGTGCTTTTCATTCTCTCTGTCCTCTGATGGATAAAGATATGAGACTTATGAAAACATCCTGATGGGAGAAACAGACTGAGTGAGCCTCGGTCCTGCTCTGATATATGGGGCCATATTCAGTGAATCTTTAATCCAATTTTCTCTTGATGGGTGTGGCTGTGTTCAGGTCTCGTTGTTTGAACTGAGCCCAAACTATCATATGGGAAACGAAAGTACTTGGGACCTCCTTCAAAAGGATTTGAGCAAGCACTCTTGTATTGAGTTCCCGAGACTACTCTGCATCCCACACTCTGCTGGAGACTCCTGGACACTCACAAGCAAGTCTGGCTCACTCTCTTTTGGGGACACTGCTCCTTATTCTTGACTCCTCGAGCACGCAAGGTTTTGTGTGTGCCCTCTAACAGTCTGTTTCACTCCTGTGGAAGTTGTACATTCAAATCCCACTGGCCTCCAAAGTCAAATTCCCTGGGTTTCTCAGTCCCTTTGACAGATTCCCAGGTTGAGAAAACTGTAGGAGTCCTAGAACTTCCTTAAATGTACAAAACTTTCTTTGGAATAATCATCCTTCAACTTGTGCATTGTGTGTTAGGCGGCTTTATGTTAGCTTGTAAGGTGACCTACTCTGAGAGAGTTTATGTCACAAACTGCATGACCATGTCTGTAGCAGCCAGAGCCTCTCTTCCCTGTGAGGGCATTGCTGACCCATGCCTCTTCAGGAGACACTCAATCACTCAAATGCAGTTCTGACTCTGTCTCTGTGTGGTCTCTGGGTATAGGTGCACAAAATGTTTTATTGAGCACTTGAGGCATCGCTGGTATTTATTGATTCTAAATGCAAATTCACTGCTCCTACATTCTTGTTAGTTTTCCTTTGCCCTTGGACATCTGTTGTTGTTGTTGTTTGTGGGACCGAACATTCTCCTTCAAAGGTCCTTCAGAAACAAACTGTAATTTTGGACTTCTCACAGGGAAAATTGGTTTCACACTGTTCTACTTTCCCATCTTCAGTCCCTCACGGGCACACAGTACCAAAGGGGGAAATGCCTCCATCCCATATCTGCACTTTCTTCACCTTTCTGAGCTTTCAGATAGGCAGGAAGTACCTGGACATGGCCAAGGTCACCCTGTGTTTTCTTAGATGTGTGTGGTTTCACAATTAAGGATTTTACCTTTTCATGTCATTCGTCTCACATGATGCTATTGTTGATCACTCATAAAGAGAGAGTGTGCTACGTGATTGGCTGATCCGAGGCAGCACTCTCCCAGGGCCTTCCTCTAATTTGGAAATTTTTTACAGTGCAGTAGGTTTTCTTTCTGTTTCTCCTTCTTTCAGTTTCTGCTCTTTTCTGAAGGACCTTCACCTCTTTATACTCTTATTTCCAGTTATAGCCGTGTTCAGCACGGGCCAGCCACTTTCCCCAGACTGAAGGGTCCACAGGCTATAATTTCAAAGCCCCACACCACTGGAGTTATACTGGATGACTCTTCAAGTGTTCCACATCCTCTTCCTGCTACAAACACACATGACCACAGCAGAAACTATGAAATTCTTCATGTCTCTTGATGTAAACCCAGATTTGTGAACGCACAGTACTGAGTTGTAACTGGTCATCTTTTCCTCAGTCCTGTCTTAAGCAGAAAGGACCACCTCAGAGATGCATGGACCAGTCTCTCCCAGTCTGTGGATGTCTGGTGCCTCTTTCCGCTTGCTCCATATTGCGTGGTCTGTGATTTTCATCTCTGTCAGCTGTGATTGGATGCACATCCACACAGGAAAACACACAAACACAGGAAACACGCCTACGTGGCTAGACACACACAAATGTGCAAGGTACATTGAAACATAGGCAAACAGGGCACATAGGAGTTTCTGCAACTGAAGAACCAGTGCTTCATATGAAATATAGAGATTTCCTTATTTTTTATAGGAAAATATCCATTCTGAACTCAAATATGAAGTGTACAGAAGTCCAAATTCCATGACGGAGTCTTCCCCCCCATATTTTGATACAGTAAATACAAGCCATTTCCCACTTCATGGAATCCATTCTTTCTTTTGGCATATGTTTTCAGAAATACAACTAACTCTCTACTTCATGAAGAAACAGTGGTGCCCATATTTTCACTTGTGCAGTAGAAATAGTTCCAATTTCATACTGGTTTTCCATGTCTTCAAAAAGCAGTGCTAAGATTTTCATCTGTGAAATTTCTAGAACTTCACACTTAATAGTAGAGAACCACCACACAGATTCATGTATGAGGTGTAGACTAGTCTACATTTCACATTAAAAACAAAACAAACAAAAAGCAAAAAAAACAGCTTCCAGATTTTCTTAAAATGAAGAAAAAAAATGCAGTATATCATGGAGTAAAACAAGCATCACCATATTTGCACGTAAAAAATGTAGGTAATTCTCCATTTAAGTTCAATTCAGTCAAGTCTCTTAGTCGTGTTCAACTTTTGCGACCCCATGAACTGTAGCTTGTCTTGTTTCCCTGTCAATCACCAACTCCCAGAGATTACTCAAACTCATGTCCATCGAGTCGGTGACGCCATCTAACCACCTCATCTTCTGTCATTCTCTTCCTTTATTGCCTTCAATGTTTCCCAGCATCAGGGTCTTTTCCAAAGAGTCAGTTCTTTGCATCAGGAGTCCGGATTATTGGAGCTTGTGCTTCAGCATCGGTGCTTCCAATGTATATTCAGGACTGATTTCCTTTGGCCTCCTTGCAGTCCAAGAGACTCTCAAGGGTCTTCACCAATGCCTCATTTTAAAGGCATCAATTCTTCCATGCTCAGCTGTCTTTACAGTCTAAATTTCACATCCGTACATTACTGCAGGAGAAACCATCACTTTGACCAGGTGGACCTTCGCTGGCAAAGCAATGTCTCTGCTTTTCAAAAGGCTGTCTAGGTAGTTCATAGCTATTAATCCAAGTACCAAGTGCTTTTAATTTTATGGCTGCAGTCACAATCTTCAATTATTTTGGAGCCCCCCAAAATAAAGTCTATCAGTATTTCCATTGTTTCTCCACCCATATTTTAAACAGGGATGGGACCATATGTCATGATCTTAGTTTTCTGAATGTTGAATATTAATTCAAAATTTTCACTCTCCTCTTTAATTTTCATCAAGAGGTTGTTTATATCTACTTAATTTTTGCCATAAGAGTGATTTCATTTGAGGCTGTTGATATTTCTTGCAGCAATCTTTATTCATGCCTGTGCTTCTTAAAGTCTGGCATTTAGCATGTTGTACACTACATATGAACTATGGATGGAGGTTTGTGATATTCTACAGGAGACAGGAACCAAGACCATCCCCAAGAAAAGGAAAAGCAAAAAAGCAAAACAGCTGTCTGAGAAAACCTTACAATGTTCTGTGGGAAAAAAAAGAGAAGCCAAAAGCAAAGGAGAAATGGAAAGATTTATCCATTTGATTGCTGAGATGCAAAGAATAGCAAGGAGAGTTAAGAAAGCCTTCCTGAGTGATCAATGTAAAGAAATAGATAGGAAAAATAGAATGAGAAAGACGAGAGCCCCTTTAAGTAAACTTGAGATACCAAGGGACTATTACATGCAAAGAAGGGCTCAATAAAGAATCAAAATGGTATGGACCTAATGAAGCAGAAACTATTAAGAAGAGCTGCAACAAATACTTAGAACTATTCAGAAAAGATCTTTCAGTTCAGTTCAGTTCAGTCGCTCAGTCGTGTCCGACTTTCCGCGACCGCATAAATCACAGCACCCCAGGCCTCCCTGTCCATCACAAACTTCCAGAGTTCACTCAAAATTCACAATGATGTGATCACTTATGCTCACCTATGGCCAGACATCCTGGAATGGGAATTCAAGTGGGCTTTAGGAAGTATCACTATGAACAAAGCCAGTGGAAGTGATAGAATTTCACTTCAGGTATTTAAAATCCTAAGAGATGATGCTGTGAAAATGTTGCACTCCACATGTCAGCAAACTGGGAAAACTCAGCAGTGACCACAAGATTGGACATGATCAGCTTTCATTCCAATCCCAAAGAAAGACAATGCCAAAGAATGCTCCAAACTACCGCACAATTCCACTCATCTCACACGCTAGAAAATAATGTTTAATATTCTCCAAGCCAGGATTCAAAAATGGGTGAACCGTGTTCTTCCAGAAGTTCAAGGTGGTTTTAGAAAAGGGAGAGGAACCAGAGATCGAACAGCTAACATCTGCTGGATCATCGAAAAAGCAAGAGAGTTCCAGAAAAACATTTCTTTCTTCTTTATTTCCTATGCAAAAACCTTTGCCTGTGTGGATCTCAATAAATTATGGAAAATTCTGAAAGAGATCAGAATACCAGACCACCTAACTTGTCCCTTGAGAAACTTGTTTTCAGGTCAGGAATCAATAGATATTCCTGGACATGGAACAACATCTTGGTTCCAAATAGGAAAATGAATATGTCAAGGCTGTACTTTCACTCTCCTTATTGAACTTTTATGCAGAGTACATCATGAGAAACGCTGGGCTGAAGGAAGCACAAACTGGAATCAAGATTGCTGGGAGAAATATCAACAACCCAGATATGCAGGTGACACCACAATTATGACAGAAAGTGAAGAACAACTAAAGAGTTTCTTGATTAACATAATGAGGAGAATGAAAAGGTTGGCTTACATTTCAACTTTTATCAACTCAGATTATGGCCTCCAGTCCCATCACTTCTGGCAAAAAGGTGGGGAAAGAGTGGCTGCCAATATATATATATATTATATATATATTTTTTATTTTTTTCCCCCAGGGGGAGGCTCCAAAATCACTGCAGATGGTGATTGTAGCAATGAAAAATGCTTACTCTTTGGAAGGAAAGGTATGATCAAGCTCGACAGCATAAATAAAAAGCAGAGACCTGATTTACTAATAAACTGTTTAGTCAAGCTATTGTTTTTCCAGTAGTCACATATGGATGTGTTATTCGGTCTATAAAGAAAACTGAGTGCCAAGAATTGATGCTTTTGAACCGTGGTGTTGGAGAAGACTCTTGAGTGTCCATTGGACTGATAGGATATCCAACCAGCCAATCCTAAAGGAGATCAGTCCTGGATGTTCATTGGAATGACTGATGTTGAAGTTGAAATTCCAATACTTTGGCCACCCGATGCAAACAACTGACTCAATGGAAAAGATCCTCACGCTGTGAAAGATTGAGGGTAGGAAGAGAAAGGGATGACAGAGAATGAGGTGGTTGGAGAGTATCACCGATTCAATGGACATGAGTTTGGGTATACTCAAGGGGTTGATAACGGACAAGCAGGTCTGGCGTTCTGCAGTTCATGGGGTCACAAATAGTTTGACACGACTGAATGACTGAAGTGATTATTACATACAATTTAAATAAGCACGGTGACAATATGGACAGCACGATGTGGGTGAAGCTGTCCTGCTTCCAGACCATGATATCTTGGTACATGTAGGGGCTCTCAGTCTGCTTCACGCTGAATCACAGTCTCTTGTCAAAGGGCTGGTCTCCCCTGTCCTTGATGAACTTCCTTTTGCCGGCTGTTACTCCCCTGACAAACGTCTGCAGGGTGGTGGTCCCGATGGCCATCAACGTGTCCATGAACAGGGAGTTGCCTTTCCTGTTCACCGTCAGCCCCATAGTCATGCCCGAATTCAAGGGCCGGACACCTGTGGCACAAGCCGGTGTATCAGGGGCTGATGCCCCATCTGCGCCTGCTCAGCCCCTGGACCCAGGAGGGCCCCGACTAGATTCTGGAACGATGCCTCCAGGGCTGGGGAGTTCTCCCGTCCCTGCTCCACAGTGTCTGACTTCTCAGGGCTTTCATCCTGGAAGCCTTCCACCCCACTCCTGCTCTTGATGGGGCACTTGGGCACTGCTGGGCCAGGTCCATGTTGATGCCTGTCAGGCCGGGTCCATGTTGTTTTGGGGTCCAGGCCCTGAGAGGGGAACTTCGGAACATTAGGCTGGCAGCAAACAGCAGGCTACTCTTGGCCTCATGCCCCTTGCCAACAACTAGTGCTCTGGAGGCGGCCTTGAGAAGCTGCTCTTGCTGCATCAGGAGATCTGCTTATGGGCATGGTTTGGGGAGGTCTGGTTACTTCTGCTGAAATTGCCCTACTTCTGCATCTTGCTGTGGCACCGTTTGAGGTCATGAATGTGATACTTGCAGTATACCAGGTGCTGCTCAAGAGGCCCTGAGCAACCCTATAGATCCCCCACCCCATGGGGCCACACCCTTATTCTTTTTTGAAAGAGTTAAAAAATCTTAGTTTCATTCGCCCGTTACAGATTGTTCAGTTTACATATATATTTGAAACTACAGACCAAAAATAGTGGGCCCCACACCTGAAAAAATACTGCAATGACCAAGCCAAGTAAAGACAGATTTGCACTCTGTAAGCTCTCTGTGAGGCCAGGAGGTGGTCGGTTCGAAGTCGAAAATTCAAAACTGTACAAAAATACGGTTTTGATTTCATTTCACTCTGTACATTCAATATGATTACAAGCTCAGAAGCCTGCCAGGGGACAGGCTCCTGGAATCGTCCCCACCCCTGGCGGCAATGCAGATGTCTAGGTACACAGGGCGCTCTTGGACAGCATCCACTACTTGGTATATTGTGGAGACGTGAAAGCTGAGATCAAGAATATGAAACGTCGATATAATATGGCAGTTCTCTTAAAAAGGAGGTTCTGCATTTAACAGTGTGCCAACAGAGTTTTAACTTATTAAAAAATATATTCTAAGTGAACCTAAAAATTACATTTTATACACATAAAAATGCATCTTATTTGTGGTGTAAGCATGCGGCCGGCTCCCAGCGGGGGCGGTGGTTTCGGCTGCCGGCTGCGCGCGGGTCGGGGCATGCTTGGTCCTACATGCGGGGGATTGGTGAGCACGAGGCCCGGTAGGCTAGGATAGCCGCCGGGGCGAGGCGCCTCCTGCACCAAGCCCAGGGCGGGCCGAGGCCAGAGCATGGGGACCCCGGTCGCCTTCGCCTGCCCGGCCCAGGGAAGGCCATGCTCAAGGAGTGGCCCCACGTCTAAGGGTCGGTGAGGAGTGGCGACCACAGGACCTGAAGACAGAGTGCTCCCCGAAACCCGCCTCCGCACGGTGCCTGCCCCTAGTAGGCTGGTGACCTTATTTCTGCTGCACCTTCAAAACTGGTCCCTGGCCGCATTTGATTCTCCACCTGGTGAGCCCGCTTCGTATTTGTGGCCATCGTTTAAGATGCAGCAGGAAGGGAGCCAGGAGGAGACCTGGCCTCTAGCTCCTGCTTCTGTCTCTTCCCCCAGCTCTGCCTTCCAGGGACACGGTCGCCCTCCAGAAGAGGAGGCCCAAGCAGGAGGCGGTAGGGACAGGAATTGAACGGCAAGCCACGTCCCAGAAGTTTTCAGTGTAAGAGACCTGTCGGGGGAGCTGGTTCCCATTTCCCCACATTCTGCTGCTCCAAGAAAGTGCAGCCGCTGCACCTTACCTTGGACAAGGGGTATCCCCTCAAGGCCGCCCCTCCTGACCCTGAACGTGGAGTAGCTCCTCTCAGCCCTCCTGTGCCCGCCCAGCCACCGCCTATTGGACATGGGTAAGCTCCTCTCAGCCACCGGCCCTGGCCTCAGGCGTGGGGTAGCTCCTCAGGGCCATGTCTCTTTGCGTGGTCAGTTGCTCCGGGGACGGCGTGTCTTGAGTCTGCACCACCAGGTAGGTATTGCGAGGGGACATCAGAGGGCAAACACACTGAAATCATAATCACAGAAATTAGTCAATCTGATCACATGGACCATAGCCGAATGTGGTCCACTGGAGAAGGGAATGGCAAACCACTTCAGTATACTTGCCTTGAGAACCCCATGAACAGTATCAAAGGGCAAAATAATATTATATACTGAATGAGGAAATCTCCAGGTCGGTAGGTGCCCAGTATGCTACTGGAGATCAGTGGGGAAGTAACTCTAGAAGGAATGAAAGGATGGAGCAAAAGCAAAACCAACACCCAGTTGTGGATGTGACCAGTGATAGAAGCAAGGTCTGATGCTGTAAGAGCAATATTGCATCGGAACCTGGAATGTTAGGTCCATGAATCAAGGCAAATTGGAAGTGGTCAAACAGGAGATGGAAAGAGGGAACATAGACATTCTAGGAATCAGTGAATTAAGATGGACTGGAATGGGTGAATTTAACTCAGATGACCATTAAATCTACTACTGTGGGCAGGAATCCCTTAGAAGAAATGGAGTAGCCATCATGGTCAACAAAAGAGTCCAAAATGCAGTACTTGGATGCAATCTTAAAAACGACAGAATGATTTCTGTTCGTTTCCAAGGCAAACCATTCAATATTACAGTAATCCAGGACTATGCCCCAATCAGTAACGGTGAAGAAGACGAAGTTGAATGGTTCTATGAAGACCTACAAGACCTTTTAGAACTAACAACCAAAAAAGATGTGCTTTTCATTATAGGGGACTGGAATGCAAATGTAGGAAGTCAAGAAACACCTGAAGTAACAGGCAAATTTGGCCTTGGAGCACAGAATGAAGCAGGACAAAGGCTAATAGATTTTGTCAAGAGAACGCACTGGTCATAGCAAAAACCCTCTTCCAACAAAACAAGAGAAGACTCTACAAATGGACATCACCAGATGGTCAACACCGAAATCAGATTGATTATATTCTTCGCAGCCAAAGATGGCTAACTCTATACAGTTAGCAAAAACAAGATCAGGAGCTGACTGTGGCTCAGATCATGAACTCCTTTTTGCCAAATTCAGACAGAAATAGAAGAAAGTAGGGAAAAGCTCTAGACCATTCAGATATGACCAAAATCAAATCCCTTATGATTATACAGTAGAAGTGAGAAATAGATTTAAGGGACTAGATCTCATAGATAGAGTTCCTGAGGAACTATGGACGGAGGTTCGTGACATTGTACAGGAGACAGGGACCATCCCCATGGAAAAGAAATGTAAAAAAAGCAAAATGCCTGTCGGAGGAGGCCTCACAAATAGCTGTGAAAGGAAGAGAAGTGAAAAGCAAAGGAGCAAAGGAAAGATATAAGCATCTGAATGCAGAGTTCCAAAGAATAGCAAGGAGAGATATGAAAGCCTTCCTCAGTGATCAATGCAAAGGAGAGGAAGAGGAAAACAACAGAATAGGAAAAGCAAGAGACCTTTTCAACAAAATTAGAGGTATCAAGGGAACGTTTCATGCAAAAATGGGCTTGATAAAGGACAGAAATGGTACGGACCTAACAGAAGCAGAAGATATTAAGAGGAGGTGGCAAGAATACACAGAAGAACTGTACAAAAAATATCTTCACAATGAAGATAAACATGATGGCGTGATCACTCACCTGGAGCCAGACATCTTAGAATGTGAAGTCAAGCGGGCCTTAGAGAGCATCACTACAAACAAAGCTAGTGGAGTTGATGGAATTCCAGTTGAGCTATTTCAAATCTTGAAAGATGATGCTGTGAAAGGGCTGCACTCAATAAGCCAACAAATTTGGAAAACTCAGCAGTGGCCACAGGACTGGAAAAGGTCACTCTTCATTCCAATCCTAAAGAAAGGCAATGTCAAAAAATGCTCAAACGACTGCACAATTGCACTCATCTCACAAGCTAGTACAAACATGCTCAAAATTCTCCAAACCAGGCTTCAGCAATATGTGAACCGTGAACTCACAGGTGTTCAAGCAGGTTTTAGAAAAGCCAGAGGCATCAGAGATCAGATTGCTAACATCCGCTGGATCATGGAGAAAGCAAGAGAGTTCCAGAAAAACATCTATTTCTGCTTCATTGACTATGCCAAAGCCTTTGACTGTGTGGATCACAATAAACTGTGGAAAATTCTGAAAGAGATGGGAATACCAGACCACCTGACCTGCCTTTTGAGAAACGTGTATGCAGGTCAGGAAGCAACAGTCAGAACTGGACATGGAACAACAGACTGGTTCCAATAGGAAAAGGAGTACGTCAAGGCTGTATATTGTCACCCTGCTTATTTAACTTATATGCAGAATACATCATGAGGAACGCTGAGTTGGAAGAAGCACAAGCTGGAATCAAGATTGCTGGGAGAAATATCAATAACCTGGGATACGCAGATGACACCACCCTTATGGCAGAAAGTGAAGAGGAACACAAAATCCTCTTGATGAAAGTGAAAGGGGAGAATGAAAAGGTTGACTTGCAGCTCAATATTCAGAAAACGAAGATCATGGCATCTGGTCCAATCACTTCATGTGAAATAGATGGGAAAACAGTGGAAGCAATGTCAGACTTTATTTTTTTGGGCTCCAAAATCACTGCAGATGCTGACAACAGCTATGAAATTAAAAGACTCTTACTCCTTGGAAGGAAAGTTATGACCAAACTTGACAGTATATTAAAAAGCAGAGATATCACTTTGTCAAATAAGATCCATCTAGTCAAGGTTATGGTTTTTCCCGTGGTCATGTATGGATGTGAGTGTTGGACTGTGAAGAAAGCTGATCACCGCAGAATTGATGCTTTTGAACTGTGGTGTTGGAGAAGATTCTTGAGAGTCCCTTTTACTTCAAGGAGACCCAACAAGTCCATCCTAAAGGAGATCAATCCTTTGTGGTCATTGAAGGGACTGATGCTAAAGCTGAAACTGCAATACTTTGGCCACCTCATGAGATGAGTTGACTCACTGGAAAAGACTCTGATGCTGGGAAAGGTTGGGGGATGGAGGAGAAGGGGACTACAGAGAATCAGATGGCTGGATGGCATCACCGACTCTGTGGACATGAGTTTGAGTGAACTCCGGGAGTTGGTGATGGACAGGGAGGCCTGGTGTGCTGTGATTCATGAGGTTGCGGAGAGTTGGACACGATTGAGCGACTGAACTGAACTGAAGTGAATCTACTTCATAGAGGTTATTTGTATTTCTTCCAGCAGTATTAATTCAAGCTTGTGAATCATCCAGATTGGCATTTCGCAACTTTTACACTATATAGAGGTTAATTAAGCAGGGTGGCAATATGCAGCCTTGGAACAATCTTTTCCTGATTTGGAAGCAACCTGTCGTTTCACATTCTATTGCTTCTTTTCCTAGATATAGATTTCTCAAGAGGTAGGTCAGGTGGTCTTGTTTTCCCACCATTTTATTATTATCATTATTAGTTAACAATTTGATGTGATCCACACAGTCACAGGCTTTGGCATAACAATGAAGCAGAAGTAGAGGTTTCTGTTTTTCTTGTTTTTGGAGATCTCTTGCTTTTCTGATGATTCTCATGGATGTTGGCAATTTGATCTTTCTTTTCCTACCCTTGTCTAAATCCAGCTTGAACATGTTGAAGTTCGTTGTTCATGTACTGTTGAATCTGGAAGGGAGAATTTTGAGCATTACTTTTCTACCATTTGACATGGGGGCAAATGTGTGGTAATGTGAACATTCTTTGGGATTGGACTGAAAACTGAACTTTTCCAGTCTTGGGGCAATTGCTGAGTTTTTCAAATTTGCCGGCATATTGAGAGTAGAACTTTCACAGAATCGTCTTTTAGCCTGTGAAATAATTTAACTGGAATTCCATCAGCTCCACTAGTTTTCTCCATATGATGCTTCATAAGAATTCAGTTCAGTTCAGTTCACTTCAGTCGCTCAGTCGTGTCTGACTCTCTGCGACCCCATGAATCACAGCACTCCAGGCCTCCCTGTCCATCACCAACTCCCGGAGTTCACTCAAACTCATGTCCAAAGAGTCGGCAATGCCATCCAACAATCTCATTCTCTGTCGTCCTCTTCTCCTCCAGCCCCCAACCTTTCCTAGCATCAGAGTCTTTTCGAGTGAGTCAACTCGTCCCATGAGATGGCCAAAATATTGCAGTTTCAGCTGTATCATCAGTCCTTCCAATGAACACCCAGGATTGATCTCCCTTAGAATGGACTAGTTGGATCTCCTTGCAGTACAAGGGACTCTCAAGAGTCTTCTCCAGTACCACAGTTCAAAAGCATCAATTCTTCGGCGATCAGCTTTCTTCACAGTCCAACTCCCACATCCATTCATAACCACGGGGAAAACCATAGCTTTGACTAGACAGAACTTTGTTGACAAAGTAATGTCTCTGCTTTTTAATATACTATCAAGGTTGGTCATAACTTTCCTTCCAAGGAGTAAGTGACTTTTAATTTCATGGCTGCAATCTTACTTGACTACATATTCCAAGGTGTCTGAGTCTAGGTGAATGATCTCACCATCGAGGTTATCTTTGTATTGAAGATCCTGTTTGTATAGTTTTTCTGTGTATTCGTGACACCTCTTTGATATATTCTGCTTCTATTAGGTCCATACCATGTCTGTTCTTTATTTTGACCATCTTGGCATGAAATGTTCCTTTTGTATCTTTAATTATCTTGAAGAGATCTCGTCTTTTCCATTCCAATTTTCCCCTCTATTTCTTTGCATCTTTCACTTTCTTATCTCTCCTTCCTTTTCTTTGGAACTCTGCACACACGAATATATCTGTCCTTTTCTCCTTTGTTTTAGCTTCTGTTCGTTTCTCAGTAATTTGTAAGTTATATCCAGACACCCATTTTGCCTTCTTGCATTTCTTTTTCTTGAGGATGGTCTTAATCACTGCCTTTTGTACAATTTCACAAACCTCTGTCTGTAGGTATTCAGGAACTCTATCAGATCTAACCCCTTGGATCTATTTGTCACTTTCCCTGTCTAATCATAAGGGATATGATTTAGGTCCTACCTGAATAGTCTAGTCGTTTCCCTACTATTTTAAATTTAAATCTGAATTTGGCAATAAGGAGTTCATGATCTGAGCCACAATAGATCCCAGTCTTATTTTTGCTGACTGTATATAGTTTCTCCATCTTTGGCTGCAAAGAAAAGAATCAATCTGGTTTCAGTTATGACCATCCGGTTATGTCCATGTATAGAGTCTTGCCTTGTGTTGCTGAAAATGAGTGCTTTCTGTGAGCAATGTGTTCCCTTGGCAAAGTTCTGTTTCTTTGGACTGGCTATATTTTGTCCTCCAAAGTCAAATTTGCCTGTTACACCAGGTATCTCTAGATTTCCTACTTTTGCATTCCATTCCCCTATGATGAAAAGGATATCTTTCATGGGTGTCAGTTCTAGAAGTTCTTGTAGGTCTTCACAAAGCTGTGGACCTAATCTTCCAGGTTCCTATGCAATATTACTCTTTACAGCATCAGAATTCATTTCATCACCAGTCACATCTGCAACTGGGTTCTGTTTTTACTCTGGCTCCCTGCCTTCATTCTTTCTTTCGTTTCCTCTCCACTGATCTGTCATAGCATATTTGTCAAAGACCAACCTTGGGAGTTCCTCTTTCTGTATGCTATATTTTGGATTGCATGCTGCTCATGGGTTTTTCAAGGCCGAAATACTGAAGCAGTTTTCCATTCCCTTCTCCAAGGACCATATTTTGTCAGAACCCTTCATTATGACCCATCCATCTTGGGTGGCCCTATATGCCTGGCTCATAATTTCACTGAGTTAGACAGGCTATGGACCAGGTGATCAGTTTGGTCAGTTTTCTGTGGTTATGATTTTCATTCTGTATTCCCTCTGATAAATAAAGATAAGAGGGTTGTGGAAGCTTCCTGATGGGAGAGACTAACTGAGAGGAAAACTGGTTCTTATTCAGATGGACAGGTCCATGTTCAGTTGAGTTCAGTTTTGTGTCTCAGTCATGCTCAAATCTTTGCATCCCCATAAACTACAGCATGTCAGTACTCCTTATCCTTCACTAACTCACTGAGTTTACTCAAACTCATGTCCAATGATTCGGTATGCTCTCCAGTTATAATTTGTTGCCCCTCCTCCTCCCACATTGTACCTTTCACAGCATCAGGGTCTTTTCCAATGAGTCAGTTCTTCACATCATCTGGAGAAAGTATTGAAGTTCACCTTTAGCCCCAGTCCTTGCAAGGAATATTCAGGACTGATATACTTTAGGATAGTCTGGTTGGATTTCTCCTAGCCATCCAAGAGACTCTCAAGAGACTTCTCCTACATCACAGTTCAAAAGCATTAATTTTCCTGCTCAGCTTTCTTTATAGTCCAACTCTCACATCCATACATAATTTCTGGATAAACAACATCTTTAACTAGATGCAAATTTCATGTAAAATTACTACACTAAATATTCATATCTGAAATAAGTACAGTTCATCGTTTCTAAGACAGAATGTATCCTGGTTTTCACGTGTGAAAGAACAAAAATCCCACCTTTCCATGTCCAAAATTCCTCAGCAGTTTTTCATACGTCAAATATAGAGAATTCATTACCTCATATCAGAGACTCTGTTTACAAATTTAAATATGTGAGCTATACAGTATTCCCTACTTCAGTTAGAAACATCTACATCTAGATGATGAAATATAAAATACAGAATACCATGCTTTGGGCAGTTTTCTTAGTTTATTTATTTTTAACTTAGGGATAATTACTTTACAGAATTTTGTTTTCTATTAAATCTTAGCTTTCACTTGAGAATACCGTACTTCATGCAAGAAAATATGTGCCTTGATTTTTATACATGAAATAACGTGCATTCCTTAATTTATGTAAGATTTTCTAGTACCCACATTTTATGCATGAGTTCCACATATTCTGTCTATGATGCTGGAAAGTCTAAAACCAGATTTTTAAAAGGGAAATAAAAACAATTACATATTTCATGTAACAAAAACTTTGCTCAGGTTTAGGTCTTGGAAATACTGAGAATTTCATATTTAATGTAG
Source organism: Moschus berezovskii (assembly GCF_049115385.1). Classification (NCBI taxonomy): domain Eukaryota; kingdom Metazoa; phylum Chordata; class Mammalia; order Artiodactyla; family Moschidae; genus Moschus; species Moschus berezovskii. The sequence goes on from NC_142489.1 coordinate 22,859,065, forward strand.
GAAACGGACACACAGATTTTCTAATGACATATTTACAGAATTTCAGAGCATCATGTAGTAAAATCTGCATTCAGAAATTCATAAGTGAACTCCATGTTTCACGGAGGTAAAAATGGCATCCAGATTTCCATATGTGAAATATGCAGATCTTATATTTCATGTGGGAACATCACAACCTAGAAATCCAAATTTTACTCTAGTGATTTACCTGTTTCCTGTAGAAATACTGGCACCCAGATTTTCAAAAGTAAATATAGATTTTTTTCATATATCATGTAGTGATATCTTCACCCAGCCTTTCAATATTTAATATCAGTTCAGTTCAGTTGGCCAGTCATGTCCGACTCTCCGCGACCCCATGAATCACAGCACGCCAGGCCTCCCTGTCCATCACCAACTCCCGGAGTACACTCAAACTCATGTCCACAGAGTCAGTGATGCCATCCAGCCATCTCATTCTCTGTCGTCCCCTTCTCCTCCATCCCCCAACCTTTCCCAGCATCAGAGTCTTTTCCAGTGAGTCAACTCGTCGCGTGAGGTGGCCAAAGTATTGCAGCTTCAGCTTTAGCATCAGTCCCTCCAATGAACATCCAGGATTGATTTCCTCTAGAATGGACTGGTTGGATCTCCTTGCAGTATAAGGGACTCTCAAGAGTCTTCTCCAACACCACAGTTCAAAAGCATCGATCTTCTGCGATCAGCTTTCTTCACAGTCCAACTCTCACATCCATACATGACCACGGGAAAAACCATTGCCTTGACTAGACGGACCTTGGTTGGCAAAGTAATGTCTCTGCTTTTTAAAATACTATCAAAGAGAATACTAAATTTAAGTAGGGAATTATGTGGCCACATTTTCTTACAGGAAACATAGATGCATGTACATGGCCTGTTTGGCACAGATCTAAACGAATCATGGAATATTGCAAAAATTATGTATGAAAATCTGACACAAATTTTCTTATGTGAATAACTGAGAATTCATATTCCATATTTGATTCTTGTCCCAAGTTTTTCGAATGCAAAATATACAGTATTCCATATTTCACGGAAGAAGGTCTTTCTTCAAATTCTCTTTGCTGAAATAAAAAGAAATTCATCGCTCAAGCGATTTTTCTATATGATACATAGAATTCCATATTTATTGTAGGGAAATAGATGCCTGATGTTAACACACAGTATTCCTTATTTCTTGAAGGAATGTTAGCACACAGATTTTCAAGTGATAAATATAAAAAATTCCACTACTCAAGTTGAAAATCGGTGACGGTAATTTAAAACGTGAAATAGAGACTTTCATATTCCCTGACTAGAACTCTGCATTCAGAATTTCATAACTGTAATATTAAAAATTGGATATTTCATTCAACAAAATCTTCATAGGTGGTACGCCAATAATTCTCATGTTGCAAACTTGGTCCCCAGATTTTCAAATATGAATTACAGAGACTTTCATAATTCATGTCTTAAAATCTGCACCTAGATTTTCATATGTGAAACTGAGAATTTCCTCTTTGCTGAAGGACTGTCTGCTGTCAAACTTCAACACAAGAAACAAAAAATTCGACAGTGTGCCCATAATCATATGTGAAATACATCACATAAGGACAAGCATACTCTGACTTTCACATTTGAAATGGAAATACTCCATATTATATGTAAACATATTTTCAGTAAAATTTGGGTGCCTGAGTAATTGAATCCCTCATAGTTTAAGAAGTAAAATATCCAAGCAGACTTTCATAAAAGAAATAGAGAGACGTCCATCATTCATAAAGAAGCATGTAATTTTTCTAAAGGCATATACAGAATTCCATATTTAAGGTTTGAAAATCTCCTCCTTATTGACAAATATGAAACCGAGTTGTTGCTATTTTTCAGTTGATCTGTCATATCCAACTCTGCAACACCGTGGACAGCAGTACTCCAGGGTTCCCTGACCTTCCGTGTCTCCAACACTTTGCACAGACTCATGTTTGTTGAATCGAGATATTACCGTCTCCTGAAAAATTTTCCACAATTTACTGTGATCCAGAGAGGCAAAGGCTTTGGCATAGTCATTAAAGCATAAATAGATGTTTTCTGGAACTCTCTTGTATTTTCAAAGATCCAGCGGATGTTTACACTTTGATCTCTGATTCCTTTGCCCTTTTCCAAAACCAGCTTGAATATCTGGAATTTCATGGTTCACATATTGTTGAAGCCTGCTTTGGAGAATTTTGAGCATTATTTTACCAGCACGTGAGATGAAGCTCTTTGTTAAGTAATTTGAGTATTCTTTGGCAATGCTTTTCTTTGCGATTGGAATGAAAACTGACTTTTTCCATTCCTTGGCCATTGCGGAGTTTTCCAAATTTGTTGGAGCAGCGAGTTGTGGCTGTGTGGCACCGGAGCAGCCAGCAGTCAAGAGGAGATATCCCACACCCAATGTAAGGAGCAGAGGTTGTGTTTTGCTGTAGGAGCAGGGAAGAGATACTCCCCGTCCAAAGGAAAAGAAACCCCAGTAAGATGGTAGGTGCTGAGAGAGGCATTTGAGGGCAGAAAGACTGAAACCACCATCATAGGAAGCTAACAAATCCATCACATGGACCACCACCTTGTCTAACTCAGTGAAACTAAGACATGCTGTGTAGGGCCACACATGAGAGGCAAACATACATATCCACTGGGAAACAACCTAGCTTTGCCTATATGGACCTTTGTTGACAAAGCGATGTCTCTGCTTCTCCGTACATTGTGTTTAGGTTTGTCATAGCTTTTCTTCCTGGGAGCAAGAGTCTTATATTTTCAGGGCTGTAATCTGTCCCCAGTCATTTTGGAGCCTATTCACTGTCTGTTACTGCTTTCATTTTTAACCTTTCTATTTGCAAAATTCTGCCTTTAGCCTTTGTTCTTCATCATTTTGTACCCCAAGTCCAAACTTGTCTGTTACTCCACGTATCGCTTGACTTCCTGTTTTAACGTCACAGTTAGCTAGGATGAAATGGACATCCCTTTTTGGTGTTAATTTTATAAAATCTTGGAGGTTTTCCTAAATCTATTAAAGTTCCCTGGTAGCTTTGATGATAAAGAATTGAAATAAAGAAACATGCATTCTTCATTTACAAAAATCTACACCAAGATTTTCATACAAAATTAGGGAATACCACAATAGCAATAGGAAATATAATCATCCTGCATTTCAAATGTGAATTATAGAGAATTCCAACTTTCAAATAGGACTGACACCTAGATTTTTATATGTGAAATTTAGAGAATCATATACGAAAATATGCACCAAGATACTTATATATGAAATATAGACAATTTATATTTTGTTTGAAAATATTGCCCTTGATTTTCATATCTGAAATACAGGAATTCCATATTTCAAGTGGTAAATCAACACCTGGACAATCAATAAATACAAAAATTTCGTATTACATGGAAGAAATTTATGTATCTAGATTTCATTTATTCATAATTTTTAGTATTTATTTATTTATTTACGGCTGCACTGAGTCTTCATTGCTGTTCAGAAAGTTTCTCTACTTGCAGCAATTGGGGACTACTCTTCATTGCAATGAGCTTGCTTCTCATGGCAGTGTCTTCTGTTCCGGCGCACAAGCTCTAGGGCTCTCAGGTTCAGCACTTGGGGGTACACAGGTTTATCTACTTTGCTAGTATGTGTGGTCTCCTCAGACCAAGGATCAAACCCATGTCCCCTGCACTGACAGGCAAATTCTTAAGCCACTGGATCACTGGTGAAGACCAACAGGCTTTTTTTTTTGGTACATTTTAAAAAACTTATTTATTTAATTGGGGGCTAATTGTAATATTGAGTGGGTTTTCCATACATTGACATGAATCAGCCATGTGTTTACAATTGTTCTTCATGTGGACATTCTTTCCACCCCACTCCCATGCCAAACCTCCAGGTCATCCCAGTGCACCAGCCCTGAGCATCTTGTCTCATGTATCGAACCCGGACTGATGATCTGTTTCACATATGATCATATACATGTTTCAATGATATTCTCTCAAATAAACCCACTCTCACCTTCTCCCACAGAGTCCTAAAAACTGTTCTATACATTTGTGTCTCTATTGCCGTCTCATCTGTAGTGTCATTGATATCATATTTTGAAATTTCGTTATATGCATTAGTGTAGCGTAGTGGTGTTTTTTGTTCTGATTTACTTCTATTTCTGTAATAGGCTTCAGTTTCATCTACCTCATTAGAACTGATTCAAATTAAATCTTTTTAATGACTGAATAATATTCCTTTGTCTATATGTACCAAAGATTTCTTATCCATTCTTCTGCCAGTGGACATCTAGGTTGCTTCCATATCCTGGCAATTATAAACAGTGCTGTAATGACCATTGGGGTACACATGTCTCTTTCAGTTCTGGTTTCCTTGGTGTGTATGTCAGGCAGTGGGATTGCTAGGTCATATGGTAGTACTGTTCCCAATTTTTTTACCTAATCTCCACAATGTTCTCCATAATGCGTATACTAGTTTGCTGATCCACCAACAGTGTAAGAGGGTTCTCCTTTCTCCACACCACTCCAGAATATCTTTTGTGTAGACTTTAAGGTAGCATCCATTCTGACCAGCATGAGGTGTTACCTCTTTGCTGGTGTCATACTTTTACACTTGGATGACCAGATTTCCTAGCGCCACTTGTTTAAGAGACCTTTACTTTTTTTTTTTTTTTCCATTGTAGATACTTGCCTCCCTTTTCAAAGAGAAGTTATCCATAGGTGTGTGGCTTCATTCCTGGGCTTTCTATTTGTTCCAATGATCTATATTTTATCTTTGTGCCAGTACCATGATGTGTTGATGATTACAGCTTTGTAGTATAGCCTGAAGTCAAGCAGGTTCATTCCTCCAGGTCCATTCTTCCTTCTCAAGATTGCCTTGGTTATTCGAGGTTTTTGGTATTTCCATACAAATTGTGACATTATTTGTTTATAGTTCTATGAAAAATACCTTTGGTAGCTTGATAGGGATTGCACTGAATCTATAGATTGCTTTAGGTGGTATACTCATTTTCACTATTTTGATACTTCCAATCCATAAACATGTTATATTTCTCCATCTATTTATGTCCTCTATGATTTCTTTCATCAGTGGGTTTTGTTTTGTTTTTTTTTTTTTTTTTTAGTTATATATATATATATATATATATATATATATATATATATATATATATATATGTCTTCTGTTTCTTTAGGTAGATTTATTTCTGAGTATTTTATTCTTTTTATTTCAATGGTGTATGAGAATGTTTCCTAAATTTGTCTTTCTGTTTTCTAATGTTAGTAAATAGGTATGCAGGGAATTTCTAGGTGTTAATTTTACATCCTGCAACTTTACTATATTTATTGCTTCAGTTTAGTTCAGTTCAGTTCAGTCACTCACTCGTGTTTGACTCCTTGGGTCCCCGTGAATCACAGCACTCCAGGCCTCCCTGTCCAACACCAACTCCCGGAGTTCACTCAAACTCATGTCCATCGAGTCGGTGATGCCATCCATCCATCTCATTCTCTGTCCTTCCCTTCTCCTCCCGCTCCCAATTCTTCCCAGCATCAGAGTCTTTTCCCTTGAGTCAACTGGTCGCATGCGTTGGCAAAGTATTGGAATTTCAGCTTTAGCATCAGTCCTTCCAATGAACACCCAGGATTGATCTCCTTTAGAATGGATGGTTGGATCTCCTTACTGTCCAAGGGACTATCAGCACTAGTCATTTTCTGGTGGAGTCTTTAGTGTTTTCTATGTAGAGGATCATGATATCGGCCAAGACTCACAGTTTTATTTCTTCTTTTCCAATAGAGATTCCATTTATTTCCTTTTCCTCTCTGGTTGCCTGGTTAAAACTTCTAAATCTGTGTTTAATAGTAGTGGTGAGAGTGGGCATTCTTGTCTTCTTCCTGACTTTAGGAGGATTACTTTCAATTTTTCACCATTGAGGATCATCTTTGCTGTTTGTCATATATAACTTTTATTATGTTGAGGTATGTTCCTTCTATTCATTCTTTCTGGAGTTTTTTTTTTTGTTTGTTTGTTTGTTTTGTTTTTTGTCATAAATGAATGTTGAATTTTGTCAAAGATTTTCTCTATATCTATTGAGATAATCATATGCGTTTTATCATTCAATTTGTTAACGTGGTGTATTACGTTGATTGATTTGCAGATATTAAAGAATCCTTGGATCCGTGAGATAAAGCCCACTTGGTCATGATGTATGATCTTTTTAAAATGCTGTTGGATTCTGTTTGTTAGGATTTTGTTAAGGATTTTTGCATCTATGTCCATCAGTGTTACTGGAGTGTAGTTTTCTTTTCTTGTGGCGTATTTGTCTGGTTTTGGGGTCAGGGTGACAGTGGCCTCATAGAATCAGTTTGGAAATTTCACTAACTCTGCAAATTTCCTGAAGAATTTGAGTAGAATAAGTGTTCAGTTCAGTTCAGTTCATTCGCTCAGTCGTGTTCGACTCTTTGGGACCCAATGAATCACAGCACGCCAGGCCTCCCTGTCCATCACCAACTCTCGGAGTTCACACAAACTCACCTCCATTAAGTGGGTGATGCCATTCAGCAATCTCATTCTTTGTCATCCCCTTTTCCTTGGCCCCCAATCCCTCCCAGCATCAGAGTATTTTCCAGTGAGTCAACTCTTCGCATGAGGTGGCCAAAGTACTGGAGTTTCAGCTTTAGGATCAGTCCTTCCAAAGCACACCCAGGACTGATCTCCTTTAGAATGGACTAGTTGGATCTCCTTACAGTCCAAGGGACTCTCAAGAGTCTTCTCCAACCCCACAGTTCAAAAGCATCAATTCTTCAGCGACCAGCTTTCTTCACAGTCTAATTCTCACATCCATACATGACAACTGGAAAAAGCATAGCCTTGACTAGGCAGACCTTGGATGGAAAAATACTCTCCCTGCTTTTTAATATGCTATCTAGGTACATCATAACTTTGCTCCCAAGGAGTAAACATTTTTTAATTTTATGACCGCAATCAGCATCCGCAGTGATTTTGAAGCCCAAAAAATGAAGTCCGACACTGTTTCCACTGTTTCCCCATCTATTTCCCATGAAGTGATGGAACCAGATGCCATGATCTTCGTTTTCTGAATGTTGAGGTTCAAGTCAACTTTTTCACTCTCCTCTTTCACTTTCATCAAGAGGCTTTGGAGTTCCTCTTCACTTTCTGCCATAAGTGTGGTGTCATCTGCACATCTGAGGTTGTTGATATTTCTCCCGGTAATCTTGATTTCAGTTTGTGCTTCTTCCAGCTTAGTGTTCCTCAGAATGTACTCTGCATATTATGTCGATAAGCAAGGTGACAATATACAACCTTGACGTACTCCTTTTCCTATTTGGAACCATTCTGTTTTTCCATGTCCAATTCTAACTGTTGCTTCCTGACCTGCATACTGATTTCTCAAGAGCCAGGTCACGTGGTCTGGTATTCCCATCTCTTTCAGAATTTTCCACAGTTTGTTGTGATCCACAGAGTCAAATGCTTTGGCATAGTCAATGAAAAATAAGTGTTAGCTCTTGTCAATTTTTTTTTTTTTTTAAAGAATTCAGCTCTTTAACCACCTGATTCTGGGCTTTTGTTTGCTGGAAGAATTATGACTACAGTTTATATTTCTGTGCTTGTGACATTTCTGTTAAGTGTTTCTATTTCCTTCTGCTTCAGTTTTGGAAAGTTATACTGCACTAAGAGTTTGTTCATTTCTTCACAGTTGTACATTTTATTGGCATATAGTTACTGATAGTAGTCTCTTATGATCCTTTGTATTTCTGCATTGTTTGCTGTAGTTTCTCCAGTTTCATTTCTAATTTTGTTGATTGATTTTTCTTCCTTTGTTTCTTGATGACTGTGGATAATGTTTTTTGTTGTTTTTTTTTTTCAATTTTATTTTTCGTCTCATTGAACCAGCTTTTATATTTGTTGATTTCTGCTATGTTCTCGTTTGTTTCTTTTGAATTTGCTTCTCTCCTAATTTTTATAATTTCTTTCCTTCTACTAGCCATGGCATTTTTCATTTCCTTCTCCAGGTGAGGAAACATCCCTGTTTATTTTGTCACCCTAACCTTGTGGGGCCAGGTGCAGCGGGAGAATAAACCAAAACCATCCTTTGTAGAATCCTGATACCCAAGCCAAGATTTAATAGACTAGTTCTGGAAGGCAGAGAGCCTGATGAACTACGAATGTAGGTTCGTGACATTGTACAGGACAGAGATCAATACCATCCCCAAGATAAAGAAATTTCAAAAATTTAAATGCATGTGGGGAGCGTGTACAAATAGTTCTGAAAAGACGGGAAGTAAAAAGCAAAGGTGAAAAGTAAATGTATACCCATTTGAATGCAGAGTTGCAAAGAATTGCTGGGAGAAATAAGATTGCCTTCCTCAGCGATCAATTCAAAGAAGGAGAGGTAAATATTAGAATGGGAAAGACTAGAGATCTCTTCAAGCAAATTAGAGAATCCAAGGAAATATTTTATGCAAAGATGGGCTAAATAAAAGACAGAAATGGTAGAGACCCATCAGAAGCAGAAGATAATAAGAAGAGGTGGCAAGAATACACAGAACTGTACAAAAAAGATATTGGAAATTGAAGTCAAGTGGGTCTCAGTAAGCATCACTATGATCAAAGCTAGTGGATGCGATGGAATTCCAGTTGAGCTATTTCAAATCCTGAAAGATGATGCTGTGAAAGTTCTACATTAAGTATGCCAGCAGATATGGAAAACCCAGTCATGGCCACAGGACTGTAAAAAGTCAGTTTTCATTCCAATCCCAAAGAGAGTCAATGCCAAACAATGCTGCTATCTATGGGGGGGAGGGGTATCAAAGAATCACCCCAAGGACATTATTTGGTGGCTGAACCACAAAACTCATCTCATTTTAAAAGCCTTTCCAAATTTCCACAGGATGTGTTTTCATTCATGCACAGACCCTTAAATGAGACCTTTCAGGCAGTGATGCCAGTATCCACACTACCCACTCTTCTTGCATTTTGTGGAGCCATCTGTGGCCAGCAACTTTAGAATGAAAAGTATTAGTGTCATTTATGAGTAGCAACACCCTCATTATAAACAATGCAATGTCGCTGGAGGTTTGCTCCATTCTTCCTGCCCTCAGGCTTCTCTCTTTAAGAATAGTACTCCAGTCTCACCCAATTGGCTGAAATTGCATCTGTTCACCTAGTCCTTAGGGATGCCACAACAAAATGGGTTCTCAAAAATATATGCATATTCACAGATTCCTATGCTGTGGCTAATGCCCGCCCCTGCCCCCCCCCCCCCGCGGTAAATTGATTTCACCTGCTCACTGCTCCTTTCTCCTGGGGGCTCACACATGCTTCTGCCACAATCACTAATACTCACACAAGATTCCTACTAAAGACAGGTAATTGCTTCCCTTAATTAATTTATTCTTGGTTCCTTGGAATCAATACATATCACTGACTGTGGTCAGTGAAACCACTCCAACTCTCAGAAAACTCAACAGTGGACACTTCAACAAAAAATTCTTTCATATTTTCAATGCAAAGGACTTTGCTTATTGAATGCCATAGCAAGCTTCTTAAAGAGATACTCCTAAAATTGATTCCAGAAATGGATAAAAAAGAAGCTCTTTGTCCTCATCTTGCTAAACTCTCACACCCTGAGTCTTCTTCCTCACATAGAAATTCTTCTATTCTCCCCAGATTCCACGTTGGGTGTTTTTTAGGCAATAATCAAGTTTTTATACTCTAAGACAATGTTCTAATTTGTCCTATGATTCTTCTTCCCCAGTCTGCTATAATTTTAGAATCACTTCACTAAGCACTATTTGGGAGCAACCTCAAAATGACAGAATGACCTTAGTTCATTTCCAAGGCAAACCATTCAAATTCACAGTAATGATAGTCTCTGCCCTGAATTCTGATCCTGAAGAAGTTCAGAGTCGTCAGTTCTGTGAAGACCAAGAACACCTCCTTGAATTAACAGCAAGTGAAAGATGTCCTTATCATCATAAGGGATTGGAATGCAAAAGGACAAAGTCAAGAGATACCTGGAATAGCAGGCAAGTTTGGCCTTGGAATAAAAGATGAAGCAGAACAAAGACTAATCAAACTCTGTTAAGAAAATGTAGTGATCAAAGCAAAGATCCTTTGACAACCACACAAGAGATGGCTTTACACATGGACATCAGCAAATGGTTCCTAATGGTATCAGCCTTACTATATAATCAAAGGGAGAAGTGTATAAGGTCAGGGGAAAAAAAAATCTGGAGCCCACTATGGATCAGATCATCAGTAACAATCTGCCAAATTCAGAAGGTCAGGTGCACCACTACTAGGCCTGCCAGGGACTAGAAAATCAAATCCTCTATGAATATGCAGTGCAGGTGGCAAAGAGATTCCAGGGTTTATATCTAGTAAACAGAGCACCTCAAAAACTAGGGAAGGAGGTGCAAACTACTGTACAGCAAACAGTGAGTGAAACAATGCCAAAGAAAAAGAAAAGCATGGAGGAAGATGTACAAATAGCTGAGGAAAGAAGAGCAGCAGAAAGCAAGTGGAAAAGGCAAAGGTACCCAAACAAAGTTCAGATTTCCAGAGAAGAGAAAGGAGATGTAAAGCACTCCTGCAGTACACAATGCAAAGATATATAAGAAATCAATAGAAGTGGAAAGACTAAAAAAATCTCTTAAAAAATCTGACTATATAAATGCAACATTTCATCCACAGGTGGGCTCAGTAAAGGACAGAAAGTTGAAAGGCCTAAAAGAAAGAAAAGAGATCAAGACAAGATGGAAAGAATGCAAAGAATTTTAGGACAAAAAGATCTTACTGCCCCAGATAACCAGGACACTGTGATGAATCCCACAGAGCCAGCCATTCTTGAATGTGAAGTCAAGTGGGTCTTACAAAGCACTGCTGTCAACAAAGCTAACGAAGGTGATGGAATTCTGTCAGTGCTGCATAAAATTCCAAATATTGATGCTATGAAAGTGTAACATTTAATATGTCAGCAAATGTGGAAAACTTAGCAGTGGCCACAGAACTAGAAAAAGGAAATTCTTACCCGAGTCCGCAAGAAAGACAGTACTAACGAATGATAAAAAAAACACTGCACAACTTCACTTGTCTTCTAACAGGTAAAGTTATGCTCAAAAATCCACTAAGCTTCTCTTCATCATTCCATGAACTGGGGAACTCCAGATGTTTAAGCTGGGTCAGACACATCAGAGGAATAAGAGTTGAAATGGTCACCATTTGCTGGATTTTAGAAGTCATAGAAGTACTAAATTTCGTTGATCACTCTCAGCAAATTTGGAAACTCAGCAGTGGCGACAGGAATGGAAATGGTCAACATTCATTTCAATTCCAAAGAAAGGCAGTGTCAAAGAATGCAGAAACTACCACGCAAATAGACACATCTCACATGCTAGTAAAGCAATGTTTAAAATTCTCTTAGCCAAGCTTCAGCAATATGTAAACCTTGAACTTCTAGATGTTCAAGCTGGTTTTAGAAGAGGTAGAGGAACCAGAGATCAAATTGCTAATATCTGCTTGTTCATCAAAAAAGAAAGAGACTTCAATAGAAACATCTATTTCTTCTTTATTGACTATACCAAAGCTTCTGACTGCGTGGATCACAATAAACTATGGAAAATTCCAAAGGGAATGGGAATACGAGGCCACCTGATCTGCCCCTTGAGAAATCTGTATGAGGGTCAGGAAGCAACATGTTAGAACGGACATGAAGAACAGTCTGCTTCCAAATGGGAAACGGGGTACATCAAGGCTGTATGTTGTCACCCTACTTATTTAACTTATAGGCAGAGTACATCATATGAAATGCTGGGCTAGAGGAAGCACAAGATGGAAGCAAGATTGCTGGGACATATTTCGCTAACCTCAGATATGTACATGACACCATCCTTTTGACAGAAAGTGAAGAAGAAGTAAAAGAGCCTCTTGATGAAAGTGAAAGAGGAGAGTGAAAAAGTTGGCTTAAAGCTAAACATTCTGAAAACTAAGATCATGGCACCCGGTCCTATAACTCCATGGCAAATAGAAGGGGAAAAATGGAAGTCATTGATGTATTTTATCTTTTTGGGCTCTAAAATCACTCCAGATGGTGACTTTGGCCATCAAATTAGAAAACAAATATTTCTTGTCAGAAAAGCTGTGTGAAAAAGAAAAGATACCAGTTCGCTCACAAACTTTGGTATAGTCAAGTCTGTGGTCTTTGCGGTATTCACATAGAGTTGATTGAGCAGGACCACAAAAGTGGCAGAATCCTGAAGAATTGATGCTTTTGAATTGTGGTATTGGAGAAGATTCTTGAGAGTTCCTTGGACAGCAAGGGGATCAAATTAGTCAATCGTCAAGGAAATCAGCACAAAATACCCATTGGATGAACTGCTAGTGAAGCTGAAGCTCTAATACTTTGTCTATCTAATGCAAAGAGCCAACTCATTGGAAAAGACCCCGATAATGAGAATTACTGAAGGTAGAAGGAGAAGGGTGTGACAAGAATGAGTGTGTTGGATGGCATCACTGCCAATGCAAAAGATATGAACTTGGGCAAGCTCCGGGAGATGGTGGTGCCTATTGAGGCTTGCCTGATGCAGTCCATGACATCACAAGGAGTCAGATATGACTTCCCACTAAACAACAAAAGGGAGCGTCCTAATTGCACTTTCATCTTTATCTCTCAAGATTTTCCAGCAGCACCTATAAAGGATAATATATTCTCTCCATTGTATATTGTTGCCTCCTTTGTCATAGATTAGGTAAGCATTTGTATAAGAGATTATTTCAGGGTCTTCTATCTGTTCCATGTTCCATTGGGCTGTATTCCTTTTTTTTTTTTTTTTGCAAGCTTCATGCTGTGTGGATGACTACAACTTTGAATTACAGACTGAAAGCAGGAAACCTGATTCCTCCAGTTCTGTTTATTTTTCTCATGATAACATGGCTATTCAAGGTCTTTTACATTTCCCAACAAGTTGTAAAAAAAAAAAAATTTATCTAGTTCTGTGAAAAATGTCATTGGTAATTTCAAAGCAATTGCTTTGAATATGTAAACTGCTCTTTGTTGCACAGCGATTTTCACAGTATTGATTCTCCAAGTCAAAGAGTATGTTATATTTATCCATTTATTTTGTCACCCTTGATTTATTTCCTCCATGTCTTATTCAATTCAGCACACAAATCTTTTCCCAGGTTTACTTTCGGGAATTTTATTCTTCTTGCAATGGTGACTGGGATTCCTTTCTTAATTTGTTTTTGATTTCAGTTTATAGGAATGCTAGAGATTGCTGTGTGTTAATTTTATAGCCAGACACTTCCCTGAATTCATGGAGTACTGCTAGTAATTATCTGGTTGTATGGTAGGATTCTCTGTGCATAGTATCATATCATCTGCAAACAGTGACAGTTTTACCTCTTATTTTCCTTTTCATTTGAAACTTTTTTTCCTTCTTCTTCCTATTCTCTGATTGCAGTAGCTAGGTGTCCCAAGACTGTGTTGAGTAACCATGGTGAATAAGAAGCATTTTTCTTTTATTCATGAATTAAGGGTCATGGTTTCAGAATTTTACTATAGAGAACACTGTTTGTGGTGAGTTTATCCATAAATGGCCTTTATTATGTTAAAGAAGATTCCCTTTATTCCCTCCTCCTCTACAGGTTTAATCATACCTAGGTGTTAAATTTTGTCAAAAGCTTTTTCTGAATCTATATCCTAAACAGATTCAACACCTCTTCTTGGAATACTTAGGTATCTTTCGGTTTGTGTGTTTGTTTGTTTTTCTTCCTTTGGCCACATGATATAAAGAGCTGACCCATTAGATAGTGTCCTGACGCTGGGAATGATTGAAGGTAAAGGAGAAGTGGGTAGCCAGTGATGGGATGGTTAGATAGCATCACTGATTCTATGGATGGAAATCTGAACAAATTGTGGTAGATAGTGAAGGGAAATCTGGCAGGCTAAAGTCCATGGGGTGACAAAGAGCCAGAGCTGACTTAATGACTGAATAGCAACAAATGTTCTCCTTCTGTTCTTGACAGTTGTAGCTTTTTTTTTTTTTTTTTACTACTTCATTTTCTATCCCACCTCACCCTATCTAGATTCTACTTATGTTATATCGGCTCCTTATCATGTTGAGATTCAGCCACATTTTGCTGTTTTTATTGCTACCCACATGGCCCAACATTTGTGTGATTTTAAACTCCACATGTTTCAGTGGTTTCCTAACCACCAGCATCCTGATATTTTCCTGACACACTGATGTTTCATTCTATTCTGTTCATCTCGGTCTCACATTGTGTGCATATGCCAATTTTCTATTTCCCTTGATTTTTCTTTGCTGTTAATGTATATAAGACATTCTTTTAAATTACTAATGAAGATTTTTTTTTCTTTGTTTTATACATTCTTATGTGATGACTATTTCATATTGACCTGTTTGATGTTCTTTGTTATGATATGTTCTCCAGTTGAAATAAACAATCAAATCATATGACTATTTCTGTTTATGATTTACTCACCGCTGTTCAGGATTAGAGGCCTCTGTTTGAAAAATACAGCCTAAATAATGAAACAAATAAGAAACAAAACTTAAACATATAAATCTTAATAAATTCTAGATATAAAAAGAAAATTATCTCCAAGAAAGGAGTATATTGTTTGCAAGTTAAAACTGCCAACTCTGTCTATTCATCCCTAGATCAGCCAAAAAATATCATCAGCTTCTTGGAAAAGCATATTTTTAAATGATGATTAAGGCAAATGGCAGACGAAACAATGGACAACAAATTAATCTGAAACATATACAAGCAACTCCTACAGCTCAATTACAGAAAAATAAATGACCCAATCAGAAATTGGGCCAAAGAACTGAGCCGACTTTTCTCCAAAGAAGACAAACAGATGGCGAACAAACATATGATGATGCTCATTATCAGAGATGCAAATGAAAACCACAATAAGGTACCATTCCATACCAGTCAAATTGACTTCTATCCAAAAGTCTACAAGCAATAAATTCTAGAGAGGTTGCAGAGAAAAGGGAAGCCTCTTACACTATTGGTGGAATGCAAGCTAGCACAGCAACTATGGAGAACAATGTGGCGATTCCTTAAAAGATAAAACTGCAATAGTACTGCCATATGACCCAGAATACACTGCCTGGCATACACACCGAGGAAACCAGAATTGAAAGAGACAGGTGTACCCCAATCTCCATTGCATCACTGTTTATCATAGACAGGGTATGCAAGCAACCTAGATGTTCATTCGTTGAAGACGAATGGATAAGAAAGCTGTGATGAATATACACACTGGAATATTCACTTCAATTCAGTTCAGTCGCTCAGTAGTGTCCGACTCTAGCACCCCATGAGTCTCAGCACGCCAGGCATCCCTGTCCATCACCAACTCCCAGAGTTTACACAAACTCATGTCCATCGAGTCGGTGATGCCATCCATCCATCTCATCCTCTGCCATCCCCTTCTCCTCCTACCCCCAATCTCTCCTAGCATCAGGGTGTTTTGCAATGAGCCAACTCTTCACAGGACGTACCCAAAATATTGACCCAGATTCAGCATCAGTCCTTTCAATAAACACTCAGAACTGATCTCCTTTAGGATGGACTGGTTGCATCTCCTTGCAATCCAAGGGACTCTCAAGAATCTTCTCCAACTACACAGTTCAAAAGCATCGATTCTTTGGTGTTCAGCTTTCTTCAAGTTCAACTCTCACATCCATACCTGACCACTGATAAAACCAGAGCTTTGACTGGACGGACCTTTGTTATCAAATTAATGTCTCTGTTTTTTTATATGCTGTCTAGGATGATCATCACTTTCCTTTCAAGGAGTAAGAGTCTTAACTTCATGCTACAATCACCATCTACAGTGATTTTTGGAAACCAAAAAAATAAAGTCTGACACTGTTTCCACTTTTTCCCCATCTATTTCCCATGAAGTGATGGGACCAGATGCCATGATCTTAGTTATTTGAATGTTGAGCTTTAAGCCAACTTTTTCACTCTTCTCTTTCACTTGCATCAAGAGGCTTTTTAGTTCCTCTTCACTTTTTGCCATAAGCGTGATGTCATCTGCATATCTGAGGTTATTGATATTTCTACCGGGAATCGTGATCCAAGATTGTGCTTTCCGACCAGGGTTTCTCATGATGTACTCTGAAGAACTTAAATAAGCAGGCTGACAATATATAGCCTTGATGTACTGTTTTTCGTATTTGGGACCAGTCTATTGTTCCAATAGTAGAATATTACTCAGCCATTAAAATCAGTTCTAAAGAGTGGGTGAAACCAGAGCCTTACTTAGAGAATGAAGCCAGAAAGAAAAACACCAATAGCGTATATGTATGCATATTTGTGGACTTTAGAAAAATGGTAATGGTAACCCTGTATGCGAGACAGCAAAAGAGACACAGATGTAAAGAACTGTCTTAGGACACTGTGGGAGAGGACGAGGGAGAGATGATATGGGAGAATGACATTGAAACATGTAAATTATCACATGTGAAAGAAATTTCCAGTCCATGTTCGATGCATGATACTGGGTGCTCAGGGCTGGTGCACTGAGGTGACACAGAGGGATGGAATGGGAAGGGAGGTAGGAGGGAGTTTAAGGATGGGGAACACATGTACACACATGGGAGATTCATGTCAATACCTAGCAAAACCAATACACTACTTTAAAGTAAAAAAAAAAAAGAGAGAAAATAAAACTGCAAATAAAAAAGGATTAGAACATATAAAAGCAAACAAACAAAACAAAATTCAGAATTCTACATCAGGAGTACTAAATAACAACAGACAGGGGCATTTCTACTTTAGAGAAATTGTGGTTAGAGTAAAAATATCTTTCACTTTCCTTTTCTTGGTGAATGGTATTTGCTCTTCTGTAGTGGGAATGTTTTCATCAGTATCCCTTAAATCAGAGTCCATAATTGCTCTTCAAGTGACTTATTGCTGAGGATTTCAAGGAGAAATGGAAAGAGGGAACAAAGATATATCAGAAGGAGTACAGAATCTAATATTAAGTGTAGAACAAATTGAACCACTTTGTATATAAATTTTTCAAAATTTTTTCTCACTTTGAATTAAGCCATTTGTTTCCAAGTCACTCACTGTTTAAGTTTTACCCATGGAAATGGGATCTTCTCCTCTCACATGAGGAGGCTTTCATGTGACCAAAGGAAATTATTTTCAGACTAGGGAACTTTTTAAAGAGATTAGCGGCCAGGGCTTGTAGATCTTGAAGGGTGCCTAATGAAAGAGACCTGGGTGGGGAACTGTAAAAGACAGATAGTCTGGACACAGTCTCCCCAGCTTGCCACGCTTCATCTCTCTTTAAGAATTGGTCTTTTTACTTACCGTACCCCTGAAATAGAGGCTACTTCTGATCTTTGGATCACTACATATGGGAAGAAAGCCTGCTAAGGAGCAAAATAACCAAGTGGTTGGTATTGAAAATACCTAAATATGAAAGAGCTTAACAGTTCCAAGGAAATGGTTTGATTACGAAGATTATGAGAAAAATAAAAATTACAAGACAGAGCTTTGCAGGCCCACATTCATTCCATAGTTCCACCTCAAGCAGTTTACATTTTATCTACTCTATGCAACATAATCTGAGGAAGAAATTGTTAAAATTTAGAGTTTGGCGGCTGCTAATCTGAAAATATCTTAAGTATTTAGAAGACATAGACATATAAGGGAAGTTGTTTTTTCAAGTCCAGAAAGTTATTAGTACGAGGTTTCCTCAGGAACTCTCCACTTGATGAAATTGTAGTACATTCTCAAGCTACTGTTATTCTCACATTTCCCTAAGGTTGGACAAGGGACTACACCAAGCAACCTGATACTCTGTGCAAGCCACTATTATCAGTATCATCATTTTCCATATTTTCATTGTATTGTTCTCATCAGCAGTCGGAGAAGACAATGACAACCCACTGCAGTACTCTTGCCTGGAAAATCCCATCGACAGAGGTGCCTGGTAGTCTGTAACCCATGCGGTCGTGAAGAGTCGACATGACTGAGCGAGTTCCATTTCGCTCTTCACTTTTATATATTGGAAAAGGAAATGTTCCAGTGTTCTTGCCTGGAAAATCGCTGGGGTGGAGTTGCCTGGTAGTTTGCCATCTATGGGGTCACACAGAGTCGGACACGACTAAAGTGACTTAGCAGCAGTAGCTCTAGTGCAACTGTTTCTGATCGTGATCAGTTTTGACAGATAAATTTCTTTTATATATTATTCTAGAGATATAAAATTCTAGCTGTGAATCTCTTTGATGAATGTCTTAACGATGAGCAATATTAAAGTTATCTGTCATGCTTGTGGAGAAGGCAATGGCAAGGCTCTATCTATGGCTATTCATCCGAAAGTTTCTGTGTTTAAATGTGTTAGGAATTTATAAGCTATATATATAGATGTGCTAAAGCACAATTTATACTATTTAAACCTTAGTCTAAAGAGAAGATAGAGTCAAAAATGGTGGTATTGAATATGAAGAATTCATATTAATGCATAGACTTTGGACAGACTACAGATACTGATATATTTGTGGAAGCTTCTTGGTGTCACTGGGAGCTTTTGAAGATTAAAATGAGTCTGATCTAGGCCTTCAAGTAATGACGAGGTTTCAGTAGGAGACATTCGGCAGTAGGAGACATTCAGAAAGAAGGGAAGGACACCTCTGGCAAAAGGAACATTGACAAGACCCTGAATGGGAAAATAATACAGCAAGGAGTTTAAGTGTACCTGAATGACAGATTTGCCTGTTACTCCAAGTGTTTCTTGACTTCCTACTTTTGCATTCCAGTCACCTCTAATGAAAAGGACATCTTTTTTTTTGGGTGTTCTAAAAGGTCTTGTAGGTCTTCATAGAACCGTTCAACTTTGGCTTTTTCAGTGTTACTGGTTGGGGCATAGGCTTGTATTACTCTAATATTAAATGCTTTGCCTTGGAAACAGAGATCATTCTGTCGTTTATGAGATTGCATCCAAGTATTGCATTTCAGACTCTTTTGTTGACCATGATAGCTACTTCATTTCTTTTAAGGGATTCCTAACCCACAGTAGTAGATATAATGGTCATCTGAGTTAAATTCACCCATTTTAGTCCTTTTGAGTTCACTGATTCCCAGAATGTCGATGTTCACACTTGCCATCTCCTGTTTGAACACTTCCAATTTGCCATGATTCATGGACCTAACATTCCAGGTACCTAAGCAACATTGCTCTTTACAGCACTGGATCTTGCTTCTATCACTAGTCACATCCACAAGACGGCTTTGTATTTGCTTTGGCTTCATCCCTTCAGTCTTTCTGGATTTATTTCTCCACTGATCTCCAGGAGTATATTGGGCACCTACCAACCTGGGGAATTCCTCATTCAGTATTCTATCATTGTGCCTTTTCATACTGTTCATGGGGTTCTCAAGGCAAGTATAGTGAAGTGGTTTGCCATTCCCTTCTGCAGTGAACCACACTGAGTTAGACAAGACTGTAGTCTGTGTGATCATATTGACAGGTTTTCTGTGATTATATTTTCAGTGTGTCTGCCTGCTGATGCCCTCTCGCATTACCTACCATCGTACTTCGGTTTCTCTTACCTTGGATGTGGGGTATCTCTTTACAGTCGCCCCAGCAAAGCACAGCCACTGCTCCTTACCTTGGACAAGGGGTATCTCTTAACTACCGCACCTCCTGACCTTGAACATGGAATAGCTCGTCTCGGCCCTTCTGCGCCTGCGCAGTCGCCACCACTTGGACATGGGGTTGCTCCTCTCAGCCACAACCCAGAGCTCGGGCGAGGGGTAGTTCCTCTTGGTTATGCTTCTGCGTGGTCCATCGCACAGCCGGCATCACTTCTGCATGGTCTGTCGTGCAGTTTTGCCAAGAGAACGCACTGGTCATAGCAAAAACCCTCTTTCAACAACATAAGAGAAGACTCTACACGTGGACATCACCAGATGGTGAACACTGAAATCAGATTGATTATATTCTTTGTAGCAAAAGATGGAGAAGCTTTATACAGTTAGCAAAAACAAGACCAGGAGCTGACTGTGGCTCAGATCATGAATGCCTTGTTGACAAATTCAGACTTAAATTGAACAAAATAGGGAAAACCACTAGACCATTCAGATATGACCTAAGTCAAATTCCTTATGATTATACAGACGAAGTGAAAAATAGATTTAAGGGACTAGATCTGATTGATAGAGAGCCTGACGAACTATAGACGGAAGTTCGTGACATTGTACAGAAGAGAGGGATCAAGATCATCCCCGCTGAAAAGAAATGCAGAAAAGCTAAATCACTGTCTGGTGAGGCCTTACAAATAGCTGTGAAAAGAGGAGAAGTGAAGAGCAAAGGAGAAAAGGAAACATATAAGCATCTGAATGCAGAGTTCCAAAGAATAGCAAGGAGAGATAAGAAAGCCTTGCTCAGTGACCAATGCAAAGAAATAGAGAAAAACAACAGAATAGGAAAGACTAGAGATATCTTCAAGAAAATTAGAGATACCAAGGGATCATTTCATGCAAAGATGGACTCGATAAAGAACAGAAATGGTATGGTATCGGTTCTTAATAGAAGCAGGAGAAATGGAGAAGTGGCAAGAACACAGAACTGTCCAAAAAAAAATCTTCCCGACCAAGATAATCATGATGGTGTGATCACTCATCTAGAGCCAGACATCTTGGACTGTGAAGTCAAATGGGCCTTAGAAAGCACCACTAGGAACAAAGCTATTGGAGGTGATGGAATTCCAGTTGAGCTGTTTCAAATCCTGAAAAAGGATGCTGTGACAGTGCTGCCCTCAATGTGCCAGCAAATTTGGAAAACTCAGCAGTGGCCACAGGACTGGCAAAGGTCTGTTTTCATACCAGTCCCAAAGAAAGGCAATGGCAAAGAATGCTCAAACAACCGCGCAATTGCACTCATCTCACACTCTAAAATCATGCTCAAAATATTCCAAGCCACTCTTCAGCAATACGTGAACCGTGAAGTCCCAGATGTTTAAGCTGGTTTTAGAAAAGGCAGAGGGACCAGAGATCAAATTGCCAGTGTCCCCTGTTTCATGGAAAAACCAAGATAGTTTCAAAAAAACATGTACTTATGCTTTATTGACCCATTTCTTTTTTCAGTCATTTGTCATTTAGGCATTGAACTTCATGAGCTGTTTTTGTAGTGTAAGGATTAATTATTTGTCAGTGACTTCGTTTCCTGTTATTTTCTCTGTTTCATAGGGTGCTTTTTCACATTGCTTATAGTCTACTACTGATCACTATAGTAAAAGCGGATATCAAACGAAGTCATAAGTAATCCTGTCAATCAAGTAATGAAGAAGTTGAAATTTGCGGTTTAAATATCAGAGGAAGCTGGTTCATCACCTGTAAGCAGTGTATGTGATGAGGGGAGAGACTTGATGAGACCTCAGTGGGAGAAAAATGGATTTCTTGATATCTACAACAAATAAGATATGTACAAGGATTGCCAAATTCTCATCAGAGCTTCTTCCACACTATTATGTCAATCAGACATCTAATGGTCTACTTTTCCATGGTCTTTCTTTATCTTCAACACTTCTCAGGAGCTTGGCTTCATTTACTGTTATTTTCTCCGTTTCAAAGGGTGCCTTTTCACATTTCTTTTAGGTTCCTTCATTGCACAAAAGCTTTTAACTTCAATTAGGTCACATATGTTTGTTTTAGTTTTATTTCCGTTTCTCTGGGAGGTGGGTCAGAGAGCATCTTGCTGTGACTTACGTCAAAGTGTGTCCTGCCTACGTTTTCCTCTAAGAGTTTTATAGTTTCTAGTCTTATATATGGATCTTTAATCCATTTTGAGTTTAGTTTTGCATATGTTGTTAGGAAGGGTTATGGTTTCCTTCTTTTACAACTGGTTGATGCCTTTTCCCTCAGCACCACTTGTTAAAGAGATTATTATTTCTCCATTGTATATTATTTCCTCCTTTGTCAAAATTAAGATGCCCATGGATGTGTGGATTTATGTCTAGGCTTTCTATTTTGTTCCACTGATCTAGATCTCTGTCTTTGTGCTACTGTCTTGATAACTGTAATTTTGTAGTATAGTCTGAAGTCAGGCAGGTTGATTACTCCATTTCATTCTTCTTTCTCAGGATTGCTTCTGCTTTTAGAGGTTTCCCTGTGTTTCTATATTTACTGTGAAAGTGTAAATACTGTGAAAATATTTGTTCTAGTTTTGTGAAGAATACTATTGCTTACTTGATAAGAGTTGCATTGAACCTATAGATTGCTTCGGTTTGTGTACTCATTTTCACTATATTATTTCTTCAAGTCCATCAACCTGGTATAATTCTCTATCTGTCTCATCTTTCTTTCATCATTGTTTTATAGTTTTCTTTATATGCGTATACCTGCAACATTTTGATATTCATCAATTAGCTCTAGTAATATTCTTGTGGTGTCCTTAGGGCTTTCTATGTAGAGGATCATGTCGTCTGCAAATAGTGAGAGTTACTTTTTTTTTTTTTTTTAACCAACCTGGATTACTTTTTATTTCATTTTCTTCTCTGACTGTTGTGTCTAGGATTTCCAAATCAATGTTGAATTGTTGTGGTGAGAGAACTTCGAAATCAATGTTGAATTGTTGTGGTGAGAGTGAGCACCCTTGGCTTGCTCTTGATTTTATAGGAAATCCTTTCAATTTTTCACCATTGAAGATACTGTTTGTCGTGGGTTTCTCATATATGACTTTTATTGTGTTGAGATATGTTCCTCTTGCACTTGCTTTGTGGAGAGTTATCCAACCAGTCCATTCTAAAGGAGATCAATCCTGGATGTTCATTGGAGGGACTGATGCTAAAGCTGAAACTGCAATACTTTGGCCACCTCATGCGACGAGTTGACTCACTGGAAAAGACTCTGATGCTGGGAAAAGTTGGGGGCGGGAGGAGAAGGGGACGACGGAGAATGGAATGGCTGGATGGCATCACCGACTCTTGGACATGAGTTTGAGTGTACTTCGGGAGTTGGTGATGGACAGGGAGGCCTGGCGTGCTGTAATTCATGGGGTCGCGGAGAGTCGGACACGACTGAACGACTGAACTGAACTGATCATAAGGAGGTGTTGACTTTTGTGAAAGACTTTCTCTGCATCTATTGAGATAATTATATTGTTTTTAATCTTTCAGTTTAATATGATGTATCAGATTGATTTGTAAATATTAAGGAATCCTTGCATCCCTGGGATGATGCCCACATGCTTCTAAGGTAATGATGTATGACCTTTTTATATGTTTTTGGATTCTGTTTGCTAGAAGTTGCAGGAAAATTTCTGCACCTATGTTTACAAATATGTTTAGTGACATTAGTCTGTAGTTTTCTTTCTTTTTTGCATCTTTGTCTGGTTTCGGTATTAGGGTGATGGTGGCCTCGGAGAATGAGTTGGGGGAGCTTATCAGCCTCTGCAATTTTCTGGAAGAGTTTGAGTTGGTTAAGGCTTTGTTCTTCCATAAACCATTTTTTGGTAAATTAAAAAAAAAAAAAAAAGTAGGATTCACCTGTGAAACCGTCTGGTCCTGGTCTTTTGATCGTTGAAAGATTCTTGATTACAAGTTTTATTTCCGTGATTCTGTTTCATCTATAAGATTTTCTACTTGCTCGTCCATTTATGGACAGGTATTCTTTCTAAGAATTTTTTTTCCATTTCTGCAACGTTGTCCATTTATGTGACATATAATTTCTCACAATAATCTCTTATGACCTTTGATATGTCTGTGTTTTCTGATGTGATTACTTTATTTTCATCTGCAATTTTATTATTTGGATTCTTCTCCACCACCCCAGCACCCTCTCTTTTTTTTTTTCTTTTTTCCTTGATCACTCTGGCTAATGCTTTGTCTTTGATTTATATTCTAAAAGAACCATATTTTAATTTTATTGAGCTTTGCCATAGTCACTATTGCTTCTTTTTCACTTATTTCTGCTCTGATTTTTATGATTCTATTCATTCTACTGGTGTTCTTTTTTTGTGTTTGCTTTAGATGTAAAGGTAGCCTCTTTCTTTGATGTTCATCTTCTTCCTTGAGGCAGATTTATATGCTATGAAACTCCATCTTAACATTGCTTGTTACTGAAACCCAAAGTTTTGGGTTGTCGTGTTTTAATTTTCTTTTTGTAATTTTATTTATTTTACGGAAGTTAATTAGTTTAGGTTATTGTATTGATTTTGCCATACCTTAACATGAATCTGCCCCACGTGTACATGTGTTTTTATTTTCCTTTGTTTGAATTTAAATTTGATTTCCTTTTTGATTTTTTCTGTGATCTGTTGCTTATTCAGATGTCTGTTATTTAGCCTCCATATGCTTGGAGATTTATTTAATTTTTCTTCTGTGTTTGACACCTATTCTTACTTCATTGTGATTGGAATAGATGCTCGAAATTCTTTCACTTTTCATTTCTTTCTTTTTTTTTTTTTTTGTTTGAATTTAGCAATGCTAGGTTTATGGACTGGGATTTGATCTTTCCAGAAGGCTGTTCCATGTGCACTTGAGGAAAGGTGTACCCATTACTAATGAGTGTAATGCCTATATATAGCAATTAGGTGTAACTAGACCATTGTGCTATTTAGCAAACCCTCAATATGTAAGGTAAATGCAATCAACTAGAAAAGGGGAAATTAACAGTAACACAATTATAATGGGGGCTTTTATATCCCACTCACACCTATGGACACTTCAACTGAAGAGAAAATTAGCAAATACTCATGAGCTGTAAATGTTCTTTTGTAGGTTGTCTGTTTTTACACTTATTGCAGTGCCTCAGGTACAGGAGGAGGAGGTACTCTAAAGTTGGCCATATTTAGAAGTGGCAGGAAGTTACCCAGCACAATTGGTAGAGTTGGAAAATTGATAGAAAAGTCCTAATACAAAGATGTGACTTCCAAGCTATTGCTATCTTCCATTTTTATGAGTCGAGAAGTACTCACCAAGAAAGTGAAATCCCTGATATGAGGGTATATGATCTCAAAATTGAAATATGCCTAAGAGAACAGTCTATATGCATAAAATTGAGTCCTGGCTCGAGCCTTATTAATTATACTAAGTGTTAGAAAATGTCTGATAGAACACATCCCCTGAAAGTCTCCCAGAACCTCCCCTAAATTACTATCTCCTGCATTTCTAAGCTATGGCATTGTACTTGGTATAGTATCATAGGCTGAGGCTTTAAGATTATAAAAGCTCGTTGAGGACAGAGACAACATTAATTTGTTACCTTTGTAAATATCTCCCAAAGGCCTGAAGCCAAGTCTGGCGCAGCTGCCACCACCCAAAAGGCCAGATGCTAACTCTGAAATCTGCCCTTAATTCTCCTCTCCAACTTCCCCCATCTTATCACCAACCAGTGGTGTCTTTTGTCCCTTGCCCTGGAAAGATTCTTTGTTCTTACAGTCTTCTTCATCATCCAGGGGTGACTACCCATTGTCTGTATTTCAAACTCTCTGCTGATTGAATGAACATAATTTAGGAATGGAAACCAGAGGCTGCAGACAGGCCAGTACAGAAGCTTCTGAAGTTACATAGTGGGAATCTGCACTGACATGTGGCTACGTTGAATGTTATTAGTGACTTGAATCCTATCAACTGGGTCATCTGGGAGATGAATATTTTCTCTGTGAAACTGTACAAAAGGATTTCTGTATGACTTCATTTGGGTGCAAGCCTTCTCTATAGTCTCCTATACATGGAACTGTTCCCTCCAAATATTCCCAGTTGAACATACCTTGGCCTGATGTGCACACAATCTCTCCTTTAGGCTTGGCTAAGACGGGGGGTTCAGAGGTCTTGTTGACCCAATTTCTCAAGTTGGTAGAGGACTTACAATCTACACTCTTTATCAATAACTGGTATGTGCCTTGAAGGGCTGCAGGTGTTAACAAAGAACTTGCCTGGAGCTGTGGTTTTGCTGCTCTAACGGCCCTTCTTAGAGCCGAGGAACATGTGATTATTCATAGGCCCTTCAGTTTGGACTGGTATTATTTATTTATTTATTTTTATCAGTTGTGCACTTTGCAAACTAGAATCGTGGTCTTTTGGGGTTCTCACAAATCCAGAGGACTGGCAGTAAGACTGGGGGCCATAGATGAGAACTTTTAAAAAGTGACTTCAACACACCTGGAAAACTCTCTGTGGGAAAGGCCCAGGTGGCTCCAACACATTGTGGGAGACCTTGTGATCCTCTAATCTCCCCAAAGGCTACTGCCGCCTATTGTCTTGGTTAACGGAGGTGTGATTACCATGATGTGCTTGCTTTGTGTCATCACTAAATCAATAGGCAGCAATGCCTTGGTCACTGCCCTTTGCAACGACCAGTCCTCATGATTGGTCAGGTCTTATCCTCGGGATTTAGAAGGAACTCAGTGGGAAGAATTAAAGGAGAGTTCTGTATGTTGTTGACCAGGTCATGCTGCCTTCCTGATGTGCTTACTTTCTTCTATCCCTTTCTCTAAATTATGCCCCTTCCATTGTTTCCTAGGAGATCTTACCCATTTAATAGAATGTTCATCCCAGCTGAATCTCTGAGGAAAGAGTGAAAACACTTAGGGAGCATTAGGAATCTTTGAGGATTATCAGTTGATGGGTAAGAGTGTTCTTTATCACTTTCCTTTCCCTGAGAACCTAAGTAAGTACGGTGAATTCTGCTAAGTCACTCAGTCCTGTCCAACTCTTTTTGACCCCATGGATTGTAGCCTGCCAAGCTTCCCCGTTCATCAGCAGCTCATAGAGCCTGCTCAAACCCATGCCCATCGAGTCAGTGATTCCATACGAGCATTTCATCTTCTGTCTTCGCTCTCTCCTCCAGCTTTCAATCTTTCTCAGCATCAGGATCTTTTCCAGTGAGTCAGTCCTTCACATCAGGTGGCCAACATATTCAAGTTCCAGTTTCAGAATCAGTCCTTCCAATCGATATTCAGGACTGATTTCCCTTAGAATTGACTTCTTTGATCTCCTTGCAGTCAAAGGGACTCTCAAGAGTTTTCTCCAACACCACATTTCAATAGCATTGATTCTTTGGAGGTCAAATTTCTTTCTAGTCCAATTCTCACTTCTACTTGACTCTGTACGTAGATTTGACTAGATCAACCTTTGTCTGCTTTATAATATGCTGTCTAGCCTGGTCATAACCTTTCTTCTAAGGAGAAAGTGTATTTTGATTTCCTGACCAGAATCACCATCTGCAGTGATTTTGGAGCCCCCTCCCCCAATAAAGTTTCTCACTGTTTCCATTCTTTCCCCATCTGTATGACATGAAGTAATGAGACCAGATGCCATGATTCTCATTTTGGATGTGGTGTTTTAAGATATCTTTTTCATTCTCTTTCACTTTCCTCAAGAAACTCTTTAGTTCTTTTGAAGTTCTGCCATGTCAATCGTGTCATCTGCATATCTGAGGTTACTGATATTTCTCCAGAAACCTTGATTGCAAACACTGTTTCATCCAGCGTGGCCTTTGGTATGATTAATTCTACATGTAAATTCAATAAAGAGGGTGACAATATACAGCTTTGACGTGCTCCTTTCCCAACTCCTAACCATTCTGTTCTTCCATGTCCTGTTCTAACTGTTGCTTCTAGACCTACATACAGTTTACGCAGGAGGTATATAACATGGTCTAGTAGTGCCATCTTTTGTCGAATTTCCCATTTTGCTATAATCTACCCAATCAAAATCTTTGGCATCGTCAAATAGGAGTAGGTGCTTTCCTGGTGTTTTCTTGCTTTTTCCATTCCCCAACAGGTGTTTGCAGTTTGATCTCGGGTTCGTCTGTCCTTTTTAAATCCAGGTTGAACATGTGGAAGCTCATGGTTCACATTCTGTTGAAGCCTGGTTGGGGAATTTTGAGCAGTACTTTGCGAGTGTGTGAAATATGTACAACTAAGCCGTAGCATGAACATTCTTTGGATTGCCTTTTTTGCAGTTGGAATGACAACTGACCTTTTCCAGTACTCTGGCCACAATTGAGTCTTCCAAATTTACTAGCATATGGATGGCAGCACATTCCTAGTATCATCTTTTAGAATTTGAAATATCTAAACTGAATTCCATCACTTCCACGAGCTTTGCTTGTAGTTAAGCTTCCTAAATCCCACGTGACTTCACATTCCATGATTTCTGACTTTAGGTGAGTGATCACAGCATTGTGCTTAACTGGATCATGAAGAACTTTTGTGTATCATTCATCTGTGTATTCTTGCCACCTCTTCTAAATAGCTTCTGCTTCTGTTACATCTGTACCGTTTCTGTCCTTTAATGTGCTCCTCTTTGAATGCAATTTTCCCTTGGTATCTCTGATTTATAGGAGGGATCTGAAGTCTTTCCCATTCTCTTTATTTCTTCTATTTATTGACATTGATAACCGAGGAAAGTTTTATCTCTCTTTGCTATTCTTTGGGACTCGGCATTCAAATGTATACAGTTTTCCTTTTCTTCTTTTCGTTTAGCTTGCCCCCTCTTCTCAGCTCTTTGTAAGGCCACGTCACTTTGCTTTTTGCATTTCTTTTTCATGGGGATGGTCTTGATCACTGCTTCCTGTACAATGCCACAAATCTCCACCCATAGGTCTTCAGGCACTCGATCAGATATAATCCCCGGATTCTGTTTACAACTTCCACTGTATAATCATAAGGGCTTTGATTTTACATGTGTAAAATATATTAATTCCCTGTTTCATGTAGGGAAATATTCACCCAGGCTTTCATCTAAGAAATACAGAGAACTCTTTATGGTATTAGGGAAATACATGAAATATAGCTGTTCAATGTTTGACTGTTTAGCACAGGTCTTAATTTCTGAATCATTGAAAATCCTCTATTTTAAGTTTACAAATCTGGGAAATGTTTTCATACGTGAATAATTGAGATTTCATATGAGAACCTTTCTCCCCAGCTTTTCAAATATGAAATATACAGAATTCCAAATCTCCTATCAGAAGACCTTCATTCAAAATTTCTTGATGGAAATACAGACAATTTCATAGCTCAAGCATGAAAATCTGTGGACAAATTCTATATGTCTAGTAGGAAAATTAGGGCAAGTTTTTCACATATTAAATAGACAGTATTCAGTATTTCATGAAGGAAAGACAACACAAAGATTTTCAAATGAGAAATATGAAAATAATCTCATATTTCATGTTAGAAAACCTGTGACCATGCTTTGATATGTGAAATGGACATTTTCATATCTCCTTTAAAAGAATCTGCATCCAGATTTTCATAGCTCTAACGTGAAAAATTCCAGATTTTATGCAGAAAATTCTGTGTCCATACTTTCATGTGTGATGTATAGAGAATTCCATGATTCAAATTGGAAAAACTGTCCCCAGATTTGTATATGTGAATAATAGAGAATTCTGTATTTCACCTACCGAAACCTGCATCTAGATTTTCATATGTGAAACTTAGAATTTCACCTTTTATGTAGGACTATCTCGTTTCAGATGTCTATGCTTGAAACAGAAAATACCTTCATCAAGAGGCTCCTTGGTTCCTATTGTTCTTCTGTCATTTGTGTGTTGTCACTGGGATAACTAAGGTTATTCGTATCTCCCGCATAAATTTTGTTTCCAGCTTGAGCTTCATCTAGGATTTTATTTTTCATGATGTTCTCAGAAACAGAAGTTAAATAAGTAGGGTAACAATCCATAGCTTTGACATAGTCCTTTCCCGATTTTGAGCCAGTTTATTGTCCCCTGTTTAGTTCTAACTGTTCCATCTTTACTAGCACGCACATTTCCCAGGAGACAGGTTACAAGTTCTGGTATTCTTATCGCTAGGAATTTTCCACAATTATTTTCCCTTTGTTTTAGTTTGAGTGTGATTCACAGTGTCCTAGTTATGAACAGAGACAATTAAGCAGATATAAATGATTGTATGGTATCCCCTTTCTTTTTCTATGATCCAAACATCAATTAATGTGTACCTCTTATGATTAAATCACTAACTACACATTTTGTTTCGTTTGTTTTGTATTTTAATTTTATATTTTGGTCATTGCTGCTATTGTGGTTTTCTCTCTTTTGCAAGTATTCAAGTAGGAACTGGTAATTTCTTGTGTTTGCATTCTTATTTTACAAGATTTAAGTTATGGTCATGGCAGTCTCTGACCTTTGACACCCACTGAATGGAGTTAAGATTTGAGATCCAAAATTAGACATCAGTGCTGTGGGAAAATGTCAGGAAAGTTAAAAAAAATAAAGCTAGATATATTCAAGTGCTGACTTTTTTGAGCTCAATTATGCTATTCTATTTTAAGTGGAAAGTTCTGAATTTCTTCATGCTGATGAAAATTCTTCATTAAGAGAAATTTCTAAGGGGGAAAGAAAAGCAGTAACAACAATAAAATGCACTTGATTGCATTTGGAAGTCAAAGTAGTACCAGTTATGTGTGTATGCATGCAAACTCCCACCAAACGGAGTAATTCATGTTAACTAATGTTTCATGTTTTGCTTTCAAGGATAAAAAAAAAAAAATAGAGCTTGCCAGGAAAAACAGAAGTTCGAAGAAGATAAAAATTTAGGTGGACGTGAAATGCAACTCTCTCAAAGAATGGATCACAAATACTACTTCTACACTGACAACAGTTCTCCCAGTGCATCCGATAAATACTAGCAGAAGACCCGAGTCACCAGAGTGTCCCTTGTGGGTTTCAGACATACCTGGGTGGAAAGGAAATAAGATGGAAGAAGGAAGGTAAGAGGAAGCAAGACAAAACCTGTGCCTTGGGGTGGGAGATGGAGAAGCAGGGAAGAGATTTCCGGAACGAGGCAAGACGTTTCACTAAAGTGTACATTACTTGGGCTGAAAGGAAGCAAGGAGGAACAGCTAATGAAATATAAATTGTATAGAGCAAGAGTCACACAGACAATGTGTGTCATGGCCCTATAGGCCCAAACTACAATGCAGCTCAACCAGTGTGCATGGGGTCTGGCAGCTGGAACACTGGATTTAGAGAGCCATCCTGGGAGAGGACTGCTGTTGACTATGTGGAGATGGCCTAATGGAACAGGTACGAGTAGATATGTAGCAGGGAATGCATTTTGAGTATTCCCAAACTGCCAAAGAGGCAGGACCTTACTGCTGATCACACTCCGGAGGTAGAGACACTTTTGTAGCCCCTCCTCTTCCTACCCGTTAACACCGACTGCAAGGCAATAGAGAAAGACCAGCCAGAAGTACCACTCATTCCAAATCTCTTATGCCCATGGCTGCTGACTCCTATTCATAATTGGCACCACCAGGGTTCCAGCATTCCAAATAGCTGTACTACTCCTGTGCTCACCAAGGCAGACCCCAGTGCTCCACAAGTGTCTCAGGGAAGACTTCTTTGGTGACCACAGGTGAAGGAAAGATGAAAATTACATCTTAGATCCAGGGACAGAGACATTAAGGAAGAGGACTGAAAATCTTCCAACGGGTTCAGCATGCCACAGATTAAATACACACTATTAATCACATAGACCCTGTATCTACAGAATAGATCAAAAGA
This sequence comes from Moschus berezovskii, assembly GCF_049115385.1. NCBI lineage: Eukaryota > Metazoa > Chordata > Mammalia > Artiodactyla > Moschidae > Moschus > Moschus berezovskii. Next base: position 22,890,644 of record NC_142489.1, read on the forward strand.
TGATAAGAGCTCAAGCAAAAGAAAATGACCATGCTCAGGCAGCGGTAAGAACGCACAGGAATTATAGCAGTTTTAAGTATGAGCAGTCCTTGGAGAGATACAGAGTCCAGTTTCCTCCATCGTTGGACAGCTTCCTAAAGAGGTATAGTTGTCCTCTGACTCATCTTGGGGACTAGGACACTGACAGATGAGACACTAGGAAATATGCAATATTCTTTTGATGCATTGCATTGTTGTGTTGTTGGTGCACTATTTTGCCCAGTTGTAGGCTTCTTTGTTATTACACATTGCTTTGGCCTTTTAAGATTATTTCAACCATATTTTTTATTTCTTGTATAGCTATTTCAACTTTTACTTTGGCTACCTATTTTCTATGCCTTTAGTTGCTGTTGCATCTCTTCCTTTTTAAAAGGTATGCATTTCTACATTAATTGTGATTTTCTGTTATTCTGTGGGGTCTGTATCTGATCTTGTCAGATTTGCTTTCTTTATTCTTCAGTTGACATTCTGCTCTGGTGTTGTTTTTTTGGCTTGAGATTTTTTCGATTGGTTCCCTTTATGAATCTGTTGTTTTTTCTGTTATGTTTATTGCTTGTGCTCCTTTTATTTATTTTTTTTCTTTTTGCCATTTACCTGTGTTACTTTTTTAAATCTCCTCAATCTCTTCCTATGGTATCCTGTTTCTCTGAGCATAAGATGGGTCTGATCTTCTCAGGTGTCATCATGGAAAACAGGATCATGGTACACCAGTGAAGTCCTGTCCAAAGTGAATATTAACTGTTGACAGTCTCCATGAAGGCCTCCTTCTTGATCTAAGATGCACTCCAACCAACGACCTGTGCAACCCAGGGCTGATGCCTCACACCACACAACAAGCAAGACAGAAATACAAACCAAATCATCAGCAGATACACTGGCTAATGTCAGACTAATCCCATCAGTACAGTTCCGTTCAGTCGCTCAGTCGTGTCCGACTCTCCGCGACCCCATGAATCACAGCATGCCAGGCCTCCCTGTCCATCACCAACTCCCGGAGTTCACACAAACTCATGTCCACAGAGTCGGTGATGCCATCCAGCCATCTCATTCTTGGTCGTCCCCTTCTCCTCCCGCCCCCAACCTTTCCCAGCGTCATAGTCTTTTCCAGTGTGTCAACTCGTCGCATGAGGTGGCCAGAGTATTGGAGTTTCAGCTTTAGCATCAGTCCTTCCAATGAACACTAATCCCATAGACACCTGCAAATGACATGAACAGACATGCTCCCACCATTAGTGAAAGAAATCTTAGCTGCAGACTCAAGAACATAGTTTCCAGTCTCTCCCACTCCAAAGTCCAAAATAGGCACTCAACCAACTTTATCGACTTGGAGTGAAGACGAGGAGCAATAACTATAACCCAGCAGTCTGAGAAGAAATGACCATTAACACAGAAAGCAGGGAAATATGAAGACAGATAAATATGTTGTGGGCAAAGAATGTGGTAAAAATTCAAAACACAATGAAAGAAAAAATGGGCAGGCTCCCTACAAAATACTTGGAAGTAATGATAGTAAAGGTGAGAAAAGCATTCCTGAGATAGAATGGAGAAAAGATGAGAAACATTTTTGAAGGGCCTAGAAAAACGAATAAGTAACAAAAAATAATTAACAGCGGACATTAATAAAAATGGACATTGGTCTCCTATAGGCTAATACACACTGTTGTACCTTTGAAGCCAACACAACTTTAGGAAGTAATTATCCTCCAATTAAAAAAATGAAATTTAAAAAGAAACACAACATTTCAATGGCAAGAGACCTGACAAAGTTAAATGATACGTATAGGACATTTCAACCAAACAGAAAAATATGCATTTTTCTAAAATGAAAATGAAATATCTCCAGGATATATCACAAACTGACTCTCAAATCAAGCCTCAGTAATTTTAAGGTAATGGTAATTGTATCATTTTTTTTTAAACCCACAATACTATGTTTTACATACCAGATATGGGGACAGAGACTGTAAAAATCACGAATCCATGTAGGCTAACAAATACACCTCTACATGGCCAAGAGATCACTGATGAAATCAGAGAGAAAATTTAAAAAAAATTGTAGAAGAAAATAATATTAAAAGCATGATTATCTAACAGTTGTGGAGCATGCTAAAGCAGTAAGAGAGTGAAGTTGATAAATACTACACATCTCAAGTAATTAACATAATATTAAATCTAAAGCATTTAGAGAAAGAAGAAAAAGCCGACAAAATTTCCCTAAGTGAATACAAGGGACAAAAATGATTAAAAAAAATCAGAGCAGAAATTAAAGAAAATACATGATGAAAAAAAAATATCTAAAATCAATATCTTTAAAAGGGGTCTCTTGGAGAGGATAGACAAAATAGATAAATCATGGTCCAGACTTATCAAGAAAAAAAGAGACAAACACTTAAATCAATCAAATTTGACATGACAAAGGATGATATTATAACGGATACCATAGAAATAACAAAGAATCGTAAAAGACTACAGCAAACACCTGTAAGTCAATAAAATTCAGGGTCTTGAATCCATGGATAAATGCTCAGAAATTCAACGAAGAAGAAACAGAGAATATTAACCAAACAATGGTAAGCACTAATATTGAAACTGTGATAAAAATTTTCCAATTGATAAAATTAATGCAGATGGCTTCACATGGAAATTTTACAAACCAGTCAGAAAACTGCCGACACATGGACTTCTGAAACACTTCTAAAATTCTAGAGTGGAAGAAACCCCCACAAACTCTCCTACAAGGTCACCATCACTCCAATGCCAACACCAACATAACAGAGAAAAGGAAAGTTAGACCTATATCACATAGATGAACAGAGGCAAATATCCTTAGCAAAATACAAGCAAAAAAATCCACCAATACCTTAAAAAGACTGAACAGAATTACTAAGTGAGGGTATATGACAGATACAGAAACATCTTCAGAAGCTTCATATCAATGGATCAGTTCAGTTCACTTCAGTCTCTCAGTCATATCCGACTCGTTGCGACGCTATGAATGAGAGCCCACTACGCTATCCTGTTCATCACAATGCTCGGAGTTCACCCAACTCATGTCCATGGAGTTGATGATGCCATCCAGCCATCTCATTCTCTGTCTCCCCTTATCCCCTGGACCCCAATCCCTCACAGTATCAGGGTATTTTTCTAAGAGTCAACTCTTCCCAGCAGGTGGCCAAAGTATTGGAGTTTCAGCTTCAGCATCAGTCCTTCCAATGAACATCCAGGACTGATCTTTAGAATGGACTGGGTGGATCTCCTTGCACTCCAAGGGACTCTCAGGAGGTGTCTCCAACACCACAGTTCAAAATCATCAATTCTCCGGCGATCAGTTTTCTTCACAGTCCAACTCTCACATCCATACATGACCACGGGAAAAAGCATAGCCTTGACTAGACAGACCTTGGTTGGCAAAGTAATGTCACTGCTTTTTAATATGATATCTACGTTGGTTAAAATTTTCCTTCCAAGAAGTAAGCGTCTTTTAATTTCATGACTGCAATCACAATCTTCAGTGATTATGGAGCCCCAAAAAATAAAGCCTGACACAGTTTCCACTGTTTCCCCATCTATTTCCCACGGAGTGATGGGACCAGATACTGTGATATTTTCTTTCTGAATGTTGAGCTTTAAGCCAACATTTTCATTCTCCTCTTTCACTTGCATCAAGAGGCTTTTTAGTTCTTCTTCACATTCTGCCATAAGGGTGCTGTCATCTGCATATCTGAGATTATTGATATTTCTGCTGGCAATCTTGATTCCAGCTTGTGCTTCTTACAGCCCTGCATTTCTCATACGTGTTCATCATATAAGTTAAATAAGCAGGGTGACAATATACAGACTTGACATACTCCTTTTCCTATTTGGAACCAGTCTATTCTTCCATGTCCAGTTCTGACTGTTTCTTCTTGACTTGCATATAGATTTTTCAAGAGACAGGTCTGGTATTCCAATTTCTTTCAGAATGTTCCACAGTATATTGTGATCCACACAGTCAAAGGCTTTGGCATAGTCAATAAATCAGAAACAGATATTTTTTTCTGGAACTCCCTTGCTCCTTTGATGATCCAGCTGATGTTGGAAATTTGATCTCTGGTTCCTCTGCCTTTTTATAAGCAGCTTGCACATCTGGAAGTTCACAGTTTACATTTTGCTGAAGCCTGGCTTGGAGAATTTTGAGGATTACTTTACTAGCGTGGGAGTTTCGTGCAATTGTGAGGTTGTTTGAGCATTCTTTGGCATTGCCTTTCTTTGGGATTAGGATGAAAACTGACATTTTCCAGTCCTGTGGCCACTGCTGAGTTTTCCAAGTTTCCTGGCATATGGAGTGCAGCACTTTTAAAACATCAAATTGCATTATTTGCAATAGCTCAACTGGAATTCATCACCTCAGCTAGCTTTGTTCATAGTGATCCTTTCTAAGACCCACTTGACTTCACATTCCAGGATGTCTGGCTCTAGGTGAGTGATCACACCATCGTAATTATCGGGGTCATAAAGACTTTTTTTGTACAGTTTTGTGTATTCTTGCCACCTCTTCATAATATCTTCTGCTTCTGTTAGGACCATACAATTTCTGTCCTTTATTGACCCCATCTTTGCATGAAATCTTCCCATGGGTTCTCTAATTTGCTTGAAGAGATTTCTAGTCTTTCCCATTCTATTGCTTTCCTCTCTTTCTTTACATTGGTCGCTGAGGAAGGCTTTCTTATCTCTCCTTGCTATTGTTTGGAACTTGTATTCAGATGCTTATATCTTTCATTTTCTGTTTTGCTTTTCACTTCTCTTCTTTTCACAGCTATTTGTAAGGCCTCATCAGACAACCATTTTGCTTTCTTTGCATTTCTTTTTCACGGGGATAGTTCATCCGACATTCTATCAGATCTAGTCCCTTAAATCTATTTCTCAATTCCACTGTATAAACATAACGGAGGTGATTTAGGTCATACCTGAATGGCCGAGAGGTTTTCCCTACTGTCTTCAATTTAAGTCTGAATTTGTCAATAATTATTTCAAGATCTGAGCCACAGTCAGCTCCTGGTCTTGTTTATGCTGACTGTATAGACCTTCTAAATCATTGGCTGCAAAGAATATAATCAATCTGATTTCAGTGCTGACTGTCTGGTGATGTCCATGTGTAGAGTCTTCTCTTGTGATGTTGGAAGAAGCTGTTTGCCTGTTTGCTATGACCAGTGCATTCTCTTGGCCAAACTCTATTGACCATTGCCCTGTTTCATTCTTTACTCCAAGGCCAAATATATCTGTTACTCCATATGTATCTTGACTTCCTACTTTTGCATTCCAATCCCCTATTGAAGGATTGAAACCATATGATCACCTCAATAGATGCTGAAAAATCTTTCATATATTCCAACAATCATTTGTGATAGAAACTCTCCAACAATTGAACATAGTAAAAACTACCGCAATTAATAAAACCACACAAATCAAAACTACAACGATGTATCACCTTGCACCATTCCAAATGGCCACCATTAAAAAAAAAAAAATCTGTAAAGCCCTGCTAGTCCAGGGGCTAAGACACCATGATCCCAATGCAGAGGTCCCAGGTTTGATCCCTGGTCCTGGAATTAGACTCCACATGCAGCGATTGAAGTTTGTTGCAGCCAAATAAAGAAGTAAATATATACGTGTATATATATATTTATATGATTGTATACGAATATATGAAGGAGAAGGTGTGGAGAAAGGAGAAACCCCCTGCCTATAACCCAATAATCCCACTGTTTTCCATACACTAAAAGGAAACCTTAAACAAAAAGTACATGTGTATGCCAGTAACCATTGTAAAACCATTTAGAGTAGCCAATAAAGGGAAGCAACCTCAGTGTCCATCAAACGAAGAATGGATAAAAAAGCTATAGTCCATATATAGGATGGAAAATTGCTCACCCATAAAAAGGGAGAAAGTTGGATTATTTGCAGGGTTGCAGATGAATCTAGAGCCTATTACACAGTGAAGGAATTAAAAAACAGAAAGATCAAAATTGCATATTAATATATATATAAGTGGAATTTAGAAAACAGATACTGAAGAACCCATTTGAAGGGTAGGAAGAGATGCAGTCATAGAAAACAGACTTCTGGACACAGTGTGGGAAGGAGAGAATGGAATGCATTGACAAATTGCACAGACATATGTAATATACCAAGTACGTAGTAGATAACTAGTGCTATGGAGAGTTCTAGTGGAGTGGGTTGTGGGGTAGGAGAGGAGGTACAAGAGGGAGATGGGAGGACCACTCAAAAGGGAGGCTCTGCTATATTTACTAATAATTGATTTATTTTGCTGGGCCGCAGAAATTAACACAACATTGTAAGTTAATTATGCTCCAAATTTTAATCAGTTTGTTTCAACTGAAGAAAGAAAATCAGTCCTTGGCCAACTTGTGAAAGTGACAAATAAAGTATCCAGGGCATGTCAAGTGAAATATGTACCCAAGACTGCTTTAGCATGTATAGACTTAGCAAAAACAAACAAACAAACTTAAAATGCAGAACTAAGTTAACCAAGGTCCGTCTAGTCAAGGCAATGGTTTTTCCCGTGGTCATGTATGGATGTGAGAGTTGGACTGTGAAGAAGGCTGATTGCCGAAGAATCGATGCTTTTGAACTGTGGTGTTGGAGAAGACTCTTGAGAGTCCCTTATACTGCAAGGAGATCCAACCAGTCCATTCTAAAGGAGATCAATCCTGGATGTTCATTGGAGGGACTGATGCTAAAGCTGAAACTGCAATATTTGGCCACCTCATGCGACGAGTTGACTCACTGGAAAAGACTCTGATGCTGGGAAAGGTTGGGGGCGGGAGGAGACGGGGACGACAGAGAATGAGATGGCTGCATGGCATCACCAACTCTGTGGACATGAGTTTGAGTGTACTCCGGGAGTTGGTGATGGGCAGGGAGGCCTGGCGTGCTGTGATTCATGGGGTCGCGGAGAGTCGGACACAACTGAGCGACTGAACTGAACTGAACTGAACTGAAGTTAGCCAGAATAAGTTCAGACTCTACACTTAGGTGTCCCTTCACTTCACTAATTTGTCATAAACGTAAAGAAGGGGTTCCTAAAATAAAGCAAACAAATGTGATATGTTTTCATAAAATGATGTCACCATTTTATGAATCCATGAACCCCTCAAGTTTTAATAAGTAATAGCAGACCTTTGACTTTCAGAACTATAGTAAGTAGGAATTAGTAAGCATAGGTTAAAACTGAGGTGCTGCCCAAGAATCCCTTATATCGCAATACTAAAATGTGTGCTTCTGCTGCTGCTAAGTCACTTCAGTCATGTCTGACTCTGTGTGACCCCATAGACAGAAGCCGACCAGGCTCCCCGGTCCCTGGGATTCTCCAGGCAAGAACACTGGAGTGGGTTGTCATTTCCTTCTCCAATGTGTGAAAGTGAAAAGTGAAAGGGAAGTCGTTCATTCGTATCTGACCCTTAGCGACCCCATGGGCTGCGGCCTACCAGGCTTCTCCATCCATGGGATCTTCTAGGCAAGAATGCTGGAGTGGCTTGTGTGTGCTCCGAGATTGTGTGCTACTGACTGGGAAAAATGCATAGCCTAAAAGTGGAGAATTATGTTTTCTTTAGCAGGACTTTCATCCTAAGAAGGATTTCATCATGAGGAGTAACTTCTCAAGTATTGCAAAAAGACTGCTATGAACAAGGATAGATGGAGCCAGATTTTACAAAAGTTTTGGTACAATGATCAGGTATGGAGAATGTCCAAATATTATGGTTAATGAAGAAACACTGGACACCACAAGTGAATGGATTGAGATATTTTGTACTTATGCGAATATGCAAAAATCTGGGCTCCTTGAAATAATTCCTTTGATAAACACCTTAAGTAGGGCTAGTATCTATTCTTTCAGTCTGGAATCAGTCCTTCAGGCAACACTGCAGCTGCAGTAACTAAGGACTTGATCATTTCAGTACAGTTCAGTTCAATTCAGTCGCTCACTCTTGTCCAACTCTTTGCGACAACATGAATCACAGCATGCCAGGCCTCCGTGTTCATCACCAACTCCCGGAGTTCACTCAAACTCATGTCCACCAAGTCGGTGATGCCATCCAGCCATCTCATTCTCTGTCACCCTCGTTTCCTCCTGCCCCCAATCTCTCCCAGCATCAGAGTCTTTTCCAGTGAGTAAACTCGTTGCATGAGGTGACCAAAATATTAGAGTTTCAGCTTTAGCATCAGTCCTTCCTATGAATACCCAGGATTGATCTCCTTTAGAATGGACTGGTTGGATCTCCTAGCAGTCCAAGGGGCTCTCAAGTGTCTTCTCCAACACCACAATTCAAAAGCATCAATTCTTCGGCGATCAGCATTCTTCACAATCCAACTCTCTTGATGCAAGTCCTCAATTGCAAGGACATACCGGAAATTGTATACCTCCTGCAAAACCCATCAGTTTAGTTCTGTTCATTCGCTCAGTCGTGTCCGACTCTTTTCGACCCCATGAATCACAGTATGCCAGGTCTCTTTGTCCATCACCAACTGCCGGAGTTCCCTCAAACTCATGTCCATCGAGTCAGTGATGCCATCCTGCCTTCTCATTCTCTGTCGTCCCCGTCTCCTCCCACCCCCAATCCCTTCTAACATCAGACTCTTTTCCAGTGAGTCAGCTCATCGCATGAGGTGGCCAAAGTATTGGAGTTTCAGTTTTAGCATCAGTCCTTCCAATTAACACCCAGGATTGATCTCCTTTAGAATATATACTGCTACCTATATACAGCAAGATAATATACGTAAACTTTCCACATATACATATGCAAGTATATGTTTAGCTATATATATATGGCTGTCTAGGTTGCACTAGTAGTAAGTATACTGCCTTTTAATGCAGAAGTCATAAGAGATGCAGGTTCGATCAAAGTGTTGGGAAGATCTCCTGGAACTAAGCGTGAAAACCAAGTCCTGTTTCCTCACCTTGAGAATTCAGTGGATTGAGAATACATGATGGGAAACAGTCTGTGTGATGCAGAGTGTCAGACAGGTGTGTAGTGACTTAACACATGAAATATCACTAAATAAGTGTTGCTTAAATATATATATATATATGTACACACATTACAATACAATATGCACTATAATATATGTAAAAAATTATGCTAATAATGTATAATAGTATATATTATATATCATTAATATATATTATATATGATATAATAGTATAATATAATATATGTGTGTGTGTGTACATGTATTGTACACCTGCTTCTTTCATTCACAACGAATGATATGCTCAGCAAAAAATCAGTATCAGTTCAGTTCAATTCAGTCGCTCAGTCGTGTCCGACTCTCCACGACCCCATGAATCACAGCACGCCAGGCCTCCCTGTCCATCACCAACTCCCGGAGTACACTCAAACTCATGTCCACAGATTCGGTGATGTATCCAGCCATCTCATTCTCTGTCATCCCCTTCTCCTCCCGCCCCCAAACTTGCCCAGCATCAGAGTCTTTTCCAGTGAGTCAACTCGTCGCATGAGGTGGCCAAAGTATTGCAGTTTCAGCTTTAGTATCAGTCCCTCGAATGAACATCCAGGATTGATCTCCTTCAGAATGGACTGGTTGGATCTCCTTGCAGTATAAGGGACTCTCAAGAGTCTTCTCCAACACCACAGTTCAAAGGCATTGATTCTTCGGCGATCAGCTTTCTACACAGTCCAACTCTCACATCCATACATGACCACGGGAAAAACCATTGCCTTGACTAGACAGACCTTGGTTGGCAAAGTAATATCTCTGCTTTTTAAGATACTATCAAGGTTGGTCATAACTTCCTTCCAAGGAGCAAGCATCTTTTAATTTCATGGCTGCAATCAGCATCTGCAGTGATTTTGGAGCCCAAGACAATAAAGTCTGACACTGATTCCACTGTTTTTCCATCTATTTCCCATGAAGTGATGGGACCAGATACCATGATCTTTGTTTTCTGAATGTTGAGCTTCAAGCCAACATTTTCACTCTCCAGTTTCACTTTCATCAAGAGGATTTTGAGTTCCTCTTCACTTTCTGCCATAAGGGTAGTGTCATCTGCATATATGAGGTTATTGATATTTCTCCCGGCAATCTTGATTCCAGCTTGTGCTTCTTCCAACCCAGCGTTCCTCATGATGTATTCTGCATATAATTTAAATAAGCAAGGTGACAATATACAACCTTGATGTACACCTTTTCCTATTTGGAACCAGTCTGTTTTTCCATGTCCAATTCTAACTGTTGCTTCCTGACCTGCATACAGGTTTCTCAAGAGGCAGGTCAGGTGGTCTGGGATTCCCATCTCTTTTAGAATGTTCCACAGTTTATTGTGATCCACGCAGTCAAAGGCTTTGGCATAGTCAATGAAGCAGAAATAGATATTTTTCTGGAACTCTCTTGCTTTCTCCATGATCCAGCGGATGTTGGCAATTTGATCTCTGGTGCCTCTGCCTTTTCTAAAACCTACTTGAACATCTGGGAGTTCATGGTTCACATATTGCTGAAGCCTGGCTTGGAGAATTTTGAGCATGACTTTACTAGCGTGTGAGATGAGTGCACTTGTGCGGTAGTTTGAGCATTCTTTGGCATTCCCTTTCTTTGGGATTGGAATGAAGACTGACCTCTTCCAGTCCTGTGGCCTCAGTCCTGTGCTGAGTTTTCCATATCTGCTGGCATATTGAGTGTAGCCCTTTAACAGCATCATCTTTCAAGACTTAAAATAGCTCAACTAGAATTCCATCACCTCCACTAGCTTTGTTCGTAGTGATGCTTTCTAAGGCCCACTTGACTTCACATTCCAAGATGTCTGGCTCTAGGTCAGTGATCACGTTATCGTGAGTATCTTGGTCATGAAGATCTTTTTTGTACAGTTCTTCTGTGTATTCCTGACACCTCTTCTTAATAACTTCTGCTTCTGTTAGGTCCATACCATTTCTGTCCTTAATCGAGCCCATCTTTGCATGAAATGTTCCCTTGGAATCTCTAATTTTCTTGAAGAGTTCTCTTGTTTTTCCTATTCTGTTTTTTCTCTATTTCTTTGCATTGATCACTGAGGAAGGCTTTCTTATCTCTCCTTGCTATTCTTTGGAACTCTGCATTCAGATGCTTATATCCTTCCTTTTCTCCTTTGCTTTTCGCCTCTCTTCTTTTCACAGCTATTTGTAAGGCCTCCTCAGACAGCCAATTCGCTCTTTTGCATTTCTTTTCCATGGGGATGGTCTTGGTCCCTGTCTCCTGTACAATGTCACGAACCTCCGTCTAGAGTTCATCAGGCACTCTATCAATCTGATCTAGTCCCTTAAATCTATTTCTCACTTCCACTGTATAATCATAAGGGATTTGATTGAGGTCATATCTGAATGGTCTAGTGGTTTTCCTTACTTTCTTCAATTTACGTCTGAATTTGGCAATACGGAGTTCATGATCTGAGCCACAGTCATCTTCTGGTCTTGTTTTCGTTAACTGTATACAGCTTCTCCATCTTTGATTGCAAAGAATATAATCACTCTGATTTCGGTGTTGACCATCTGGTGATGTCCATGTGTAGAGTCTTGTGTTGTGTTGTTGGAAGAGGGTGTTTGCTGTGACCAGTGCACTTTCTTGGCAAAACTTTATAAGCCTTTGCCCTGCTTCATTCCGTGCTCCAAGGCCAAATTTGCCTGTTACTCCAGGTGTTTCTTGACTTCCTACTTTTGCATTCCAGTCCCCTATAATGAAAAGGACATCTTTTTTGGGTGTTAGTTCTAAAAGGTATTGTAGGTCTTCATAGAACCAATTAACTTCGGCTTCTTCAGCATTACTGTTTGGGGCATAGGCCTGGATTACTGTAATACTGAATGGTTTGCCTTGGAAACATACAGAAATCATTCTGTCGTTTTTAAGATTGCATTCAAGTACTGCATTTCGGACTCTTTTGTTGACCATGATGGCTACTCCATTTCATCTAAGGGATTCCTGCCCACAGTAGTAGATATAATGGTCATCCACTTTTTAAGCCAACTTAAAGTTTAAAGCTCATCATTCAGAAAACTAAGATCAAGGAATCCAGTTCCATCACTTCAAGGCAAATAGATGGGAAAACAGTGGAAATAGTGGCTGACTTTAATTTTCTAGGCTCCAAAATCACTGCGGATGGTGATTGCAGCCGTGAAATTAAAAGACACTTACTCCTTGGAAGGATGTTATGACTAAACTACACAGCATATTAAAAAGCAGAGACATTACTTTGCTAAAAAAAAAAAATCCGTTAATCAAGGCTATGGTTTTTCCAGTGATCATGTATGGATGTGAGAGTTGGATTATAAAGAAAGTTGAGTGCAGAAGAACTGATGCTTTTGAACTGTGGTGTTGGAGAAAACACTTGAGAGTCCCTTGGACTGCAAGGAGATCCAACCAGTCCTTCTTAAAGGAGATCAGTCCTGGGTGTTCATTGGAAGGACTGATGTTGAAGCTGAAACTCCAATACTTTGGCCACATGATATGAAGAGCTAGCTGATTTGAAAAGATTCTGTGCTGGGAAAGATTGAGGGCAGGAGGAGAAGGGGATGACAGAGTATATGATGGTTGGATGGTATCATTAACTCAATGCACATGGGTTTGGGTGAACTCCGGGAGCTGGTGATGGACAAGGAGGTCTGGTGTGCTGTGGTTCATGGTGTCGCAAAGAGTCGGACATGACTGAGCGCCTGAACTGAATTGATACAGTTTATACATATACATATATATATATTTATATAAATTTATGTTATATATAATATATACGCTATGAAATATAAATATATATATTATAAAATATATTAAAATTTTATGTTAGATAAACTGTCTATGTTATATAAAGTTATGTTATTTATAATATATGTGATAAAATATGTTATATATAATCTATTAACAGTTTATATATATGTTAATAAGTGATATTTGTTTTCCTTTTTCTATTTTATTTCATTATATTGGACTCTTTTTCAATCCATCCACCTCTCTACAAATGACCCGATTTCATTCCTTTTTTGATTGGGTAATGTTCTATTTTATATATATACCAAATTATCTTTATTCATTTCTTTGTAAATGGACATTTTTGTTGCTTTAGAATTCTGCTGTTGTAAATCCTGGAGCCATCAATACTGTTGCTATGCATCTTATGTAATTATGGTGTTCTTTAGGTAAATCCCAACAATCCCAGCAGTGGAATTGCTAGATCATATAGTTTCTTCATTCCTAGATTTTTAAAGACTTTTCATACTGATATGCATACATAGTGGCTGTATCAATGTATATTCCTTCTAGCAGGACTGGAAAGAAAACGAAAGTGGACGTCACAATGCCATGTCCAAATCTTTGTGACAGACTGGGATTCTCTAGTCCAGAATGCTTCTTCTGAGTAATCTGAGTTCCTAAATTCAGAATCTGAATTAAAATATTCAGGGCAATTCCCTTCTCCAGGGGAATTTTCATAACCACGGGATTGAATCCAAGTCTCCTGCATTACTGCTGGATTCTTTCCATTCAAGCCACTTGGGAGGGTTACCTTTTCTCCACACCCTCTGAAAAATTTATTTATTTGTAGATTTTTGTTGCTCTTGTTGTTGCTGATAAGGGTCACTCAGGCCAGTGTTAGGTGCTATCTCATTGAAGGTTTTGTTTCCCTTTTTCTAATAGTGATGTTGAGCATCTTCTCTTATGATACTGAAAACCTGCTAGTCTTCTTGGGAGTAACGTCTATTTCCTCTAGGTCCATTTTTTTCCAATGGGGTTGTTAGTTTCTCTGCTATTCAGCCACGTGTGCTATTTGCTTATTTTGGAGTTTAATCTGTTTCCATTTCCTTCATTTGCAAATGTTTTCTCCCACAATGAAAATTGTTTTCTGTCTTGCTTATGGTGTTGCTGTGTAAAAGTTATTAAGTTTAATTAAGTCCTACTTGGTTATTCTTAACTTTATCTTCATTGATTTAGGAGCTAGATTTAAAAAGAAAAAAAAATCATTCTCCATTTTATGTCAAAATGTGTTCTACCTATGATTTCCTCTAATAATATAGATTTAGAGTGAGTGATCTTATATTTAGGTATTTATCCAGTCTGAGTTTATCTTCTTACATGATGTTAAGGAGTGACTAAAGGTGATCCACTGAAGAAATGAATGGCAAAACACTCAAATACAGCCATGAATTAACTCTATAAAAAGGCAAAAATATATTACCCTGAAAGGTGTCTCTCCCGGTGCAGAAGCTGTCCAAAATGCTACTGGTGAAGAGGAGAGGGCGATTTCTAATGGCTGTAGGAAACATAAAGTGGTGAGATGAAAGAGGAAATGAAGCTCAGTTATGGATATATCTGATGATGAAAGTAAAATCTGATGTGCAAAGAACAATAATGCATAAGAACACGGAAAGATAGGCCCTTAAATCAAGGTAAATTGGATGGGGTCAAATGGGAGAAAGCAAGAATAAACATCAACTAGGATTCATGGAACTAAAATGGAGAGGAATGGGTGAATTTAATTCAGATGACTATTTTGTCTATTACAGTGGGCAAGAGTCTCATAGGAGTAAAGGAGTAGTAATCATAATCAACGAAAGAGTCTTAAATGAAGTGTTTGGGAGCAGCCTCAAAAGCGACAGAATGATCTCAGTTCGTTTCCAAGGCAGAAGATTCAACATCACTGTAATCCAAGTGTAGGTCCCAAAAGATGATCCAAAGAAATTGAAATTGATCAGTTCTATGAAGACTGCAAGAACTCTTAGAACTAAGACCGAATGAAAGATGTCCCCATCACCATAGATCAGTTCAGTTCAGTTCAGTCGCTCAGTCGTGTCCGACTCTCCGCGACCCCATGAATCACAGCACGCCAGGCCTCCCTGTCCATCACCAACTCCCGGAGTACACTCAAACTCATGTCCACAGAGTCGGTGATGCCATCCAGCCATCTCATTCTCCGTCGTCCCCTTCTCCTCCCTCCCCCAACCTTTCCCAGCATCAGAGTCCTTTCCAGTGAGTCAACTCGTCACATGAGGTGGCCAAAGTATTGCAGCTTCAGCTTTAGCATCAGTCCCTCCAATGAACATCCAGGATTGATCTCCTCTAGAATGGACTGGTTGGATCTCCTTGCAGTATAAGGGACTGTCAAAAGTCTTCTCCAACACCACAGTTCAAAGGCATCGATTCTTCTGCGATCAGCTTTCTTCACAGTCCAACTCTCACATCCATACATGACCATGGGAAAAACCATTACCTTGACTAGACAGACCTTGGTTGGCAAAGTAATGTCTCTGCTTTTTAAGATACTATCAAGTTTGGTCATAACTTTCCTTCCAAGGAGCAAGCGTCTTTTAATTTCATGGCTGAAATCAGTATCTGCAGTGATTTTGGAGCCCCAAAATATAAAGTCTGACAGTTTTTCCACAGTTTTTCCATCTATTTCCCATGAAATGTTAGGACCGGTTGCCATGATCTTTGTTTTCTGAATGTGGAGCTTCAAGCCAACCTTTTCACTCTCCCCTTTCACTTTCATCAAGAGGCTTTTGAGTTCCTCTTCACTTTCTTCCATAAGGGTAGTGTCATCTGCATATCTGAGGTTATTGATATTTCTCCTGGCAATCTTGATTCCAGCTTGTGCTTCTTCCAGCCCAGCGTTCCTCATGATGTACTCTGCATATAAGTTAAATAAGCAAGGTGACAATATACAACCTTGACGTACACCTTTTCTTATTTGGAACCAGTCTGTTTTTCCATGTCCATTTCTAACTGTTGCTTCCTGACCTGCATACAGGTTTCTCAAGAGGCAGGTCAGGTGGTCTGGGATTCCCATCTCTTTCAGATTGTTACACAGTTTATTGTGATCCACAGAGTCAAATGCTTTGGCATAGTCAATGAAGCAGAAATAGATGGTTTTCTGGAACTCTCTTGCTTTCTCCATGATCCAGCGGATGTTGGCAATCTGATCTCTGGTGCCTCTGCCGTTTCTAAAACCTGCTTAAACATCTGGGAGTTCATGGTTTATATACTGCTGAAGCCTGGCTTGGAGAATTTTGAGCATGACTTTACTAGCGTGTGAGATGAATGCAATTGTGCGGTAGTTGGAGCATTCTTTGGCATTGCCTTTCTTTGGGATTGGAATGAAGATTGACCTCTTCCAGTCCTGTGGCCAATGCTGAGTTTTCCAAATTTGCTGGCATATTGAGTGCATCACTTTCACAGCATCATCTTCCAAGACTTGAAATAGCTCAACTGGAATTCCATCACCTCCACTAGCTTTGTTCGTAGTGATGCTTTCTAAGGCCCATTTGACTTCACATTCCAAGATGTCTGGCTCTAGTGATCAAGTTATCATGACTATCCCCATCACCATAGGGGAGTACAATTCAAACGAATGAAGTCAATAAATACCTGGACCAAACTGGAGCAACTTTGACCTTGGAGTACAAAATGAAGTAGTACAAAAGCAAATAGAATTACACCCAGAGAATGTACTGGTCAGAGCCAGCATTCTTTAACTACGTCACAGGAACCGACTTTACACATGAATCTCACCAAAAGGTCTGTAAGGATTATCAGCTTGGTTATTCTCGGTAGCAATCAAGATGGAGAAGCTGTATAGAGTCAGCAAAAACAAGACCTGGAGTTGATTGTGGCTCAGATCATCAGATTCTCATGACAAAGTTCAGGTTTAAAATAAAGAAAGAGTTGATTGGGTTGGAACCGCTAGGCTAGCCAGGTACAACAAAAATCAAATTGCCTCTGGAAAATGCAGCGGAAATCACAACCAGTATTAAGCGCTTAAATCTAGTAAACAGTTCCCCAAGAACTACAGAAGGAGTTTCAAAATGTTGCACAGGGAGCAGTGAACAAAACCGTCCTAAAAAAAGAGAAAATCTCAAAGACAAATTGATTTTCTGAGGAGGGTTTATATATAGCTGTGGAAAGATAAGAAGCAAAAAATAACTGAAAAATATAAAGATAGCCCAACTAAAAGCAGAATTCCAGAGAAATTGAAGAGACAAGAGGGTATCTTCAATAAACAACGGAGATAAATAGAAGAAAGCAAGCAGATAGGGAAATACCAGTGATCTAGTCAAGAAAATTGGAAATATCAAAAGATCATTTCCTCCAAAGATGAACGCAATAAAGGACAGAAACATAAAGGACTAAAGAAGCAGAAGAGATCAAGGCAGGATAGAAAGAATACAAAGAAAAACTGTAGGGAAAGAAAAAGACCATAATAACCCAGATAACCACAAGGTGTGAGCATTCACCCACAGACACTCATTCTGAAATGTAAAGTCAAGTCTTACAAAGAATTTCTGACCATAGAACTAGTGGAGGTGATGGATTTCCAGCAGAACTGTTGAAATCTTAAATGCTCTCAATGTGCTGCAATCAAAATGGTGCAAATGTGGAAAACATAGCAGTGATCAGGGGACTGGAAAAGGTTAATCCTTATCCAAATTTCCAAGAAGGACAGTACTAAACGAAGTTCAAACCACCACTCAATTTCACACATCTCCCATGCTAGTAAAGTTATGCTCAAATTCCTTCAACCTAGTCTTCAACATTACATGAACTGAGAACTTCCAGAAGTTTGAGATGGGATTAGAAACATCAGAGGAACCACAGATCAAATGATCACCGATTACTGGATCATAGAAATACCAAATGAATTCCAGAAAATCTCTGCCTGTTTTTCATTGACCACTGTAAAATCATAGTCTGTGCAACATATAAATTGTGGAAAACTCTTAAAGAGATGGGAATAGCAGAACATTTTACCTGCCTCCTTCCTACTAGACCTGTAGGCAGGTCCCGAAGCAATAGGGTCAAGTATGCAATGACTGACTAGCTCGGGGTTGAGAAAGGAGTATGATAAGACTGTTGATTGTCACCTCATTCATTTAACTTATATGCATAGCAAAGCATGAGAAATGCCAGGCTGGATAACTTACAAGCTGAATCAAGATTGCTGGGGACAATGTCACCAACCTCAAATATGTGTGTGACTATCACTCTGCTGCTACTGCTACTACTGCTAAGTCACTTCACTCGTGTCCGACTTTGTGTGACCCCATAGATGGAAGCCCACCAGGCTCCCCCATCCCTGGAATTCTCCAGGCAAGAACATTGGAGTGGGTTGCCATTTCCTTCTCCAATGTGTGAAAGTGAAAAGTGAAAGTGAATTCGCTCAGTCGTGTCCGACCTTTAGCGACCCCACGGACTGCAGCCCGCTAGGCTCCTCCATCCATGGGAGTCTCCAAGCAAGAGAATTGAGTGGCTTGCATTGCCTTCTCCTAATGATAGAAAAAGAAGATGAACTAAAGAACCTCTTAATGAAGGTGAAGGAGTACAAAAGCTTTTTTCTTTTTCTTTTTTTGGGCAGTGGTGACAGGGTGGTTTACTTTATTACTAATTTCTTTATTTTCTTTTTAAAAATTTATTTATTTTAATTGGAGACTAATTATTTATATTATTGTATTTCTTTTGCAAATTGACATGAATCTGCCCCAGGTGTACATGTGTTCCCCATCTTAAAACCCCCCATTGTACAGAGTGAAGTAAGCAAAAGCTTTTGAAGAGTGCAAAGTGAAAGTGAAGTAATTTAGTCGTGTCCCACTCTTTGAGATTATAGAATAACAGGCCCTTGGATTATAGCCTAACAGGCTCTTCTGTCCATGGAATTTGCAAGGCAAGAGTATTGGAGTGGGTTGTCATTTTCTTCTCCAGGGAATTTTCCTAACCCATGGTCTAACTCTGCTCCCCCGCCTTGCAAGCACACGCTTTACCATTTGTCCCGCCAGAGCAGGCATAAAACTCAATGGTATAAAAACTCATATCACAACTTCCGGTCCCATCACTTCATCGCAAAGAGAAGGGGTAAAAGGAAAAAACAATGTCAGGTTTCCCCTTCTTGGGCTCTGACATCAAGGCAGAGTGTCTGCAGCCATGAAATTAGAAAATAAATGCTTCTTTACAGAAAATGTATGTCAGAATTAGATAAAGTGTTACAATGAAAGAAATCACCTTGCTGGCAAAGGTCCATTACAGTCAAAGCTATGGTCTTTCCCATAGTCATATACTGTTGTGTGAGGGACCATAAAGGAGGCAGAACAACTGAAGAACTGATACTTTTCAACCAGGGTGCTGGAGAAGACTCTTGAGAGTCTCTTGGACAGCAGAGAGAAGAAATCAGTCAATCTTAAAAAATTACCCTGAAATACCCATTGGAAGGATTGCTACTGAAGTTTATGCTCTAATAATTTGCCCACCTTATGTGAAGAGACAACTCATTGGAAAAGACCCTGATGCTGGGAAAGACTGAAGGCAAAAGGAGACGAGGCCACGAAGGATGAGATGATTGGGTTGCATCAGTGATGCAATGGACATGAACTTGGGTAACCTTCAGGAGATGGTGTGGGACAGGGAAGCCTGGCATGCCACACTTCATGGCCTCACAACAAGCCAGTGTCCTAATTTCATTCTTTTACTTTTAGCTGTACAGATTTTCCAACATCACTTATAAAAGAGATTATGTAGTCTCCATTGTATATTGCTGTCTCATTTGTCAGAGATTAGATGACCACTTGGGCAAGCGATGATCAGGGTTTCTATCCATCCCAATGGCTTATATTTCTGCTTTGGGCCCATTTCATGCTGTACTGATTACTGTAGCTTTGTAGTATTGACTTATGTCAGGAAACTTGATTCCTTCAGCTCTGTTTTCTTTCTCAAGCTTGCATGGCTATTCAAGATCTTTCACATTTCCATAGTAGTTGCAAAAAGATTTTGCTCTAGTTCTGTTAAAAATGCCATTGGTGTCTTGATAGCAACTGCATTGAAACTTTAAACTGCTTTTTATAGTGTAGCCATTTTCACAATATTGTTTCTTCCAGTGCATGTGAATGGTATATCTGTCCATCTCTTTGTGTCAGCTTTGCTTTGTTTCTTCCATGCTTTATTATTTTCTGCACACCAGTCTTTCCCCTGCCTCGGTAGGTTTATTACCAGGAATTTTACTCTTCTTGTTTCCATGGTGAAAGGGATTGTTTCCTTCAATTCTATTTTTGATATTTTGTTGTGAGTGTGTAGGAATACAAGGGATTTCTGTGTATTAATTTTATATCTAGCAACTCCCCTAAACTTATTGATCAGCTCTAGTAATTTTCTGGTGGCATCTTTGGATCTCCAGGCATAGTAGCATAGCACGTGTAAACAGTGGCAGTTTTACTCCTTTTCCCGTTTGTTTGAAATTGTATTTCTTCTATTCTGATTGATATAATGAGGAATCCAAAGCCTATGCTGAATACCAGTGTTGAGAGTGGGTATTTTTGTCTTATTCATGAATTAGGGGTCACATTTACAGGTTTTCACCATTGAGAATCATGTTTGCAGTGAGTTTATCCATATGTGGCCTTTTTTAGTTTGCAGATGGTTCTGGCTGTTCCCACAAGTTATATACAGGGTTTATTATGAATGGGTCTTCCATTTCGTCAAAAACTTTTACTACATCTCTATTCTAAACTGTTTCAAGACCTTTCCTCTTAAAAGTTAGTTGTTTTTTAGTGTTCTTTCTTCCTTTGTCCACCTAATACAAAGAACTGACTCATTAGAAAAGGCTCAGATGGTGGAAAATATTGAAGGGCAAAGGAGAGGTGGGCAGCAGATGTTGGGACAGTTAGATAACTTCACCAACTCTATAGACATGAATCTGAACAAATTCTGGGAGATAATGAAAGGAAGCCTGACAGGCTCTAGGCCATGGGGTCACAAAGTTGGACATGATTTCCTGGAAGAGCAACAAATTCTCTCCCCTGTGATTGAGACCATTACTTTTTCTCAACTGCTTCATTTTCTATCCACCTCACCCTCTCCATATCTCAGGTATCTTAATTTTACTCGTTATCATGTTTAGAATCAGTTACGTTTGTTTGACTTTATTGTCACCCACCTGGCCCCAAATTTGTGTGATATCTCAATTGCATATGACGTATATGTGATAAGACCATGGCGTTGACAAATAATGATATTGAGAGGTGCAAGCAGAGTTGGGGTTTTTCCAAGTCAGCTGAGCACAAAGCCCTATGCTATTTGTCTGTGGTTTCTGGAAAGAAAGCACAGAGGATAGAATCATGCCAAAGTGAAAAGCACTGTGAATCTGTCCAAGGTGATGTGAGAATACAGAACACTGTTGTTCATTTCTCAGCTATCCATAGTGAGCACTTCCATACCTGCCCACCTGGTTAGGAACCTTCCAGGATAATTAGCAGAGGTGGAAGAGGTGCTTGACTTGATTGAAGAGGGAGTGGAAAAAAGAAATAAAAAAGAACTGGGACAAAATAAAAAGGGGGGATGTTGCTTGAATGAAATATTGAATTTTGTATGCTTCACATTTGAAAACTGGGGGAAGATATTCTCAATTAACGTGAAATCTCTGTATTTCACATGTGAAAATGTCAGTCAGTCAGTCAGTCAGTCAATTCAGTTGCTCAGTCGTGTCCGACTCTCCGCGAGCCCATGAATCACAGCACGCCAGGCCTCCCTGTCCATCACCAACTCCCGGAGTACACTCAAACTCATGTCCACAGAGTCGGTGATGCCATCCAGCCATCTCATTCTCTGTCGTCTCCGTCTCCTCCCGACCCCAAACTTTCCCAGCATCAGAGTCTTTTGCAGTGAGTCAACTCGTGGCATGAGGTGGCCAAAGTATTGCAGTTTCAGCTTTAGCATTAGTCCCTCCAATGAACACCCAGGATTGATCTCCTTTAGAATGGACTGGTTGGATCTCCTTGCAGTATAAGGGACTCTCAACAGTCTTCTCCAACACCACAGTTCAAAAGCATCAATTCTTCTGCGATCAGCTTTCTGCACAGTCCAACTCTCACATATATGACCACGGGAAAAATCATAGACTTTACTGGACGGACCTTGGTTGGTAGAGTAATGTCTCTGCTTTTTAATATACTATCAAGGTTGGTCATAACTTTCCTTCCAAGGAGCAAGCGTCTTCTAATTTCATGGCTGCAATCAGCATCTGCAGTGATTTTGGAGCCCAAGACAATAAAGTCTGACACTGTTTCCACTGTTTTTCCAGCTTTTCACACATGAGATATAGAATTTTATATGTTACCAATATAAAATCAAGTCCTAATATTTTTTCTTAAAATATGGAATTTTCTACATGAAATATAAAATCTCTGTATTTCCCATATGAAACTATATTGGTCTTGATTTTTGTGAATACGTTTTGGAAGTTTTTATGTTTCACATAATATGGAAATCAACCCCAGGATATTTCTATATGAAACATAGATTTCTCTTTCTTGCTGACATGAAGACCTGCACACATGTTTTCCTAAACGAAAATAAAGAATTCCTTATAGTTCCTGTGTGAAAACATTGATGGTGATTTGAAACATTAAAATTTGAAGTGAAACATGGAATTTTCCAATTTTATATTTTAAAATCTGGGTGCGTACATTTCACAGGATAATTGGAAATTTTGTAAATGTTTAATGAACTCTGCACTGATTTTCCTACATGAAGATGGAAAAATTATGTATGAAAACTTTAGATTTTCCCCCATGAAATAGGTTTTGTCATCTATTTTGCACATGAAAAACTGAACACACCTTTTCCTAAGTGATAATTAGAAGTCTCTCTATTAGTTCATGTATGATTCTGTGTGTGCATGTTTATACATGAGTCATTTATTTCTCCAAATTTTTGTACGGTAATAAATGTGCTGGTTCTCTTCTATGAAATAGGGAGTTCTCTATGAACACATATTTAATACTTGCACGATTATTCTACAGCAGTATACGAATGTCCACATTTCACATATGAAAATTTGTACATAGATGTTCCAACAGGGAACCTTGTGTTCTCTGTAATTAACATATGAGAACTGACTTGATTTTCTGACATGAAAAATGACATTACATATAATTAATATATTCATCCTAGGTGTGTTGAAATATGGATCAATCTATATTATATATATGAAATTCTGCAGATAGAATTTACTACATAAAATATATAATTGTGTATATTTTACATATGAGTATAATTTTTCAATTTAATATATGGAATTATCTGTGTTTCATATATGGACATCTGAATAAAGATTTTTGACATGACTTTTGAAAGTTGTATATTACACATAAGATTTTCTTACATGAAATATGACGTGTATATTTCACATATGAAAATTAGGATACAGTTTTGATAGATGAAATCTGGATTGCGTTATCATTCATAGGAAAATGTGGGTACATTTTCATAAATATATTTGGAAAGTAAAAAATTTATATGCAGTCCTAAACCCAAATTTTCATGTGTAAGATAGGAGTATTTGATATTTTAAATATAAAGAAATCACTTAGTCTTTCAAGCATGAAATATGGAATTTCCTATATTGTTAATATGGAAACCTGAGTGCATATTTTCTCATATGAAACAGAATAAACTCTATTTCACAATTGAAACTCTGGACACAAATTTCTTACATGAAATTTCAGATTTTCTGTATATCATATATGAATATATGTGCTCCAGTTTTTACAGGAAAAATGGAATTCTCTCCTTTTCTTTTATGAAAATACAGATGGCAACCATCTACCTGAAATATAGGATGCTGTGTATTTCACATAAGAAATTTGGGCATATCTTATCTTACATGAAATATGAAAAGTTTTCTACTCTTCATATGAAAGCCTGGACTCTGATTTCCCTGTAAGAAATATGGAATTCTCTGTGTTTAACACAGGAATCCTGTAAACAAATTATCTTAACAGTAGGGTTCTCTATGTTTTGCCTACGAAAATCTGCACACACCTTCTCTTTATGAAACATGTAATTCCCTACATTCAATATATGTAAACCTGGGCACAGGTTTTTTAGCATGATATATAGAGTAAAATATGTAAATTTCCCTGTTTTTTATATGCAAACTGGGATCCCATATAAAATATTTGTCATTTTACTGAATTTATATGAAATCTACTTACGGTTTTTAGTATATGAAATATAAAAAATTGTAACATTATATATGTTAAAATAGCTTCAGACTTCCAAACATTAACCATGGAGTTTGTACATTTTGTATATGAAAATCTGGGCAACATTTTTCTTATGTGAAGACATGAAAGCCTCTTTATGTTACATTTGGAGTTTGACATGCAGATGTTCCCAAATGAAATTTGGGATTTGTATATTTCATTTCTGAACATCTGGGTGATGTTTTCTACATGAAACGTGGAATCCTTTAAATTTCACATGTGAAAATATCAGTGTCTATCTAAAATATGAAACACTGTCTATTTGCTATTAGCAGATTAGGGTGCAGATCATCCTAAATGACATTTGAAATTCCCTATATTTCACATAGGAAAAACCTAAGCACTGTTTTTCTTATATGAATTGTGGTATTTTTATTATTTGTATGAAAATATTTTCACAGGACAATTTTACATATGAATTCTCTATAATTCATATAAGAATGCAGGTACAGACTTTCCTCCATGTAATTAGGAATTTTTTATATTTCATAAATTCAAAACATACCCAGATTTTCTGTATAACATATGGAATGATCTGTTTTACATATGAAATCTTGACTTATTTTAATGTTAAATATTTCCTATCTATATTTAATGCATGAAAATATGGGTCCAGGTTTTCCTCTTGAATTTACTATGCAATTAACTTTGCTTCATATATCAATTCTACACACCAAAATTTCTCCATGAGTTATGGGATCCTCCTTATTTTACATAGGTTTATCAGATGGTAGATTTTTCTACATGAAGTATGGAATTCTCAATATGATATAAGTATGAAAATCAGAGATTTTCTTAAATGAAAAATGTTACTTTCCAGATTTTGTATATGAAAACATGTGTGGAGGTTTTTTAAATGAATTACTGAATTTAAAATATTTCATGTGTGAACGTATAGATAGAATTTAATGCATAAAATATGGAATTTCCTGTATTTAGTGTATAAAACTCTAAACAAAACTCTAGGCAAAAGTTCTATGATTGCAAAGAAATTTTCTCTTCCACATGTGAAAATCTGTGCCCAGGTAATCATCCAAAAAATATGGGATTCTCAATATTTCATATCTAAACATCTAAGGACATATTTCCACTATTAAGTATATATTTTATGCAATATATCACAATAAATAACTTTAGGAAACATGAAAATCTCATCACCAATATCCTTCATGAAATATGGAATTTTGTATGCTTCACATATTAAACCTTGGGCACTGATTTTCCATGAGGAATTTTGGAATTTTCTCTTCTTACATAGAAAAATCGAAGCACTGATTACTCCACATGAAGTATGGAATTTTCTTTCTTTCCCATATGGGTGTCTGTTTTCCCACATATAAACAGAATACTCTATATTTCAAATGTAAGCTATGATCACTGATTTTCCTACATGAAATAGAGAATTCTCTGTATTGCCCATAGGAAAATCTGGGCCCAGATATTCTTCCATAACCCCTGAAATTTTGCATACTTCAGGGTCAATTTCAGCTGAATGAGTGTATTGCCTGCATATGTGAATCTTCTAAAAGATTCTAAATATACTACCGAAGTCGCCATTTTACATATGAAAATCTGCATGTCAATTGTCTCCCATGAATTATGGAATTCTGCAATTTATCATACAAAAATCTGGACTCTGGAATATACATTTAGAGAAAATTTCATATTCTATTTCACATGAGCAAATATGGATGTAAATTCTCCAAGAAATGTGCAAGTGGCTAAATCCAGGTGTGCAATTTCCCTGCATGACACTTGCAACCCTCTATCGGTCACTTATAAGCTATAAGGTTTTCCTATATCATGAACTGAATTAGATATATTTCATGTATGAATATCTGGACACAGATTTTCTTAATTAAATATGCAATTCTCTGAATTTAATATACTAATCTAGTTTCTTTGCCTACATGAATTATTCATGCTCAGTTGCTGCATTCGTGTTAGACTCTTTGTGACCTTGGATTGTAGTTTTCAGGATTCTCCGTCCATAAGATTCCCATAAAACATGGAATTTTCTATTTTCAATTATGAAATGGTAGAGATGATCCTATATAAAAAAGTGATTTCTCTATACTTTCACATCTGAACATTTTCCCACCTTTTTTCGTATATGAAATTTGGAGTTTTCCTTATTACATAGATGATTGTATGGGAGCCAGTTAACCTATATATGAAATGTTTAATTCCCTACATTTCACTTGTGAGCATCTCGACAGAATTTTCTCAGAAGAAATGTTGAATAGGATATTTAGATGCAATATGAAATACTGTATATTTTCCACATGGAATTTTGTGCAGAGTTTCCACATGCAGTTATCGGGGACCAGCCTTCATGTGGCCCAGGGTATCCTCGGGATGAACGGCGTCAGCGTCAGAGAGAGAGAGAGAAAGAGAGAGAGGGGCTGATGATTCCTTGGCTTATGCTGGAAACCAATAAAACCCCAGCATGGGATTTGCTCTGTTTACATAGGCCGCAGGTGCCCTCTCGAATCACTGGAGGTACCCCACCAGGGCACCCCCTCGAGTGGGTCTTAGAAGCCCATGCAGATAAGTAAACTCAGAGAGCCCAGCGCTCCAAGGATCTCAACCAGAAAAAGGAGAAGAGAGAAAAGGACAGAAAAAGAGAAAGAACGACATGGGGAGACCAAGCTTCAGTGAGCAAGGCCCAAAACTCTATTTTCCAGTGCTGCTTTTATACCCTAAGTTGTGCACATAAAAAATAGAAAGAGAGGTATAGAGTCACGCCAAAATCACGCGGGGTCAGCAGTCTTGACCCTTATCAGATCAGGGCTCATTTTTGTATGTCTCGTGATATACAAAAGTTTTAGGTGGTTTACATCATCTTCTGGCCAGGGGGCCTGCTAACAGTTTATGGCCCTCTCTTCTAACAAAGGTTAGTTAGCTAGAAAAAGGCTTATATTCTTTTAAGTTGATTTTCCTAAAGTCAGGTGCTATACACATGACAAGGTTACATTCCTATAAGGTACAGGTGTAGTGAGCTACAAGAAAGGAATTTATTAACTTAAGATCTGATGTGGTTAAATCAAAGGCTATTACTTATATTCTCTGTATGTGATTAATGTATTTCCAAGGATACAATAGATAGAGGAAACTTTGCAGCAAGCATTGATTCAACAATGAAATCTTTTTTAGTACTATTCTAATGATTTTAACTTCTTCAACAGATTTCTGTATTTTAGAATATTAGGCTTTCTGTCCTTGCATGGCTGGGAGGCTAAAAACAGTCACACTCATAGTTGTAAGAGCCCGGACAAACTTGTCATGCAAGTTAGAAAGCTATCAGAGGGGCTTGGATTGGAACACTCCTATTAAGCCAAGGAGAACTTTTAAACTACAGCTCTGAATTAATGTTTTCAGAGAAAGGTGGTTGGGGGAAAGCCCCCGTAAGTATTAGAGGACTTGGTAAGAGGCATAAGATGGTAAAGTAGTCAGACTCCGGTTTTCTTTGGGGTAGATGCTCAGGTAAGTCCAGGGGGTCCCTCGAGTCCTGATTAGCCTTTGCCGGTCAGGCCTCTTCCCCAATTGACCTTTGCCACGGGTAGGATTTCCCTCGCTGGCTCCCAGCATGCAGTACAGAATTATTTGTGTTTAACGCATGATAATCCAAGAGCTTATTATCGAACATGACATATGGAATCTATATGTCTCCTTTAAAATTCTCTGTGCAGAATTTTGTACATTCAAAATTGAATTCTCTATATTTCACATATGAAAATCTTATCAAAGATTTTCCTCCAGGACTTACTGAATTCTTTAGTTTACCTATGAAAATCTGTATGTTGATTCTCCTACATGAAATTGGGAAATTTCATTATTTCAAATAGGAAAATCTGGGATAGATATTTTTTCTTAAGTGAATATGGGTTTCTCTATATTACGCAAATAAAATCCAAACATGGATTTTTAAGATTAACTTGAAATACAAACTCATATTTGAAAATATTCTTATATTCAATATGGACTCATAATTTTTCACATACGAAATTCTTGACACAGATTAGCTTCATGCAGTATTCTCTAGGCTTCATGTATCAATTTAGGATGAAGATATTCCGAAGTGAAATACGCCTGTCTTTCTATTTCACATATGAGCATCAGAGGGTTGATTTTTCTATAGGCTACTTATGGTACTCTTTATTTCACATATCAACACTTGGAGTAGATATCCCTACATAAAATATAGATTTGGTATATTTTTCATATGAACATCTTATCACAGATTTTCCTACATGAAATATGGAATTCTCTATGGTTTGCATATCAAATTGTGGGTGGTAATTTTTCCATATGGAATTCTCTAGATATCATTTATGTATGTAATCTGAGTGGCAATTACCCTTATGTATTTCTCTAGATAGAACTTATGAATATTAAGTTCTACTAGTGTTTACATGAAAAATGGAATTCTCTACTGTGTTTCACCTATCAAATTCTGGTTCAGAAACATAAAATTCCCTTCACATCACATAGGAAATTTTGGGCTCATTTTTCTGATATAGGGCGTGGAATTATGATATGATACATGCATATATGATCGTATGGGTCCCTATTTATGTACATATCACATATGGAAACCTATTCACACATTTTCTCAAATGAAAGTGGGATTCCAATGTATTTAACATTGAAAATGTAGCCCCAGAATTTCCATACTGAAGTATGGAATTCTCTGTATTTCACATATGAATATCTAGCTGCAGATTTTCCAACAGAAAATGTGAAATTATCTATAGTTCGTGCATGAACGTCCAGGTGATATTTTCCATGTGAAATATGGATTTCTCAATATTACACATGTATAAGTGTGAGAATATGAAATTCTCTGCATTTCATATTTGAAAAGTTGAATGCAGATTTTCTCAGAGAAACTTGGGTTTCTCTATATTTCATAGAGGGATGTATGGGTGCAATACATTTCAAGTGATCATACATGTGAAAATCCGTGAGCACTTTACTGAGATGTATTATGAAAATTTCTATTTGTCTTATTGAGAATTTGTGTTCAGTTCTTAATAGACTAAATATGGATATTTCTGTTTTGTGTATTCAAATCTGGCTGGCTATTTACATATACAATATTTGTAATTTTCCTAAATGTATATGAAAATCTACAGAAAGTGTTCGTATGTGAAATATGAAAATTCTAGAATTTTATATGTGATAATGTTTTGAATTTCCAAACATGAAATATGAAATCCTTTATATATTGATAAGAAAATCTGGACAATGGTGTTTCTACGTGAAGTACATGAAAGCCTCTGTATGGTGTATTTGGAAATGGATGCGGATGTTCCAAAATGAAATGTAGAAATT
The DNA here is from genome assembly GCF_049115385.1 of Moschus berezovskii. Classification (NCBI taxonomy): domain Eukaryota; kingdom Metazoa; phylum Chordata; class Mammalia; order Artiodactyla; family Moschidae; genus Moschus; species Moschus berezovskii. Next base: position 22,920,073 of record NC_142489.1, read on the forward strand.
GCTGTATTTCATATCTGAACATTTGAGTGCAGATTTTCTACATGAAATGTGGAATCCGCTATATTTCACACAGGAAAAATATTGCTGTCTATTTTTCTGTCTAAAATATGGAACAATCTATGTTTAACATTAGCAGATTAGAGTGCAGATGATCCTAAATGAAATATGGAATTCTCTATATATGACATATGAAAATAAATCCTGGTTTTCCTGGATGAAATATGGGATTCTCTATATCTCAATGAAAATTTGTACAGAGGAGAATTTTATGTCTGAAATCTCTATATTTCACATAAGAATGTAGGTATAGATTTTTCCACATAAACTTGGAATTTTATATATTTCACAATATGAAATATTGACTTTCCTATATTTCACATGTGAACATCTGGGCATAGATTCTCTCAGATGAAATGTTGAATTCTATATTTTAAATGGCAATGTCACAGTGAATACTTTTAATAAAATATGAAATACTATATTTTCCATAGGGAAAATATGTGCACAGATTTCTAAAAACAAAATGCCATTCTCTGTATTTAGCATATGAAACACCAAGAGCTTATTATTTTACACATAATATATGGAAATGAATATATACATACACATAATATATGGAAATCTGTATTTCTCCTGTAAAATTCTGTGTGCAGAATTTTTACACACAATATTAATTTCTCTTGATTTCACATGTGTAAGTTTGTCAAAGATTTTCCTACCCATAATACTGAATTCTTTACTTTACATATCAAAATCTGGATTTGGATTTTCCTTTAAGAAATTGGGAAATCTCTGAATTTCACATATGAAAATCTCGGAACAGATTTCCCTCCATGAAATTTGATTATTTTCATTTGATAAATGAATATATATTTATTTTTCTACATTACAGGCATAAATTTTGAGCACAGGTTTTCAACATGATATATGGAATTAAAGATGAAATACACATTTCAGAATAGGTAGGACCAGAATTCAATATATGGCATTAGAGAATTCTATATATCATGTATTTAAACCAACATTCTAGTATGCATATATGAAATATAGAAACTTGATATTTCATGTTTGAATTTCTTTTTTCAGGTTACCATATATAAAATGTATAAAATTTCATATTATATTTCAGAAAATATTCATTCTGATTTTCAATGTGAGTATATAGAGAAACAAAGGTTTCAACAGAAAATTATGCAATCCTTTTTTCTTTGTGAAATATATAAAAGTCCCTATTTCTCGTAGGAAAATCTATGCGTAGAGTTTCAAATGCCTAATATTGAGCATTCCATATTTCATTTGGGAATATCTGTGCCAAGTTCTCAAATATAAATTAGAATACTATATTATTGCACAAAAGTTTGTGTCCAGATTTTCTCAAGTATCCAGCAAAATATTTTGTGAGACATAGAATATACGTATGAAAGATTTTGAATAGAATTAAGTACATAAAAAATTAAAACATAACAAATAGACCCAAAGGTAACCTGTGTCGATTATATCCAGGTTACTGATAGTAGTTCTGTTGCCACCACTTTTATAGTAGATTTTCTTTGGGGGGAAAAAAAAAAAAACTTTTAGTCTTTTAATATGCACATATACACTAATATATGTACAACACATTCAGCTTGATTTTACTATTTTCTTAATAAGTGTATTATATAGTTGGATGACAATTGAAATTTTCAGTAAGATACTGACATTTAGATTTCTTATTTTGACTTCCAAATTGACGTGAGATCCATCAAGACTTATACTATTTTGGTAAAATCATTAATATACATTGAACAGTTAATTTTATTGGAGTATAACTGATTAAGAATACTTTGCTAATTTCTACTCTAAACCACAATGCTTGCATATTGCATTCTGTGGCGTAGAAAAGACTCAGAAATGCCTTAGTGATGGCACCATAACCATATATCTAAACCTTCAATTTTAGACTTCCTCCTAATTTAGGTCAACACAGTGCATTAGGTAGAGTTCCCTGTGTTGCATATAGGCATCATAAGCACATGTGTGTCAGTTACGATCTCCCAATAGCTTCCACCACAAACCGTTTCCTCCACGCATACTTCTCTATATCTGTGTCCCTATCATTGCTTCTCAAATAAGATCATCTCTATCAGTTTCTTAGAGTCCATATATGTGTTAATCTGTAATATTTGTTTTCCTTTTTGCATTTTAGTTCTTTATGATTATACAGTAGAAATGAGAAATAGATTTAAGGGGCTAGATCTAATAGATAGACTGCAGGATGAAATATGGACGGAGGTTCGTGACGTTGTATAGGAGACAGGGATCAAGACCATCCCCATGGAAAAGAAATGAAACAAAGCAAAATGGCTGTCTCAGGGAGAAAAGGAAAGATATTCCCATTTGAATGCAGAGTTTCAAAGAATAGCAAGGAAAGATGAGAAAGCCTTCCTCAGCCATCAATGTAAAGAAATGGTGGAAAACAACAGAATGGGAAAGATAAGCGATCTCTTCAAGAAAATTAGAGATACCAAGGGAACATTTCATGCAAGATGGGCGCAATAAAGGACAGAAATGGTATGGACCTAAGAGAAGCAGAAGATATTAAGAAGAGGTGGCAAGAATACACAGAAAAATTGCACACACACACAAAAATCTTCACAATCAAAATAATCACGATGGTGTGATCACTGATCTGGAGTCAGACATCCTGGAATGTGAAGTCAACTAGTCCTTAGAAAGCATCACAACGAACAAAGCTAGTGGAAGTGATGGATTTCCAATTGAGCTATTTCTAATCCTGAAAGATGATGCTGTGAAAGTGCTACACTCAACCTGTCACAAAATATGGACAACTTTGCAATGGATACAGGACTGGAAAAAGTCAGTTTTCATTCCAATGCCAAAGAATGCTCAAACTACCACACAATTGCACTCATCTCACATGCTAGTAATGAAATTCTGAAAGCCAGGCTTCAGCCATATGCGAACCGTGACCATCCAGATGTCCAAGTTAGTTTTAGAAAAGGCAGAGGAAGCAAAGATCAAATTACCAACGTCAGATGGATCATTGAAAAAGCAAGAGAGTTCCAGAAAAACGTCTATTTCTGCCTTATTGACTCTGCATAAGCCTTTGGCTATGTGGATCACTATAAACTGTGGAAAATTCTGAAAGAAATGGGAATACCAGGCCACCTGACCTGCCTTTTGAGAAACCTATATGCAGGTCAGGAAGCAACAGTTAGAACCGGGCATGGAACAACAGACTAGTACCCAATAAGAAAAGGAGTACATCAAGGCTGTATATTCTCACCCTGATTATTTAACTTATATGCAGAGTGCATCATGAGAAACGCTGGCCAGAAGAAGCCCAACCTGGTATCAAAATTTCTGGGAGAAATATCAATAACCTCAGGTATGCAGATGACACCAACCTTATGGCAGAAATTGAAGAGGAACTCAAAAGCCTCTTGGTGAAAGTGAAAGAGGAGGGTGAAAATGTTGGCTTAAAGCTCAACATTCAGAAAACAAAGATCATGACACCTGGTCCCATCATTTCATAGCAAATAGATGGAGGAAATGTAGAAACAGTGTCAGACTTTATTTGGGGGGGAGGCTCCAAAATCACTGCAGATAGTGATTGTAGCCATGAAATTAAAAGACACTTACTCCTTGGAAGGAAATCCATCACCAACCTAGATAACACATTAAAAAAACAAAGACATTACTTTGCCAACAAATGCCCATCTAGTCAAGACAATAGTTTTTCCAGTAGTCATGTATGCCTGTGAGAGTTGGACTGTGAACAAAGCTGAGCACAGAAGAAGTGATACTTTTGAACTGTGGTGTTTGAGAAGACTCTTGTGAGTCCCTTGGACTGCCAGGAGATCCAGCCTGTCTATCGTAAATGAGATCAGTCTGGGTATTCATTGGAAGGACTGATGTTGAAGCTGAAACTCCAATACTTTGGCTACCTCATGCGAAGAGTTGAATCACTGGAAAAGACCCTGATTCTAGGAAAGTTGGAGGCAGGAGGAGAAGGGGATGACAGATGATGAGATAGCTGGATGGCATCACCGACTCAATGGAGATGAGTTTTCATAAATTCCAGGAGTTGATGATGGACAGGGAGGCCTGGTGTGCTGTGGTTCTTGGGGTCGCAAAGAGTCAGACACGACTGAGAGACTGAACTGAACTGAACTGATATGACCTTTTCTGAATCCAGACACATTTCTACAATTGACCTGAATTCTTTCCTCTTTAAGACTGGACTCTGTGGTAGAGGGTGAGGGTGGGATGTTTTGGGAGAATAGCATTGAAACATGTATATTATCATACGTGAAACGAATCACCAGTCCAGGTTGGACACATGATACAGGATGCTCGGGACTGGTGCATGGGGATGATCCGGAGGGAGGATAAGGAGAGGAGGGAGCGGGGGTTCAAAAAAGGGAACACATGTGCACCAGGGACGGATTTATGTCAATGTATGGCAAAACCAATATTGTAAAGTAATTAGCCTCCAATAAAAATAAATAAATGAATAAAATAAAAAATAAAAGACTGAGTGATAGTCTAATATATCAGTTCAGTTCAGTCTCTCAGTCTGTCTGACTCTTTCCGACTCCATGAACCACAGAATGACAGGCCTCCCTGTCCATCACCAACTCCCAGAGTTCACTCAAACTCATGTCCATCGAGTTGGTGATGTCATTCATCCATCTCATTCTCTGTCGTCCCCATCTCCTCCCACCCCCCAATCCCTCCTAGCTTCAGACTCTTTTCCAGTGAGTAAACTCATCGCATGAGGTGGCCAAAGTATCAGAGTTTCAGCTTTAGCATCAGCCCTTTCAATGAACACCCAGGATTGATCTCCTTTAGAATGGAGTGGTTGGATCTCCTTGCAGTCCCAGGGACTCTCAAGAGTCTTCTCCAGAACCACAGTTCAAACGCGTCAATTCCTCGGTGATTGTGTGCCAAATTGTCTTTATATATTTCTCCGTAGGTGGACACTTGTTTTTTCCAGGTGCTAGCTATTGTAATTATTGCCGTCATCAGTTTGGGGATATGTATCTTTTGGAGTTTAGATTTTCTTCAGGTATATGACCAGTAGTGGGATTGTGGATCATAAGGTAGTTGCATTATTATTTTTTAAAGGACCCACCATATTGTTCTCCATAGTGACTCCTTCAACGTATATACCAAGTAGGAGGACAGAAGGATTCTCTTTTCTTCACACCTTGTCTAGGATTTATTTTTTTGGTAGATTTTTAGATACTTGCCATTAGGGCCAATGAGAGTTGATATCTCATTGAAGTTTTTATTTTCTTGTCTCTAACAGTTAGTGATTTTGAGCATCTCCTCATACATATTGGCCATCTCTATATCTTCTTGAGGGAAATGTGTATTTCGTTTTCTGTCCATTTCTTTTCAATTCCGTTGTTTGTTTTTCTGTTATTGGGCAACATGAGCTGCTTCATATTTTGGAATTTAACCTCTTGTAATTTCCTTCCTTTGCAAAATATTTTCTCCCATAGTGTGAATCATTTTCTGTCTAATTTGTCGTTTTGCTGTGCAAGCCATTTAAGTTTAATTAGGTTGCATTTGTTTGGTTGATTTTTGTTTTATTTTCATTAAAATAGGAGGTAGGTCAAAGATAAAAAATAAAGATATGTTGATATAATTTGTGTCAAAGAGGGTACTTATACTTTCTTCTAAACTGGCTAGGATTATATTTGGGTCTTTCATCCATCTTGAGGTTATCTTTTACTGCAATACTTTGGCCACCTCATGCGACGAGTTGACTCACTGAAGAAGACTCTGATGCTGGGAAAGGTTGGGGGCGGGTGGAGAAGGGGACGACGGAGAATGAGATGGCTGGATGGCATCACCGACTCCGTGGACATGAGTTTGAGTGAACTCCGGGAGTTGGTGATGGACAGGGAGGTCTGGCGTGCTGTGATTCATGGGGTCGCAAAGAGTCGGACACGACTGAGCTGAACTGAACTGAACTGAAGGAGTGACTCCAGCTATCCGCTGATGAATGGCATGGCAAACCACTCCAGTGCACTTGCCCTAATTCCCTCATGAATGTGTTCAGTTCAGTCAGTTCAGTTCAGTCGCTCAGTCATGTTCGACTCTCCGCGACCCCATGAACCACAGCACGCCAGGCCTCCCTATCCATCACCAACTCCCGGAGTTCACTCAAACCCATGTCCATCGAGTCGGTGATATCATCCAGCCATCTCATTCTCTGTCGTCCCCGTCTCCTCCTACCCCCAATCCCTCCCAGCATCAGACTCTTTTCCAGTGCGTCAACTCGTCACATGAGGTGGCCAAAGTATTGGAGTTTCAGCTTTAGCATAAGTCCTTCCAATGAATACCCAGGATTGATCTCTTTTAGAATGGACTGGTTGGATTTCCTTGCAGCCCAAGGGAGTCTCAAGAGTCTTCTCCAGCAGCACAGTTCAAAAGCATCATTTCTTTGGCGATCAGCTTTCTTCACAGTCCAACTCTCACATCCATACATGACCAGGGGAAAAACCATAGCCTTGACTAGACAGACCTTGGTTGGCAAAGTAATGTCTCTGCTTTTCACTACAGTATAGTAATGCCTATAAGTGGAATTTAGAAAGGTGATAACAATGACCCTCTGTGTGAGACAGCAAAAGGGACTCATAGGTAAAGGACAGACTTTTGGATTCTGAGGGAGAGAATAACTTTGAAACATGTATATTACCATATGTGAAACAGCTTTCCAGTCTCTGTTTGATTCATGAGACAGGGTTCCCTGCACCGGTGCACTGGGACAACGCTTGTGGGTGGAATGGGTAGGAAGGTGGGAGTGGGGTTCAGGATGTGGGACACATGTGCACCCGTGGCAGATTTACGTGAATGTATGGAAATAAGCACTGCAATATTGTAAAATAATTAGCCTCCACTTAAATAAATTAATTAAAACAGAACAAAACAAAATTTAATGGTACACCAGGGAGGAACCGCTTCTGATAGCTAGGCTTTCCCAGGAGGAGGGGCAGCAGAGAAGAGCCAAGGTAATCTCAAACTCAATGAGCGGCAGGAGGCCGTAGGTTGGTAGGACCTGGGGAATACTGATTCCGACAAAGGTGCTTAATTCTCCCTGCCTGCATCAGGATCACCTAGGATTCACATGTTATACCTACAGATGCTTTGAGTGAGATTTGGACACAGGAAGTCCCCAAGACCCCCAACTCGGATGGTCACTATCTACCTTCATGATCCGCATCCAGGCTTGGCAGCCATCCTGCATGAGCCTAGCTTCCCCATTTGGGAAAGGAGAGTATACCAGACTCTACAAGTCTGGGATTTTAGGGACCACCTCCTGTTTCCCTCTAAACCTCTTTTCCTATCAGGTACCATTATGGTAGGGCTTTCCTCCCAGGGGTAGTACTGCAGGGGATCGACCAACAGTCATCGGAGATATACTGCTGGCAACATAAAAAAGGTCAGAACACGTCTGAAGAGGCCCCAAACCCTCTCATGTGTAGACAAGAAGTCCAATATCCATCTCCAATTCTGCAGAAGGCCCAGAGGGATACCACCTCTGCAATCCTGATCAATCCTCGTCAGTTGTGGTTTGACAACCAGTTGAGAAAGTAAAGGCTGCTGGTGTCCAGACTGAGGCTAGGAGCTCCCCATCCATAATCCCAGAAAAAGTGGACTGGAGTGAAATGATAAACCCTATACCCTGGGAGTGGACAAGTGGGACAGGGAAGGTTCACACAGGAGGAGCATCCACTCTTTCCACCACACACCCACAATGACTGGGAGCCACATCATACCAGTGATGTCATGGTAGTACTCCTTCATGATGACTGCATTCCAGATGTAAGGTCTGTCACAAAAGGAAAATATCAGGTTGCAGTTGGACTGGGGATGGACTAGTTCCTGCATATGCCAGGACCTGGAGGAGGGAAAAGGTGCAAGCTTCTAGGGTCCTCGGCTTGCATGCCAGGAAGGCATCAAAGCGTTCTGCTTCTCTTCTCCAAACACTCACGCTGCACATGCACAGATAATATGATACGCCCCTTCTCCCACCTTCCCTGCCCAGCACCCTCATCCACCTGTCTTCAGCCTTCCTCATTCACTTTCAAATTAAACATGTCCATAAGGAAGTCTTTATCTTGGTCACTGATCATGAAATACATCGGGGGGTGGTTCATAAACTGCTTTAGGTCAAGGAGCCAGTACAAGTACAAAAGCAAGTAGATGGAACAGGCATCATCAAAGGATGTGGGCATTCCTGCTTGCTAGACCACGCCATTGACATCTCCATCCCCTGGCATACCATCAAATATGCTCATAGTTCTATGTTCCCCATGGTCCTCCAGGTCACTTCTCTACTTCCACTGAGGGACGGTCTGTTTCTTATGGTTTCTGATCTGCCTGGTCTGTGTGTGCTGGGTAGTGGCATGTCACTGCTTAAAACATCAGTGTCTGCAGTCCCTGTAGCATGCCTTGTCTGCAGGCCCGTATATCCTCTGTTTGTGCACACGTGTGTGTGTGTGTGTGTGAGTTAGTGTGTTTGGCAAGAGATCCCTAGGACTCTCACCTTCTCCCTCTCTTCACCATACGGCATTCGGATATGTCTGGAGTGGTGTGGCCCTAACTAGGGAGGAAAAGAGTGGCTCCTTTCTGCTCCACCATTGGTGAGTGGACAATGTCCTACTTTTACACTGCACTAGCTGGAACAAATACAGGGGCTCTAAATGACCAGGATGGGTTATTGGACTCCGAATGTCTCTGTTGCTTTCCCAGATAATCTACAATTACAATAATAAGGCTTTGAGAATGATGTTCTGGCACACTGTCTCTAGTCACACAGAGTTCCAGCTCCAGGGGACCACTTCCATTCAGATGCAGGCCGAAAGGAGTCACCCAGAGTCATGGATCAGACACACACAAGTGGAGATCTGGCCTGGCTTGGCTGGCACTTGACTTTGGAGCACACCACTCCTCCCAGCCCCCACTTCCTCCACCCCATGTGTTTCCCTGTGCCCTCACACACATTCCTCCTCTTGCTACTTCTCCTTCTCTCCTCCTGAACAACTAACCCTAAGAAGCGGTAGTAAGGATATGACTTTGCCAAAGGAGCCAGGAATGCCCTGGATGATGCCACTTCTCCCAGACAAGCGACCCTTTTCCTCTGAAGGTTCTTAGACCTGAGCGGAAAGTAGGCCCTGCGGTAAGTTTCACCCCCACAGCTCAGCTCTACCTGTGGGAAAGCCAATGCTTCCAGCACCCGAAGTGGGGGCAGAGAGGGCTAATTCCTCGGAGCTCCATGTCTTGGGTGTTCCTGGTCCTGCTCCTCTGGGTTCTCCTCACACTCTTGAAAGGACAGCAGCTCCTGTTCCTCCACAACCGACACCAGCTTCACCTCCTCCATGATGTCTTCTACCAGCGGTTGGAGGTCTTGCCGGAACCCCGCCATCTCTCCTTCCTGCAAAGTTTTGCCTTCCTCCATCACCTCCAACCTGAAGAGGGTGCCCTCCTTGCCTGGTGTCCCCTGCCCCTGCTCCCTGTAACGTCCCTGATGGCCCCACCGAGCCAGCAGTTCGCATGGCCCATGCGGCCTGAAAACCAGTCTCACAAGTAAGAAGACTAAAGCTCTCAGGGGCACTCCAGCCTTCTTCTGGTCTTCCTCTCCTTGTGGCCCTGGCCATGTTTCAGGTTTGTGAAAGAGGTGGGCCTGGAATCAAAGCAACTGGCTGGCACAGAGGGGCCCACTGGCTTCAGTCACTCCCCACCAATTGATTACTTGCCAACACTACCAGAAGGGAAGGTGAGGCACACAGGCAGATCCTATGTCATCACCCATGTGTAGTATGTTGGTTGCAAGGGCCTGGCTTCTACACGCTGACCTTCCAGACGCTTCAGATGGAGTCTAAAGGCATTTCCTCAGGGGCACTCTGGCCACAGTGAGCCAGATGCCCATCTCTGATCAACACAAGCATACCCTACATGGAAGCTGTTTTCATGAGAAACAGTGTCAAAGTGCAAATAGGGCAGGCAGGTATTTCAGTAGCTGAAGGCCCAGCGGTTCTTATGAAATATAGAGATTTCCATATTTCTTACAGGAAAATCTCATTTCTGATCTTCAACTGTGAAATATAGAGAAGCCCTACTTCCATGAAGGAGGATTAACCAAGATTTTGACACAGGAAATACAGAGAATTCCGTATTTCAGGGTGAAAATTGGTTCTCTTGATATATGTTTGAGAAATACCAAGAATTCCATATCTCTTGAAGAAAGAGTGATGGCCAGACTTTCTCTGTAAAATAGAGATGATTTCAATTCCCTAACGATTCTCTGTATCTTAAGAAAACCAATGCCAAGGTTTTCATATGTGAAATATAGATAATTCCGTGTTTCATTTAAGAAAATCACCACCCAGATTTTCGTATATGATATATAGGGAACTCTACACTTTGGGTAAGAAAAATAGCATGATACAGGATGCTCGGGGGTGGTGCACTGGGATGACAGAGAGGGATGACTTGTGGAGGGATGTAGGAGAGGGTTCAAGATGGGGAACACATGTAGAAACAGGGCAGATTCATGTCATTGTATGGCAAAATCAATACAGTAATATAAAAGGAACTAGTGGTCATGTATGGATGTGAGAGTTGGACTGTGAAGAAAGCTGATCGTCGAAGAATTGATGCTTTTGAACTGTGGTGCTGGAGAAGACTCTTGAGAGTCCCTTATACTGCAAGGAGATCCAACCAGTCCATTCTAAAGAAGATCAATCCTGGGTGTTCATTGGAACGACTGAGGCTAAAGCTGAAACTGCAATACTTTGGCCACCTCATGCGATGAGTTGACTCACTGGAAAAGAAACTGATGCTGGGAGTCACTGGGGGCAGGAGGAGACAGGGACGACAGAGAATGAGATGGCTCGATAGCATCATCGACTCAATGGACGTGAGTTTGTGTGAATTCCAGGAATTGGTGATGGACAGTGAGGCCTGGTGTGCTGTGATTCATCGGGTTGCAGGGTGGGACATGACTGAACGACTGAACTGAACTGACTAAAATTAAAAATGAAAATAAAAAATAAAGAATATGATAAAACATGTATAAAAAAGAGAGAGAAACAAAGCCAAGTTTTTCATATGTGAAATATAATTAATGCCATGTTTCATCTAAGAAAATTACCACCCAGATTTTCATATATGATATATAGAGAAATCCACGTTTCGGGTAAGAAAAGTAGCATCAGGATGCTTATAATGAGAAATGCCAGAAAATTCACTGTATTGTATACTAAAATCAGCATCAAGATTTTCATATGTAACATATACAGTTTGATATTTAATTGAGTAAAATTGTCACCATTATTTTTTTCAGATGTGAAATATACAGAATTCCATATTTTATGTAGGACTATGCCTGAACTGATTTTGGTGTCTGAAATGTACAGAATCCTACATTTCATGTGGAAATGGTTTTTCATATGTGATGTACATAAATTTCAGTCTTCATCTAGGAAAATTTCAGCAGATATTTTTGTATGTGATATAGATAGTATGTTATATATCATGTAGATAATGTGTGGACAGATTTCAAATGTGAAATATAGAGTATTCCATATTGCACGCAGGTAAATCTGCTTGCAGATCTAAATTGTGGGATATAGAGAATTCTATATATCAGCTAGAGTTATTTCATAAATGGTGAAATATGAAATATAAATAATACCATATTTCATGTAGGAAAGTATGTGCCTTGATTTTATATGTGAGATTTAGAGGATTCCAAAATGCACATGAGACTATCTGCACCCATATTTCCTGAATGAATTACAGAGATTCCTTATTCCATGTGAGAAATCTTTCGCTCAAATTTTCAAATGAGAAATAGGGATGATTCCATATTTCATGCAGGGAAAATGACATCCACTTTTTCGTATGTGAAATATACAGATTTTCATAGTGCATGTGGGAAATCCAAAATCTAGAAATCCAATTGTTACTATAGTAATGTACATATTTTCATGTAGAAATATGGCACCCAGATTTTCAGGTGTGAAACATAGTTGATTACATATTTATTTTTTTTCCTGCTTTATGTATTTTTCTTAATATAAAGTAATCAGGCTCTAATTAAATTAAGTGAAATAAAAATAAATAAATATTACGTATTTCATGTTGTGAAATCTTCACATGGACTTTTATAAGAGCAATCCAGAGAAATGTAAATTTCAATAGGGAAATCAGGGACCAGACAGTGAAACAAGAAATAAATTGATCCCATATTTGATTGCTTGACCCAGATCTTAATTTCTGTATCACAGACAATTCCAGTTTTATGTGTGAAAATTCTGACACACGTTTTCAAATATTAATAACAGAGGCTCTGTATTCATATGAGCAAATCAATCCTCATATTTTCAAAGAGAAATATACTGAATTCCATATTTCATGTTGGAAGAACTTTACGGTGGAATATAGGCAATTTTATAGCTCAGCATGAAAATCATATTTTCTCAAATCAGATAGAAGTTTCTGTATTTCTTATAGCAAAATGAATGTCGTTTTTCAAATATGAAATCCGCAGCATTCTGTATTCATGAATGAAAGCCACACATAGATTTTCAAATGAGAAATATGAAAATTACATTATAATTACATTTTGTAATTGAACTCTGGGAGGTGGTGATGGACAGGGAAGCCTGGCCTGCTGTGATTCATGTGTCGCAAAGAGTCGGACGTGACTGAGAGACTGAACTGAATCTAACTGAACTGAAATACATTAAGATAATTGCATGTCAATATTTTCATATTTCATGCCAAATGTTCTGTGTGCATACTTTCATATGATATACAGATATCCCCAGATTTTCATATGTGAAATATGGAATTTCATATTTCATGTAATAAAATCTGCATGTAGAGTTTCATATGTGTTACTGAGAATTTCGTCTTTCATGTAATGCTAGATTTCAATATATGAAACATAAAATCGATAGTGCATCCATCAGTTCAGTTCAATTGCTCAGTCGTGTCCGACTCTTTGTGACCCCATGAATCACAGCACACCAGGCCTCCCTGTCCATCACCAACTCCCGGAGTTCACTCAAACTCATGTCCATCAAGTCGATGATACCATCCATCCATCTCACACTCTGTCGTCCCTTTCTTCTCCTGCCCCTAATATTTCCCAGCATCAGAGTCTTTTCCAGTGAGTCAACACTTCGCATGACGTGGCCAAAGTATTGGAATTTCAGCTTTAGCATCAGTCCCTACAATGAACACTCAGGATTAATCTCCTTTAGAATGGACTGGTTGGATCTCCTTGCAGTCCAAGGGACTCACAAGAGTCTTCTCCAGCACCACAGTTCAAAAGCATCCATTCTTCGGCGATCAGCTTTCTTCATAGTCCAACTCTCACATCCATACATGAACACTGGAAAAAACATAGCCTTGACTAGATGGACTTTGGTTGGCAAAGTAATGTCTCTGCTTTTTAATATGCTATCGAGGTTGGTCATAAATTTCCTTCCAAGGAGTAAGTGTCTTTTAATTTCATGGCTGCAATCAGCATCTACAGCGATTTTGGAGCCCCCCCCAAAAAAAGTCTGACACTGATTCCACTGTTTTCCCATCTATTTCACATGAAGTGATGGGACCAGATACCATGATCTTTGTTTTCTGAATATTGAGCTTCAAGCCAACCTTTTCACTCTCCTCTTTCACTTTCATCAAGAGGCTTTTGAGTTCCTCTTCACTTTCTGCCATAATGTTGGTGTCATCTGCATATCTGAGTTTATTGATATTTCTCCTGGAAATCTTGATTGCAGCTTGTGCTTCTTCCAGCCCAGCGTTCCTCATGATGCACTCTGCATATAAGTTAAATAAGCAGGGTGACAATATAGAACTTTGACATACTCCTTTTCCTATTTAGAACCAGTCTGTGGTTCCATGTCCAGTTCTAACAGTTGCTTCCTGACCTGCATACAGGTTTCTCAAGAGGCAGGTCAGGTGTTCTGATATTAGAAAATGTACCCCTAGATTTTCATATTTGAAATGTAAAATATTTCATGTCATTTTTCCAATCCATATTTCTTGTCAGTGTATTTTTATTCTGATTTTGATGCATGAAATATTGAAACTCTTATAGTTTCAGAGGGAAGTTCTGCATGCAGATTTCATTAATGAAACAGAGAAAATTCCTTATTTCATGTAGGAATATTTAATTTTTCTGAGGACATATAGAAAATTCCAAGTTCCACGTTGAAAAATATCATCTTGATTGATATATGTGAAATAAAGTTGTTGACATTCAGTCACTCAGTCATGTCCAACTCTTTGCAACATTGTGGACTGTATCACTGCAGGCCTCCCTATCCTTTACTGCCTCCAACACTTTGCTGAGACTCATGTTCATTGAGTCAAGTGATGCTGTCCAACCATCTCACCCTCTGTTGCCCCAAACTTCTCCTGCCTTCCATCTACCCACATCGAGCCAATGATTTTCTTTTGCTTTTTTTAAAGACAAGGGAGAACATCATGTTTTTTTCCCCTGAATCACTTCTTCATACCAGGTAGCCAAAGTATTAGAACTTCAGCATCAGCATCAGCCCTTCCAATGAATATTTAGGGTTAGTTTCTTTTAGAATTGAGGGGGTTGGTCTCCTTCCTGCCCAAGGTTCTCTCAAGAGCCATGTTCATCACCACAGTTGCAATGCCTCAATTCTTTGGCACTCAGCCTTCTTTCTAGTGATACTAGCACATCCGTACATGTGTACTGGTAAAACCATCGTCCTGACTATGTGGATCTTTGTTGACAAAGAGATATCTCTTCTTTTCAGTACCTGTGTCTAGGTTTCTCCTAACATTTCTTCCCAGAAGAAGATGTCTTTTATATTCATGGCTGTAATCACTGTTTCCAGTCATATTAGAGCCCTAGAAAACTGTCACTCTTTCCATTCTTACCCTTTCTATTTGCCAAAGCATTGTTATTGTTTGCCCCACCTCTTTTTGAACACCACAGCCAAATATGCCTGTTACTCCATGTATCTTTGACTTCCTGTTTTTACGTTCCAGAACCATATGATGAAATGGACATCTTTTTGTTTTTTCATTATTAATTCTAGAAGGCCCTGAAGGTCTTCCTACAACTGGTCAAGTTCCCTGGTAGCTCATGGTAAAGAAGTGAAATGCAGAGACTGCCATTGTTCATGTAGGAAAATCCGCAACCAGATAGCAATGTTCAAGAGAGAGAACGCCACATTCCTTGTAGGAAAAAAAAATCCTGAATATCAGCTGTGAAATACAGATAATTCTATATGTCATGAGGGAAAATCTTTAGCAATATTCATACGTGAAGTGTAGAGAATTAATATTTCAGATATGAATATTGACACTGATTTGCTTATGTGAAAAATAGGAATTCTATATTTCTAGTAGTCAATTTGGCAAATGGATAGGTAATGTGACATACAGAGAACTTCATTTTTAGAGATGAAATTCTCTCGATATAAAGAGATTTACAGATAAAGCATCTATAAATAAGAGATGCTATGGTCAGCATCCGCCTAAGGGACCTGACTCATCATTGTCAGGGAAGTTGAAATCTGTTCATTTCCTGTACAGAGGCCATTTCAAAGTGGTTCTGTTCTCATCCTGCTTCCTGGTGAGAACACATGCCACCCTACCCCGTCACCCCAGGGCTGCAGGGCTGCGAGTAGCTAGAGGATCATCCTAAGCCATGCTTTGCAGAGTCCTGATAACTCAGGCGTTCTGCCATGACCTTAAAGAAGGATGTTTCAAAGCGGCATACTCTGCAGGTAGCAGCTGCTTATGCTATAGTGCCGTCAGTCTCTAAAACCTTACAAAAACGGCAAGATGTGCTCATGTGCCTGGTCCTGTGGGAGAAAGAATACTGCTGTACTGGAGAAGGACAGAAAACTCTTTGTAGGGGCTGTGCATAACCCATCTCTGAGCCTGGTAATCTTGCCCATTCTGTTTCTTGCTCCTTTTCATCTCCCTGTATGGCCCTGAATGTTTTCTTCCTGCTGTTACTTTCTGCTTAGTGATCCAGGGTCCAGCAGCATGTCATCCTTTCTGGATGACATCCCTGGGCTTGATTCCCTGGCGTCAGTGTTTTGGCTGCCCCACAGTTAATGTAGTTTACATAAGTTTATTCATTTTTTCCGTATTCATTTTCCTTCTCTCAGTCAGGCCAGTCCTGACAGCTCATATGCACATTTCTGCTGGTGGGCACACACACATACATACATACAACCCTAAAAGGAAATTTTCACATTTGCATATGATAATATGCAAACTGTCATAGCTTTGTTTTCCAGGGTAATGGACTTTGGTAAGTACCTCTATATATTCTGGTTGTTTTCTTTCACTAACTTGTCATTCGAGTTAGTGTCCTGTTCTATCTCTACACTTTATTCTGGAAGATTATAAATTTGGGGGTTTACTCGTGAGAAAGACTGACTTGGAAAGACGTTCGGTGGGCTTGAAGTGCCCGTGATGAACAGCTGATTGATTGGTGCTCATGTCATATATTCTCTCATCACATTGACTGTTTCACAGTGCCAATCATTTTGGCATGATTCCATTTCAAGTGTTTTCCTTCAAGGAATGACACAAGAAATAGCAAGTGGATTGGGACTGCACTGACTTGAAACTACCAATCTCAGCCTACACCTCTCAAAACCATTTCTAGTCAATGCTGGGCTCTTGAGGCAGACCCAGTGTCCAATCAGGCCCAAGACCTTCTGATCAAGGTGATCCTGCTTCTCCCAACTGTGTAATAGGCTGTTTGCAACTGTTTCCATTTTTCCCCTAAAGGTTGTCTCCCTGTAGCTTGGAAAGACCAATCTGATGTCTGGGCCTCCAAAAGGGCAAAGAAAATGTGACATGCCTGTGTCTGAAACAATATCATGAAGAAGGTGCATGCAGATCCAAAGGACCTCTGCTGAAACAAGGCACTGAATGTGAGGTCAAAAAGGTCCAGTGGCCTCCCTTTTTGTCACCACTACACTTTATTTCTGCCAACTCATACCCATAGCTCCCGCAGGGATTACACCCTGAGGAGTCTTCCTTCCCTGGACCCACAGCTCATGCCTCCATTGTGCAAAAAGCAGAATTCCTCTCCCAAATGCTCCAAGAGGGCTTGATTCCAGGCCAGGCCTCACTAACTTGTTAAATGTCAGCACTCTCTTTCAGCTTCCCTCATCAGAATGTGGTAGATCTGCCTATAGTTCAAGATCCCTGCTAACCTGAGAAGTTGGCATACCACAAATGCGGCTAAAGGTTGGATTTGGGAACATCCATGGTTGCCCACTTCAAATCAAGGGTACCTATGAATGTCTCATGGTGCATATCTCCTTAAAGATTACCATGGCAATATCAGATATTCTACTCCAAGGAGATTATGAGAACCATCACTCATGTGCAGACAGACCCACATTGTTCCTTTGCTATCCACAACCAAGGATAATACAAAAAGTAAGGAAAGAGTTCATGTCAGGATTTTGGGCATCAGCAATGGGACGTCTTCATCAGGACGGCTATTCCCTAGTCCCTAAGCCTGAACTGCTGCCATGGGCATCAATAATCCCGCTGTCCCAGGGTTACTTCATGGAAACAGCCCACCACAAATCAGTTCACTTCACTTCCGTCCCTCATTTATCTGACACGTTGTGACCCCATGAACTACAGCATGCCAGTCTTCACTGGTCTTATAAAACTCCCAGAGCTTGCTAAAACACATGTCCATCAAGCGATGATTCAATATCTCTCTTGCTATTCTTTGGAAAATTATGATGCCGTCCAACCATCTGATTCTCTGTCATCCAGTTCTCCTGTCTTCAATCTTTCCCAGGATCAGAGTCTTTTACAGTGTCAGTTGTTCACAAAACAGTACAAAATATTGAGTTTTCAGTTTCAGCATCCGTCCTTGCATTGAATATACATGACCAATTTCCTTTAGGATTGACTGGTTTAATCTCCATGAAGTGCAGGACTCTAATGAGTCTTCTTAAATACTATAGTTCAAAAATATCAGTTTTTCCAGTGTTCAGCTTTATGGTCCAAAATTCACAGCCATACATGACTCCTGGAAACACCATAGATTTGACTAGATGGCCATTTGTTAGCAAAATATTTTCTGTGGATTTTCAATAAAGTCTATATTTGTCACAGATTTTCTTCCAAGGAGTAAGTGTTTTTTAATTTCAGCGCTGCAGTCATCATCTACAGTGATTTTGGAGCCCAAGGAAACAAAGCCTCTCACTGTTTCCACTGTTTCCCCATCTATTTGCCATAAAGTGGTGGGACCAGATGCCATGATCTTCATTTATTGAATGGTCAGTTTTAAACCACCTATTCAAATCTGCTCTTTCGCTTTCATCAAGAGGCTTTTTACTTTCTCTTCACTTTCTGCCATGAGAGTGGTATCATCTGCATATTTGGGATTATTGACAATTCTCCCAGCAAACTTGACTCCAGCTTGTGCTTCTTCCTGCCTGGCATTTCACATGATGTAGTCTGCGTTTGAATAAACTGGTGACAATATAGAGCCTTGAGGTACCACTTTCCCCAACTCTGGAACCAGTTTATTTTTCCAAGTCCATGGTACTGTTGCTCCTTGACCTGCATACAGATTTCTCAGGAAGCAGGTCAGGTGGCCTAGGATTCCCATCTCTTGAAGAATGTTCCAGTTTTTCATGTTCCACAAGTCAAAGACTTTGGCATAGTCATTAAAGCAAAAATAGATATTTTTCTGGAACTATCTTGCTTTTCAATCAAACAATGGGTGTTGGCAATTTAGTCTCTGGTTGCTCTGCCTTACCTAATCCAGCTTGAACCTCTGGAAATTCTTCATTTGTTGAAACCTTCCTTGGAGAATTCAGGCATTATTTTCTGACTGTGTGAGATGAGTGCTATTGTGCATTAGTTCAAACAGTCTTTGGCATTGGCTTTTTTGGGATTGCAATGAACTGATCTTTTCCAGTTCTTTGGCCACTGCTGAGTTTTCCAAGTTTGCCTGCAAATTGCAGCATTTTCACAGCATCATCTGTTAGAATTACACATAACTCAACTGGATATTCACTACTTCCAACAGCTTTTCCTTGCTGATGTTTCCTAAGGCCTACTTGATTTTGCATTCCAGGATGTCTGGGTCTGTCAGGATGCATTCACTTTTAAGGGATCCAATATATTGTCTTCTTTGTGTGCTGTTTCTCAAGAACTCTCTGTTCCTAATCAGTTCCTGCAAAACAGGAATGATCAGAGCTGCACACAATTCTCAGGACTGAGATCATGGGAAAAGTCACCTACTTGGATTCACTTCAGTGACTCCCTTCGGTGACTCTCTTCAGTGACTTTGTATGGAAAGGACTATCCATTTTGTTGCAACTGGTGAAATTTCATTGTTTTTAATGGCTGAGTAATCATTTTACTGAAGATATATATGCATGTATTTCTTCAAATAAAGTACCCTGTTTCACTCAACACTTGGGTCCCCTGCTTCCTTCTCATCAACTCCAGTCCCCAGATCCCAGTCTACGCTGACCGTGACAACTGGTGCCCGAACAGGGACATGGTGAACACACTTGGCAAGCAGACGGAGTTGACTGTTAGGTCCTGGGGAGGTCAGTAAGTGCGGGGTTATGAGAGAAACGGCTGGAAATCCCCACCACCTTTCTACTTTACTTCATCATTTATTTAAGGTTCAACGACATTTGGTTTCACATCAGCAGATAAAGGTTCATCTCCAAACAGTGGCTGAATAGAATCCCTGGTTCCCTGGTGAAGGCAGTTTGGATTTAGAAATTTGAAACCGGGTTAAAGGAAATGTTGAACGAGCCACAAGATGGGGAGTAAATAGTCCAACAAATTTCTGACCCTTTTGGACCCTCATTAAAGCCGTGACAGTTTCATTTCAAGGCAATTCTAACTGCAACCTCCATATTCGTCAACAAACTAGTGCTCATTATACGAATATAAGCTAGATGATGAGACTTTACATAAAGCCCAATTAGAGCAACATACAATCTTTCAAAACGTTCCCAACATCCCTGTTCTGGCTGTCCCAAGCACTCCTCCTCCTCTTGTAATGGACACGAAACCGAAGGTCCCCCAATTCGAGGACAAGATGAATCTGATGTTGATACTTCTGATGCTCTCTTTTACACTAAAGCCAACTATATATATATATAGATATAGATAGATAGAAAGATAGATAGATGACAATGATAAGCTCCTAAAATGCACTCATATTTATGAAAACAGACTCTCCACTCATTCTCTTTTACGACAAAGGCTTTCTGATTTACTGGATTTGCCAAACTCGAGTCTCTGAGGCTGATGATCTTTTTCTCTATTCTATGTTAAGAAATGGTAATGCTCAAGGGTAACTAATGCCTCAATACAAAGGCGTTGATTTTTCTCACATACAACAAATGAAAAAGGCTGTAACTATGTACAGCCCTCCCTCTCCGTTTGCTAACGAACTTCTAAACATTATGGCATCTTATATTGGAAATTTTATTTTATTCTTTAGATAGACTGGGAGTTGTTCTCTCCTGTGGTGCTGTCGAAAAGGAGGCCAAAATGCAATTTGAAAATCTGTTTGTATATGGAGAATGAAAATCAGGAATGTCAGAGAACCATCACTCTCATTTGTGAGATTAGGAATTCTCCTGTTGTAACTTAGGGTCAGAAACTCAGAAAATGAAAATGTTAGCTGACGCAATGTTTACTTCCTTTCAAAAGGGGAATGAAGAGTGTCTTGTTTGTGGGGATAAGCGCTATTGAAAAAAGAAAAAAAAAAACTGATTGTACTAAAAAACACACAGAAAAAAATACAACTACTAAAAAGCCTCCAGGAGTCTGCCTTCGATGTTGTAAAGGGGTACACTGGTTCACTCAAACCCATGTCCATTGAGTTTGTGATGCCATCCAGCCATCTCATTCTCTGTCATCCCCTTCTCCTCCTGCCTACAATCCCTCCCAGCATCAGAGTCTTTTCCAGTGAATCAACTCTTCGCATGAGGTGGCCAAATATTGTAGTTTCAGCTTCAGCATCAGTCCTTCCAATGAACACCCAGGACTGACCTCCCTTAGGATGGACTGCTTGGATCTCCTTGCCATCCAAAAGACTCTCAAGCCTTTTCTCCAACATCACAGTTCAAAGGCATCAATTCTTCAGCTATCAGCTTTCTTCACAGTCCAACTCTCACACCCATACATGGCCACTGAAAAAAACACAGCTTTGATTTGACGGACCTTTGTTGGCAAAGTAATGTCTATGCTTTTTAATATGCTATCTAGAATCCAATGCAATGCATTCTCTAATCGTATAACTATCACTAATACAGCTGTTTGTTTTAAATGTTTTAAACTTACCACAAGGAGATATTGTGACAAAAGCAGAAAACCATTTCTAGGAACTGAAGGACACTTTTCTTCCTCTGCCTGTTTTGTATCAAGACGGATGACTAAACAACGGATGTGGAAAATTAATATTAGCGAGAAAGGGACATGATTGTATTTCCCAGATGGACCAACGAAGTTATTTGGCTCCCGCTTCAGAAGATCCACTCCAAAGGAGCTAAGATAGAGAGGAAAAGGTGAAATCCCCGGGAGTAGGACATTCCAGTATAAGCAATGGCGGCTTTAAAAATTTCCAAGAAATGCCACACTTCACGTCATTGACCTAATGATCTCCATACTCGGAGACAGATAAAAACTCTTAATAATCACGCTGAAAATCTAGCTTTTGAACAGGAAATGCCCTGGAATTCTGAGAATATTTTTGTCGCTACGCTTGCTTTGCTTGCTTTGGCTTTGCCCGCTGAAGCTGACTTGATTAATCACACTTATTAGGCCCCATGAACAGTATCAAATGGCAAAATGATACAATACTGAATGAGGAATTCCCCAGGTCGGTAGGTGCCCAGTATGTTACTTGAGATCAGTGCAGAAATAACTCTAGAAGGAAAGAAGGGGTGGAGCAAAAGCAAAACCAATACCCAGTTGTGAATGTGACTGGTGATAGAAGCAAGGTCCGGTGCTGTAAAGAGCAGTATTGCATAGGAATCTGGAATGTTAGGCCCATGAATCAAGGCAAATTGGAAGTGGTCAAACAGGAGATGGCAAGAGTGAACATAGACAATCTAGGAATCAGTGAACTAAAAAGGACTGGAATGGGTGAATTTAACTCAGATGACCATTATATTTACCACTGTGGGCAGCAATCCCTTAGAAGAAATGGAGTAGCCATCATAGTCAACAAAAGAGTCTGAAATGCAGTTCTTGGATGCAATCTTAAAAATGACAGAATGATTTCTGTTCGTTTCCAAGGCAAACCATTCAATATTACAGTAATCCATGCCTATGCCCCAACCAGTAACGCTGAAGAAGCCGAAGTTCAACAGTTCTATGAAGACCTACAAGACCTTTTAGAACTAACACCCGAAAAAGATGTCCTTTTCCACATAGGGGACTGGAATGGAAAAGGAGGAAGTCAAGAAACACCTGGAATAACAGGCAAATTTGGCCTTGGAGAACGGAATGAAGCAGGGAAAGGATAATAGAGTTTTGTCAAGAGAATGCACTGGTCATAGCAAACACCCTCTTCCAACAACCCAACACAAGACTCTAGACTTGGCCATCACCAGATGGTCAACACCGAAATCAGATTGATTATATTCTCTGCAGAGAAATATGGAGAAGGTCTATACATTTAGCAAAAACAAGACCAGGAGCTGACTGTGGCTCAGATCATGAACTCCTTATTGCCAAATTCAGACTTAAAATGAAGAAAATAGGGAAAACCACTACACCATTCAGATATAACCTAAATCAAATCCCGTATAATTATACAGTGGAAGTGAGAAATAGATTTAAGGGACTAGATCTGATAGATAGAGTGCCTGATGAACTCTGGACGGAGGTTCGTGACATTGTACAGGAGACAGGGACCGAAACCATCCTCATGGAAAAGAAATGGAAAAAAAGTGAAATGGCTGTGTGAGGAAGCCTTACAAAAGCTGTGAACAGAAGAGAAGCGAAAAACAAAGGAGAAAAGGAAAGATATAAGCATCTGAATGCAGACGTCCAAAGAAGAGCAAGGAGAGATAAGAAAGCCTTCCTCAGTGATCAATGCAAAGAAATAGAGAAAAACAACAGAATAGGAAAAACAAGAGAGCTCTTCAAGAAAATTAGATTCCAAGGGAATATTTCATGCAAAGATGGGCGCGATAAAGGACAGAAATGGTACGGACCGAACAGAAGCAGAAGATATTAAGAAGAGGTGGCAAGAATACACAGAACAACTGTACAAAAAAGATCTTCATGACCAAGATAGTAATGAAAACATGATCACTGACCTAGAGCCAGACAACTTGGAATGTGAAGTCAAGTGGGCCTTAGGAAACATCACTATGAACAAAGCTAGTGGAGGTGATGAAATTCCACTTGAGCTAGTTCAAATCTTGAAAGACGATTCTGTGAAAGAGCTGCACTAAATATGCCAGCAATTTTGGAAAACTCAGCAGTGGCCACAGGGCTGGAAAAGGTTAGTCTCCATTCTAATCCCAAAGAAAGGGAATTCCAAAGAATGCTCAAAATACCGCACAATTGCACTCATCTCACACGCTAGTAAAGTCATGTTCAAAATTCTCCAAGCCAGGCTTCAGCAATATGTGAACCGTAAACTCACAGATGTTCAGGCAGGTTTTAGAAAAGGCAGAGGCAGAAGAAATCAAATTGCCAACATCCCCTGGATCATGGAGAAAGCAAGAGAGTTCCAGAAAAACATCTATTTCTGCTTCATTGACAATGCCACAGCCTTTGACTGTGTGGATCACAATAAACTGTGGAACATTCTGAAAGAGATGGGAATACCAGATCACCTGACCTGCCTCTTGAGAAACCTGTAGGTAGGTCAGGAAGCAACAGTCAGAACTGGACATGGAACAACAGACTGGTTCCAAATAGGAAAAGGAGTACGTCAAGGCTGTATATTGTCACCTTGCTTATTTAACTTATATTCAGAGTACATCATGAGGAACGCTGGCCTGAAGAAGCACAAGCTGGAATCAAGTTTTCTGGGAGAAATATCAGTAACCTCTAATATGCAGATGACAGCACCCTTATGACAGAAAATGAAGAGGAACTAAAAAGCCTCTTGATGAAAGTGAAAAAGGAGAGTGAAAATGTTGGCTTCCAGCTCAACATTCAGGAAACAAAGATCATGGCATCTGGTCCCATCACTTCATGGGAAATAGATGCAA
The DNA here is from genome assembly GCF_049115385.1 of Moschus berezovskii. Lineage (NCBI taxonomy): Eukaryota > Metazoa > Chordata > Mammalia > Artiodactyla > Moschidae > Moschus > Moschus berezovskii. Next base: position 22,944,351 of record NC_142489.1, read on the forward strand.
AAACAGTGGAAACAGTGTCAGACTTTATTTTTTGGGGCTCCAAAATCATTGCAGATGCTGACTTCAGCCATGAAATTAAAAGACGCTTACTCCTTGGAAGAAAAGTTATGACCAACATAGATAGTATATTAAAAAACAGAGATATTACTTTGCCAACCAAAGTCCGTCTATTCAAGGCTATGGTTTTTCCCGTGGTACTGTATGGATGTGAGTGTTGGACTGTGAAGAAAGCTATCACCAAGGAATTGATGCTCTTGAACTGTGGTGTTGGAGAAGACTCTTGTGAGTCCCTTGGACTGCAAGGAGATCAAACCAGTCCATTCTAAAGGAGATCAATCCTGAGTGTTCACTGGAAGGACTGATGTTAAACCTGTAACTGCAATACTTTGGCCACCTCATGTGACGAGTTGACTCACTGGAAAAGACTCTGTTGCTGGGAAAGGTTGGGGGCGCCAGGAGAAGGGGACAACAGAGAATGAGTTGGCTGGATGGCATCACCGATTCTGTGGACTGAGTTTGACTATACTCCGGGAGTTGGTGATGGACAGGGAGGCCTGCCGTTCTGTGGTTTATGGGGTCGCATAGAGTCGGCCACAACTGAGCGACTGAACTGAACTGAACTGATTAGACTTATTTACCTAGGGCTCCTTTATTGCATGTTGTAGAATGGACAGATACAGAACCAATCATATCCACTAATGACACAGTACATATGCATTCTCCTTGGAGATTTGAGGTGCCCTCTCTCAAGATAGAAGACTAATAAGCATTTCTCTAGGCTATGAAATCCTTCCTTTATGCATGATCCCAGCAGAATTCTGTATTAATGTTAGTCAACAAAAGTGGGCTTACATCCTGCCTCCAAAAAAGAATTTCCTTTCATTGCTTGGACTGTTTCCTGCCCTGTCCTTTTATGAAAACCATGTGAATACTACCCAAACTTTCGGAAAAGGACAAAAGTTGAAATGTAAAGGATTTACGTATAAAGACTCTACATATATTCCTGTTTCCTGGGGTAGATATCAAGCTAAATCATGGAAATTAATTTTTCTGGCCATTTACACCATTGTTGATTGGGGAACCCATAGAATGTGGCTATCTAACTGCTCAGATGATCTTAATAATATAATGTGTGATTATGTTACTCAAGTAGAATGGAAGATTACCAACATTTCAATGGAAAACTTCCATGTCATAGGACTCTTTGCCTGGCTTGACAGCAAAATGGCAACTCCTCGCTCTCGAATCATCCTCAATAAATGAATTGGACCTGAACAATGGGACATCTGGAAACTTGATGTACGTACTTAAATACTTGGAACATGGACTTGATATCTCACAGGGACCAATTGTTGTCATAGTAAGTCTTCCTTCCGTTATAATCATTCATATTTTATACAAGCTTTCATCCCCCTTCCTTTTGTTATAGCCGTAGGGAACTCACAATTTAATAAAACTTTATGTTCTGTAACTTGTATAGATTGTAAATTGTATACTTGTCTAAATTCCTCTATTTCTCTCTAAAAAAATGAATCCCTTTTTATTCTTTGTTCTCGGTACAGTCTGTGGTTGACAAGTAGATCTCCGACGGCCCTGGGAAGAAGGTCCCATGGTAGGACTTGCCTCCTGGTTACTCTCTAAATTACTCCAACGACCTAAGTGATTTATTGAGTGGCTAATTCTTGGCATTTTGGGACTAATAGCCATTTGCATCACTGCCAGAGTTGCAGGCATTGCTTTACAAAACTCAGTTCACACCCAAAACTTTATTCAAATTTGTACTAAAGATGTTGATACTGTGTGGGCCACCCAGCCTCAGCCGGATGAGGACGTTCAGGATAAAATACAAGAATTAAAAGCAGGCATCCAATTGGTCAGAGAACAATTAATAGATTTAAAAATGCAAAGATTATTAAAATGTAATTGGATTTCTACACAGTTTTGCGTTACTCCTCTTTGGTTCAACAATAGTGCTTACAACTGCGAACAAAGCAAATTTCATTTACAAGATATTCATAAAAATGCTTCCTTAAATGTACAATTGTTCCAAAAGAAAATCTTTGAAATCTCCTCTAAGAGTCCATCCTTTTCCAAAAATTTAGAAACCTTAGCTGAACAGCTAGCTGATCAATTATTTGGGCTACTCACTTGAGGATGACATCAAAGCATTACACATCGTATTGGATCTGGAGCCATAATGCTGGTAATTATCATGGTGATTATATTTGTAGTATACTAATGCCTTTCAACTAAAATATTCAGACTCAACAGGCAAACTTAATTGGTCAGTGCCTTTTTCACAGAAGCATATGCAGTCACCCCCAATTATGAAAAAATAAAACAGGGAGAATAGTCAGGGGACGTTCAACTTTAAGGGATCCAATATGTTTTCTTCCCTTGTGTACCATTTCTCAAGGACTCTCTGTTCATTCTTAGTTCCTGCAAAACAGGGATGAGCAGATCTGAACGCAGTTCTCACGACTGGGATCATGGGAGAGGACACCTGCCTGGATGCCCTTCAGTGTCTCAAAGGATTAAACATCTTGTTGTAACTGGTGGAATTTCATTATTTTTGGTGGCAGAATAATAATTTTACTGACGATATATAAGCATGTATTTCTGCAAAAAAAAAGTACCCTTGTTTGACTTGAGACTTCTGTCGCCTGCATCCTTTTCTGTTAACTCCATTCACCAGGTCCGGGTCTACGAAGATCGTGACATGGATCTAGTTGAGTGATGACACCACCTTGGTTAACTGGTCATGAAGAGTTTCTTTGTAGAGTTCTCTGTATTCTTGACACATTTTAATAGTTACTGCTTCTGTTAGGTCCCTAATATTGCTGACCTTTATTGTGCACTTTTTTGCATGAAATCTTCCCATGGTATCTTTAAATTTCTTTTTTTTTTCTTTTTTTTATTATCTTTACAGTTAAAAGTATTTTTATTAAAAAAGCACAAATGCAAAGAAATGAACAGAGGAAAATTTCTTGAAGCGACCTCTAGTCTATCTGATTATATTTTTAACCTCTATTTCTTGGCATTGATCAATAAGGAAGGTTTTCTTATCTGCCCTAGCTATTCTTCAAAATTCTACATTCAAATAGGTATATCTTTGCCATTCTCGTTTTACTTCCACTTCTCTCTCTCTCCTTTTTCTTTTTTTCTTCTTCTCAGCTAGTGTAAGGTGTCTTCAGAAAACCGTTTTGCCTTTGTGCAATTCTTTGTCTTGGGGATAGTCTTCATTGCTGCTCGTGTATAATATCACGAACCTCTGCCCTTAGTTCTCCAGGAACTCTATTAGATTTCCAATGATAATCAAAAGGGCTTTTACTTAGGTCAACCTGAATGATCTAGGGATTTTCCTACTTTTGTTGAAATAAGTCTAAATGTTTCAGTATGAGCTGATGATCTCAGCCACAGTCAGATCCTAGTTTTGTTTTGGGTGGCTGCATCGAGCTTCTCCATCTTCAGCTGTAAAGCATATAATTAGTTTCATTTCGGTATTAACCATCTTCTTAAAAGACTCTGATGCTGGGAAAGGTTGGGGGCGGGAAGAGAAGGGGACGACCAAGAATGAGATGGCTGGATGACATCACTGACTCTGTGGACATGAGTTTGAGTGAACTCCGGGAGTTGGTGATGGACAGGGAGGCCTGCCGTGCTGTGATTCATGGGGTCGCGGAGAATCAGACACGACTGAGCGACTGAACTGAACTGAACTGTGTGCATGTGTAAAGTCGTCTCATTTGTTGTTGGAAAAAAGTTTCCTATGACAGTGCTTTGTCTTGGCAAAACTGTGTTAGACATTGTCCTGGTTCAATTTGTACCTAAAGGCCAAAATTATCTGTGAATCTAGGTATCTCTTGATGTCCTCCTTTTGCATTCCAGTCCCCTATGATGCAAATTATACCTTTATGTGTGTGTTTGTCTGTTAATTCTAGAAGATCCTGTTGGTAAAAATAGAACCACTCAACTTCAGCTTCTCACTGACCTTCAGCTCAATTTCTACTTGAACATTGCTGGTCAGGACCTATATTTGGATTATTGTGCTGTTGCATAGTGTGCCTTGAGAATCAGCAGAGATCTTTCTGCTATTCTTAAGAATGCACCCAAGAACTGTATTTCACACACTTTTGTTGACTATGAGTGCTACACCATTTCTTCTCTAGGAATTCTTGCCCACCATAGTAGATAAGATGGTCATCTCAATTAAATTTGCCCATTCCAGTCAATTTTAATTCACTGATTCCTGAAAGGTTGATGTTCACCATTGATATATCCTGTTTGACGAATTCCAAGTTTACTTGAGTCATGGACCTAACTTTCTAAGTTCCTGTGCACTATTGTTCTGTACAGAGTGAGGCTTTACTTCCATCACCAGTCACTACCACAGCTGGATATTGTTTTTGCTCTGACTTCATCTCTTCTTTATTTTTGGAGTTACTTCTCCACTGATTTCCAGAAGCACATTGGCACCTACCACCCTGGGGAGTACATCTTTCAGTGTCCCATCTGTTTGCCTTTCCATACTGTTCGTGGTGTTTCAAGGCAAAATACTGAAGCTATTTGCAATTCACTTCCCCACTGGCCCACGTTTCGTCAGAACCCTCCATCATGACCCATTCATCCTGGATGGTCCTACATAGTGTGACTCATAGTTTCATTGCATTAGACAAAACTGTGATCCACTTCATCAGTTTGGTTAGTTTTCTGTGATTGTGGTTTCCATTCTGTCTGCCCTCTAATATATAAGCATAAAAGGCTTATAGAAGCTTTCTGATGGGAGGGACAGACTGTGAGTGAACCTGAGTCGTTTTTATATAGGTGGGGCCATGTTCAGTAAATCTGTAATCCGATTTTCTGTTTGCAGTGGCAGGGGGGTTGGGTGCGGGTTGTTGTGTTCCAGCCCTGTTGTTTGAACTGAGGATAAACTCCGGTATGAGTAATGAAAGTAATTGTGATCTTCTTCAAAAGGGCTTATGCAAGCACTGTTGTATTCAGTGCCCCTCATCCTGCTGCAGTCCACTCTTTACCCACTCCTCTGCTGGAGACTCTTTGACACTCACAGGCAAATCTGGCTCAGTCTATTGTGGGGACACTTTTCCTTATTCTTGTCTCCTGGTTCACACAAAGTTTTGTTTGTGCCCTCCATCAGTCTGCTTCAGTTCTGTGGATGTTCTGTAATCAAATCCCACTGACCTCCAAAGTCAAATTTCCTCTGGGGTTCTCAATCCCTTTGCCAGACCCCCAGGTGAGAAAGTGTGCAGTGCTCCTAGAACTTCCTTAACAGTACGAGACTTTCTTCGGAATAATTATTTTTCAATTTGTGGATGTCTGGTAGCTGGCTTTATTGTGGATTGAATGGCAAACTCCTCCAAGAGTGCATATGCCATAAACTGCATGACCCAGGTCTGTAGCAGCCAGAGACCCTCTCCCGTGTCAGGCCACTGCTGACCCATGCCTCTGCAGGAGACACTCAATCACTGAAAGACAGGTCTGACTCTGGGTCTTGTCCAACATTCAGTAGCAAGCTGCAAATTTGGATCTCTCTCAGGAAAAGATAAGTGAACACCCTTCTAGTTGGCCACTTTTCTCCCTCACAGACACACACTAGCAAAGGGGAAAAATCATATACCCCATAGCTGTACTTTCTTCACATTTCTACACTGCCAGTTATGCAAGAAGCACCTGCATGGATTGCATGCTCACACACTGTATCCGAGGATGCCTGTGGTTTCACGATGAAGGAGTCTACATGATCATGTCATTTGTCTCACATGATGCTATCATTGGCCACATCAGAGAGGGAGTATGCTGCCTGATGGACGGGTCTGAAACAGCAGTAGGCCAGGGCCTTCCTCTAATGTGTAAAAATTCTCCAGTGCAGTAGGCTATCTTTCTGTTCCTCCTCCTTCCAGTCTCTGTTCGTTTCGGAAGGACCTTGACCTCTTTAAAGTCTTGGAACCTGTTACAGCCATGCTCACCATTTCCACAGGATACCCCACTTCCCATAGACTAAAGGGTCCAAAGGCTATGCTTTAAAATACCCACACCATTGAATTTACACTGGGTGAGTTCTCAAAGCGTCCCATCTGCTTCTTGGTAGAAATACACACAACAACGTGGCACAAACTGTGAGTTTCTTTATGTCTTTTGAGGTAAACCCAGATTTGTGGACCCACTTTCCTGAATTGTCACTGGCTGTCCTTTCCTCATTCCTGTGCTGAACAGGAGCACCTCAGAGATGCATGGGCCAGTCTTCCCCACTCTGTGGACACCTCATGCCTCCTTCTGCTTGCTGCATGTCTCGTGATCTCTCACCTTAATTTCTACTTCAGCTGTAGTTGGACACACAGCCACATATAGAAACACATACAAACACAGCCATGTCTACCCACGCATGTAAACACAAATGTTCAGAGGCACAATGAAACATAGCAAACAGGGAACAAAAATGTTTCTGTAGCTGAAAAACCAGTTCTTCGTATCAAATTTAGAGATTTCCATATTTCTCCACGGCAAGTCTGCATTCTCATCTCCAATATGAAATATAGAGGTGTGCAACTTCCAAAGTGGAGAATTGTCACCTAGGATTGAATAGAGTCAATAAGGAGCATTGCACATTTCATGGACAACATTCTGTTTTGATATATATTTGAGAAATACAACAAACTCTAAACTTGATGAAGAAACAGTGGGGCCCTAATTTCATTTGTGCAAGAGAGATCATTCCAAATCCATACTGATTCTCCATATCTTCAGAGAACCAGTGTCAAGATTTCCATATGGGAAATATACAGAATTCCACATTAAATGCCAGAAAACCACCATGCAGATTTTCATACATGAGTAATAGAGAATTCCACATTTCACATAAGAAAAATAGAACCCAGATTTTCACAGAGTGAAATAAAAAATACAAGTATCATGGAGTAATACTGGTATCACTGTATTTGCATGTAAAAGTATGCTACTGCTGCTAAGTCGCTTCAGTCGTGTCCGAGTCTGTGCGACCCCATAGAAGGCAGTCCACCAGGCTCCGCCATCCCTGGAATTCTCCAGGCAAGAATACTGGAGTGGGCTGCCATTTTCTTCTCCAATGTAAAAGTATCAGTTCAGTTCAGTCTCTCAGTCGTGTCTGACATTTGCGACCCCATGAATCACAGGACACCAATACTCTCTGTCCATCACAAACTCCAGGAGTTCATTCAAACTCATGTCCATCGAGTCGGTGATGCCATCCAGCCATCTCATTCTATGTTGTCCTCGTCTCCTCCTGCCCCAATCCCTCCCAGTATCTGTGTCTTTTCCAGTGAGTCAAGTCGTCGCATGAGGTGGCCAAAGTATTGCAGTTTCAGCTTTAGCATCAGTCCTTCCAATGAACACCCAGGATTGATCTCCTTTAGAATGGACTGGTTGGATCTCCTTGCAGTCCAAGGGATTCACAAGAGTCTTCTCCAACACCACAGTTCAAAAGCATCAATTCTTTGGAGATCAGCTTTCTTCACAGTCCAACTCTCACATCCATACATGACCACTGTAAAAACCATAGCCTTGACTAGACGAACCTTTGATGGCAAAGTAATGTCTCTGCTTTTTAATATACTATCTATGTTGGTCATAACTTTCCTTCCCAGGAGTAAGTGTCTGTTAATTTCATGGCTGCAATCAGCATCCACAGTGATTTTGGAGCTCAAGAAATAAAGTCTGACACTGTTTCCACTCTTTCCCCATCTATTTCCCAGTGGGAACAGTTTGTGGAATTGCCTTTCTTTGGAATGGAATAAAAACTGAATGTTTCCTGTCCTGTGGCCACTGCTTAGTTTTCAAAATTCCTTTCATACTGAGTACAGCACTTAGAGATGATCATTTTTCAGGCTATGAAATAGCTACACTGGAATTTCATCAGTTCCACTAGTTTTGTTCATAGTGAAGTTTTATAAGGATGGCTTGACTTCACATTCCAAGAGGACTGGCTATAGGTGAGTGATCACATCATCGCGGTTATCTGGGTCATGAAGATTCTGTTAATATAGTTCTTCTGTGTAACTTTGTCACCTCTTCTTACTATCTTCCGCTTCATTGAGGTCCATGCAATTTCTGTCCTTTATGTTGAACATCTCTGCATGAAATGCTTCCTTGGTATCTCTAAGTTTCTTGAAGAGGTCTCTAGTCTTTCCCATTCCATTATTTTCCTCTATTTCTTACCATTAATCACTGAAGAAGGCTTTCTTATAACTCCTTCCAATTCCTTGGATCTTTGCATTCAGATTGTTATATCTTTAATTTTTTCCTTTGATTTAGCTTATTTTCTCATCTATTTGTAAGGCATCTTCAGCAAACCAGTTTGCCTTTACGTATTTTTCTTGAGGAGGGTCTTGATCTCTGCCTATTGTACAATGTCACAATCCTCTCTCAATAGATCATCAGGCATTCTTTGTATCAGATCTAATCCCTTGAATCTATTTGTCAGTTTCACCGTGTAATCATAAGGGATTTCATGTAGGACATACCTGAATGATCTAGTGGTTTTCCCTACTTTCTTCAATTTAACTCTTGCTTTGGCAATAAGGAATTCATATCCTGAGCCACTGTCCACTCCTAGTCTTTCTTTGCTGGCTCTACAGATCTTCTGCATCTTTGGCTGTGAAGAAAAAGTCAATGTGACTTCAGTATTAACCATATGATGAGATATATTTGTAGTATTCTCTCATGTTCCCAGAGGAGGGTGCTTGCCATTAGCAGTGTGTTCTCTTGGCAAATCTTTGTTAACATTTGGAAGACTTCATTTTGTAATCTAAGGCCAAATTTTCCTGTTACCCCTGGTATCTCTTGACTTCCTACTTTTGCATTCCTTTCCCTGTGATGGAAAAGTCATTTTTCTTGTCTGTTACTTCTAGAAAGTCTTGTAGGTCTTCGTAGAATCGTTCTAATTCAGCTACTTCAGCATGACTGCTCAGGGCAGACTTGGATTACTGTGCTATTGAATGGATTCCCTTGGAAAGAAACAGAGATCATTTTGTCGGTTTTCAGATTGCCACCAAATACTACATTCCAGACTCTTTTGTTTACTATAATGGCTACTCCGTTTCTTCTGAGGGTTTCTTTCCCACTGTAGTAGACATAATGGTAATCTGAGTTAAATTCATCCATTCCTGTCCATTTTAGTTCACTGATCCCTAAAATGTCAATGTTCACTCTTGACGTTGCCGTTTTCACGCCTTCCTATTTTCCTTGATTCATGGACCTAACTTTAAATGTTCCTATGCAATTTTGCTCTTTACAGCATCGGGGTGTTCTTCCATCACTAGTCACAACTGCAACTGGGTACTGTTTTGGTTTTGGCTCCATCGCGTCATTCTTTTTAGAGTTTCCTCTGCACTGATCTCCCATATCATATTGGGCAGCTACCAACCTTGGAGTTTGTCTTTCAGTATGCTATATTTTGCCTTTACATGCTGCTCAAGGAGTTCTTCAGGCAGGAATACTGAAGAGGTTTTCCATTCCCTTCTCCAAGGACCACTATTTGTCAGAAACCACTACCATCACCCATCCATCTTGGGTGCCCCTACAAGCATGGCACATAGTTTCATTGAGTGAGTTAGACAAGGCTGTATCCCATGTGATCAATTTGGCAAGCTTTCTGAGATTATGGTTTTCATTCGTTCTAACTTCTGATGGATAACGTCAAGAGTTTATGGGAGCTTCCTGATGGGAACGACTGACTAAGGGAAACTTGTTCTTGTTATGATGGGTCGAGCCACGCTCAGTTCAGTGCAGCTCAGTTGCTCAGTCATTGACAAATCTTTGTGACCCTATGCACTGCAGCATGTCAGTCCTCCCTGACCATCACCAACTCATCGAGTTTATTCAAACTCATGTTCATTAAGTCGGTGATGCTCTCCAATCTTCTCATCTTCTGTCTACTGTTATCCTCCCACCTTAAACTTTTCCCAGCATCAAGGTCTTTTAAAAATGAATCAGTTCTTCACACCATGTTGCCAAAATATTGGGTCTTAGCTGCAACATCAGGTCTTCCAATGAATGTTCTGGACTGATTTCCTTTAGGATGAACTCCTTGGATCTCCTTACCATCCAAAACACTCTTAAGCCACTTCTCCATCATCACAATTCAAAAGCATCAATTCTTTGGCTTTCTGTATAGTCCAAATCTCCCATCCATACATGACTACTGGCAAAGCCATAACTTTGACTAGACAGAAATATTTTGGAAAGTAATCTCTCTGATGTTAGAAATTCTGTCTAGTTTGGTCATATTTTTCTTCCAAAGAGAAAGCGTCTTTTAATGTTACGTCTGCATTCTCAATCTGCTGTGATTTTGAATACACCTCCACTCCCCAAACCCCACCCCTGGCCAAAAAAAAAAAAAAAAAAAACCTCTCATTCTTTCCATTGTTTCCCCTTCTATTTGCCATGAAGTGATGGGACCGGTGGCCATGATCATTGTTTTCTGAATTTTGAGTTTTATGTCATCTATTTCACTCTCCACTTTCACTTTCATCAAGGGGCTCTTTAGTTCATCTTCACTTTCTACCATAAACTTGGTTCCATCTTCAGATAAGAGATTATTGATATTTCACCTGGCTATCTTGATTCCAGGGTGTATTTATGCAACCTGGCATTTCTCATGATGTAATCTGCATATAATTTACATAAGCAGCATATCCGTATACAGCCTTGACGTACTCCTTTCCCTTTGGATTCAGATTGTCTTTCCATTTCCAGTTCTAACTTGCGTCTTGATCTGCATACAGATTTTTCAGGAGGCAGGTCAGGTGGTCTGGTATTATCATCCCTTGAGGAATTTTCCATAGTTTGTTGTGACCCGTAGTAAAAAGTTTGGTGTAGTCAACGATGCAGAAGTAGAATTTTTTCTTCTGGAACTCTCTTCCTGTGTTGCTGATCCAAAAGCTGTTGATAAATTGATTTCTGGTTCCTCTGCCTTTCAAAAATCAAACTTGAACACTTGGAAATTCATGGTTGATGTACTGTTGAAGCCTGGTCTGGAGAATTTCGATCATTATTTTGCTAATGTGTAAGGTGATTGCAATTGTGTGGTAGTGTGAACATTCTTTGGCACTGGCTTTCTTTAATGCTAATTGACCTTCTCCTTGTATAATTATGGGTCATTAGTATGTGTATATTACAAAAACCATCCCAATATTCGATTATGATTATCGTCCACTTAATTTTTTAAACTAAATTATGAAAAAGGAGTAAAGAAAATAAAAGAATTCTACTTGGTGCTCTCTGATGTCCTAAATGTGAAGGAAGTCTAAAAATTCAGGGATTTATGTACACATAAGTGTCATTCATTTTGATATATTACAAAAAATAAGAGAAGATTATATAATTTTTATAAAATAAAATTTCTTAAAGCAATATTACAAGTCAACTGTACCTCTAGCAGTGAACAAATAAATTGTTCCACCATTTGCAATATTTTGGTCGTTGAGAACATGATGATAAATGAAATATTTCAGTTACAAGGTAACAGAAACTTTAATCACCTGATGGTTTTAGTTAAAACATGTGAATTTAGGAAAGGTGAGTTGAAAATTGTTATCTGAGCTTATTCAAAATCGAGCACGATTGTTCAAGTTACCAACTTGTATCATAGGTCAAATATTTCTTCAAGGAAGATGTTCTAATAGAGACAGGACGGACATAGATCTGCAGATCTTAGCTCAAGATTATTAGAGAAGTTAGAAATACAACTCCAACCACAATCACACTCTCAGTGGTGTGTAGTAGAATATATATTGCTCCCATTGCTCAGGACCTTCTAGGCATTCTACCCTAGGGCCGGGTAGTGAAAGGCAGAACTTCAGGAAAGGCAAAAGGCTATCTATTTCAGAGGCCCAGATCCCTTGATGGAGCCATTCACTGGCCTTCACCAGGTTTCGAAGAAGTAGCCAACATGGCTGATGCTCACCTCCATGACCTAATGGTTATGGCAAACCGTAGGGGTAACAGTCTATGACACCCAGCCCCCTTTTTGATAGTATGAGAATACCGAGGGCCAACTGTGTTTCGGGCACTTGACTCACTCATTAAAATGACTGGACAATGTATGAGAACCTTGGAAAGAGAAGGAAACGGAGAACAGACAGCTTCCCCTTCAGCTGGGACTGGGCACTGATTGGAGAACCAAGACCAGACGTTGAGATCTAGCCTGCGCCCAGACAGGATAACCAGCCTTCGGAGGGAAACCCTCCTCGTAACCAGGATGTTGGATGATGAAAGTCATTTTTGGATATTTCCTTTTAGGTTACGGATTGATATTTGCTTCAGTACAGGTTTACAGAAACAGTATTACCTGACCGTGACCTTACCTCAATAACAGGATCTGACAGCAAGATATTTGCAACACCTAATCACAACCCTCACCTTTCCTCTAAGTGAGATATGTTGAAAGCTGAGGAGTTTTCTGTAATTAAAGGCATAAGCCACACATCTTGCATTGCTCTACAATGAAAACCTCTAGTATTTAAACCCCAATCTTTGGAAATAACAGTCTAATAATAGGTATTTATTAGCAGTTGCATCTTATGTCTCAGTTAGGTGGATGAGAGAGTGCCTCATTTCAAAACCACTTTCTCTCATATGTACATTAGAAGTTTATCATTTTCCAGTATAAAACAAATTAGCTGGTGCACTGGAATGAACCAGAGGGATGGGATCGGGAGCGAGGTGGATGTGGGATCAAGATGGGGAACATATGTACACCCGAGGCGAATTCATGTCAGTGTATGGCAAAACCAACATAATATTGTAAAGTAATCAGCCTCCAATTAAAATAAATACATTTAAAATAATGATAATAATTAAAAAAATTTAGCAAAACCTGATGGCTACCCCGATTATCAAGCTAATTAAGGACCAATTACTGTGACAAATGTAATCAGGTCTATTTGAAGAATACTTATAACTTTGAAAATACTGTAATGAACTGATTTGCTAGTATACATATATTATATTTTGCTAGTATACATATATAAAATATAGTATTTTAACTTTATATCAATTTTGTAGTTTGTATACGTGCATCACAGTTTGGTTTAATACTTATACAAAATAAATTTTTTCTTTACCTAATGCCTTTATGGAGAGGATATGGAGGTTGGCAAGAAACTCTGAGTCTTGTTCATAATTGTATTAATCCCAAAGAACCCCTTTTTCTTAAGAATCTGCATTCTCAATTGGGTAGATCTGATTAGTGGGGTGAACACTCAGAGACAGATTAGTATAGAGCAGTAACAAGTGAAAAGAAGAAAATCAATATTGTAGAATAATGTTGTCCTCTCAAAATGTGTATTTTGAAGCCGATGGCATCACCGACTCGATGGACATGAGTTTGAGTGAACTCCAGGAGTTGGTGATGAACGGGGAGGCCTGGCATGCTGTGACTCACGGGGTCAAAAATGTCGGACATGACTGAGAGACTGAACTGAACTTACTGTACTTTGTACAGAGTCAAAATTATGAGCAATGTGTAATTTCTTTCTGAACCTTTTTGAAAATGGGTTTTTAGGTAGATATTTTGATATACAGGACAAGGTTTTTCTCAGGAAAGGAGTGCAGACACAAAAAACACAGAGATATTTATATGTGAAGACAAAGCCATGTGATGATGTGTCACCATCCAAAAGAGGCCTCAGAAGAAAGCAAATCTGGTAACCCTTTGATTACTGGCTAGATCCTGCAAGTATAAGAAAACATTTACTGAAGCTACCTGATTTATGGCATGCTGTTACAGCAAACCTTGAAAAGACATATACCATTGCCTCTTGAAAATAAGCTTTCAAGTTCAAAAGAAGCCTACTGTTCATACCCAGGTTCTCAGGGAAAGGAAACTGTTAAAGAATTCGCTGACCTATTAATTGATAATGCTTCAGAATTTTAATGGGAAAAATCCTATTCTCCATTGCAAAGAGAAGTATAAAGTACTTAGGAATAAATTTAGCTAAAGAAACAAAAGACCTGAATCTATATATTGAAACCTAAAACACTGCAGAAATAAAGATAATAGAAACAGACAGAGAAATATGTCAGGTTCTTAGATCAGAAGAATCAATACGTGAAAATGAGTACACTAGCCAAAACACAATAGGTTCACCGCTATCTACCAGTGTTACTGCTGTTGTTGTTGTCGTTTCCACAGAACAAGAACAAACAATTTCAACCTTTAATAGCCAAAACAATCTTGAAAAAGAAGAATGGATATAGTGGGATCAACCTGCCTGACTTCAGGTTATACTACAGAGCTACAGTCATCGAGAAAGAAAGGTACCTGCACAAGACAAAAATACAGATCAATGGAACCATATAGAAAGCCCAGAGATATATCCACACACATATGGACACTTTATCTTTGACAAATGAGGCAAAAATATATAATGGAGGAGAGACAACCACTTTAAAAAGCACTGCTGGGGAAAATTGTCAACAACTGTAAAAGAGTGGTGCTAAAAAACATTCTACCACCCTATACAACAATGCACTTAAAATGGATTAAACATAAGTCTAGAAACTATACAACTCTCAGAGAAAAACATAGGCAGAACAGACTCTAACACAAATCACAGTATCATTCTCTGTGACCCTCCTGAGTGAAAGAAATAAAAACAAAAACAAACATGGGACATCATTAAACTTAAAAGTTGTACACAATGAAGGAAACAATAAGCAAGGTGAAATGGCAGCCTTCCAAATGGGAGAAAATAATAGAAAAAAAATTAACTGACATCAAATTAGTCTCCAAAGAATACAAGCAGCTCATGCAGTTCAATACCAGAAACACAAGCAATCCAATCAAAAAGTGGGATAAAGATCTGAAGAGATTTCTCAGAAGGAGACATACAGATGTCTAACAAACACCTGAAAATCTGCTCCACACCACTCATTATCAGAGAAACTCAAATCAATACTACAGTGAGGTACCATTTCACACTGGTCAAAAAACTACCATCAAAAACTACCATCAAAAAACTCTACAATCCAGCAATGCTGAAAAAGGAGCGGAGAAAGGGAACCTTCTTACATTGTTGGTGGGAAGGCACACTAGTGTGGGCACTATGGAGGACAGTGTGGAGATTCCTTACAAAAAAAAAAATAATAATAATAAATGGAAATAGAATTACCATATGACCCAGTGCATACAGACCAAGACAACTAGAATTCAATGAAACATATGTACTCCAATGTTCATTGCAGCACTCTTTACTATAGCTTGGAAATTGAAACAACCTTGATGTCCAGTTCGAAGATCAATGGTTAAGGATGATGCTGTCATATACACAATGGAATATTCAGCTATTAAAAAAGGGACATGTTTGAGTCAGTGCTATGAGGTGGATGAAACTGCAGCCTATTATAGAGAGGGAAGCAAGCCAGAAAGAGAAACACCAACACAGTATATGAAACCTTATATATGAAATTTAGAAAGAAGTAACAACGATGCCATAAGCGAGACAATAAAAGTAACACTTATTTAAAGAAAAGAATTTGGGACTATGTGGGATATGGCGAGGGTGGGATACTAGGAAAAAATAGCATTGAAGCATGAAACAGTGAAACATGTATATTATCATATGGACGAGTCCATGAGATGGCTGACTGATATAGTAGTGTGGAGGATGCTCTGATGAGAATTCAGTAACCACGAAAGTAGTTCACTTGTATTACAGTAAAAAAAATTATATATATATATATATATTATATATATATATATATATTTTTTTTTTTTTCCTCTCAGCTAGCTCTCATTGACTCTATCCACTCATCGATACCCAGCCTAGTGGGGATGAATCAGCTTGATCTCAAATCTAAATCGGACATTCAAACTTCTGCCTTAGGCTCATGAGATGAATGCTTACAACTTCCTTGCCATCCACTTTTTTTTTTTTTTTTACTGTAGCAATGAGTAGTCTAACCCACTGTGACTGAGGTCTTCAGATATGTCACTGTGGAACCCATCCTTTCTTCATCCTAATGTCATCTCCATGTTCCCCTGAGCATCAGGTACCTCCATAAGTACTTATCTGTTGCTCATGAAGGCAACTGAACAACCCTCATGACCTCTTATCAAACTCATTAAAGTGTGAAATAGACAAATATGCTAAAAAGGCCTGGAAAACTTCACTAACACTGAGAACGCCATCAGAAAAGGGAGTCTCAGCCTTCCTGATAAATGCTTGGTAAAGGTCATGTAACTCGTGGGAAAGAATATGAGGAATATGCTCACTCTTGCTATGGAAAGAAGTGGGTAATACGATGGAACTAATAAGCCCTTTCACATATGACTTTAAGAATGATAAGACAGCATGGGAAAGACAGCACACAAAGCCACACATATGTGAGGTGCAAAGTTCTTGGGGTTCTTTTGTTCTACGACAGACCTGTTCCATGTCTAAAGCAGCCTGTTTCTAGAAAGGAAGAGATATATATGGGTATCAAGATTATCATTTCCTTTCAGTGCCAGATCTTTCCGTTGTGCTCCTTACTGGTCTAGACAAGGGAAAACTTAAATTAGAGTTTATCATTCCCAAATAGGAAAGAAACATCCCAGTAGACCCATTTCTATCAAGTCAAAACAGTGTCTTTATTTCATATACTAGGAAAGAAGTTTCAAATCTTGGATGGAGAAAAAGAAGCATAAGACTCTCCACATAGGATACATTTTCATTTATTTCTTCTTTTTCTCTTTTTTTGAAGGTAAAGAAACAGCCAGTGGACTTTAACAAAGTCACAGAGATAATTTAGAAAAATGTTAAGCACTTCAGTGTGAGTGACCGAAAGTCCTATGAGATAATATATAGAACACAATTGCATCTGACTCTAAGTTACATGTTTGTTTGTATGTTCAGTCTTGTCCAACTCTGCAATGAAATGGAATGTAGAACGCCAGGCTCCTCTGCTCATGGGATTTACCAGACAAGATAGTTGCTTTCTGTGGCCATTTCCTACTCCACTGTTAGATGTATACAATGAATAAAAATATTATCCATGATTTTCTTGCATCTCTTTCAACACAAAATAAATTATACAGGCTCTTTGCTCCAGTGAATCTTTCTGAAATTCCAAAGATACCATTGTGATTGAGAAATGGTTAAAATATTTTGGACTCTCATGATCACAGCAAGGCAGATACAAATTAAAGGAAAAGGTAAACCTCAAAACCTGACCTACCTTATAATTCAGTGAAGCTCATTTTTTGTTAAACAAATTACAGAATTTCCCTTCTTTATTTCCTTTTAACAGCTAAAGATGGAGAAATACGTAGATAGACAAAGCAGAGCTCAGAGAAGTGGGACAGAAATCTCTGTATATGACCCAGTCAGTTTTCAAGGGTTTCACCTTTGTTTTCTTGCCTGTTTGCTTGTTTGTTTTTAAAGAACTCATTTCCCAGAACTTCATAGAAACGTTAATGATGCTGAATTTCTTGTGTCACCTTAGTGTTGGTGGGAAATATGACCACGAGCAAGTGGCACTGATTTTCCCTCAGGGCTCCAGGTATAAATCAGTATGTCCAGTGTTTATGTTATCAGTAAGAGGAACCACAAATCAAATATCCAAAATCTGTGGGATCATGAAAATAACACGACAGTTCCAGAAACAAACAAACAAATAAACATATTCTTCTACTTCATTGTTTATAACAAAGGTTTTGACTGTGTGGATCACAACAAATGGTGGAAAATTCTGAAAGTGATAGCAACAGCAGATCGCCTGACCTGCCTCCTAGGAAATCTGTATGCAGATCAAGAAGCACCAGTGAGAACCGGATGGAAAACAACAGACTGCTTCCAATTAGGGAAAGGATTATGATAAGGCTGCATATTGTCACTCTGTTTATTTAAATTATATGTAATGCTCACTTCAATCACTCTGTCATATCCGACTCTTTGTGACCCATTAACCACAGCACACCAGGCCTCCTTGTCCATTACCAACTCCTTGAGTTTATGCAAACTCATGTCCATTGAGTTGGTGATGTTATCCAATTATCTCATCCTCTGTCGTCACTTCCTCTTCCTGCCCTCAATATTTCACAGCCTCAGGAAATTCCCCAGTGAGTCACTTAATCGCATCAGGTTGCCAAAGTATTGCAATTTCATCTTCAACATCAATCACTCCAATGAACACCCAGGACTGATCTCCATTAGGATGGACTGGTAGATCTCCCTGCAGTCCAAGGAACTCTCCAGAGTCTTCACCTACACCACAGTTCAAAAGCATCAATTCTTCAGCACTCAGATTTCTTTATAGTTAGTACAACTCTCATATCCATACATGCCCACTGGAGAAACCATATGGACCTTTGTTGGCAAAGTAATGCCTCTGCTTTTTGATATGCTGACTAGGCTGGTCATAACTTTCCTTCCAAGGAGTAAGCGTCTTTTAGTTTTATGGCGGCAATCACCATCTGCAGAAATCTTGGAGCCTAAGAAACAGTGAGTAACGGTTTCCACTGTTTCCCCACCTATTTGCCATGAAGCAATGGGACTGTATACCATGATGTTAGTTTTCTGAATGTTGAGATTTAAGCGAATTTTTCCCTATCCTCTTTCAATGTCATCATGCGGTTCTTTAGTTATTTTTCATTTTCTGCTGAAAGGTATCATCGGCATATCTGAGGTTATTGATATTTCACCCAGAAAACTTGATTCCAGCTTGTGCTTACTCCAGCCCAGCACTTCTCATGATGTCCTCTGCATATAAGTTAAATAAGAAGAGTGATACTATACATCCTTGACCTACTCCTTTTCCTATTTGGAACCAGTCTGTTGTTCCATATCCAGTTCTGTTGCTTCGTGACCTGTATATAGGTTTCTCAAGAGGCAGGTCAGGTGGTCCGGTATTCCCATCTCTTTCCAATTTTCCACATTTTATACTGATCCACGCAGTCAGGGGCTTGGCATAGTCAGTAAAGAAGACATAGATGCTTTTCTGGAGCTCTCTTCCTTTTTCGATGATCCATCAGATGTTGGCAATTTGATCTCTGGTTCCTCTGTTGTTTTTAAAACCAGGTTGAAAATCTGGATGTTCCCAGTTCACGTATTGCTGAAGCTTGGCTTGGAGAATATAGAACATTATTTTACTATTACTAGTGTGTGAGATGAGCGAAATTGTGCGGTAGGTTGCACATTCTATGGCATTGCCTTTCTTTGGGATTGAAAACATATTGCCCTTTTCCAGTGTTGTGGCCACTGCTGAATTTTCCATATAGCTGTGATATTGAGTGCAGCACTTTTAAAGCATCATCTTTCAGGATTTGAAGAAGCTCAACTGAAATTCCAAAGTCTACACTAGCTTAGTTCGTAGTGATGCTTCCTAAGACCCACTTGACTTCACATTCCACGATGTGTGGCTCTAAATGAGTGATCACTCCATTGTGATTATCTGGGTCGTGAAGAACTTTTTTGTAAAGTTCCGTGTATTCTTACCACCGCTTCTTAATGGTTTCTGCTTCAGTTATTTCCCTACCGTTTCTGTGCTTTATTGAGCCCTTCTTTGCATGAGATGTTCTCTTGGGATCTCCAATGTTCTTGAAGAGATCTCCCGTCTTTACCATTATATTGTTTCCCTTCTTTTTTTGCACTGATTCCTGAGAAAGACTTTCTTTTCTCTTCTTGATTTTCTTTAGAAATTTGAATTCAAATGGATATATCTTTCCTTTTCTCTTTTGCTTTTTGTTTCCCTTGTTTTCACAGCTATTTATAAGGCCTCCTCAGAAAGCCATTCTTTTTTTTTTTTTTGCATTTCTTTACCTGGGGATGGTCATGATCCCTGTCTCCTGTACACTGTCAGGTACCTTCATCCATAGTTCATCAGGCACTCTGTCAATCAAATCTAGTCCCTTAAATCTAATTTGCACTTCCAGTGTAGTGTCATAAGGGATTTGATTTAGGTCATACTTGAATGGTCTAGTGGTTTCCTCCAGTTTCTTCAACTTCTGTCTGAATTTGGCAATAAGGTGTTCAGGATCTGAGCCACAGTTTGCTTCCTGTCTTGTTTTTGCTGACTGTATAGAGCTTCTTTATTTTGGCTGCAAAAACATAATCAATCTGATTTCAGTGTCGACCATCTGGTGATGTCCATGTGTAGAGTCTTCTCTTGTGTTGTTGGAAGAGAGTGTTTGCTTGACCCGTGTGTTCTCTTGGCAGAACTCTATTTGCTTTTGCCCTGTTTCATTCTGTAGTCCACAGCCAATTTGCCTGGTACTCTAGGTGTTTCTTGACTTCCTACTTCTGCTTTCCAGTCCCCTATACTGAAAAGGACATCTTCTTATTTGTTAGTTTTAGAAGGTCTTGTAGGTCTTCACAGAACTTTCAACTTCAGCTTCTTCAATGTTACTGATCAGAGCATAGATTTTGATTACCATGATATTGAATCGTTTGCCTTGGAAAAGAACAGAGTTCATTCTGTCGTTTTTGAGATTGCTCTCAAGTACTGCATTTTGGACTCTTTTGTTGACTATGATGGCTACTCCATTTCTTCAAAGGAATTCCTGCTCACAGTAATAGATATAATGGTCATGTGAGTTAAATTCTCCCATTCCAGTCCATCTTAGTTCACTGATTCCTAAGATGTCATTGTTCACTCTTGCCATCTCTTGTTTGACCACTTCCAATTTGCCTTGATTCATGAACCTAACATTCCTTTTGCATTATTGCTCTTTACAGCATCAAACCCTGCTTCCATCACCAGTCCCGTTCACAACTGGTTGTAGATTTTGTTTTCACTCTATTGCTTCATTATTTCTGGAGTTATTTATCCACTGACCTCTAGAAGCATAGTGGGCAGCTACCGATGGTTCATCTTTCAGTGTCCTTTCTATTTGTTTTCATGGTTTCCATTGGGTTCTCAAGGCAAGAATACTGAAGTGGTTTGCCGTTCCCTTCTCCAGTGGACCACATTCTTTTCACTTTGGTGAAGGGCTGTCATCAAAGTAAAAGACAATTTCTTCTTGGAGAAAATTCTATGCAAACCTAAACATTGTATTTGGAAGAGACATTCACCTTGGTAACAAAGGCCTCCACTTCACAAACCCCTGTTGTTTATCCAGTAGTCATGTGCAGATGTGGGAGCTGGGGTATAAAGAAGACTGAGAGAAGGACATTCTATGGCTTTCAACTGTGCTGCTGCAGAAGATACTTCAGTTCAGTTCAGTCACTCAGTCGTGTCCAACTCTTTTTGACCCCACAAACCGCAGCACACCAGACCTACCTGTCCAACACTAACTCCCAGAGACCACCCCAAATCATGTCCATTGATAGGCAATGCCATCCACACATCTCATCCTCTGCCATCCCCTTCTCCTCCTGCCCTCAATCTTACCCAGCATCAGGGTCTTTTCCAATGAGTCAGCTCTTAGCATCAGCAGTCTAAACTATTGGAGTTTCAGCTTCACCATGAGACATTCCAATGCACACCCAGGGCTCATCTCCTTTAGGATGGATTGGTTGGATCTTCTTGCGGTCCAAGGCACGCTCAAGAGTCTTCTCCAACACCACAGTTAGAAAGCATCAATTTTTCGTCTCTCAGCTTTTCTTACAGTGCAACTCTCACATTCATACATGACCACTGAGTAAACCACAGCCTTGCCTAGATGGACCTTTGTTGACAAAGGAATGCCCCTGCTTTTTAATATGATATCTAGGTTGGTTGTAACTTTCCTTCCAAGGAGAAAGTGTCTTTTAATTTCATGGCTGTAATCACCATCTGCAGTGATATTGAATCCCCAAGAAATAGACTCTTAGCGGTTCCTTGGACTGCAAGGAGATTAAACCAATTCATCCTAAAGGAAATCAACCCTAAGTATTCATTTGAAGGCCTAATGATGAAGTTGAAACTTCAGTTTTGGCCAGCTGATGCAAAGTGTCCCTTCACTGGAAAAGTCTATGATGCTTTTTAAGATTGATGATAGGAGAAGAAGGGAGTAATATAGGATGAGATGGTTGGACTGCATCAGAAATACAATGGGTATGCATTTGAACAAACTCTGGAAGATAATGAAAGATAGAGAGGCCTGTTGTGTAACAGTCCATGGTGTCAAAAAACAGTTGAAGACAACTTGTTGACTGAAAAATGACACTCAATATCTCTAGAGTTACTTCTACAAATCACTCTAAATATACTTAAAGAAAGTAGTAACAAATAACAACTAAGGTGTTATAATAGAAGATGGTTTAATGAATTTTTTTAAAATATGGGAACTGTAGACTCTGAAAGAAACAAAGCTTAGAATTGAATAAATTTTAAATATTAGTGTGAGGGAGGAAACAGGAAGATGGAGGAGGAATATGATGGGGAGACAACTTTCTCCGTCACAAATTCATCCAAATGACATTTGAACGCTGAGTAAATCCCACAAAGCAACTTCTGAATGCTGGTAGAGGACATCAGGCACCCAGAAAAGCAGCCCATTGTCTTGGAAAAGAGGTAAGAAATAACATAAAAGCTAAAAAGAGAGGCAAAAGAGGGAGGGATGGAGGTACATCAAGGGATGGGAGGCTTAAAAATCAGAGAAGTTTCCAAACACCTGGAAACACTCACTAGTGAATCTGTGGCAATCATTGGAACCTCAGAGGTCAACATCACGTGGAGGAAAAATAAATAAGTAATTAAAATATACAGACTACATGCTCAACAGTAACTCCAGGGGAGAAGCAGCGCAGCCGCCCACACACACAACTAGCAAGCGGGGGCTGGGAAGGTAGGCACGGGCTGGGTCCCTTAGAGTAAGGACTGGTCCTGAAAGCACTGAGGGCAATCTGTAGGAGCTAACTTAAGATAGCTAAGCAGACTGAGGGATAGCTACTCCGTGAAAGGCAAAATGCCCCAAGCTAAGGCAATGCCA
Organism: Moschus berezovskii; assembly: GCF_049115385.1. NCBI lineage: Eukaryota > Metazoa > Chordata > Mammalia > Artiodactyla > Moschidae > Moschus > Moschus berezovskii. The sequence goes on from NC_142489.1 coordinate 22,967,236, forward strand.
GACCTACTCATAGAACAAAGGACTGAACAGAGCTAGCCAGCTGAGGTCAGCTCATCCACCATCCCACGCTGAGACAGGCAGGGAAGGGCAGCCAGAGCTGGAAGTAAGCAATCTCGGCCCCAGAGAGGCATCCAATATCAAGCTGTAAGCAGGCTTCTTTGCTAACCAAGACTTCTTGGGTTCTGGCCGGTTGATATCCGCCTGAGAAGGTGCACCGATTGTACGCCCGGAAAACCAAGCAACAATGACGGGGGGGCGGGCAATAAGTCACAGCGACTGTGCTGGCCAAACACCTGGTCACCTGAGCTGCTCAGACCGGGCAAGGGCACAAAAAGCAGGCCCAACCAAGTCTGCACCTTTGCGGAGTATCTGAGAACCAGAACCTGAGCGACTTAGACCAGGGATGTACCTCCAGCCCAGTGCCGGTCTCAGACGCTTCCTGGCAGAGTAACCTAAAGCCTGTGCAGTGTAGGCTTGGACAGCAAACACGCTGTGAGCGGGGGCAAACCCAGTGTATCCAAGACACTTCAAGCACTCCCCACTGATGCCACTGATATTTGTCTGCAGCTTACCTCCCTCCCCACAGTACTACCGAACAGGTGAGCTTAAAAAAGTGTCTACCACCGCCCTTGTGTCAGGACAGGAAATAGACACCGAAGAAACCATCAGACAGAAGAAGCTTAAACAGAAGGAACTGAATTGGAAGAGACTGATGGAGAAGTCTTGAGCCTAGTGCAAGAATAAGACTGAAAACCAGAGGCAGAGGCTTAAGTCCAAATCCTGAGAACACCAGAGAACTGCTGTTCTAGGTAACATTGATTGACAAGAGCTCATCAAATGCCTCCACACCTTCACTGAAACCAGGCACCACCCAAGGGTCAACAAGTTCTAGAGAAAAACATACCAAGCTAATTCTCCAGCAACACAGGAGAATAGACTTGATCTTCCATATAAAGGCTGCCCAAAGCCACTCCAACCTCAATGACATCTCATAATTCATTACTGGACACTTCATTGCGCTACAGAGAGAAGAATTCCAACTCCACTGCGCAGAACACCGACACTAGTTTCCCAAACCAGGCAACCTTGTCATGCTACCCTTTCAAGGCCACACACAGCGATGAAACTACACAATAAAGAAAAATCCACACACTGCCAGAAGACGGAAATCGCACCACTAACAGAGCAATATAAGCAAGACAAAGAGGCAGATAAATGTCCAGAAAGTAAAGGAACAGGATAAATGTGCACCAAAAAAAAATAAAAGAGAGAGAGAGAGTAAGATATAGGGAATCTACTTGATAAAGAATTTCAAATATTGATAGTGAAAATGATTTAAAATCTTGAAAACAAACTGGAGTTACAGATAAATAACCTGGAGACAAGGATCGAGAAGATGCAAGAAAGGCTTAATAAGGATCTTGAAGAAATAGAAAAGAGTCAGTATACAATGAATAATGCAATAGATGAGATCAGATAGAGTCTGGAGGGAACCAACAGTAGAATAACTGAGTCAGAAAACAGTTGATAAGTGACCTAGAAGACAGAATTGTAGAAATAAATGATTCAGAGAGGAAAAAAGAAAAAAGATTGAAAAGAAATGAGGACCATCTCTGAGACCTCTGGGACAATGTTAATTGCCCCAATATTGGAATCATAGAAGTCCCAGAAGAAAAGACAAAAAGAAAGGCCATGAGAGAATACTTAAGGAGATAATAGTTGAAAACTTCCTTAAATGGGGAAGGAAATAATCACACAATTCCAAGAAACACAGAGAGTCCCTCACACGATAAACCCAAGGCGAAATACTCCAAGACAAACATTAATCAAACTAACAAAGATCAAACACAAAGAACAAATATTAAAAGCACAAGGGAAAACCAACAAATAACACACAACGGTTTCCCATAAAAATAGCAGCTTATATTTCCACAGAAACTCTTCAGGCCAGAAGGGAACGGCAAGACATACTTAAAGTGATGATATAAAATATCCTACAGCCAAGGTTACTATACCCATCAAGGATTTCATTCAAATACGAAGGAGAAATCAAAAGCTTTACAGACAAGGAAAAACTGAGAATTCACCATCACCAAGCCAGCTCTCCAACAAATGCTAAAGGATCTTCTCTAGACAGGAAACACAGTAACGGTATATAAACTCGAACCCCAAACGTAAAGAAAATGGCAACGGGGTCACACTTATCAATAATTATCTTAAATGTAAATGGGTTGAATGTCCCAACCAAAAGACAAAGGCTGGCTGAATGGATGCAAAAGCAAGACCCCTATATATGCTGTCTTCAAGAGACCCACCTCAAATCAAGGGACACATACAGACTGAAAGTGAAATGCTTGAAAAAGATATTCCACTCAAATAGAGACCTAAAGAAAGCAGGAGTAGCAATACTCATATCGGATAAAAATAGACTTTAAAACAAAGGCTGTGAAAAGAAACAAACAAGGACATTACATAGTGATCAAAGGATCAATCCAAGAAGAAGATATAGCAATTATAAATATATGCACCCAACATAGGAGCACCACAATATGTAAGACAATTACTAGCAAGTATGAAAGGGGAAATTAACAACAATACAATAATAGTAGAAGACTTTAATAGCCCACTCACACCTATGGATAGATCAACTAAACAGAAAATTAACAAGGAAAGACAAACTTTATATGATACAATAGACCAGTTAGACCTAACTGATATCTATAAGACATTTCACCCCCAAACAATGAATTTCACCTTTTTCTCAAGCACACACGTAACATTTTCCAGGATAGATCACATCCTGCTCCATAAATCTAGGCTTGGTAAATAAAAAAAATAAAAAAAGAAACAAAACTGAAATCATTCCAAGCATCTTTTCTGACCACAATGCAGTAAGATTTGATCTCAATTACAGGAAAAAAAACTATTAAAAATGCCAACACATGGAGGCTGAAAAACACACTGCTGAATAACCAACAAATCATAGAAGAAATCAAAAAAGAAATCAAAATGTGCATAGAAACGAATGAAAATGAAAACACAGCAACCCAAAACTTATGGAACACTGTAAAATTGGTGCTAGGCAGAGGTTCATAGCACTAAGGAATACCTCAGGAAATAAGAAAAAAAGTCAACTAAATAACCTAACTCTACACCTAAAGCAAATAGAAAAGGAAGAAATGAAGAACCCCAGGGTTAGTACAGGGCAGAAATAAATGCAAAAGAAACTAAAGAGACCATAGCAAAAATCAACAAAGCCAAAAGTTGGCTCTCTGAGAGGGTAAATAAAATTGACAAACCAATAGCCAGAGTCATCAAAAAACAACAAGAAAAAAAACCAAATCATTTAAATTAGAAAAGAAATGGGAGAGATCACAACAGACAACACAGAAATACAAAGGATCATAAGACACTACTATCACCAATTATATGGCAATAAAATGGACAAGTTGGAAGAAATGGACAAATTCTTAGAAAAGTACAACCTTCCAAAACTGAACCAGGAAGACATAGAAAATCTTAATAGACCCATCACAAGCATGGAAATAAAAGCTGTAATTAGAAATCTTCCAGAAAAAAAAGCCCAGGGCCAGACGGCTTCACAACTGAATTCTACCAAAAATTTAGAGAAGAGCTAACACCTATTCTACTCGAACTCTCCCAGAAAAATTGCTGATGAAGGTAAACTTCCAAAATCATTCTAGAGCCCACCATCACCATAATCACAAAACCTGGCAAAGATCCCACAAAAACAGAAAACTACAGGCCAATATCAGTCATGAACATAGATGCAAAATTCCTTAACAAAATTCTTGTAATCTGAATCGAATAACACATTAAGATCATACATCATGACCAAGTGGGCTTTATCCCAGGAATGCAAGAATTCTTCAATATTCGCAAATCAACCAATCTAATACAGCACATTAACTAAAAGGAAAAAAAAAAACCATATGATTATCTCAAAAGATGCAGAGAAAGCCTTGGACAAAATTCAATACCGCTTTATGATAAAATCCCTCTAGAAGGTGGGAATAGAAGGGACATATCTTAACATAATTAAAGCTATATATGACAAACACACAGGAAACATTATCCTCAATGGTGAAAAAGTGAAATCATTTCCCCTAAAGTCAAGAACAAGACCAGGGTGCCCACTCTCACCACTACTATTCAACATAGTTCTGGAAGTTTTGGCCACAGCAGTCAGAGCAGAAAAAGAATAAAAAGGAATCCAAACTGGAAAAGAAGATGTAAATCCCTCACAGTTCGCCAATGACATGACCCTCTACACAGAAATCCCTAAAGACTCTACCAGAAAAACACTAGGGTTAATCAATGAATAAAGTAAAGTTGCAAATTTTAAAATCAACACACAGAAATCCCTTGCATTCCTATTCACTAATAATGAGATAATAGAAAGATAAATTAAGGAAACTATTCCATACATTGTTGCAACATAAAGAATAAAATACTTTGGGATCAGTTCAGTTCAGTCGCTCAGTCGTGTCTGACTCTTTGCGACCCCATGAACCACAGCACTCCAGGCCTCCCTGTCCATCACCAACTCCCAGAGTTCACTCAAACTCATGTCCATCGAGTCGGTGATGCCATCCAGCCATCTAATTCTCTGTTGTCCCCGTCTTCTCCTACCCCCAATCCCTCCCAGCATCAGACTGTTTTCCAGTGAGTCAACTAATCGCGTGAGGTGGCCAAAGTATTGGAGTTTCAGCTTTAGCATCAGTCCTTCCAATGAACACCCAGGATTGATCTCCTTTAGAATGGACTCTTGGGTCTCCTTGCAGTCCAAGTGGCCCTCAAGAATCTTCTCCGGCACCACAGTTCAAAAACATTAATTCTTTGGCGATCAGCTTTATCACAGTCCAACTCTCACATCCATACATGACAATGGGAAAAACCATAGCCTTGACTGGACGGACCTTGGTTGGCAAAGAAATGTCTCTGCTTTTTAATATGCTATCTAGCCTGGTCATAACTTTCCTTCCAAGGAGTAAGCGTCTTTTAATTTCCTGGCTGCATTCAGGATCCGCAGTGATTTTGGAGCCACCCAAAGAATGAAGTCTGACACTGTTTCCACTGTTTCCCCATCTATTTCCCATGAAGTGATGGGACCACATGCCATGATATTCGTTTTGTGAATGTTGAGCTTGAAGCCAACATTTTCACTCTCCTCTTTCACTTTCATCAACAGGCCTTTTAGTTCCTCTTCACTTTCTGCCATAAGGGTGGTGTCATCTGCATATCTGAGGCTATTGATATTTCTCCCAGCAATTTAGATTCCAGCTTGTGCTTCTTAAAGCCTAGCGTTCCTCATGATGTACTCTGCCTATAAGTTAAATAAGCAGGGTGACAATATACAGCATTGACTTACTCCTTTTCTATTTGAAACCAGTCTGTTGTTCCATGTACAGGTCTAACTGTTGCTTCCTGACCTGCATATCCACCTAAAGAAACAGAAGACTGATATATAGAAAACTGTAAGACACTGGTGAAAAAAACAAAATAGGACACTAATAGATGGTGAAATATACTGTGTTTGTGAATTAGAAGTTAAATATTGTGAAAATGTGCATACTGTTTAAAGTAATTTATACATTGAATGCAATCCCTATCAAGCTACTAACTGTATTTTTCACAGAGCTAGAACATATAATCTCACAATTTGTATGAAAATACAAAAAAAAATCTTCAAAAGCCAAAGCAATCCTGAAGTAGAATGGAACTGAGGAAATCAACCTGCTGGACTTCACGCTCTATTACAAAGCCACAGTCATCAAGACAGTAGGGTACTGGCATAAATACAGAAATATAGATCAATGGAACAAAATAGAAAGCCGAGAGATAAATCCACGCACCTATGGACACCTTATCTTTGATAAAGGAGGCAAGAATATAAAATGGAGAAAAGACAGTCTCTTTAACAAGTGGTGCTGGGAAAACTGGTCAGTCAGTTGTAAAAGAATGAAAATGGAACACTTCCTAACACCGTACACAAAAATAAACACAAAATGATTTAGAGAACTAAATATAAGATCAGAAACTATAAAACCCTAGAGGAGAACATAGGCAAAACACTCTCTGACATAAATCACAGCAGGATCCTCCATGACTCACCTCCCAGAATATTTGAACTAAAAGCAAAATAAACAAATGGGACCGAATTAAAATTAAAAGCTTCTTCACAACAAAGGAAACCATTAACAAGATGTAAAGACAGCCTTCAGAATGGGAGAAAATAATAGCCACTGAAACAACTGAAAAAGAATTAATCTCCAAAATATACATGCAGCTCCTGTAGCTCAATTCCAGAAAAAAAAATAAATAAACACACAATCAAAAAATGGGCCAAGGAACTAAACAGACATTTATCCAAAGAAGACATACAGATGGCTATGAAGCAAGTGAAAAAATGCTCAACATCCCTCATAATCAGAGAAATACAAATTAAAATCACAGTGAAGTACCTTTGCACACCAGTCAAAATGGCTGCTATCCAAAAGTCTACAAGCAATAAATGCTGGAAAGGGTTTGGAGAAAAGGGAACCCTGTTACACTGTTGGTGGGAATGCACACTAATATAGCCACTGTAGAGAACATTGTGGAGATTCCTTAAAAAACTGGAATTAGAACTGCCATACGATCCAGCAGTCCCACTCCTGGGCACACACACTGAGAAACCAGAACTGAAAGAGACACATGTATTCCAATGTTCATTGCAGCGCGGTTTATAATAGCCAGGTCATGGAAGTAACCTAGATGTCCATCTGCAGACCAATGGATAAGAAAGCTTTGGTACATATACACAACGGAGTATTACTCAGCCATTAAAAAGAATAAAATTGAATCAGTTCTAATGAGGTGGATGAAAATGAAGCCTATTATACAGAGTGAAATAAGCCGGAAACAAAAACACCAATACCGTGTACTCATGCATATATATGGAATTTTGAAATATGGTAACGATAACCCTGTATCAGTTCCCTTCAGTTCAGTTCAGTCACTCAGTCATGTCCAACTCTTTGTGACCCCATGAATCACAGCACGCCATACTTCCCTGTCCATCACCAACTCCCGGAATTCACTCAAACTCATGTCCATCGAGTCGGTGAATCCATTCAGCCATCTCATTCTCTGTCGTCCCATTCACGAGACAGCAAAAGAGACACAGGTATAAAACAGTCCTTTGGACTCTGTGGGAGAGGGATGATTTGGGAGAATGGCATTGAATCGTGTATATTATCATATGTGAAGTGAATCACCAGTTCAGGTTCGAAGCAGGATGTAGGAAGATTTTGGCTGGTGCACGGTGTTGAGCCGGAGGGAGTATAATGGGAGGAGAGATGTAGGAGGGTGGTTCAAGTAGGGGAACTCATGTACAGAGGGGGCGGATTCATGTCAATGTACTGCAAAACCAATACAATATTGTAATTAGTGACCAATAAAAAATAATAATAATAAATAAAAATAAGTAAAAGAATTAGTGTGCAAGTAAAATTACATCCAAGCAGTAAACAATAAAGGAACCTTACTAATAGTAGACAAATAAGCCTTTTAAGCAAAAATGTTTTGAGACAAATGGCATTCAATATTATTATACAACATTTTTTTAAATTTGTTTTAGTTGGGGTATAATTAAGGTATTGTAGTGGATTTTGCCCTTCATTGATATGAATATGCCATGGGATTAAATATGTTCCCAATCCTGAGCCCCCCTCAGGATTAAGTCTGGTTGAATAAAACACAATTCTCAACTTTTTGGCTGGGCATTTTTCCCAATCAGTAGAACAAATTCCAGGATTTTAAAATAAGTGATCCTTGTACAGCACCTCAACTTTCAAACTACATTTCTAATTTCCTACTTAGGATAGTCCTGAATATCAGAGGCTTACTAATAGGTACTAAAATATGAAGGAATTCATGTTTCTATAAATTGGTGACATCAACTGATAATCCTTCTTTACTTTTAGAAAAAACAAATGGAGGGAGGGAAGAAGATGGTTGAGGAATAGGATTGGGAGACCACTTTCTCCCCAATACATTCATCAAAAGAACATTTGAACACTGAGCAAATTCCGCAAAACAACTGAATGCTGGCAGAGGATATCAGGCACGCAGAAAAGCAGCCCATTGTCTTCTAAAGAGTTGGGAAAAAACATAAGATAAAAAGAGAGACAAAAGAGGTAGTTATGGGAGCTCCATCCAGGGAAGGGAGGCATAAAAAAGAGAGAAGTTTCTGAACATCAGGAAGCACTCTCACTTGTAAGTCTGTGGAGAGCCTTGGAACCTCAGAGGGCAACATAACCGGGAGGAAAAAGAAAGAAATAATCAAAACCCACAAATTACTCGCCCAATGGTAACTCTTAGCAGAGAAGCAACACAGAAGCCACATCCACCAACAGCAAGTCGGGGCTGGGCAAGGATGTGCAGGCTGCATTAAGGACCCGGCCTGAATGCCTCAGGGCAATCTGAAAGCTAACTGGAGATAGAAAAACAGACTGTGGAATAGCTACCCCAGGAAAAGGCGAAAAGCCCAAACCTAACACTCCACCAGACCCGCTCACAGAACAAAGGACTGAGCAGAACTAGATAGCTGCGAAAACCCATCCCCCGCTGAGACATGCAGGGGAGAGCAGTCAGAGCCAGAAGAGGGCAATCGTGTCCCCAGAATAGCGTCTGATTCCAAAATGCAGGCAGGTTTCATTGCTGGCCAGGACTTCTTGGGTTTCTGGCTGGTTGACATACGCCTGAGAAGGTGCACTGGTTGTACACTCAGAACACCCAGCAGAAGGGACCACAGAGGTCATAAGTCGCAGCGACTGTGCTAGCCAAACACCTGGTCACCTGAACTGCTCAGATCAGGGAAGGGCACAAAACGCAGGCCCAATCAAGTGTGCACGTTTGTGCAATACCCAAGTACCTGAACCTGAGTGCCTCAGGCCAGAGATGTGCATCCAACCCAGAACCTCTGTGGGAGAGGGTGAGGGTGGGATGATTTTGGAGAATGGCATTGAAACATGTATATTATCATATGTGAAACAAATTGCCAGTCCACGTTCGATGCATGATGCAGGATACTCGGGGCTGGTGTACTGGGTTTAACCAGAGGGATGTCATGAGAAAAGAGGTGGGGGGGTTTCAAGATGGGGAACACATGTGCACCCGGGGCAGATTCATGTCAATATAGGGCGAAACCAATAAAATAATGTAAAGTAATTAGCCTCCAATTAAATAAATTTTAAAAATATTAAAAAACATAAAAGAAAAAAAATGGGAATCAAATGAAGTGAGGAATATTTATGTCTAGAATCTGAATTTATTCTATTTTAGCTCGGAATTTTAAGTTTTTGCTTTATGGTTTGTCTACACATACTAAAGCAGTCCTTGGTGCAGATTTTACTTGACAAATGCGCTGGTACATATTTTACTTGACATGTACATTGTGATGCATTTCTTGCCACTTGCCCAAGTTGGCCAAGGACGGACTCATTTTTCAATTTAATAAACAGTTTGAAATTGGAGAATAATAGCTTTACAATGTTTATTACTTTCTGCTGTACCGCAATGTAAATCGGCTATCAGTATATTTACATGAGCCTCCCTTTTGAGCAGCCCTCCCACCTGTTCTTGAGCCTGCTCTGCTACCCCACAGTCCACTCCTCCAGGGCACCCCAGATCCCTGAGGAGGAGCTTCTCACCAGCTAACTACTTTATACTTGGTATTGTACATATGTCAGGGCATCCTGCTCAAATTGTGCCACTCTCGACTTACACTTCTTTGTCCAAGTCTGTTCTTAAACTATGCATTTCTTTTCCCACTCTTCAGATAGATTCTTCAGATCCAGATTTCTAGATTCCACATATATACGTTAATCTACAATATTGGACTTTCTGTTTCTAAATTACTTCACTCTATATGATAGGCTCTAGATACATCCATATCTCTAGAACTAATCCACGATTTTCCTCTATCTGGATGAGAAATGTTTCACCTTAAGGATGTGCCATAACTTCTTTATCCATTCATCAGTAGATGGACACCTAGATTGTTACATAACTTGTTTAACGTAAATGGTATTGCAGTGGATACTGGGATACACATGTTTGTTTGCTTTTTGTTTTTTCTTTTTCCAATGGTGGCTTCTTCTGTGTATATGTCAAACAGTGGGATTTTGGACATATGGTAGTTTTATTAATAATTTTCTAAAGAATATTCATACTCTGCTATATCTTGGTGGGAGTTGGTGATGGACATGGAGGAGTGGCGTGCTGTGATTCACGGGGTCACAAAGAGTCGGACACAACTGAGCAACTGAACTGAAATGAACTGATCTGAAAAACACTGTAGAGTGTTCCCTTTCCTTCACATCATCTCCTATATTCATGGTTTTAAGGTTTATGTGTGTGCGTGTGTGTGTGTATATATATATATATATTTAATGTTTGTTAATTTATAATATAAATATTTACATATTATATTTATAAATTTGTATATTATTTTAATTTTATTCTTGGGGTTCTCAAGGCAAGTATACTGAAGTGGTTTGCCATTCCCTTATCCAGTGTATATATATAAAATGATTGTTAATTTATAATATAAATATTTGCATTTTATATTTATATTATACATTTGTATATTATTTTAACTTTACATATATATTTTAATTATATTTGTATTATATTTTTAAATTGTATTTTATATGTATATATAAATATACACATCACACACACACACACACACACACACACACACACATTTGCTTCATTATTTTGGTTACACCAGGCCTTAAATGCTGCATATGGAGTCTAGTTCCATGACCAGGGATCAAACATGGAACCCCTGATTTGATGGTGTCTTAGCCACTGGACCATCAAGGAAAGATCCTACTGTCGATTTTATGATGATTACCATGCAGAATAGTGTATGATACCTCACAGTTGTTTGGATTTGTATACCTTTACTATGTTGAGGTAATGTTTGCTATGCTCAGTTTCTGAAAGATTTTTTATCACACATGCTTGTTGGATTTTATTAAAGCTTTATTTTTTTTCTATTGAGGTTATCATTAAAAAAAAGGTGGCAAAAATATGCAGAAGATCTGTACAAAAAAGATCAAGTTAATCACGATGGTATGATCAATCACCTAGAGCCAGATTTCTTGGAAGGCGAAGTCAAGTGGGACTTGGAAAGCATCACTATGAACAAAGCTACTGGAGGTGATGGAATTCCAGTTAAGCTATTTCAAATCCTGAACGATGATGCTTTGAAAGTGCTGCCCTCAATAGGTCAGCAAATTTGGAAAACTCAGAAGTGGACACAGGATTGGTAAAGATCACTTTTCATTCCAAACCCAAACAAAGCCAATGCCAAGGAATGCTCAAACTACCGCACAGTTGCACTCATCTCACACGATAACAATATCATACTCAAAATTCACAAGCCAGGCTTCAGCATGCATGAATGGTGAACTTCCAGATGTTCAAGCTGGTTTTAGAAAATGCAGGGGAACCAGAGATCAAATTGCCAACATCCGCTGGATCATGGAAAAAGTAAGAGAGTTCTAGAAAAACATTGATTTCTGCTTTACTGACTATGTCAAAGTCTTTGACTATGTGGATCACAATAAACGCTAGAAAATTCTGAAAGGGATGGGAATACCAGACCACCTGACCTGCCTCTTGAGAAACCTATATGCAGGTAAGGAAGCAACAGAACTGGACATGGAACAGACTGGTTCCAAATAGGAAAAGGAGTACGTCAAGGCTGTATATTGTCACGCTGATTATTTAAGTTATATGCAGAGTACATCATGAGGAACGCTGGGATGAAGAACCAGAAGCGGGAATCAAGATTGCTGGGAGAAATACCAATAACCGCAGATATGCAGATGACACCACCCTTATGGCAGAAAGTGAAGAGGAACTAAAACACCTCTTGAGGAAAGTGTAAGAGGAGAGGGACAAAGTTGACTTAAAGCTCAACATTCAGAAAACTAAAATCATGGAATCTGGTCCCATCAATTCATAGCAAATTGATGGGGAAACAGTGGAAACAGTATGAGAGCATTTTCGGGCTCCAGAATCACTGAAGTTGCTGGTCGCAGCCATGAAATTTAAAGAAGTTTACTCCTTGGAAGGAAAGTTACCACCAGCGTAGATAGCATTTTAAAAGAGTAGAGACTACTTTACCAACAAAGGTCCTTCTAGTCAAGGGTATGGTTTTTCCAGTGGTCATGTCAAGACGTGAGAGGTGTACTGTGAAGAAAGCTGATTGCCAAAGAATCGATTCTTTTGAATTGTAGTGTTGGAGAAGACTCTTGAGAGTCCCTTGGACTGCAAGGTGATCCAACCAGTAAGGAGATCTGTCCTGGGTGTTAATTGGAAGGATTGATGGTAAAGTTGAAACTCCGATATTTTGACCACCTCATGCAAAGTATTGACTCACTGGAAAAGACTTTGATGCTGGGAGGGATTGGGGGCAGTAGGAGAAGGGGACGACAGAGAATGAGATGGCTGGATGGCATCACCGACTCAATGGACATGAGTGGAGTGTACTCCGGGAGTTGGTAATGGACAGGGAGGCCTGGCGTGCTGTGATTCATGGGATCACAAAGAGTCAGACAGACTGAGAAACTTAACTGAACTAGGTGATCATATGGTTTTAATCCTGAAATTTTTTATGATGCATCTCATGGATTAACACACAGCTACCAGAGAATGTCTGCATATCTGGGGAAAAACCTCAATATTAAAGCTGTTCGATACTTTTAAAGTGTTGATGGAATCTTCTTGGGATGATTTTCTTGAGGATGTTTGCCTCTATATTTGTCTATGTGATACTGGTCTATAATTTTCCTTTTCTGTGTTAACGTTGTCTTTGCTATCAGGTGATGCTGACTCGTAGGATGAGTTTGTGGGGTTTCCTACCATTGTAGTATTTTGGAAATGTTTAAGAAGCCCATATGTTAACATTTAACTTAAAGGTTCATAAAACACCTGTGACATCATCTGGACCTTGAATGTCGTTAGCTGACAAATTTTTCATAACAGTATCAATATTAGTGTTTGTAATGTTGTGTTCCAATTTGCTGGTTCCTCTTAGCTGAGTTCATAAGAAGTAGTCTGTGGTTTCCAGATTCTACATTTTATTGGCTTAAAGTTCTTTGTAGTAATCTATCATGATCTTTTGGTATTTCTGTGCTGTTGGTTATAATGTGTCCTTTCTGATGTATGACTTTATTGATTTGAGTGTTCTCCCATTTTTGTTGGTAGCTCTGGCTCATGTTTTATGTATTTTCTTTATTCTCTCCAAGAGCCCCCTTTTAGTATTATTGATCTTTGCTACTATTTTCATCTCTTTTTTCTCCCCCCCGCTATTCTCTGTTGTTTTTTTTTTCCCAAAACCAATTTTTGGTTTTGTGTTTATTCTTCTGTCTAATTGCTTTAGTTGTACGTTTAATTAGTGTTTTATCCTATTTCATGTGTTTTATGAAATCACAATTTCATTGTCATTAGTTTATATGAATATGTACTTCATGGAAAATAGACGGGGAAACAGTGGAAACCATGTCAGACTTATTGTTTTGGGCTCCAAAATCACTGTGGATGCTGATTGCAGCCATGAAATTAAAAGATGCTTACTCCTTGGAAGGAAAGTTATGACCAACCTAGATGGCATAATAAAAAGCAGAGACATTACTTTGCCAACAAAGTTCCATCTAGTGAAGCCTATGGTTTTTCCAGTGTTCATGTACAGATGAGAGAGGTGGACTGTGAAGAAAACTGATCACCAAAGAATTGATGCTTTTGAATTATGGTGTTGGAGAAGACTCTTGAGAATCCCTTGGACTGCATGGAGATCCAACCAGTCCATTCTAAAGGAAATCAGTACTGGTTATTCATTAGAAGGACTGATGCTAAAACTGAAACTCCAACACTTTGGCCAATTCATGGGAAGTGTTGACTCACTGGAAAAGACTTTGATGCTGGGAGGGACTGGGGGCAGTAGAAGGGGACGACAGAGAATGAGATGGCTGGATGGCATCACCGACTCAATGGACATGAGTTGAGTGAACTCTGGGAGTTGGTGATGGACAGGGACGTCTGGCGTACTGCGATTCATGGGGTTATGAACAGTCAGACAGACTTAGAGACTGAACTGAACTGAACTGAGGTGATCATATGGTTTTAATCCTGAAATTTGTTATGATGTATCTCATGGATTGATACGCAGCTATTGGAGAATATCTGCATATCTGGGGATACCTCAATATTAAAGCTTTTTGATACTGTTAATGTGTTGTTGGATTCTTCTTGGGATTATTTTGTTGAGGATGGTTGCCTCTAAGTTGGTCTATGTGATACTGGTCTATAATTTTCCTTTTCTTTCTTAACTTTGTCTTTGCTTTCAGGTGATGCTGTACTCATAGGACGAGTTTTTGGGGTTTCCTACCGTTGTAGTATTTTGGAACTTTTTAAGAAACCCATATGTTAACATTTAACTTAAAGGTTCATAAAACACCTGTGACATCATCTGGACCATGAATGTTGTTAGCTGACAAATTTTTCATAGCAGTATCAATATTAGTGGTTATAATGTTGCGTTCATATTTTCTGTTTCCTCTTAGTTGAGTTCCTTAGAAGTAGTCTGTGGCTTCCAGATTCTACATTTTATTGGCTTAAAGCTCTTTGTTGTAATCTATCATGATCCTTTGATATTTCTGCGCTGTTGGTTATAATGTCTCCTTTCTCATGTATAATTTTATTGATTTGAGTGTTCTCCCTTTTTTGTTGATGACTCTGGCTCATGGTTTATGTATTTTCTTTATTCTCTCCAAGAGCCCCCTTTTAGTATTATTGATCTTTGATACAATTTTTATATTTTATTTTTCCAGTTCTATCCTCTATGTTTTTTTTTTTTTCCCCAAAACCAATTTTTGGTTTTGTGTTTATTCTTCTTTCTCTAATTGGTTTAGTTGAAAGTTTAGTTAGTTTTTAACCTGCTAATTGAGTTTTATGCAATCACAATTTAATTGTCATTAGTTTGTATGAATATATACTTCATGGGAAAAAGATGGGGAAAGAGTGGAGACCGTGTCAGACTTTATTTTTTGGGTCTCCAAAATCACTGTAGATGCTGATTGCAGATATGAAATTAAAAGACGTTTACTCCTTGGAAGGAAAGTTATGAGCAACCTAGATAGCATAATAGAATGAGAGACATTTCTTTGCGAAAAAAGGTCCGTCTAGTCAAGGCTATGGTTTTTCCACTGGTCATGTACAGATGTGAGAGTTGGACTGTGAAGAAAGTTGATCGCCAAAGAATTGATGCTTTTGAATTGTGGTGTTGGAGAAGACTCTTGAGAATCCCTTGGACTGCATGTAGTTCCAATCAGTCCATTCTAAAGGAGATCAATCCTGGTTGTTCATTGGAAGGACTGATGCTGAAGCTAAAACTCCAATAATTTGGCCAACTCATGCAAAGAGTTTACTCACTGAAAAAGACTCTGATGCTGGGAATTGGGGACAGGAGGAGAAGGGGAAGGAAGAGAATGAGATGTCTTGATAACATCACTGACACAATGGACGTGAGTTTGAGTGAACTCTGCGAGTTGGTGATGGACAGGGAGGCCTGGCATGTTCTGATTCATGAGGTCTCAATGAACAACTGAGCTGAACTGTTACACACACACACACACACACACACATATATATATATTTTTCTCTCTGATTCTTCAATGATTTCTTGGCCATGAAGAGGTGTATACATCAACCTCAATGTATTCATGCTTTTCATTTTTTCCTTTATTATTTATGCTTTGTTTGTTTTTTTCTCGCCCACCCATGAATGACATATAAATCATAACACTGTGGTTAAAAAAAAAAAAGTCTGATACAATTTTGATTATTTTAAATTTACCAAGTCCTGACTGGTGATCCAGGTTTTTATTTATTTAGAAATATTTCTTTTGACCTTGCGAAGAAACTGCACTCTGCGGGTATTGGGTGAAATCTACTTCAGTATCAACTGAATTGTCAGGGCTGCTTGTTCTTTAAATTTGTTTTCTTTTTCTACTTCATTTAAAAATTGAAAGATAATTGTTTCCCAATGTTGTTCTGGCTTCTGCTGTACAAAGGCATGGAACAGCCTACAGTAAACATATGGCAGTTATTGTGCTATCATCCATTTCTTGTTGTTTAGTTGTTCTATGACCTTCGTAAGTGTTTCTTGCATGATCTCCATTTATTTTCTGAGAGGTTTGATCATCTTTCCTATCGTTACTCTCAATGATTTTTTCAGTGACAATATCTATTTCCTCTTTAATTATGACATGTGTATTTTTACCTTGTTTCTTTGCCTGCAAATTACTTTACTGTCTTCATATTTGCTTAGCTTATTATGTAACTAGTCTTTCCTACCCGGGGTATAGGATGGTAGTACTTGCTTCCAGTCTGTATCGTGAATGTGTAAGTTTGGTCCAGTGTTTTGTGTGTCCATGGAGGGTGAGGGACTGGCAACTACATTCTTGTAGCCACAGCTGATGCTTCTCTCTCTCATGGTGGGACCGTGTCAGAAGGGTCTTTTCCAGGTGTGTATGGGTTTAGTGTATTTTAGACAGTCCATCTGGGAATGATTTGGCTTGTGTTTCTGTCTTACATTTTGTGTGGTGTGAGGCAGCATCTCTGGGTAGTATAGGTTTTTGGGTGGAATGGTTCTTCGTTTCAGATGGAGACCTTCATAGAGACTCTCACCAATTAATATTCATTAGAGCTGGGAATTATCTGGTGGTCTATGATACATTGTTGAAGCCCTAGGTGATCAGGACCAACTTCCAGTCAGAGAACCAAGATCACATAGTAAAAGATTAGACAGGGGAACAAAGGAAGACAGACAAATGGTAAGAAATCAAAATCAAACCACAAGTAAAATAATAGAAGCAGTAATGACAATAGGGAAGAACACAGAATCAAGAGAACTAAGCAAATATCTTGTAAGACATAAAACAACACCAGAGCAGAGTGCCACCTGAAGACTAAAGGAAAAAACTCTGACAAAATGATAAGAGCTTTCCCACAGAATAAGAAAAAATCACAATTAATAAGGAAATATATGTTTATTAAAACAAAAATGAAAAGAAACATCAAACAACATCAACAAAAGGCACAGAAATCAGGAAAAGAAAATGCACAATAGATACATACCAATATAAACAATCTTAAAACACCAAATAAGCAAGGATAATAAGAAAGCTTTTAAGTGAGACAGAGAGTGAACCACCACGCATCATAGCAAAACATCGGAAGTACAATGAATGTTACCTAGGGTCCCTGGGTTTTGGTCCTGAACATGTGCCACAGCACAAATTCACCTCTCTAGAAAACTCACCAAATGTGGGCAGAACTTAACTCTGGATCTTCAGTAAGGACAGGCCAGACTCTAAACTGGGATTGCTCCTTTGTTCTGAGAGCTGCAACAGCCTGGGTATTTTCATTCGTTGGAAATCTATTGTCCTTTTTTATCCCATAGAGGAAGCATCTGCAGAGTTGATTGCATGTATTTAATCTGCGGCCTGCTCAGCTGGTGGGAAAGTTTTCAATTCTTTTCCTTCATTTCCCTGATCCTGAGTCTCAGATGTAGTTTGATAACAACCTGTCCGTGTGGTCACCAGAGAAGGCTGTCCCCAAGACCCTTGTGGAACACTTGGGTCTGCCTTGGTGAGCACAAGAGCAAGAGGTAAAGCTGCTGGGACTGTAGGAACCCTGGTGGTGTCAGTTTTACAGAGGAGCCAGCAAACATGGGCAGAAAAATTGTGGCCCTCATGGGATAGTTTTCTAGCCTGTGGTGGCAGAAGCATGTGTGATAGTTCTAGTTAGTCTTTTTCTATCGCCTGATAGTAAGTCTCAGCATGTGGCACGAGGGGGAAATTCAATGCTGTCACCATATTCTCTGTGTGACTGAGTACTAAGGTCCCACTCTTTGTCAGTTTGGGATTTTTCAAAGGCATTCCTTTCTACACAGTTTGTCATCACAGTTGCATAATTCCATCTCCACATAGTCAAGCAGTTCCCTCACAAGTTGTCTTTCTAAGCCCATGCTTGATCTTCCACGCCCTTGTACACTAGTTGACCTGGCCTGCCATTTGGGGCATGCAGGACCACACCACACATTCTCTGTTTGATTTTCACTATAGGCAAACTATATTTCATCAGCTTCTTCACTTTGCTTCCTTTCAGTCAAAATTAATTTAAGTTTAGTGAGGTCGCTTGCTTGAATCCTCAATCTATTCCCTGGTTCTCCATCTACCACCGCAAGACACAGGCTTGGTTCTATTCCTCTCGTCCTCCTCCCATCTTCCCTCCATTCTTCCCAGTTATGTCTAGTTTCCATATAGACCTCACTATTGAGCAAGATCTTCTGCTAATATCCATTTGATGATCTGGAGGAAGTGTTGTCTTGATAGAAGGATTATTTGTCATGCCTCCATTGAGAGTTGCACTCAATGTCCTCTTATTTTCTGCGAAATCAGAAATTCTGATCTTATTTCTAGGCAAGCTCTGTAATTCCTTTATGCATGCCGGTGAAACAACAAACTTTAACTGACATGAATTAATCAGTTTGATGGGAGGTTACATACATATTTACGTAATTGTTAAATCATTGATTTTGAACACGCAAATAGGCACATTTATTTTTCTTGAAATTTCTGCTAATGAGGAATTATCATCTGATTAATGGCTCAGAGGTGAAAGCATCTGCCTGCAATGAGGGAGACCTGGGTTCGATCCCTGGGTTGGGAAGATCCCCTGGAGAAGGAAATGGCAACCCACTCCAGTATTCTTGCCTGGAAAATCACATGGACAGAGGAGCCTGGTGGGCTATACTCCACGGGGTAGCAATGAGTCAGACATGACTGAGTGACTTCACTTCACTAAGGAACTATACCTCTTTCCAGGATGAGAGGTGGTACAGGAATTGGGCTCAAAAAGTCAATCCCTGAAAATATCTAGCTATTTGTCAAGCTGTCCTGACATTTTCCCAGAGCACAGATTCCTTACTTCAGCTCTGGAAACTTAACTGTTTTAAGTCGGTGTCAAAGGTCAGAGAGTGGCATGGGCATAGTTTAATTCTTGTATAGGAAGATGCCAAGGGACCAGGAATGTGACAATTGGTAGATGATAGCTTAAAAGAGAGAGACAGAGGAAAAAAGTGCAGAACAAAACAAAGCAAAACAGGGAGGTGTAGTTAGTCATTTAATCTTAAGGAAAACCTTAATTGGAGTTTGGATCATAGTAAAAGCAAGGGGATTTCATAAAGTTATCTACATTTTCTTTATTGTCTCTGTAACTGGCATAGACTGCGTGTGAAAATGAGGTCATTTAGGTGTGTTTAACTCTTTGTGACCCAATGGACAGTAGCCTACCATCTCCTTTGCCTGGGCATCTTCTAGACACAGTGATGAAAACTGTGTCTGCCCCATTGCAGGCAGATGCTTTAGCATCTGAGCCACTAGGGAAGCCCTTTGACTGCGTGGGTCACAACAAATTGTGGAACATTCTTAAAGGGATAAGAATACGGGACCACCTTACCTGTATCCTGGGAAACGTGCATGCAGGTGAAGACACAACAGTTGGAATTGGACAAGGAACAATGAACTGGTACATAATAGGGAAGGAAATACATCAAGGCTATGTATTTGACTTTTGTGCAGAGTGCATCATGGAAAGTAACTTGCTGAAAGAATCTGAAGTTGGAAACAAAGTTACTGTGAGAAGAATGAATAACCTGAGTTATAAGATGACAACACACAAATGGCTGAAATATACCAGGAAGCAAAGAGCCTTCTGACGAAGGTGAAAGGGGAGAGTGGAAAAGCTGGATTAAAACTCAATATAAAAACAAACTCTCACAAAAAATAAGCTCATGGAATTTGGTCCCATCAATTTGAGATATATTGATGGGATACAATTGAATTAGTGACAGGTTTCCCTTTCTTGACACCCGAATTGACTGCAGCCATGAAATTTAAAGGAACTTGCACTTTGATGAAAAGCTGTGACCAATCTAGACACCACGTTAAAAAGCTGAGAGATTACTGAAAAAGACCTGATTAGTCAAAGTTGATTTTCGGGCGGAACACGTGGAGGAATAAGCAGAACCACAAGAACTGAGTGCCATAATATTGATGTTTTGCAACAAAGCCTGGAGAAGATATGTGAGAGTTCCGTGGTGAGCATGGAGTTCAAACTAGAAAAGCGTGAAGGAAACCGTCTCTGACTGTCTCAGAAGGACTGATACTGAACATGAAGAGCCAATATATCGGCCACATGAGGCCTAGAGCAAAATCACTGGGAAGAAACCGATGCTGGGAAAGATTGGGCACAGGAGAAGAAGGGAAGGGCAGAGGTCGAGATGATTGCAAAGCATCACTGACTCAAAGGTCAAGGATTTGAGAAAGCTCTGGGAGATTTGAAGGGCAGGCGATCCCCGGGTTCTTGCTGTACATGGAGTCACAAAGAATCAGACAAGAGTGAGTGACTGAGCTACATCAAAAAATTAGTCTTGGCAGTGCTGGGAGATAGTTCAGATAGCATGTTAAGCCTGTCATTGTACCTGAGATGATAAGTGATATTCAGGATAATTAGAAAGAACAAAGCTCTTGTCAGTTTACTTCTTTTCCTCCCTCACATAGTACATCTCACAATGTTTTTGGAGAGGTTCCCAAAAAAGGAGAACTCCTGCGGAGTCATGTGGTATCCTGAGACAGAAACCTTATTGCATCAGCCACTTGGATCTACAATCTTGGTCTTAGGCAGAAGCAGGTATTGTCTGTAAGTGTCTGCTAGAACTGCCCATCTTCTGATGTGTTAACAGGCTGATATTTGATCTTAAGGATGAGGTGAGAGTTAAGCAAACTTATATCTTCTCAATCAAACTCTGTAATCGTGGGTGAAGCATCTTTGACTTGTGTATTCTAGTTACCCTTAGGAAAGCTTACAAGGGGTTATATTACTAAGTAAGGATGTAGGTAGGAGACTGGATCCATTTAAACTTTGCTACTTGCCTTCTCTGTACATAGACCATTCCTCTTTTAGTGTCATAGTTTTTGTCTTCAGATGAGGGTTGAGAATTGTCGAACTGTGTGAATGTATCTGAAGTCCCATGAAACAGAAGACAGGGAGTACACAGTTTTCCTCTTTGAATCAGATCTCAAGATTTTTGCCTTAATCGATTTTCACTATCAGTGCATCTCAAATTTTCATACATTCTTTTCATTTATTTATTTATTTTAATTGGAGGCTAATTAAATTGCATTATTGTATTGGTTTTGGCATACATTGACATGAATCTGCCCCGGGTGCATATGTGTTCCGCATCTTGAACCCCACTCCCACCTGCCTCCCCAACCAAATCCTCTGGTTTATCCCAGTACACCAGCCCTGAGCATCCTGTATCATGCATCGAACCTGGACTGGACATTCGTTGTATATATGATCATATACATGTTTCAGTGCCATTATATGATGATTGCCACACAGAGCTGAAACCAGAATTCATATATAGTCATTATCTTATCAGTGTGGTAGGGCTTGGATATTGAAGATTTTATCTACAAAGTATGTGGGCCATGTTTTCAATTCCTTCTATTTAATTGTCTATTTTAACTGATACCCTTGTGAAGGAGGAAGGCCACTTCTGTCATGTGGGAACAGAATTACAGATTTCATCATTAGTTTCTTTGATCCCTAAGAATGCTATTCATAACCGTGAGTGCGCCACCTCCAATAGGATTGTAGTATCCTATTATAAGAAAACCTGGTTGAAACTCCACACATCTACTTGGCTTCTCTGGTATTGCCAAATTATTAGGGGGGTGTTTTTGTTATTGTCAGACATCACAGACTTCAAAGGCCCCTCTAAACTTTGGTGGGCTGATTGTGACAGTGCCGTAGATTTTAAGTATCTTAGGGTGTAGTCGCTTGGTTATTATCGAAATGCTTTCACTCTCTGAGACTCATCCATTTGTCTTGTACTTTGAAATACTAAAGCAGACTTTGGATGGACATTTTAGTTTGTACCTCTTTATACTATTGAATTAGCCGTTTCTTCAGCCAAAATCTCTAATATAAAAGTCCAAAAGAGAACCCAGACGTACACTCACAATCACATTCTTAATCTGACACACACACATACACACACACACACACACACACACACACACAAGGAGAGTCACAATCTTACATGCCCAAAACACAATTATGAAAGGAAAAGAAAACCAAAGTACTCAGTGAAGGACACCTATGAAATGCACTGAGTTCTCTGTTATTTGTTTCTAGGCTTAATGTTGGAAGTTATTTTGTGGTTAAATGATTTCACTCTAGGGACATTTTAAACCAATATGTTTCAAAATATAGAACATTGATCTACATCCCATGGGATCTTAGAATATTTGCATGAAAAACTATTCTGTGATTTGATGAAAATAAAGTTTTAGTGTACCAATATTGAAGTCATATTGACCTCTTTAGGTCCTTCAGTGACACATTTGCTTGTTATATTTTAAGTATCCAATTTCATCCCCTGACTTTATCTCATCAATTTCTCTAATTTTAACCCCAATCTTCTGTATTTACCTCACTTAATTTTTGTTTTCAGTTTTACAATTTTAGGCACCAATCATAAACTAAATACATAAAGGAAAGGAAATTGAATTCATGTATAATGCTTCCCTAAGGTATTGAGCTATTTTCTCTATAAGCTTTGGAGAATGACAGGTACTGATATTTTAAAGCCATATGGCAATTGATAACAAAGGGAATGGACCATATAACCAGGTTTCCTTTGGTAGGACAATTGAAGTACAGGTTAATGCTGTTAGTACAGGTTAGTACTGTTTTGTTTCAGGAGGGAACAAAAACAGTAGCTTTTCAACATGATATATTGAATGTCCTTGTCCATGTCTTTTCCAAGTTATCACATAGGACAAAGTGGATTATTCCTGTTCTTTATGAGAAGGACCTGCCAGTCAAAGCAGAACATGAAAAGAAGGTAAAAGGGACTGAGAACGAATAATCAGTACATGGCAATAAAATAGCAAATGGAATCACCTTTAAGGTGATATTTCTCAAAGGATTCAAATTGGACTACATCGTCAGTCAGTTTGTCAGTTCAGTTGCTCACTCCTGTCTGACCCTTTGCGACCCCATGAATCACAGCATACCAGGCCTCCCTGTCCATCACCAAAACCTGAAGTTCACTCAAACTCATCTCCATCAAGTCGGTGATGCCATCTAGCCATCTCATTCTCTGTCTTCCCCTTCTCCTCCTGTCCCACATCCCTCCCAGCATCAGAGTCTTTTCCAGTGAGTCAACTCTTCGCATGAGGTGGCCAATGTATTGGAGTTTCAGCTTCAGCACCAATCATTCCAATGAACACTCAGAACTGATCTCCCTTAGAATGAACTGGTTGGATCTCCTTGCAGTCCACGGGACTCTCAAGAGTCTTCTCCAACACCACAGTTCAAAAGCTTCAAGTCTTCGGCTATCAGCTTTCTTCACAGTCCAACTCTCACATCCATACATGACCACTGGAAAAACCATAGCCTTGACTAGCCAGACCTTGGTTGGCAAAGTAATGTGTCTGCTTTGCATATGCTATCTAGGTTCATAATAACTTTCCTTCCAAGGAGTAAGTGTCTTTTAGTTTCATAAAAATACTGAAATCTAAAACAAGAGCATTGAACTTTGTGCTTGAAATCATAACTAAGGACACCAATTTCAATAACACTTACAATTGCTTCAAAATGCTCACCCCTTGAATGTAATTTTTCAGTGAAAGAAAAAGTGTGTTTGTTGACCATTCCTTTGTCTACACAGATATTCCACAGATTTCACTGTTCATTAGCTGCAAGAATGAAAGTGGTCAACTTAACTTGATGTGGTCCTATGTGGTTAACCATCCCAAAACAGGGATCTGACTTGATGTTGCCACCAACATCTAAAGGAATGACCCCAAATTTGAGATTGCAAAGATTTCTAGGTAGTGTTCATGATATCTGGATAGTCCAACAAGCAGACACTTTGTTCAGAGTATTTCGTTGTGAAGTATATTAGGGATCAACCATTGATATTGATCCCTGCTTACTCCATGACTTTTCTAGATTATTAAAGTAATGATTCTTTTTTTTTATTCATGTCTCCATAACTACTATTGAATTTTAGGGTACTGGGTCCTGAAACTACATGCTTAGAATGGGTTCTTATAGACTGTAAACTTCATGATAACAACAGTCATTTTATAGTTTGAATTCCCACATTTAACATTTGTGTAAATATGATAAATATTTATCAACTTGGAAAAAGTTATCAGTAAAGAGGAAAGGCCAATAATGATAAAACTGATGGTTATAGGAATATGTTGAGTAATGTATATAGCATTTGATTGGTTGTGACATTTCTTTATTGATAACTTAGTAAGTACTTAAAATGTATCATGTGCAGGCTCTAATTTTAACTGATGTTAAAGATACATAAAGAGAGTAGACCCAAAACACATGGAAGACCTGAATGGCAGTTCCTTCCAACCCCAAGAAAGAATTGAGACAAAATTGTGAGAAGGGGCTTAGCATGACTGAAATTAGGTTGAGAGATTGTAGCTCCGGAAGCACAGTATAAGAGAAAGATAATGAAATTATTAAGGAAAAATGATACCATGTCTTCACAGAACGTGTTCATCACACTGATGTGCTGCAATCACCACCAAGAATTTATTATGTCTCTGTGGGAACCGATAAGCAACATCTAAACATGCATTAGGAAATATAGGGTGGAATCTTGGTTTCAGGAAATAAAGGTGTGCCTCAAGGACAGCATCTTCCCTGGTGGCTCAGACAGTAAAGCATCTGCCTGCAATGTGGGAGACCCGGGTTTAATCCCTGGGTCGGGAAGATCCCTGAAGAAGGAAATGGCAACCTACTCCATTATCTTTGACTGGAGAATCCCATGGATGGAGGAGCATGGTAGGCTACAGTCCACAGGGGTCGCAAAGCGTTGGACACGAGTGAGCTACTTCACTTTCGCTTTCACTTAAGGAAAGCAGAACAAAAATGACCCTATACAATATCACTTGTAAAATACATATCTTGTGCTGACCATGGGCCAGTCACTGGTTATGTCATGTATTCTTTGGTATCACAGTGACAGTACAGTGGTGATCATGATTTTGATGATCATGATTTTATATTTTCAAGTACATAATGAATTTCTATACTGAAAATAACCTGCTGTCCACCCTTTTAAGACTCTACCAGTATCTAATAGAATATAATGCAACTGTGAATGCACTAAGATGCATACTATGCATTTCCATTTCTTTGATTTTATTTGTATCTCTTCCTTCACCCATACACTCCTCATGTAGACACGTGTTCATTTCAGCAGGGATGACTTCAGAAATCACGTTACATCCATTACCTCTTTTCCCTTTGTTCTCATTTTCTTGCTTACAAATATTAGATCAGGTGTCATTGACCTAGGATGCATAATGAATGTTTTCTTGTCCTGAAGATTTTATAAAACAGTGCAGTAAAATAGCCAGACATTAAACTATGCCTCATTTTTCTCTTCATTGTTTGAAAAAAGAAAATGAAACTATGAAGATGAACATGTAAGTTTATTGTTCAAATACAAGAATTGTAGGTATTTGTTGACATCTCCCAACAAAAATTTCAATCTTCATTAGGCTCCATAATCTGACATTTATTTGATAGGTCCGTTTTAATTATATGGTTTTCACATAACGATGATTCTTGATGAGTTGACTTGAAAGAGAGGAGGCAGATATATAAGTGATCTTTGGCACTGAAGGCCATGAGTTGCCTCTCTTTTGTAGGTCACGGAAAGGACTGTCATGGGCTGACATATCACTATATCTATCTGGAAACTTATAAGGCTCCACCATCAGTCTAGAATAACTGCTCTGTAATGGAGATAGGATGTCGTTCTGAGAATTCGATCTAGTTGTCGTAGGCAAGTCCTCAACGTGGCCATTTACCTGAGTGTAGCTGCTATATGAGTGCCACTTAAACATGCTCAACTGATTTAAAACAGCAGGTTGATCTCCCACAATCTGTTCTGTTTGGCTAACTGATATTGATGATGGGGAAGGTAAGTCACACAGAGCTAGAGCTCTTGTATTAGCGACTATCTGACTGGTGTGAGGCTTTTCTATGAAAGGCACACTTAAACTGGTGGAGGCTGAAATTGTACTCTCTCCACTAGTTTCAGGAAGAAAATCAGAGTTATGATCATCTATGTTGACACATTCTTTAACATGCTTCTTGCAATCTCGAACTAATGAAGATATTGCAGACACATTTTTAATCCAAACTCGTCTTTTTATTCTTACTAAAATTTGAGGATACCCTCTTTTGAAATTTGGATTATAGTAGATCTGTAACTAAAGTCAAAGGATATAATTATTTAGTTTCTTTATAAAACAAGGTAAAACTGCCATAAAAGCTAAACTATAAAAGTTTATTCCTTCATACAGATGGCTAACAAACACATGAAAAGATGCTCAACATCATTTATAATCAGAGAAATGCAAATCATAACCACAATGAGGTTCCATTTTGCGCCAGTCCGAATGGCTTATATCCCAAAGTCTACAAGCAATAAATACTGGAGGGGGTGTGGAGAAAAGGGAACCCTCCTATACTGTTGGTGGGAATGCAAACAGCACAACCACTATGAAGAACAGTGTGGAGCTTCCTTCAAAAACTGGAAATAGAGCTGCCATAGGACCCAGCAATCACACTCCTGGGCATACACACCGAGGAAAACAGAATTGAAAGAGACACATGTGCTCTAATGTTTATTGTAGCACAGTTTATAATAGCCAGGACATGGAGGTAACCTACATGTCCATCTGCAGACGAATGGATAAGAAAGCTGTGGTGCACATACACAATGGAGTATTACTCAGCCATTAAAAATACATCTGAATCGGTTCCAATGAGGTGGATGAAACTGGAGCCTATTATACAGAGTGAATTAAGGCAGAAAGAAAAACACCAATACAGTATACTAACGCATATATATGGAATTTAGAAAGGTGATAACAATAACCCTGTAAATGAGACAGCAAGAGAGACACAGATGTATAGAACAGTCTTTTGGACTCTGTAGGAGAGGGCGAGGGTGGGATGATGTGGGAGAATGGCATTGAACCATGTATATTATTATATGTGCAACGAATCACAATTCCAGGTTCGATGCATGATACAGGATGTGCGGGGCTGGTGTCCTGGGATGAACCAGAGGGATGGGATGGGATGGGGAGGGAGGAGGGAGGGAGGTGGGAGTGGGTTCAAGATGGGGAACACATGTACACCTGGGGCAGATTCATGCCAATGTATGGCAAAACCAATAGAATAATGGAAAGTAATTAGCCTCCAATTAAAAAATAAAATTAGGAAAGAATAAATAATTCCTTCTATGATACCAATTAAATTCCATCAAATTAAAGGCCTCCAGAGTATTTTAACAGCTAACATGTTAGAAACAAATGTGCTCCTCGACTAAAAATATGTTGTATATATATAGTAAATACCATAAGTAGCTTCAAGACTCATATCTTGTTTCAAGTTGATTGGAAAGTTTGTTTCAACATCAAATATTGTATCCTCCAGCTGTCTCAATCAAACAATAAAGCTTTTTCAACAAATTGCTATGTCAATTTTGAATTTTATTTTAGCTACATATGGTAGCATGCTTTCTAGGTCACATGATTTAATCTTACATATTGCTAATAAGTGAAAATTTTGGGATACCTTGATCAAAAGAGAGATGTTGTTTTCTTCTTCCAGAAAGTCAGATAGTGAAGCAGATCTTTGAACAGGTTGTCGCTTTTTACTAAACCCATAAAGGTTCAGCTGTCGAACTAAATTTTTCATATTATTGGTTTCAAATATTCTGAAAGGCGCCTTTCTTTCCAAGACTTCTTTCTTGAAGAGTTCTTCATTGATCACTATACAAGTGCCACTCTCATCCCACCAAATAGATTGAAATTGATCACTTTCCACTATATTCCACAATTTTTGTGGAAAAGTGAGTGGAAGAAAATCATTCAGCTCACCTGTTTCAGAGACAGAAAATGTGTAACATGGCCTTTTCATCAGAAATTCCTCAGACAAAGCCTGAAAAGCATATTCTTCAATAAGACATCGCAAAACCGAGTCTCCAGCAAGTGTATAATTATACAAAGGTCTGATGAAGGTTTCTGAAGCAGTGGATTCATCGTTAGGAGGCACATCTTGAATTTCTGAAGAAATATGTGCCATCTCAGGAAAATCTTTCTTCAGATACTTTTCTCATTTTTCTGATATTACACACAGCAAATTCAAATGCTGCTTGGCTGGCCTAAGGGGGGAACTCCCTAGAACATCACAGTGGTTCAAAAATGCACTGGTCTCCTAGCAATGGAAGAGTAGCTGTGACATCACAAAGTCACTGGTCTCCTAGCAAGTGAAGGGTAGCTGTGACATAACAACGTCACTGGTCTCCTAGAAATTGATGGGCAATGTTCAACCAGTGTTTATACTTCAGCATCAACTTAAAATACAGGCTCCTTACACAAATAGTAACAAAAACCATGAGCCTGCAAAATCTCATTCCTAAAGAATGTTTATATGTATAAATCAAATGAGTAAATCCATTTGGTTTCTGAAATAAAAGTGATTCTTGGCAGATGCCAAGAGGAGCTACCCCAAGCCCAAGGCCAGGGGCAGCAGCCGAAAGAAGCTATCCCACATCCAAGTGGCGCTGGCTGTCCTGGCACAGGAGGGCCGTGAGGATCAACTCCACATTCAAGATCAGGTGGGGCAGCCGTGAGGAGATACCCCTCGTCCAAGGTAAGGTGCAGTGGCTGTGCTTTGCTGGAGCAGCCGTGAAGAGATACCCCACAACCAAGGTAAGAGTAACCCAAATATGATGATAGGAATTGCGAGAGGGCATCAGAAGGCAGACACACAGAAATCTTGATCATAGAAAGTTAGTCGATCTGATCACATGGACCACAGCTTTCTCTAACTGATCTCTAACTGAATGAATCTAAGCCATTCTGTGTAGCGCCACCCATGATGGACGGGTCATGGGGGAGAGGTATAACAGAATGTGGCCCACTGGAAAAGGGAATGGCAAGTCACTTCAGTATACTTGCATCAAGAACCCCAAGAACAGTATGAAAAGGCATAATAATAGGATCCTGAATGAGATCTCCCCAGGTCGGTAGGTTTCCAGTATGCTACTGGAGATCAGTGGCGAAATAACTTCAGAAAAAGCGAAGGGATGGAGCAAAAGCAAAAGCAATGCCCAGTTGTGGATGTGACTGGTGATATAAGCAAGGTCTGATGATGCAAAGAACAATATTGCATAGGAACCTGGAACGATAGGTCCATGAATCAAGACAAATTGGAAGTGGTCAAACAAGAGATGGCAAGATTGAACGTAGACATTCTAGGAATCAGTGAACTAAAATGGACTGGAATGGGTAAATTTAACTCAGATGACCATTATATATACTACTGTGGGCAGGATTCCCTTAGAAGAAATGGAGTAGTCATCACAGAAGATTCCGAAATGCTGTACTTGGATGCAATCTCCAAACGAACAGAATGATCTCTGTTCATTTCCAACGCAAACCATTCAATATTACAGTAATTCAAGCCTATACCCCAACCAGTAACACTTAAAAAGCCGAAGTTGAACGGTTCTGTGAAGACTTACAAGACCTTTTAGAACTAACGCTTAAAAAAGATGTCCTTTTCATTTTAGGGGACTGGAATAGAAAAACAGGAATTAAGAAACACCGGGCGTAACTGGGAAATCTGGCCTGGGAGCAGAGAATGAAACAGGACAAAGGCTAATAGAGTTTTGCCATGAGAACACAATGGTCATAGCAAGCAAGTTCTTTCAGCAACAGAAGAGAAGACTCGACACATGGACATCACCAGATGGTCAACACCAAAATCAGATTGACTGTATTCTTTTCAGCCAAAGTGGAGAAATACTATAAAGTTAGCAAATACAAGACCAGAGCTGACTGTGGCTCAGATCACAAACTCATTGTTATCAAATTCAGACTTAAATTGAAGAAAGTAGGGGAAACCACTAAACTATTCAGATATGACTTAAATCAAATCCCTTATGATTATACTGTGGAAAGGAGAAATAGATTTAAACGACTAGATCTGATAGATAGAGTGGCTGATGAACTATGGACGGAGGTTCATGTCATCGTACAGGAAACAGGGACCAAGACCATCCCCATTGAAAAGAAATACTAAAAAGCAAAATGGCTGTCTGGGGAGGGCTTACAAATAGCTGTGAAAGAAAAGAAGCACAAAGCAAAGGAGAAATAAAAAGGTATAAGCATCTGAGTACAGAGTTCCAAAGAATAACAAGGAGAAATAAAGCCTTCCTCAGCAATCAATGCAAATAAATCGATGAAAACAACAGAATGGGAAAGACAAGAGATCTCTTCAAAAATATTAGAGATACAAAGGGAACATTTCATGCAAAGATGGGCTCGATAAAGGACAGAAATTTTCGGGACCTAAGAGAAGCAGCAGATATTAAGAAGAGGTAGCAAGAATACACAGAAGAACTGTACAAAACAGATCTTCACAACCAAGATAATCATGATGGTGTGATCAATGACTTCAAGCCAGACATCTTGGAATGTGAAGTCAGGTGAATATGAAGTCAAGTGGGCCTTAGAAAGCATCAATATGAACAAAGCTAGTGGAGGTGACAGAATTCCAGATGAGCTATTTCAAACCCTGAAAGATGATGTTGTGAAAGTGCTGCACTCAATATGCCAGCAAATTTGGAAAACTCAGCAGTGGCCACAGGAATGGAAAAGGTCAGTCTTCATTCCAATCCCAAGAAAGGCAATGCCAAAGAATGCTTAAATGACCGCACAATTACACTCATCACATAGGCTAGTAAAGTCACGCTCAAAATTCTCCAAGCCAAGCTTCAGCAATATGTGAACCGTGAACTTCCAAATGTTCAAGCTGGTTTTAGAAAAGACAGAGGAACCAGAGGTCAAATTGACAACATCCTCTGGATCATGGATAAAGCAAGAGAGTTGCAGAGAAACATCTATTTCTGCTGTATTGACTATGCCAAAGCCTTTGACTGTTTGAATCACAATAAAATCTGGAAAATTCGGAAAGAGATGGAAATACCAGAAATACCAAATGCCCTGCCTCTTGAGAAACCTGTATTCAGGTCAGGAAAAAAACAGTTAAAACTGGACATGGAACAACAGGCAGCTTCCAAATAGGAAAAGGAGTACTTCAAGGTTGTATATTGTCACCCTGCTTATTTAACGTCTATGCAGAGTACATCATGAGGAATACTGGGCTGGAAGAAGCACAGGTTGGAATCAAGATTACCACGAGAAATATCAATAACCTCAGATATGCAGATGACATCACTCCTACTGCAGAAAGTGAAGAGTAACTAAAAAGCCTCTTGATGAAAGTGAAAGAGGACAGTGAATAAGTTGGCTTGAAGCCAACATTCAGAAAACTAAGATCATGACATCTGGTCCCATCACTTCATGGGAAATAGATGGGGAAACAGTGTCAGACTTTATCACTGCGGATGCTGATTGTAACTTTGAAATTAAAAGATGCTTACTTCTTGGGAGAAAAGTTATGACCAACCCAGATAGCATATTAAAGAACAGAGACATTACTTTGCCAACAAAAGTCCGTCTAGTCAAGGGTATGGCTTTTCAGTGACCATATATGAATGTGAGAGTTGGACTGTGAAGAAAACTGATCCCCGAAGAACAGATGCTTTTGAACTGTGGTGCTGGAGAAGTCTCTTGTGAGTCCCTTGGACTGCAAGGAGATCCAACCAGTCCATTCTAAAGGAGATCAGTCCTGGATGTCCATTGGAAGGACTGATGCTCAATCTGAAGCTCCAGTTCTTTGGCCAACTCATGAGACGAGTTGACTCACTGGAAAAGACTCTGATGCTGGGAGGAATTGAGGGCAGGAGGAGAAGGGGACGAAAAGAGTATGAGATGGCTGGATGGCATCACAGACTCGATGGAGGCGGGTCTGAGTGAACTCCGGGAATTACTGATGGACAGGGAGGACTGGCATGCTGTGATACATGGGGTCGCAAAGAGTTGGACTCCACTGAGCGACTGAACTGAACTGAACTGAACTGAACTGAACCCAACTAAACTTTGATTACTCACTTCTCTGCAATAGTTTATTGTAGAACCAAGTAAGGTGTCCTAGCAGCTGGTGCTTCAAAGACCCACACTCCCTGAATATTTTCAGGGGAACGATTTTAATGACACAGTGAGGTTGGGCATGGGGTGTGTGATATACTTTGGGGACATTATACTAGTGGCCTGTTACTGAGGATATTGGGAGTCAACAACATTGCCCATCGGGTTCCAACTATTCTGTGGTCTAGGTACTTACATTTCAGCCTGGTTGGGGCTTTCAGTTCAGTTCAGTTCAGTTGCTCAGTCATGTCCGACTCTCCGCGACCCCATGAATCACAGCACTCCAGGCCTCCCTGTCCATCACCAACTCCCAGAGTTCACTCAAACTCATGTCCACAGAGTTGGCGATGCCATCCAGCCATCTCATTCTCGGTCGTCCCCTTCTCCTCCAGCCCCCAACATTTCCCAGCATCAGAGACTTTTCCAGTGAGTCAACTTGTCGCATGAGGTGGCCAAGTATTGCAGTTTCAGCTTTAGCATCAGTCCTTCTAATGAACAACCAGGGTTGATCTCCTTTAGAATGGACTGGTTGGATCTCCTTGCAGTACAAGGGACTCTCAAGAGTCTTCTCCAACACGAAAGTTCAAAAGCATCAATTCTTTGGTGATCAGCTTTCTTCACAGTCCAACTCTCACATCTGTACATTACCACGGGAAAAACCATAGCCTTGACTAAACAGATCTTGGTTAGCAAAGTAATGTCTCTGCTTTTAAATGTACTATCAAGTTTGTTCATAACTTTCCTTCCAAAGACTAAGCGTCTTTTAATTTCATGGCTGCAATCAGCATCTGCAGGGATTTTTAGTATCTGTAAAACTGTTCACAAGATATTGCTCAGAATGTTATTTACTGCCCTTGAGGATGAACTAAAGATCCTTGACTTTGCTTAATGGCTAAAACATTATTATTCTATATCGCTTGATTATTTTCCTTTGTTTCTGTCTTTTCTATGTTCTCTGATTAATATTACTCTTGGAACACGAGGAAGTCTAGAATCTCCTATTTCTCTCTCTGTTTTCATACTTTTCAATCTTAAGAAGGGACTGATTAGAACAAGAAAGGAAATAAAGTGTTGGATTTAGAGCGTGATCATATGTGACTGAGAATCCCAGTTCCAGGTTCGATTTTTAATCAGGATCCCCAGTTCTTGGAGTGTTTGAATCAACAACAATTTTGGCTCTTTCATGATGAGATGGAGCATGGAGTTGGAAATAATTCTGACATCTAAACTTGGTATCAATATTTTCTGTTAAGCAAACGTATCTGTCTATTTTATATAGATATTTGTATATCTATGATGTATAAATATATGTATATATATATATATATATATATATATATTTCCATAAGTGTTTATTTTTGTCATTAAACCTGGACAAACATTTGAAAATTGGTAGATATTTATTAATACGAAAGAGGGGAGTGATATAAAGGAGTCCTCATATTTTAGATGCAGCCAAAGAAACATATTTGGAAGTATTTCCACTTACGTATATTCAATAACCGAGTAGACTTTTGAATCATTCTGCTTTTGGGTTTGAATTTTTTTCCATTGCTGCTTTGTGTAACGAAATTAAAAGCCATTGTACATTTTTCTATACACACATCCATACACACAAACATGCACGTATGTGTATATATGTGTATATGTCAAAATATAATTTTAAACAACTTTATTTGGGTGGTTAAAATCTTTGCTTGCTTCCAGTCTTAAATGAACTGTTTGAGAACCCCAACACTACTTAATAACTTTCTGGCTGAATAATATAGATCCTATTACTGAAAGACTATCCCTTAATCGAGCTTATCTTCCACTATTCTTTGTGTAAGACATGGGGTTCATACATATGAGGACACCTTGAGCACATAAAACCACAACTCTCATTTACTTAGAGATACAGACTGGTTCCAAATAGGAATAGGAGTACGTCAAGGTTATATATTGCCACCTTGCTTATTTAACTTATATGCAGATTACATCATGAGGAACGCTGGGCTGGAAGAAGCACAAGCTGGATTCAAGATGGCCGGGAGAAATATCAATAACCTCAGGTATGCAGATTACACGACCTTCATGGCTGAAAGTGAAGAGGAACTAAAAAGCCTCTTGATAAAAGCAAAAGAGGAGAGTGAAAAGGTTGGTTTGAAGCTCAACATTCAGGAAACAAAGACCATGACATCTGGTCCCATCATTTCATGGGAAATAAAAAGTGTTACAGAGGAAACAGTGTCAGATCCAAAATTATCGTGGATTCTGATTGTAGCCATGAAATTAAAAGACGCTTACTCCTTGGGAGGAAAGTTACGACCAACCTAGATAGCACATTAAAGAGCAGAGACATTACTTTACCAAACAAGGCCCGTCTAGTCAAGGCTATAGTTTTTCCAATGGTCATGTATGGATGTGAGATTTGTACTGTGAAGAAAGAATTGATGCTTTTGAACTGTGGTGCTGTAGAAGACTCTTGAGAGTCCCTTGGACTGCAAGGAGATCCAACCAGTTCATTCTAAAGGAGACTGATCCTGGGTTTTCTTTGGAAGGACTAATGCTAAAGCTTAAACTCCAATTCTTTGGCCACCTCATGCGAAGAGTTGACTCATTGGAAAAGACTCTGATGCTGGGAAGGATTGGGGGTGGGAGGAAAAGGGGACGACAGGGAATGAGATGGCTGGATGGCATCACAGACTCGATGGACATGTGTTTGAATAAACTCCTCAACTTGGTGATCGACAGGGAGGCCTGACATGCTGTGATTCATGGGGTCGCAAAGAGTCGGTGATGACTGAGCATCCGAATTCAAAGGAACTGCAGACATTCAAATTATATGACGTGAACATTAAAATCACTTCTCCATAATTCAGTGTGTACATTTTTCTTTCATCCCTTTAAACTGCTGGTACCAAATATTTCAATAGAAACCACTGATTATCAAAATTTCTCTCCCTTCGTGCCACAGGGGTTCAGCTTCATGCCGCCCTCCATATTAAATCCTTATTTCTTGTCCTTCTTTGTATTTTTGTAGTTTCCACATCAGAGAAAACCTAACTAGATAACATGAACAGGCTCAATATATTATGTTAATAGAGAAATGTAATATAGGCTGTGCATTTTGTCAACATTTTACAGAGTTGTCACAGAAGCATGACAGAAATGCTCCAAAAGGAAACTTAAAACCAGCAGTATTATGTATAATGAGTAGCAACCATCTTAGAACACTCTTAGAAAATAATTTCTTATCCAAAACACTGAGGGGAAAACAATGGTAAAAGAATAAAATAATTCTCAATGTTAATAGGAAAACAGGGTAAACAGTACACTTTAATTCTCAGTATTACACAAAATAAGATCATGGTATCTGGTCCCACTACTTCATGGGAAATAAAGGTGGGAAAAGCAGAATCAGTGACAGATTTCCTCTTTTGTGGCGCTATATTCACTGTGATGGTGATGGCAGCAATAAAATTAGAAGACAGTTGCTTCCTGGAAACAAAGTGCTCACAAATTTAGTAAGTGTGTTAAAAAGTGAAGAGTTGACTTGACCAAAGGAATCACATTGAGTAACACTAATGTTCTTTCCAGTAGACATGTATGGATGTGAGAACACCAAAGTGCTCTGCTGGGGATGACTTGTGAGTGTCCATTGGATTGCAAGGAAATCAAGCTAGTCAAACATAAAGGAAATCAACTCTGAAGATGCATTAGAATCACTGACACGGAAGCTGAGTCTCCAAAGCTTTGACCACCTGAGCAAAGAACTGACTCACGAGAAAAGACCCTGATTCGTAGGAAATAATGAAATAAGGAGGACAAATGGGTTAGAGAGGAGGAGAAGGCGGTATCATTTCAGCCATTCATGGACATGATCTCAGGCAGACCCTGGGAGATGGTGAGGGGCAGAGAGGCCTTGTGTGCTGCAGTCTAAGGGGTCACAAAGAGTCTGACATGGCTTTGTGACTGAACAACAACAAGATTTCAGTTAATAAAATGGATCTCCCAGGGTTACAGTGGGGGTCTCATTGTGTTAGAGGAATAGGAGCCTGAGTCCACTTTCTCCCACACAAATCCATCAAAGGATAGATTGCACGTGGAACACCTTCCAGAGACCAATTTGTGACTGATGTTGATGGGCCCTAGAAACTGATAAAGGAAAACCAGTCTCTTAAAAAGTAGGTAAGAAAAAATAAGTGATAAAAGGGAGAAAATGTATTTAGGGATCAAGACTCTCCTTGGAGAAGGAGTCTTAAAGGAGGAGAAATTTGCACAAAATAAGAAACCCTCTCTCATAGGTGTCAGTCGGGGAAGAAATAGAACTGGAGAGAGGAAGAACAAAAACACAGCTTATGCCAATAAATCCGATCACTAGCCAAGGAATGATTCAGATACTCCCGTCCACTGTCATACATGGGGCATTGAACTCAGGTCTGGGATGTATCAAACACGTTATGGTTAAAAGCAGGCTTTAGTGCCCTGACGACAATGTGACGAAGCTAAGATAACACACAAACCTAAACCATGGGGACACTGGAGACAGAAATTTTAGAAAGGACCTTTCCTGTGAGAAGGCTCTAAGGCCACATTGAACTATGGAATACTCACAGAACAGAAGATTGTGCACTAGAAAATACCAAAGGAGACCAAGCCAGTGTCCATTTAAGACCCTTTCCTCCACAGATTGAGAGAGGAACGTGTACGACTGCCAGAGGCAGAAGGAAAGAGGCTACTAGTATCTTGACTCCAGAGACTCCCACTACGAAGCTCTAAGCTGGCTGACAGTTGCTAATGATGAATTCCTCACTTCATGGACAGTTCACATAGGCCAGGATCATGACAGCTTGGGTCAGTTAGCCTGAGGAGACACATGGCATACTTGAGACTCTGCCCGCTGGCACAGGCAGCAAACTGAGTGACTGAGACCAGAGAGCTGCATAAGATGCATGGCCGACCTGTGACTGTGCCTTGCCTCCAACCAGTCACTCGAGATTTTGGACTTGGAAGAGCACAAAGCACATAGCCAGTCGTTGTCATGGCCCTTGCCAAGCACCTGACTGCCTGATTGGCTGGGAAGTGCATGTAACACAGGGCCCACTTGGAACTGTGCCCTCATGTATCAACCAGGAATCTGAGCAGTGTGGACCCAGAAAGGACATGTCACATTTGTCATTCAAAAGCCCAATGTGATCAATCCACCTCAAGCACCCCCAATATCCCAATGGTATTTGATTTCTGTGTCCCACCTCTCACCCCGCAAAGCACTGAACAAGTGAGCTCGAACATGAGACTACTGCACCCTCATTTCATGGTGAAAGTGCGATATGGAGAGGTTTGCAAATAAAAGAAGGAAATATAAACAAAGAAAGAAAAACCAAACAAGAAGTGACAGGTTCAATGGAATAAGTCAGCAATATATGCCCAGACTGTTCAACTGAGGAACAACAGTCACCTTTGAAAATACAAGCTTCAAAAAGAGACTGTCTGACACTCTATTGAAACCAAAAATCACACAACTGCTTTGAGACTCTGCCATCTATTTCCATATGATTTCTTTAACTTTAAACTATTTTAGTCCTTTATTATACCCTAAACTTTTATCTCTATTAAATATTATCTTTCAAACAAAACACATATAAATCTATTTTTAAACACATTTTTTATATATGAGAGAATAAATTTAAACTCCATTTTCTTTTTTTACACTATTTTTTTTTGTTTATTAACGTTTATTTTCCCAAAATTGATATCAATGTTGTGACTTTAGTAAGAAAATATTTATGATCTGATTTCATTTATGGATTCGTTTCCTTAATTGATTGCTATTTTCCATTTTAACACTCCCCTATCTCCTCCTAGGCACCTCTTTCACACTCCTCCTTTTTCTCTGCTGTCTGAAATTCTGTGCATGCTGTTGATACTTTCTGGATGAGGAGAGTTTTGCCACCATTAACCTGGGGTTTATCTTCTGTATTGTGTGCATGTAGACTTTTGATGTTACTGCAACCTGGAAAAATAAACCCAGAGTCCAGGATATCGATCCCAGAACTTTAGAGCAATATCGAACTCCTTACCTCAAGGAACGTTAAAGGAGAAGCACACACCCCAGAATTTCCATGTCTACATGGAAAGCAATCTCCACACTTGAGTCAGTAAGGTCAGTAGAAGAGAAACCACACCTATTCTCCAGCAAACAGAAACAAAACGGTGAATATTATAAAAGGGGGTGCACTAAGCCATACCAAACCCACAAACACCCAAAAGCACTGTCCATGGACAATTTATTGAATTTCAGAGAGAAGAGACACAGATCCGCATGCCAGTGCACAGACACAAATGATCCGAAGCATTAAACCTGGAGAAGTCACTGGTCCAATCCCACCCACAAAGGACAGGATCCACAACATATTGGAGCTATAACCCTCCGGCCTGCAGAAAGGGGACCCAAATCAGAGTAATCATCATAGATGACTACTGCAATAAACATAGCTTGACTAAACAGAGCTTTTTTGGCAAAATCAGGTCTCTGCTTTTTAATATGCTGTCTAGGATGGTCATAACTTTCCTTCCAAGGAGTAAGCATTTTAGTTTCATGGCTACAATCAACATCTACATTGATTTTGGAGCCCCCCCCAAAAAAAAATAATATTGGCAGCCACTCTTTCCACTCTTTCCCCATTTGTTTGCCAGAAGTGATGGGACTGGAGGTCATAATCTGAGTTTTTAAAAGTTGATCTTTAAGCCAATGTGTTCACTCTCATTACATTACTCAAGAAACTCTAATTTTTCTTTACTTTCTGCCATATGAGTGGTGTCACCTGTATATTTGAGGTTATTGATATTTGAGGTTATTGATATTTCTCCCAGCAATCTTGATTCCAGCTGTGCTTCTTTCAGGCCAGCGCTTCTCATGATGTACTCTGCAAATAAGTTAAATAAGCAGGGTGACAGTACAGCCTTGATATGCTCATTTTCCTATTTGGAACCAGGATGTTGTTCAATATCCAGTACTAACTATTCATTCCTGACTTGCATACAAGTTTCTCAAGAGGCAAGTCTGGTGGTCAGATGTTTCGATCTCTTTCAGAATTGTCCATAGTTCTTTGAAATCCACACAGCCAAAGGTTTTTGCATGGTGATTAAAGCAGAAATAGATGTTTTTTCTGGAACTCTCTTCATTTTTCGATGATCCAGCAGATGTTGGCTGTTTGATCTCTGGTTCCTCTACCTTTTCTAAAACCACCTTGAACTTCTGGAAGTTCACGGTTCACCCATTTTTGAATCCTGGCGTGGAAAATATTGAGCATTATTTACTAGCAAGTGTGTGAGATGACTGCAATTGTGCGGTAGGTTTGAGCATCTTTGGCATTGACTTTCTTTGGGATTGTAATGAAATCTGACCTTTTCCAGTCCTGTGGTCTCTGCTGAGTTTTCCACGTTTGCTGACATATTGAGTGCAACACTTTCACAGCATCATCTTTTAGGATTTGAAATACCTCAACTGAAATTCTGTCACTTCCACGGGCTTTGTTCACAGTGATATTTCCTAAGGCCCACTTGTCTTCCCATTCCAGAATGTCTGGCCCTAGGGAATGGTAAGTGATCACAGTATCGTGATTATATAGGTGGTAAAAAATCTTTTTTGTATACTTCTTCTGAGTATTTGTTGCACCTCTTCTTAATATCTTCTGCTTCATTAGGTCCATACCATTTCTTTTCTTTATTGAGCCATTATTTGAATGAAATATTCCCTTGGTATCTCAAATTTTCTTGAGAGGATCTAGTCTTTCCCATTCTATTGTTCCCATCTATTTCTTTCCGTTGATCACTCAGGAAGGCTTTCATAACTCTCCTTGTTATTCTTTGCAACTGTGCATTCAAATGGATAAATCTTTCTTTTTCTCCTTTGCTTTTAGCTTCACTTTTTTTCACAGATCTTTGTAAGGTCTTCTCAGACAGCCGTTTTTCTTTTTTGCTTTTCATTTTCTTGAGGATCGTCTTGGTTCCTGTCTCCTGTACAATGTCACAAACCTCCGTCCATAGTTCATATGTTGTATACAACATGCTAAATGCCAGGCTTTAAGAAGCACAAGCATGAATAAAGATTGCTTCGAGAAATATCAACAGCCTCAAATACTTGATGAAATCACTCTTATGGCAGAAGATGATGTAGCTATAAAGAACCTCTTGATGACAATGAAAGAGGAGAGTGAAAATTTTGAGTTAAAACTCAACGTTCAGAAAACTAATATCATGACATATGGTCCCATCCATGCTTAAAATATGGATGGAGAAACAATGGAAATACTGATAGACTTTATTTCGGGGGGCTCCAAAATAATTGCAGATTGTGACTGCAGCTGTAAAATTAAAAGCCACTTGATACTTGTATTAATAGCTATGAACTACCTAGACAGCATATTGAAAAGCAGATAGATTGCTTTGTCAGCGAAGATCCACCTGGTCAAAGCGATGGTTTCTCCTGCAGTAATTTACGGATGTGAGATTTAGACTGTAAAGACAGCTGAGCATGGACGAATTGATGCCTTTAAAATGTGGCATTGGTGAAGAACCTTGAGAGTCTCTTGGACGTCAAGGAGGCTAAAGGAAATCAGTTCTGAATATACATTGGAAGCACAGATGCTGACACACATATTCGAATATTCCCAACCCCTGATGCAAAGAACTGACTCATTGGAAAAAACCCTGATGCTGGGAAATATTGAAGGCAATAAGAGAAGAGGACGACAGAGGATGAGATGGTTAGATGGCATCACCGACACAACAGACATAAGTTTGAGTAATCTCTGGGAGTTGGTGATTGACAGGGAAACATGACAAGCTGCAGTTCATGGGGTAGCAAGAGTAATCTCTGGGAGTTGATGATGGACAGGGAAGCATGACAAGATGCAGTTCATGGGGTAGCAAAAGTTGAACACTACTGAGAGACTGGACTGAATTGAACTCAAATGGAGAATTACCTACATTTTTGCGTGCAAATATGGCGATGCTTGTTTTACTCCATGATATATTGCATTTTTTTTCTTCATTTTTTTGGGGCTCCAAAATCACTGCAGATGCTGATTGCAGCCATGAAATTAAAAGACGCTTGCTCCTTGGAAGGAAAGTTATGACCAACCTTGATAGAATATTAAAAAGCAGAGACATTATTTTGCCAACCAAGGTCCATCTAGTCAAGGCTATGGTTTTTCGCGTGGTCATGTATGGATGTGAGAGTTGGAATGTGAAGAAGGCTGATCGCCGAAGAATCAATGCTTTTGAACTGTGGTGTTGGAGAAGACTCTTGAGAGTCCCTTATACTGCAAGGAGATCCAACCAGTCCATTCTAAAGGAGATCAATCCTGGATGTTCATTGGAGGGACTAACGTTAAAGCTGAAACTCCAATACTTTGGCCACCTCATGCGACGGGTTGACTCACTGGAAAAGACTCTGATGCTGGGAAAGGTTGGGGACGGGAGGAGAAGGGGACGACCGAGAATGAGATGGCTGGATGGCATCACCGACTCTGTGGACAAGGGTTTGAGTGTACTACAGGAGTTGGTGATGGACAGGGAGGCCTGGCTTGCTGTGATTCATGGGGTCGCGGAGAGTCGGACACGACTGAGCGACTGAACTGAACTGAACTGAAGAAAATCTGGAATCAGTTTTTTTTTTTTTTTAATGTGAAATGTGGACTTGTCTACACCTCATACATGAATCCTCGTGGTGGTTGTCTAACATCAAATGGAAAGTTCTGAATATTTATCACTATGGAAATCTCATCACTGCTTTTAAAGTCATGGAAAACCACTATGAAATTGGAACTATCTCTATTGCACAAGTGAAAATATGGTCACCACTGTTTCTTCATGAAGTAAAGAGTTTGTTGTATTTCTGAAAACATATACCAAAACAAAGAATTGATTCCATGAAGTGGGAAATGACTTGTATTTACTGTATCAAAACCTGGGGGGAAGTCTCCGTCATGGAATTTGGACGTCTCTACACTTCATATTTCAATTCAGAATGGATATTTTCCTATAAGAAATATGGAAATCTCTATATTTCACATAAGGCACTGGTTCTTCAGCTGCAGAAACACCCATGTTCCCTATTTGCCTATGTTTCCGTGTGCCTTGCACATTTGTGTGTGTAGCCACGTAGGCTTGTTTCCAATGTTTGTGTGTTTTTCTCTGTGGATGTGCATCCAATCACAAATGACAGAGAGGTGAAAGTTACAGACCACGAGATATGGAACAAGCAGAAGGAGGCACCAGGCATCCACAGACGGGGAGAGACTGGTCTATGCATCTCTGACATATGGAATGAGCAAAGGATGACCAGTGACAGCTCAGGACTGTGAATTCGCAAATCTGGGTTTACATCAGGAGACATGAAGAAGCTCACAGCTTCTGCTGTGGTGATGTGTGTTTGTACCAGCAAGAGGATGTGGAACGGTTAAAGATCCATCCAGTATAACTCCAGTGGTGTGGGGCTTTTAAAACATAGCCTGTGGACCCCTCAGTCTGTGGGAAGTAAGTTGGCCTGTGGAAACGGTGGACATGGTTATAACTGGAAATAAGAGTGTGAAGAGGTTAAGGTGCTTCAGGAAAGAGTAGAAACTGAAAGGAGGAGGAATAGAAAGAAAACCTGTTTCACTGGAGAATTTTTCCAAATTAGGGGAAGGCCCTGGGATAGTGCTGCCTCGGACCAGCCAATCAGGTAACACACTCTCACTTTACGAGTGACCAACAATAACGTCATGTGAGACAAATGACATGAAAAGGTAGGATCCCTCATGGTGAAACCACACACATCCTAGAAAATACAGGGTGACCTTGGCTCTGTCCAGGCACTTCAAGCCTATCTGACAGCTCAGAATGGTGAAAAAATTTCAGATGTGGGATGGAGGCATTTCCCCCTTTGGCAGTGTGTGCCTGTAAGGGAGTGAAGATGGGAAAGTAGAAGTGTGTGAACCCAACTTTTCCTGTGCGAACTCCAAAATTACAGCTTGTTTCTGAAGGACCATTGACACAAGAATGTTGGGTCCCACCAAAAAGAGCAACAACAACAGATGTCCAAGGGCAAAGGGAAAGCCCCAAGAAAACAGTAGCAGTGGTGAATTTGCTTTTAGAATCAATAAATACCAGCGATGCCTCAAGTGCTCAGTAAAACATTTTGTGCACCTATACCCAGAGATCACACAGAGACAGAGTCAGAACTGCATTTAAGTGATTGAGTGTATCCTGCAGAGGCATGGGTCAACAATGGCCTGACAGGGAAGAGAGGCTCCAGCTGCTACAGACCTGGGTCATGCAGTTTGTAACACAAGCTCTCTCACCGAAGGTCACCTTACAACCTAACATAAAGCCGCCTAGCACACAATCCACAAGTTGCAGGAAATGATTCCAAAGAAAGTTTCACACATTTAAGGAAACTCTAGGACTCCTACAGTTTTCTTAACCCTGGGATCTGGCAAAGGGACTGAGAACCCTAGGGAATTTGACTCTGGAGGCCAGTGGGATTTGATTATACAACTTCCACAGGAGTGAAACAGACTGTTGGAGGCCACACTCAAAACCTTGTGTGCATGAGGAGTCAAGAATAAGGAGCAGTGTCCCCAAAAGAGACTGAGCCAGACTTGCTTGTGAGTGTCAATGAGTCTCCGGCAGAAAGTGGGATGCAGAGGTGTCTCAGGCCCTGAATACAAGAGTGCTTGATCAAATGCTTTTGAAGGAGGTCCCAATGACTTTCGTTTCCCATATGATAGTTTGGGCTCAGTTCAGACAACGAAGCCTGAACACAGC
This sequence comes from Moschus berezovskii, assembly GCF_049115385.1. Lineage (NCBI taxonomy): Eukaryota > Metazoa > Chordata > Mammalia > Artiodactyla > Moschidae > Moschus > Moschus berezovskii. Next base: position 23,011,365 of record NC_142489.1, read on the forward strand.
CACACCCATCAAGAGTATATTGGATTAAAGATTCACTGAATATGGCCCCATATATCAGAGCCGGACCGAGGCTCACTCACAGTCAGTTTCTCCCATCAGGAAGTTTACATAAGCATCTTATCTTTATCCATCACAGGGCAGAGAGAATGAAAAGCACAATCACAGAAAACTAAGCAAACTGTTCAAATGGATCACAGCCTTGTCTACCTCAATGAAGCTATGAGACCTGCTGTGTAGGGCCACGCATGATAGATTGGACACAGTGGAGAATTCTGGCAAAATGTGGTCAACTGGAGAAGGGAATGGAAAACCACTTAAATATACTTGCTTTGAAAATCCCATGAACGATATGAAAAGCCAAAAAGATAGGATATTGAAAGATGAACTCTCCAGGTTGGTAAGTGTCCTGTATACTTCTGGAACTCAGTGAGGAAGTAACTCCAGAGAAAATGAAGAGATGGAGCCAAAGGAGAAACAACACCGAGGTGTGGATGTGAGTGGTGTAAAAGTAAAGTTTGATGCTGTAAAGAATGATATTTCATAGGAACCTAGAATGTGAGGACCATGATGAAGGTAAAATTTACGTGGTCAAACAGGAGATGACAAGTGTGACGATCAAAGTTTCAGCAATCAGTGAACTAAAACTGAATGGAATGGACAAATTTAATTCAGATGACCATTTTATCTTCTAAAGTGGGTAAGAATCCCTAAAGAAGAAATAGAAGAAGCTGCGCTCATCAATAAAAACAGTGTGAATTTCAGTACTTGATTGCAATATAAAAATGAAACATCTTTGCTTGTTTTCAAGGCTAACCATTCAGTTGCACTGTAATCCAAGTCTTCGTCATGACCAGTAATGCTAAAGTGGAAATTGAGCTGCAGGCCAGGGTGAAGCTGAGGTTGAGTGGGTCTGGGATTACCAGTAGGACATTCTAGGACGTACACACAAAGAACAAGATGCTATTTTCATCATATTGGACTGAAATGTAAAAGTAGGAAATTGAGAACTCCCTAAAGGAACAGACATGTTTGGTCTTAGGGTACAAAATAAACCAGGGCAAAATCTCTCACAGTTTTGCCAAGACAAGTTACTGTCATTGGATACACCCTCTTCCAACAACATGAGATGTGACTCCAGACATGCACATCATCAGATGATCAATACCAAAATCAAACTGATAATATACTATGGAGCTGAGGCTAGAGAGTCTCTTTCAGTTCAGATCAGTTCAGTTCAGTCGCTGAGTCATGTCCAAGTCTTTGTGACCCCATGAACCGCAGCACAACAGGCCTCCCTGTCAATCACCAACTCCTAGAGTTACTCAAATTCATGTCCATTGAGTGGGTGACGCCATCCAACCCTCTCATCCTCTATCGTCCCCTTCTCCTCCTGCCACCAATCCCTCCCAGCTCAGGGTTTTGTCTATTGAGTCAACTCTTCGCATGAGGTGACGAAAGTATTAGATTTTCAGCTTTAGCATCAGTCTTTTCACAGATCACCTAACACTGATCTCCTTTAGAATCAGTCCTTTAGGACTGGTTGGATTTCCTTGCACTCCAAGGGACTCTCAAGAGTCTCTCCAAAACCAGAGTTCAAAAGCATCATTTTTTTGGCACTCAACATTCTTCACCATCTAACTCTCACATCCATACATGACCACTGGAAAAACAATAGACTTGACTAGATGGACCTTTGTTGGCAAAGTGATGTCTTTCCTTTTTAATATAATATCTAGGTTAGTCATCACTTTCCTTCTGAGGAGTAAACGATTTTTACTTACATGTCCACAATCACCATCTTCAGAGACTTTGGAGCCCCCCCCCCAAAAAAAAAAAAAGCCTGACACTGTTTCCACTGTTTCCCCATCTATTTACATGAAGTGATGGGACCAGATGCAATGATCTTAGTTTTCTGAAAGTTGAGCTCTAAGCTCCTCCTCTTTCACTTTCATCAAGAGACTTTTCAATTCCTCTTCACCCTCTGCCATTTGGGTGGTGTCCTCTGCATACCTCAGGTTATTGAAATTATTCCCGGCATTCTTGATTCCAGCTTCTTCCAGCCCAGCGTTTCTCATGGTGTACTATGCATAGAAGTTAAATAACAGGTGACAATATACAGCCTTGAAATACTCCTTTCCCTATTTGGAATTAGTCTGTTGTTTCATGTCCGGTTTTAACTATTGATTCCTGATCTGCATATAGGTTTCTGAAGAGGTAGGTCAGGTGACCTGGTATCCCCATCTCTTTCAAAATTTTCCACAATTTATTGTGATTAAAACAGGCAAAGGTTTTGGCATAGTCAATAAAGCAGAAATAGCTGTGTTTTCTGGAACTCTCGTGCTTTTTTGCTGATTGAGAGGATGTTGGCAATGTAATCTCTGGTTCCTCTCCCTTTTCTAAAAGCAGCTTGAACATCTGGAAGTTCACAGTTCATGTATTGCTCAAGTCTCTATACAGTCAGCCAAAACAATACTGGGAGTTGACTGTGGCTCAGATCAACCACACATATTGAAAAATTTGTACTTACATTGAAGAAAGTAGGGAAAACCCCTTGATCATTCAGGTATAACCTAAATAAAATATTTTTTGAGTGAAATCGCGAATGTCAAATTGATTCCAGGAATTAGATCTGAAAGAGAACTTTGTACAGAAGTTTGTGATATCGTACAAAATGAAGCAATGAAGAATATTCCCAACAGAAAGTAATGCAGAAGGCCAAATGGTTACCTGAAGAAGCCTTAAAAACAGCTGGGGAAAAGGAAACAAAGAGAGAAAGAGAGAAGTGGAAGGGAAAAAAGAACAGGAAATTTACACCCATATGAATGCAGAGTTTTGAAGCATAGCTATGGCTTATAAGAAAATCATCCTCATTGATCTATGCCAAGGAATAGAGGAAAAGAATAGAATAAGAAAGACTACAGATCTCCTCAAGAAAATTAAATATACCAGGGGAACATTTTATGCAATGAAGGGCACGATAAAGGACACACATATTAGGGAACAAAGAGAAGCAGAAATATTAGAAGAGGTGGCAAAAACACAAAGAAAATGGTCAACCCTGAAGAGCACGATGGTATCATCACTCACCTAGACCCAGATATCCTAGAATGAATAGTCAAGAAGGCTTTAGGAAACATTAGTGAGAACAAACATGGTGGAGGTGATGGCTATCCAGTTGAGATATTTCAAATCCTAAAATATGATGCTTGAAAGTGCTGCACTCAATATGAAGGCAAGTTTGGAGAACTCAGCAGTGGCCACAAGACTGAAAATGCTCACTTTTCATCGCATTCCCAAAGAAAGACAATGTCAGACTCTTTGAACTAACACACGATTGCATTCATCTCACATAAAGCAAAAAGTAATGCACGGAATTCCCCAGGAAGTTTTCAACAGTATGCAAAGGAAGAATTTCCAGAGGTTCAAGCTGCATTTAGAAAAGGCAGAGGAACCAGAGATTAAATTGCCCAAACCCGTTGTATGCTCAAAAAAGCAAATAAGTTCAAGAAACACATCCACTGCTTTATTGACTATGTCAAAACCTTCGGCTTGTGGAACACAAAAAGTGTGAAAATTTCTTCAAGAGATGGAAATAACATACCACCTGACATGCCTCCTGAGAAATTTCTTTGCAGATAATGAAACAACAGTTATCATGGATGGGGAACAATGGGCTGGTTCCAAGTTGGGCAAAGTAGCAACTCCAGGCTATATATTGTCACCATATTTACTTATGTAGACTGTGTCGTATGAAATGCCAAGCTGGATGAAGCACAAGCGGGGATCCCATTTTTCAGGAGATATAGAAACAAACACAAATATAGGATGACACCACCATAACGGCAGAAAGTGAAGAGAAACTAAGAAATCTCTTAATGAAAGTGAAATTGCAGAGTGAAAATTTTGGTTTCAACCTGAACATTCAATGACTGAAATTCATGGCATCTGGTCCCAACTCTTCATGGCAAAGAGACGGGGAAACTGTGGAAACCATGACAGGCTTTGCATTCTTGGACTTCAAAATCACTCTAGATGGTGACTGTGGCCATAAAAGCTAGACAAATATAGACAGCTTTTTAAAAAGCAGAGACATCATGTCCATCTAGTCAAAGCTATGGTTTTTCCAGTAGTCACATATGGATGTGAGATTTGGACCTTAAACCTGACTATCGAAGAACTGATATTGTGATCGATCGTATTGGAAAAGACGATTGAGATTTGCACTGCATGTAGAAGGAACGAGTGAATCCTAAAAGAACTTGGTCATGAGTATTCGGAGAAATGCTGAAGCTGAATCTTCAGTATTTTGGCCACTTGATGTGAAGAAAGACACTGTAAAACCCTCTGATACTGGGAAAGACTGACAACAGAAGGAGAATTGGACCACAGAAATTGAGAAGTTTGGATGGCATCCTCATTTTCCAAATAACAGCAAGAGAGATATTGCATCACCACTTGATGGAGATGTATTTGAGCAAGCTCTGGGAGTTTTAGATGAACAGGTAAGCCTGGCATGCTTCAGTTGATGGGGTCATAAAGTGTAGGGTGAATGAGGGACAGAAATAACTTGAACTGAATGGTGGTGGGCTGTTTACATCAAGGGATCCTAGGACAGTGATGTTCCTGAGAGCAGTTCAGAGCCTTCAGCTTTTCAGTCTTAGGGAGAACGGAATAAATGTCATCACAAAGATGTCCCGCTTCTTGAGCCAAATATTCTGACATAAATTCCTCTCTTTCTCTGGGATCTCATCCTTGGCTGTGGATGGCAGAGAGGCAAAATGTCTCTCTGCACTTGAGGGATGGTTCTGAAACTCTCACTGGAGGACAATCTCTGATTTTTTTGTGGTAATTCTGAGTGAAATGTGCACCATGAGACTCTCTATCACAGCCTTATGAGGGCAAGGAAAGAGAACCTTGGCATTTAGCAAGTTAGGGAGGCCTGGCCTGGAATCATGCTCTCTTGGAACATTTGGGAGAGGAATGCCACTTTCTGAACAATAGAGCCATGAGTTGTGGGCCCAGGGCAGGCAGGCTCTCCAGGGTGTGATCTGTGTGGGGGTTCTGTGCATGTGTGTGTAGAAGTAAACTGGTGTTGACAAAAAAGGAAGCCACCTGACCTTTTGGACTTCACGTTCAGTGACTTGTTTCAGCAGAGGTGCTTTGGATCCATATGTACCTTCTTCATGATATTGCTTCGGACATAGTCCTGTCACATTCTCTTTGGCATTTTGGAGGCCTCGATTTGGACTTTCCCTGTTACAGGGAGACAACCATAGGGGGAGGGGGAAGTGAAAACCTCTCCAAACAGACTATTACACAATTAGGAGGCACAGGTGCACCTCTCTCAGAAGGTCTTGGGCCTGAGTGGGTACTGGGCCTGCCATAAGAGCATGGCATTGACAAACAATGATTTTGAGAGAGCTTGTTGAAATGGGGTGCTCAAAGTCAGTGCTGTCCAAAGCACCATGCTATTTCTGGTTTGGTTGCTTTAATGAAAGTGCATGGAATGAAATCATGCCAATGTGACTGGCACTGTGAATCAGTCAGTGTGATGGAGGAATACAGACTAGTACCACTCATTCAGTTGTCCACCATGAATGGACACACAACAAAAGAGCCCACACAACACTTTGAATGTCAGTCCTCCTCATGAGCATATCCCTACATTTTGTAACCTTCCAGAATAAACAATATAGATAGAAGAGAACACTAACTTGATTAACAAGTAAATGTAAGAAAACCACCAGAGAAAATAAGAGGTGCTTATCCAAGTCCATTATCCTGAATAAGCAAAGGTATGGTTCTGCATCTGTGAAATTTTCCTTTTAGTATTGGGTGTATCTGTGTCTCTGTGCAATCACTGTTCCAACACTGCATGAAAACTGTCAGAACTGGCCTGGCTGGCAGATTGAAGCCAGGCAATCAAGCCCAAGGATATCAGAGTTGCAGGAAGAGAGCACTCAGGGCCATTCAAGGAGATGCAAAGCAGCCAAGAAACAGAATGGCCCAGATTACAAAGCAAAGTGATGGGGTATGCAGAACCCCTACAAAGAGCTTTCTGTCTTTCTCAAATGCAACAGTGTTCTTTCAGCCACAGGACCAGGCACATCGTTTTTTATGTAAGGTTTGGGAGCCTGATGGCTCTGTAGCATAAGGTGATGCTGCCTCCTGAGTAGAATTGCCCAAGAAAGGCAATGCCAACAAAGCTCAATCTACCACTCAGTTACACTCAACTCGCACATGAGTAAAATAATGCTGAAAATTCTCCAACCAGACTTCAGCAATACGTGAATCATGGACTTCCAGATGTTTAAGCTGGCTTTACAGAAGGCAGAGGAACTAGAGATCTGATTGCCAACTTTCTCTGTATCATCGCAAAAGCAAGACAGTTCCAGAAAAAAACATCTATTTCTGCTTCATGGACTATGCCAAATATTTTGACTGTGTGGATCACAATAAACTGAGGAAAATACTGAAAAAGATGGGAATACCAGACCAGCTGACTTACATCCTGAAAAATCTTCATGCAGGTCAGGAAGCATCAGTGAAATCTGAACGTGGAAAAACAGACTGTTTCCAAATAGGAAAAGGAGTACGTCAGATTGTATATTGTCACCGTGCTCATTTAACTTATGTGCAGAATACATCATGAGAAACACTGGGCTGGATGAAGCACAAGCTGGAGACAAGATTGCCGAGAGAAATATCAATCACCTCAGATATGAAGATCATTCCACCCTTATCGTTGAAAGTGAAAAAGAACTAAAGAGCCTCTTGATGAAAGTGAAAGAAGAGAGTGAAAATGCTGGCTTGAAGTTCATCACTCAGAAAACTAAGATCATGGCCTCTGGTCTCATTGCTTCATGACAAATAAATGGGGAAAGAATAGAAAAAGTGGCTGCCTTTATTTGTTTGATCTCCAAAATCACAGCAGATGGTGACTGCAGCCATGAAATTAAGAGACACATCCTCCTCAGAAGGAAACTTATGACCAATGTAGACAGCAGAGTAAAGAGCAGAGACATTACTTTATCAACAAAGGTCCATCTTATGAAGGCTATGTTTTCTCCACTAGACATGCATGAATGTGAGATTTGGACTATAAAAAAAAAAAGATACTGAGCACTGAAGCACTGATGCTCTCCAACTGTGGTGTTGAAGAAGACTCTTGAGAATCCTTTGGATTTCAAGGAGTTTCAAACAGTACATCCTCAAAGAGAGCAGTCCTAAGTGTTCTTTGTAAGGACCATTGTTGAAGCTGAAATTCCAGTAATTTGGCCACTTTATGTGAAGAACTGACTCACTGGAGAAGACCCTGGTGTTGGGAAACATTGAAGGCAAGAGGAGAATGGGATGACAGAGGATGAGATGGCTTGATGGCATTATCGACTCAATGGAGATCAGTTTGAGCACACTCCTGTAGTTGATGTTATACAGGGAGGTATGGCATACTGAAGTCCATGGGCTCATGAATAGTAAGACACGACTGAGCGCCTGAACTGAACTGAACCTGCAGAATTTGCCAGTTTCCAACATCACTCAAGTCTTCGCAAAATTTTAAGCATGAGTGCTTTGTAGTGGATGGCTTAGGATGATCCTCCTGCTGCTCCCAGCCCCAAAGGGCTAAGGTGATAGGGTTAGCTGGCATGTGTTCTCACTTGGAGGCAGGAAGAAAACAGAACTACTTTGAAAGGGCCCCTCTACAGTAAATGAGCTGACTTCAATGCCCCGGCACTGATGAGTCATGTCCCTTAGCGGGATGCTGACTTTGATATCCCTTAATTAGAAATTCTTCATCTGTAATTCTCTTTATATAGAGAGAATTCCATCTCTAAATAGGGAATTCTCTGTAGGTCGCATATTGGCATAAGTGCAAAATGTTTCTACGTGAAGCACAGAACTTAGTGCTTCAAATATGAATATATGCATGTAAATTCCACGTATGAAATATGGAATTCTCTATATTGCATATGTGAATTCCTCAACCCTCAATTTCCACAATGAAAATGGAGATCTCACTTGATCTTAGCCAAAAGGGTGCACAGTTTCATTTTCAGTTGTTTGTGAATCCATTTGGTAAGGGATAACACATTTGTTTACCAAACCTTGAAAGGAATGGCTGATGCAATTTGCAGTGGGAGAGTGAATGTTCCCAAAATTTAGAGCACATTAAACAAGAGTAATGGTTCTAATGGTGGGAATCACTCTCTCTCACACACATACACACACATAATGATCTCCTAATTAAGTAACAAATCTTACTGATTGTAGTTCAGACAAGAACCCTCCCAAATCAGGCAGCACATGTTACTGCAAATTAGCATATGGATAACTAATATAATTTTACACTTCTTCATTAAGCTAATTACTGAACAGTGCTGAATGTCATCAGAACACAATACTTAAGAACGTGCATAGCTAACGTTGTATATCTTCAATTGTGTCTCAGTAACTAGTCAGTTAATAGACATTTTAGGAAGGACAAATAAAGTTGGCTTGGAGATTTTAGGGAGGATTTCCCTCATTTGAAATAATAATTTAAATGTCAAACTTGAAGTATAGCTCTTATTTCATCCCAGTAGTTGACAAACGTGGTACTGAGAGCCCTTCTAGCTAAATTTTAACTTCTGTGAATACATTACTCAATCTCTAGTTAATCCCTTTACCCGAAAATCGGCTCAAACAGTTTAAGTAGGGATTGATCAAGTATCTACAGGCCATTGCATACACCCAGAGGAACTCCTGTTCTATCAAATTTTCTAATTCACGTCACAAATCAGTAAGTCCAGCAAGAAACCCCGAGAGCTAAGTGTGTCAAATACGACCACTGGGAAAACAGCACTATAGGAATTACAAGGCTAAAACCCAGTGCTGCTAGGCGAATAGGGAATTTTTACTGAGAATAGAGTTTGGACATTCATCATATCCAGTCTTTTCTTTCATAATGTGGTCCATTTCAGACTGGTACAAGTACTGCATACAATTCAGTTTAATGCAGAAGGCAATTCACTTTTTTGAATAAGAGGGAACAAAATAACACCCCAAGAGATGTGGAATCAGGGCCTCAACTTGACAATGTAGGCTTTTTCAGTCTGGGTTTTAAGTATACTGAGCATGTCTAGAAGAAGGTCAGCATTCTAGATCCCACCAAGGACTTATTTAAATGACAGAAACTGGGAAACTCTCTTATAATAATATAAAAGAAACTTCTAAAAGATAGTTCTTTCTTCTAAAAAAATAAAACTTCTTATCTCCTAGATATTTCTACGTAATTGACCAATAATTGTCTCCAATTTAGCATATCTTGCCTTACTCCTAAACCTGCTTTAGTATTTTTCTCAAAAATATGGGAACTCAGTTCCAATTGTTAAAAAAAAAAAAAAATGGCACAGTCATCATTGACTTTCTTCCTTCACAGGCCACATTTCAGTCTTTGGCAAATCTAGCATTTGAACACTTCTCATCTTCTTCTCTTATACTGGAGGGTTTCAAGCCTTCATTACTGCTAACCTTCTTTATTTATTGTTTTTCTGTCATTAAGTCATGTCTGACTCTTTGTGATTCCATGGACTGCAGCACACCAGGCTTCCCTGTCCATCACCATCTCCCAAAGCTTGCTCAAAATCATGTCCATCCTATCGGTGATACCATCCACCCATCTCTTCCTCTGTCATCGCCTTCTCATCCTGCCTTCAATCTTTCCCAACATCAGGGTATTTTCCAATGAGTTGTCTCTTTGCTTCAGGTGGTCAAAGTATTAGAGCTTAAGTTACAAGTCCTTTTAATGAAATTTTAGGACTGATTTCCTTTAGGATTTGCTGGTTTGATCTCCTTGCAGTCCAAGGATCTCTCAAGTATCTACTCAACCAGCAGAGTTTGAAAGCCTCAGTTCTGTCACTCTATCCTGTCAATTCATTTTATTCCACTGTTAGTACCCCTCAGTGATTTTCTGTATCATTTTGAGTAAAAATAAAAGTCTTTGCAGTTAAAATAAAAAAATAAGAGAAAAAACAATGAAAATCTCTTTATTTCATATGAAAATCTGTATGCATATTTTTCTCCATGAAAATGAGAATTAAATCTATTTCACCTATACATTCAGTTCAGTTCAGTTCAGTCGCTCAGTCGTGTCCGACTCTTAGCGACCCCATGGACCACAGCACGTCTATACATAACTGGATGCTAAATTTCCTACATAACAATTGGAATTTTCTGTATTTCACTTATTAAATGCTAGCCATTGATTTTAGTATGCAAAACAAGGAATTTTGATTCTTTCACATATGTCAATCTGGGCACAGATTCTCTTCCTTTAAATATGGAATTCTCTATATTTCACACATAAAAACCCAATCGCAGTTGGACTCCATTAAAAAATGAATTAACTATATTCCATTTAGAAAAATATGGGCCCAAATTCCAATTGTCTGTATTTCACAAATGAAAAACTCGCTCTGATTTTCCTACATGAAATATGGGTTTCTATATTTTCCGTATTTGAAACTCTAGGCATGGTGCTTTTTTCCATGAAGTATGAAATAATTTTGTTTCATATCACCTATACAGTTGCCAGATTTCCTACTAGAAATATGGAATTACTTATTTCACATAGGCAAAGCAATGCCTATATTCCTATTTGAAATATCGTCTACAATTTACATATGAATATTTGGTGAAGATTTTTTTTCCCTACATTACACATAGAATTTTCTACACTTCACAGCTAAAAATCAGGGTAGTTATTTTTCCTACAAGGAATGAGGAGTTCTTTTTCTTGAACAAGAACATCTGGGTGAAGATTTTCCTACATGAAAAATGGAAGTCTCTGCTTTTAAATTCTTTACCATCTATGCCACTAGGGAACTTGAATGGTTTTAGGAAGACTTGCAATCTCTTTCTAAAATTAACCCCAAGAAAGGATGTCCATTTCATTATAGGGTTCTGGAATGTGAAAACAGAGAATCAGAAGATACCTGGTGCAATGGGCCTGTTTGGCCTTGGTGTATGAAATGAGGTGGGACAAAGACTAGCAATGTTTTGGCAAATAGAAAGGATGAAAATGAAAATAGTGACAGACAGTTTTCTGCGGTTCCAAAATATCTGGGGACAGTGACGAAAATATATATATATTTCCACGAAAATATATATATATATATATATCCACGAAAATAAAAGACCCCTGCTCCTGGGAAGAAAAGCTATGATAAGCCTAGACATAGATAAAATGTAATGAAAAGGAGAGACATTTCTTTGGCAATAAAGGTCCATATAGTCAGAGCTATGCTTTTACCAGTAGACATGTATGGATGTGCTAGTTTCACTATAAGGAAGGCTGATTGCCGAAGAATTGACTCTTGCAACTGGGTGAGAAAGATGGTTCTTGAAAGATACTTATCCAGTAAGGAGATCAACCCCACCAATCCTAAAGGAAACTAATCCTAAATATCCATTGGAAAGACTTAGGTTGAAGCTGAAATTACAATATTTTGGCTATCCTGATGTGAAGAAATAATACATGGGAAAAGATTGAGGTTCTGCCTTGTCACTGAAAAAAATAAGTATTATCAGCTCTGATATGGGTAGATGGAGGACAGGAGGAGAAGGGAACGACAGAGGGTGTGATCGTTGGACAGCATCACTTGACTCCATGAACATGAGTCTTAGCAAAGTATTGGAGATAATCAGAATAGGGATATCTGGAGTGCTGCTTTTCACAGTCTTGCAAACAGCTGGACATGACTGAGTGAGAGAAAATCACCAACAACTGTATTTCTCATATATTAATCGGGATGAGATTTTTCGACCTTGAAACGTGGAATTCTCTATATGTCCATAGAACAATTAGATATTCCTGCTTTCTCTACTTCTTTAATGAATGTCTTGGTACAGAACTTACCTCCTAAACTATGACAGTTTGAATATATCATGCACCAAAATCTGAATTAAAATATTTTGACATGGAATATGGACATGGAAAATGACATGGAATATTTGATATTTCAAATATGAATATCAATGGATAAATTTTCATATGTGAAATAACATGTGATTATGGATGCATTACCAAATTTTCTGTTTCATATGTTGAAATTACACTAGAGAGTCTTATATGAAAGATAAAAATCTCAGTTTCACATAAGAACCACTACGTGCAGATTTTAGGACATGAACTATCAAACCCCCTAAAATTCATAAATGAAAATCTGGGGACAGATTTTTCAATTAAAACTAGGGAATTTTCTGTATATTATATGAAAGTATGGACACAGAATTTTCTGCATGAAAGAGGAAATCTTGATGCAATTTGCAGATTTCTCATTTGAAAATCTGTGTGCCGCTTTTGTCATGAAATACAGATTGCTCTGCATTTCATATTTGAAAAATGGCATCGTTTTGCTACAAAAAATATGGAATCTTCTATTTCATATAAGACAATGTGGTTTTCATGTTTGAGCAATAGCACTATATTTCACTGAAACAATCTTCCGACAAGAAATACAGAATCTGGTATAATTCACATTTGAAAATCTGAGGACAGATTTGCTCATATAAATTACAAAGCCTCTATTATTCACATTTAAAAAGCTGTATTAGATTTTTCGCACATAAAATACGGAATTGTCCATGATTCAGAAGAGCTGACTCATTTGCCAAGAACCTAATGGTGGGAAAGATTGAAGGCAGGAGAAGGGGACGACAGAGAATGAGATGGTTAGATGGCATCATGGTTTAAATGGACATAAGTCTGGTTAAACTCTGAGAGTTGGTGATGGACAGGGAGGCCTGGCGTGTTGTTGTCCATGCGGTCACTAAGAGTCAGACACAACTGAGCAAATGAACTGAACTGATGATTGAAAAATTAAGACCTTGGACGAGCACAAAAATATAGAATCAACTTATTTCTCGTCTGACTGATACCTGATTTCCCTATTTACATTTATAATTCTCTGTATTGCATTGATGAATGTCCATGTGAAATTTTCCCAAAATGAAATACGAAATAAACTCTATGTGTCACATGAAAGTCTGGGTGCAAATATTTCTACAGGGAAATGTGTACATCTCTATAGTAACATGTGAAATTTTAGATTTTGGATTCCCCACATGGCCAGTGGAAATCTGTATATTTCACATGTAAAAATTTTGATGCCATTTTCCTGCATGAAATACGGAATGATCCCTATTTCTTGTTGCAAAAACCTGGGCAAAAACTTTCACACACGAAATATGGAACCTCAGCAATTAATTCATGAAAATATGGGTGTAGATAGTCTCATATGCATTTTGGAATCCTCTAAATTTCACATATAAAACCAAGGCACTTACTTTCTGACATGAAATATGGTAGTCTTTATATTTTTTATTTCACCATGTAGGTGTAACTATTTCAAGCTGATATATGGAATTCTCTGTATATCACTATTTAGATCTGCTAGCAGATGTACCTGCAAGCAATATGGAATTCTCTATATTTCACATATTAAAATGATGACGTTTAAACATGAAAAAAGGATTTTTGTTCATTTCAAATAAAAAACCAGGGTGCAGATTTTCTGACAAGACCTATGATCCGTATATAGTTCAGATGTTGGTAATTTGATCTGGGTTCCTCTGCCTTTTCTAAAACCAGCTTGAAAAGACAAAGGAATGAGAGATCAAATTGCTAACATCTCCTGGATCATTGGAAGAGCAAGAGAGTTCCAGAAAGACATCTATTTCTGCTTTATTGACTATGCCAAAGCCTTTGAGCGTGTGGATTACAATAAACTGTGGAAAATTCTGAAAGAAATGGGAATACTAGACCACCTGACCTGTTTTTCAGAAACCTATATGTAGTTCAGAAAGCAACAGTTAGAACTGGACATGGAACAACAGAGTGGTTCCAAATAGAAAAAGGAATACATGAAGGTTGTATATTGTCACCCTGCTTATTTAACTTATATGCAGAGTACCTCGTGAGAAACTTTGGGCAGGAAGAAGCACAAGCTAGATTCAAACTGCTGGGAGAAATATCAATAACCGGAGATATGTTGACGACACCACCCTTATCGCAGAGAGTGAAGAGGAATTGAAAAGCCTCTAGTTGAAAATGAAAGAGGAGAGTGAAAAAGTTGGCTTATAGCTCAACTTTCAGAAAACTAAGATCGTGGCATCTGGTCCCATCACTTCATGGAAATAAATGGAGAAACAGTGGAAACAGCATCAGGCTTTACTTTAGGGGGCTCCAAAATCACTGAAGATGGTGATTGCGGACATGAAATTAAAATACGCTTACTCCTTGGAGGGAAAGTTATGACCAACCTAGGTAGCATATTAAAAAGCAGAGACATTACATTGCCAACAGAGGTCAGTCTAGTTAAGGTTATGGTTTCTCCAGTGGTCATGAATGCATGTGAGATCTGGACTGTGAAAAAGGGTGAGTGCTGAAGAATTGATGCTTTTGAACTGCGGTTTTGGAGAAGGGTCTTGAGAGTCCCTTCGACTGCAAGGAAATGCAACCAGTCTATCCTAAAGAGATCAGTCCTGGGTGTTCATTGGAAGGACTAATGTTGAAGCTGAAATGCCAATATTTTGCCACTTCATGCGAAGAGCTGACTCATTGGAAAAAACCCTGATGCTGGGAGGGATTGAGGGAAGGAGGAGAAGGGGATGACAGAGAATGAGATGGCTGGACGGTATCACTGACTTAATCGACATGAGTTTGGATAGACTCCGGGAGTTGGTGATTCACAGGAAGGCCTGGGGTGATGTGTTTCACAGGGTCACAAAGAGTGGGACACCACTGAGCTACTGAACTGACAGTTGATTTGAGAACTGGATGCCTTAGTAAATGTCAGATTTTCTTGTACCTACAGCCATCATGGGAGTGTAATTCAACATATCAATATAACCGGTTAAAGATTTTTGTAAAGCCTAAATTCCTGTGAATGAAGAACTATTGTTTTTGAAATAAATAATAAAGGGGATTTAAAAGTGCACACAGATTGCAATTCATCCATAACAGATAGGTAAAAGACGTTGTGTGACAAATACAATGAACATCTCAAAGACGTAATGCAATAGAATTAAATACAACAAATTAAAAACACTAAAAAAGAAAAAATGCACAAGTACTAGACAGAGTTGATTGTTGATGGTTCTGTCCCACCTATTTTATGGTAATTTTTCTTTTGGGGAAAAATTTTCAATCTTCAGACATGCACATATGCAGTAAAATATAATGTACAGTCACTTTAATTTTTATTGCTGTTTTCTTAATAAGTGTGTTATGAATTTAGATATAGTTTTCTGAGATTTGCATTGCATTTCTCATTAAGGTGCACGCATTTTCAGTTCTACTTTTGACTTCCAAGATAATGTGAGATTCATTAAGAATAATGATGTTTAAAAAAGATTATTATATTTTAAAACTTATTATTATTATTATTTGGAGTATACTTGTTTTATATTGTTTGGTTAGTTTCTCCCCTAAAGCAAAATTAGGGAATTCTGCAGTCCTTCAGGTCATGAACACTAGTAAACAAGATAGTGACTAAACAGCAACCACACATATATCTCCATGTTTTTGACTTCTTTCTAAATCTGGTCACCACAGTGCCTTAAGTAGACTTCCCTGTGCTGTACATATAGATCAAAAGTATATATGCTTCTGTTGTAATCTCCCAGTTGCTACCACCACCAGGCATTACATCCTTGATAACCGTATATTTCTTCTCCATTACTGTGTCCCTAAATATTCTTCTCATAGAGAATCATCTATTCCAGTTTTACCTAGATCCCATATATTTGTGTTTATATGTGATATTTCTTTTCCTCTTTTGTCTTAGCTTCATTGTATCTGACACTGTCTCTGTCCTTCTACATCTATTCAATTTACCTGATTTCATTCCATCTTAAGACTATGGTATGTATGTCCCAACTCATTTTATCCATTCCTCTCTAGATGAATGGATATTTCTGTTGCTTCCATGTGCTGCTATTGCAAATATTGCTGCCATCAATATTGAGGTTGTGCATCTTTTGGAATTATAATTTTCCCCATGAAAATTATTGGCAATTATTGGGATTTTTTCAACATATGGTAGCTTCATTCTTATTTCCAAATGAACCCTGTTACATTCTCCATTTTAATCGATCATTGTGCCTTCCTAGTGACAGAACAGGGTTGTTTTGTTTACTCCACACCCTCTCCAGAATTAGCTTTGTGTGGATTTTTTTTTTATATGAGTATTCAGACAAATGTAAGTTGATACCGTCACTGAAGACTTTATTTCACTAACTCTTACAATTAGTGATGTTGAGCATCTTTTCCATTATTGTTGGACATCTGTATGTCTTCTTAGGAGAAATGTCTACTTTATCATCTATTCATTTGTTCCAGTTCGGTTGTTTCTTTTGCTATTATTGAGCCACATTAGATGCTTCCATATTTTGGAGATTCTTCTGTTGTCATATCTTCAGTTGCAAATGTTTTTCCCATAATGAGACTTCATTTTTGTCTTGATTATGGGTTGGCTGTGCAAAATGTTTAAGTATAATTAGGTCTTTTTATTTAATTTTGGTTTTATTTTCATTTCAAAGTAGGTAGGTAAAAAAAAAAAAAGTTGCTGCTGCATTTCATGTCACAATGTATTCTACCTATTTTTTCCTCAAATATTATTGATTTACAGTTTCTGGCCTTATATGTAGGTCTTTAATCCATCTTGAATTTGTCTTTTTCTATGGTGCTAAGGACTCACTGGAAAAGACTCTGATGCTTGGAAAGTTTGGGAGCAGGAGGAGAAGGGGACGACAGAGAATGAGATGGCTGGATGGCATCACTAACTCAATGGACATGAGTTTGAGTGAACTCCGGGGGTTGGTGATGGACAGGGAGGCCTGGCGTGCTATGATTCATGGGATCGCAGAGGGTCGGACATGACTGAGAGACTGAACTGAACTGAACTGAAAGAGTGACTGAAATGAACTGCACTGAAAGGAGTGACTAAAGTTGATCCACTGGAGGAGTGAGTGGCTAATCACCCCCTTATACTTGCTACGGGACTTCCACGAACTATATAAAAAGGCAGCATGGTCTGACTCCAAAACATGATCACCCAGGATGGTAGGTGCCAAATATGCTGCTTGGGAGGAGTAGAGGGTAATAACTAATGTTTCCAGAAAGCAATAAATGGTTGCCCCAAAGTGGAAATAAACCTCATTGTTCATGTGTCTGGAGATGAAAGTAAAATGGAAAGCTATAAAGAACAGTATTTCAGGGCAACCTGGAATGTTAGATCCATGAACAATTTAAATTAAATGTGGTATAATAGGAGACGGCAATAGCCAACTCATTACAAAAAACCTGATTCCGGGGAAGATTGAAGGCAATAGGAGAAGGGGAAAAGAAGGATGAAATGATTGGATGGCATCACCTATGCAATGCATATGAACTCGGGAAAACTCCAAGAGGTGGTGAG
The DNA here is from genome assembly GCF_049115385.1 of Moschus berezovskii. NCBI lineage: Eukaryota > Metazoa > Chordata > Mammalia > Artiodactyla > Moschidae > Moschus > Moschus berezovskii. The sequence goes on from NC_142489.1 coordinate 23,028,824, forward strand.
GGACAGCAAGGACTGGCACGTTGCTGTTCATGGCATCCCAAAAAGTCAGACACAACTCGGTCACAGAAAAATAACCAGGTATTGTTCTAACTGTAATCTTTTAGCTGTCAAGATTTTCCAGCTTAACTTGTCAAATATATTATCTTCTTGCCATTGCATATTGCTGCCTTCTTTGTCATAGATTAGGTGATCATTTAGGAAAGAGATTGTTTTAGGGTTTACTATCTGTTCCATTGGCTTTAATCCCAATATTGTGCCCATTACAAGCCAGGTTGAAAACTATAGGTTTTTGTATAGACTGAAGTGAGGAAACCTAAGTCCTGCAGATCAGTTTTTCTTTCTTCAGTTTGCATGGTTATTCAAAGTCTTTGTGTTTCCATCAAGTTGTAAAGAATTTTTGTTGTTGTTGTTTTGTTTCTGTGAAAACTGTCATTGGTAATTTAATATGGATGGCATTGAATCTGTAGACTCTTTTTTATCGTGTAGCTAATTTCACATATTGAATTTTATAGTCCAAATAATAGTGTATCTCTCATTCCATTTGTGTCGTCTATGATTTGTCTCATCCATACCTTACTCTTTTCTGGCCACAAGTATTTTCTCTGGTTTGACAGGTTCAGTTTCAAGGATTTTATTTTTCTTGTTACAATGGTGAATCATATTGTTTCTTTAATTTTTGTTTTTTATTTCAAACTGGAGAAAAAGAAATAAAACTCTCACTGTCTGCAGATGACATGATCCTCTACACAGAAAACCCTAAAGAGTTAACCAGGAAACCACTAGAAGTAATGAATACAGTAAAGTTGAGGATATAAAATCAACACACAGAAATCTCTTGCATTCCTATACACTAATAATGAGAAAATAGAGAAGTTAAGGAGATAATTCCATTCACCATTGTAATGGAAAGAATAAAACACTTAGGAATGTATCTACCTAAAGAAACAAACAAAAAATAAACTATATATAGAAAACTATAAAACACTGGTGAAAGAAATCAGACAGGACACTAATAGATGGAGAAATATTTCCTGTTCATGGATTGGAAGAATGAATATTGTGAAAATGAATATATTACCCAAAGTAATTTATAGGTTCAATGCAATCCTTATCAAGCTACCAACAGTATTTTTCACAGAGCTAGAAAAAATAATTTCACAATTAGTATGGAAAAACAAAAAACCTCGAATAGCCAAAGCAATCTTGAGAAAGATGACTAGAACTGAGTGAATCAACAAGCTGGACTTAAGGCCCTACTACAAAGCCACAGTCATCAAGACAGTTTGGTACTGGTATAAAGACAGAAATATAGATCAATGGAACAAAATAATAAGCCCAGAGATAAATCTATGCACCTGTGACACCTATCTTTGATAAAGGAGGCAAGAATATTCAAGGGAGAAAAGACAATCTCCTTAACAAGTGATGCTTGGAATACCGGTCAACCATTTGTAAAAGAATGAAACTAGAACACTCCCTAACACCATATACAAAAATAAACTCAAAATGGATTAAAGATATAAATGTAAGACCAGAAACTGTAACACTCCTAGAGGAGAACATAGGCAAAACCCTCTCCGACATAAATCACAGCAGGATCCTCCATGAGCCACCTCCCAGAATATTGGAAATAAAAGTAAAAATAAACAAATGAGACCTAATTAAAATTAAAAGCTTCTGCACAGGAAAGAAAACTATAAGCAGGGTGAAAAGACAGCCTTCAGAATGGAAGAAAATAATAGCAAATGAAGCAACTGACAAAGAATTAATCTGAAACATATACAAGCAGCTCCTGAACTCAATTTCAGAAAAATAAATGGCCCAATCAAAACATGGGCCAGAGAACTAAACAGAGATTTCTACAAAGAAGACATACAGATGGCTAACAAACACATGAAAAGATGCTCAACATCACTCAGAGAAATGCAGTACAAAACCACAATGAGGTACCATTTCATGCCAGTCAGAATGGCTGCTTTCCAAAAGTCTACAAGTAAAAAATGCTGCAGAGGGTGTGGAGAAAAGGGAGCCCTCTTACACTGTTGGTGGGAATGCAAACTAGTACAACCACTATGGAGAACAGTGTGGAGATTCCTTAAAAACTGGAAATAGAACTGCCATATCACCCAGCAATCCCACTGCTGGGCATATATGCCGAGGAAACCAGAATTGAAAGAGACACATGCACTCCAATGTTGATCGCAGCACTGTTTATTAAAGCCAGGATGTGGAGGCAACCTGGATGTCCATCTGCAGATGAATGGATAAGAAAGCTATGGTACATATACACTATGAAATATTACTCAGCCATTAAAAAGAATGCACTTGAATGAGTTCTAATGAGGTGGATGAAACTGGAGCCTATTATACAGAGCGAAGTAAGCCAGAATGAAAAACATCATTACAGTATACTAATGCATATACATGGAATTTAGAAAAATGATAGTGATAACCCTGTACACGAGACAGCAAAAGAAACACAGATGTATAGAACAGTCTTTTGGACTCTGTGGGAGAGGTTAATGGTGGGATGATTTGGGGGAATGACATTGAAACATTTATATTATCATATATAAAACGAATCGCAAATCCAGGTTTGATGCATGATACAGAATGCTCAGGGCTGGTGCACTGGGATGAACTGGAGGGATGGGACGGAAAGGGATGAGGGAGGAGGGTTCAAGATGGGGAACACAGGCACACCAGGGGCAGATTCAAGGCAATATATGGCAAAACCAATACAATAATATAAAGTAAAATAATAATAATAAAATTTATAAAAGAAATGTAGTGTATTCCAGATAGTCAGATTTTCACATGTGCAATAATGAAAAATCTATATGTCTCATTAGAAACTTAGTGCCAAGATGTTGGCATATGAAATATACAAAATTCCACATAACATGTTGATCTATCTGCGAGCAGATGTTCATATGTGAAATACAGACTATTTTTTAATTCATTATGGAAATTATGAGACTCCATTTTCAATATGAAGTGCAGATGCTTCCCAATTTCACTTAAGAAAATCTGAGATTGCATTGCCATATGTAATATTCAGAGAAAGCCATTTTTCATAACATTCTGCACTAGGGTTTTCATCTGTGTAGTAGAGAGAATATCGTATTTCATACAGGAATTATTGAACTTAGATTAACATACATGAACATAGAAAATTCCATGATCCAGGGACCACTAGTCACTCCCAGGTTTCCAAGTGTGAAATATAAGAATTCTACCTTTCATGTTGGAAAATCAGCACCAAGATTTTCTTATGTGGACTGTAAACAATTCTACATTTCATGATGGAACATTTTTACACAACATTCATCATACAGGAGAACCAGTTAGTTGTTTTTCTTATGTGAATATCAACATAAAATTTTGTATGTAAACATATAGAAAAAATGTCATGCTATATGTAAAATACACAGAGTTGTATTTGGGATGACTGATTTTAGAGTTTTGCCTATGAAATATAAACATTTCCAAATTTCATCTAAATTTTTAATTTTTGCCTAAATTATTATTTTTTGCCTAAATGATCATGTGTGAAATACCAAGAATGTTATAGGTCATGGAGGAAAAGAAAATCTAACCCACTTTTTAAATGTGAAAGAGTACTCCATTTTTCATGAAGGATAAGGTATGTCCAGATTTTCACATGTTAGTTACACACAAGGATGTTATATTTCTTGTTCAACAAAGATACTATGCCCAGAATTAAATATATTGAATTTATAAAATGTCACGTTTCCGTAGAAAATCTGTCCCCAGATTTTCTCATGCAAAACATAGAGAAGTCTTTATTTTTTATAAGGTAATTTGTGTCCAGGTTTTCTCATACTGAACACAGAGATTTCCATATTTCATGTAGGAAAATCAGAGTGCAGCTTTTCATGTGTCATGTTGAAGAGTCTGCATATTTCATGTAAGATAAAATGTGTTCAAAATTTCATATGTGAAATATATAGTATTCTATGTCTCAGGTAGTATGTCTGATACCAAGTTATTCATATTTAAAATGTATAGAATTCAATGTTCTGCATTAAAATTGCAGTTCAGTTCATATATCAAGCACAGAAAATTCCAGATTTCTATAATTAAATGTTGTGTGCAGTTTTTCAAATGTGAAATATTGTTTATTCCATAATTTATTAGAATAACATGCCCTCAACACTCAGATTACCAAATTAAAAATATAGGAAAGTCACACTTGAAGCTTGAAAATATGAAGTGATATTTTCATATACAAAATGTCAAAGGTCCATAATATACATATGAATATCTTTGTGCAGTCCTGCTTATAAGCATTCAGACTTTCTAATTACATGTTTGAAAATGTATCCACATTTTCTATTAAAAAAAAAAAAAAAAAAACGAACACAAAACTGTATTTCAGGTCTCAACAATGAACCGATAATGCTACATGTGAAATTCACAGTTCATACGTCAGATGAAAAAAATCACCAGCCTTTCTTATTCCAAATATGCAAAGTTTCATGTGTTGTCAGAAAACATTCATTCAGATTTTCATATTTGATGTATCAAGAATTTCATAATGAAGATGAAAATCTTCACTAGTGTGCTCATACGTAAAATATACATAATTACACATGAGTTGGTGATGGACTGGAGGCCTGTCGAGTTGTGATTCATGGGGTCACAAAGCGTCGGTCATGACTGAGCAACTGCACTGACCTGAACTAAACTGACACATTTGATGTAGAAATTCTACACACAGTGCAATTTTGCCTTCACTTGAGATTAGATTTATTTTCACTCTGCTGTGTCTTGCTTCCCTCATTCCATTTCTTCCAAAAATCCTCACCAATAATTCACTTGAAAAGCAAGTATGGACCCTGATTTAAGGGATCTTGATGAAAATTTATCACTAGGAATGCCAAATATCATTCACCAAGAAAAAGAAAGAGAGAAAGATTAATAATCTTGCCTCAATTTCTCCTGAAGAAAAATGCCATTATTTGCCTCTATTTACTATCTCTGATATAGATCTCTGAGATTTCTTTCTGCTTTTTTTTTTAATATTCCTTAGCCATATTAATAATTGAAAATTATGCTTTTCAGAGAAGCTGTTGATTTTTTCTATACCTGATTGTGGGATAGACAACAAAAATTGGTGATTTTAACTTTCAATCAAGTTACTTTTACTCTTTTTAGGGAATTAACTCTTCAAGTTCAGAATTTATTAAATTTTATACGTTAAAATTTTCATCTCTTATTTCCATTGTTCATGTTGTGCTGGAGAAGGAAATGCAACCCACACCAGTATCTTTGTTGGAAAAGCCCATGGATTGATGATCCTGTTGGGCTGCAGTCCGTGAGGTTGCAGAGTTGGGCATGACTCAGTGACTAAGTTGCACATCCATTCAGGTTGCATTATTCAAATACAGTCCTTTACTCCTGAATACAGGTGAGCAAATCACAAGCTGAAATAGATGTGGGTTGTCATAATTTATTCCTTTGGGAGAGGACAGTCTATCAAAGCACATCAATTAGGTTAATATAAAATTAAAATCTCAAAATGTTCTGTAAAGTGAAAAAAAGTTTCCAGAGGAACTTAAAATAACATCTCATAGACATTAATAAAAAAGGAAAATCAAGGAAAACAGAAGAACAGTGTCTGCACTGACAGTGAGACTGAGAAGAAGAGAACACAGACTGAAACTTCAGTGTGACTGAAGAAATGAGACTTAAAAGAACAATGTGAAGACCGAGACAAAGTTAGAATACAGAATCCTGAAAGGGTATTTATTCTCATAAACTTGTTTTCTATCCCATGGCTTCGCTAGTGAGAGACAATTTTCTCTGTCTATAGCAAGGTAGAGATTTCTGAGGAAAATAAATGGATGCTGGAGAATGTTTAGGATACCATTGGATCATGTGTAGTTGAGAAATCATATATGCTTTGGTCCATTTGGGTGACAGCAATAGCAACACACATGGCTGAATCTTTGCATGGTACGTGGTGAAAGTAGTGCAACTGAGATATAGATAGGGTATGGCGAGATAGAAAATGAAGTAGTCACGGATATCTACTACTGTCAATAACAGGAAATAATGTTTTGCTATTGTTGTTCAGTCAGTTATTCATGCACATCCCTTTGCCACCCCATGGACTGTGTCCCATCAGTCTGACCTTCCCTATCTCCCAAAATTTATTCAGACTTATGTCCATAGGGTTTGTGATGTTATCTAACTCTCTCATCATCTGCTACCCACTTCTCTTTTTACTTTCAATTTCATCACTTCATGGGAAATAGATGGAAACTGCAGATGCTGATTGCAGCCATGAAATTAAAAGACGCTTACTCTTTGGAAGGAAAGTTATGACCAACTTAGATAGTATGTTACAAAGCACAGACCTTACTTTGCCAACAAAGGTCCGTCTAGTCAAGGCTATGGTTTTTCCCATGGTCATGTATGGATGTGAGATTTGGAATGTGAAGAAAGCTGATCGCTGAAGAATTGATGTTTTTGAACTGTGGTGCTGGAGAAGATTCTTGAGATTCCCTTGGACTGCAAGGAGATCCAACCAGTCCATTCTAAAGGAGATCAATCCTGGGTGTTCATTGGAAGGACTGATGCTGAAGCTGAAACTGTAATACTTTGGCAACCTCATGCGACAAGTTGACTCACTGGAAAAAAAAATGGAATATTACTCAGCTATTAAAACCAATGCATTTGAATCAGTTCTAATGAGGAGAATGAAACTAGAGCCTATTATACAGAGTGAATTAAGTCGGAGAGGAAAACAGCGATAGAGAATATTAACACAAATAGAATTTAGAAAAATGGTAACAATGAGCCCGTATTTGAGACTGCAAAATAGACACAGATGTAAAAAACAGACTTTTGGACTCTGTGGGAGCAGGCAAGGGTGGGATGATTTGAGAGAATAGCATTGAAATATGTATATTATCATACCTGAAATTGATCACAAGTCCAGGTTTGATGCATGAGACAGGGTGCTCAGGGCTGGTGTACTGGAATGACCCTGAGGGATGGGATGGAGAGGGAAGTGGGAGGGAGTTCAGGATGGAGAACACATGTACACCCATGGTTGATTCATGTCAATGTATGGCAAAAACCACTACAATATTGTCAAGTAATCAGCCTTCAACTAAAATAGAGACTTTTTTTTTAAGAAAGGTGACAGAAATGAAATAAGAGCTATACTATTTTTGGGACTTTAAAAATCAGTATGTGAAAATGGCTACACTACGAAAAGGAGTTTGCAAATTCAGTGTCATCCCTATTAAATTACAAATGACATTTTTCACAGAATATAACCAAAAAGAAAAATCTTTACAACTTGATGGAAACACAAAGATTTGAATAATCATGCAAACTTGGGAAAGAGAAACTGAGCTACAGGACTCAGGTTTCCTCATTTCAGTCTATACAAAAAACATATAGTTTTGAAAAGGCCATGCAATTAGCACAATATTGGGATTAAAGCCAATGGAACAGATAGAAAACACTAAAATAATATCTTCCAATGATCACCTAATCTTTGACAAAGGAGGCAACAATATTCAATGGCAAGAAGTTAATATATTTGACAAGTTAAGCTGGAAAATCCGGACAGCTAAAAGTATTAGAATACAGTTAGAACACGACCTGATTATTCTTCTGTGGCCGTATCGTGTCTGACTTTTTAGGATGCCATGAAGTGCAGCATGCCAGTCTTTCCTGTCCCTCACCACCTCTTGGAGTTTGCCAGAGTTCATATCTATTGCATAGGTGATGCCATCCAATCATCTCATCTTTGTTTCCCCCTTCTCCTGCTGCCTTCAGTCTTTCCCAGAATCAGGGTCTTTTTCAAAGAGTTGGCTGTTGCCATCTCCTCTTATACCTCAATCAATTTAGATTGTTCATGGATCTAATATTCTAGGTTGCCCTGCAATACTGTTCTTTACAGCATTCCATTTTACTTCCATCTCCAGACATATATACAATGAGGCTTATTTCCATTTTGGGGCAACAACTTACTGCTTTCTGGAAACGTTAGTTATTAACCTCTGCTTCTCTCATGTAGCATATTAGGCATCTACCATCCTGGGAGACTCATTTTTTGGTATCACACCTTGTTGCCTTTTTATACAGTTTTTAGAGTTGCCATACCAAGTATAATGGGGTGGTGTCCCATTCTCTGCTCCAGTGGATCACATTTAGTCACTCCTTAGCACCATAGAATAAGACAAATTCAAGATGGATTAAAGACCTACTTATAAGGCCAGAAATTGTAAATCAATAATATTTGAGGAAAGAATAAGTAGAATACATTGTGACATGGAATGCAGCATCAACTTTTTTTTTTTTAACTACCTCCTTGGGAAATGAAAATAAAACCAAAAATATATAAAGAGACTTAACTATACTTAAATATGTTGCACAGGAAATCAATAAGCAAGACAGAAATGAAGTCTCATTATGGGAAAAACATTTGCAACTGAAGATAATGACAACAGAAGAATATCCAAAATACGGAAGCAGCTCATGTGGCTCAATAACAGCCAAATGAACAACCCAACTGAAACAAATGAATAGGTGATGAAATAGACACTTATCATAAGAAGATATACAGATGTCCAATAATATTTGTTAAAATGCTCAGCATCACTAACTGTGAGAGAAAGGGAAATAAAATCTTCAAAGGTGGTATCAACTCACATGTGTCTGAGTAACCATTATAGAAAATAATCCACACAAAAAATGCTAAGAGAGGGTTCTAAGTAAACAGAACAATCCTCTACTGTTGTTAGGAATGCACATTGATAGATTAAAATGGAGAAGAATATCGGGGATCGTTTAAAAATTAGAATGAAGCTACCATATGTTCAAGAAATCCAATAACTGTCAATAATTTTCATGAGGAAAATCATAATTCCAAAAGATGCACAACCTCAATATTGATGGCAGCATTATTTGCAATAGCAGGACATGGAAGCAACAGAAATATCCATTCATCTAGAGAGGAATGGATAAAATAAGTTGGGACATACATACCATAGTCTTAAGATGGAATGAAATCAGGTAAATTTCATAAATGCAGAAGGACAGAGACAGTGTCAGATACAATGAAGCTAAGACAAAAGAGGACAAGAAATATCACATATTAACACAAATATATGGGATCTAGGTAAAACTGGAATAAATGATTCTCTATGAGAAGCATAGATAGGGACACAGCAATGGAGAAGAAATACGGTTATCAAGGATGTAATGCCTGGTGGTAGTAGGAATTAGGAGATTACAACAGACACACATATACTTCTGATCTGTATGCACAGCACAGGGAAGTCTTAATGCACTGTGGTGACCAGATTTAGAAAGAAGTCAAAAACATGGAGATAGATGTATGGCTGCTATTTAGTCACTATCTCGTTTACTAGACTTTATGACGCTAAGCACTGCAGTATTCCCTAAATTTTCTTTAGGGGAGAAACTAACAAAATAATGGAAAACAAGAATACTCCAAAAAAATTAAGTTTTAAAAGCATATTAGCTTTTTTATAAACATCATTATTCTTAATGTATCTCACATTATCTTGGAAGTGAAAAGTAGAACTGTAAATGTGTACACCTTAATGACAAATGCAATGCCAATATCGGAATACTACATCCAAATTCATAACACACTTATTAAGAAGACAGCAATAAAAATTAAGTGACTGTACATTATATTTTGCTGCACATGTGCATGTCTAAAGATTGAAAAATTTTCCCCAAAAGAAAAATTACCTTAAAAGAGTTGGGACAGAACCATGAACAATCAACTCTGTCTAGTTGACCCATGATATGTACTTGTGCATTTTGTATACTATAGCGTTTTAATTTTTATTGTATTTAATTCTATTGTATCGTTCTTTAAAATATTCATTATATTTATCACACAACGTCTTTTACATGTTACCATGTGTTATGGATGAATGACAATATACGTGCTCTTTTAAATCTCCTTTACTTATTTATTTTAAAAATAATAGTTCTTCATTCACAGGAATTTAAGCTTTACAAAATCTTTAAATGGTTATATTGATATGTTGAATTACATTCCCATGATGGCTGTAGGTACAAGAAAATCTGAAATTTATTAAGACATCCAGTTTAAAGGTATCTTTCTCCAATCAACTATCACTTGAGTTCAGTTCAGTTGCTTAGTGGTGTCCGACTCTTTGCGACCCCATGAATGGCAGCATGCCTGGCCTCCCTGTCAATCACCAACACCTGCAGTCCACCGAGTCGATGATCCCCTCCAACCATCTAATCCACCATTTAATCCTCTGTCGTCCCCTTCTCTTCCTGCTCTCAATCTTCCCCAGCATCAGGGTCTTTTCAAATGAGTCAGCTCTTCGCATCTGAAGGCGAAAGTACTGCAGTTTCAGCTTTAACATCAGTCCTTAAAATGCACAACCAGGACAGATCTCCTTTAGAATGGACTGGTTGGATTTCCTGGAAGTCCAAGGGACTCTCAATAATCTTCTCCAACAACACAGTTCAAAAGAATCATTCTGCACTCGGCTTTCTTTATAGTCCAACTCTCAGATCCACGCACGACTACTGCAAAAACCATAGCCTTGACTAGACAGACTTTTGTTGGCAAAGTCATTCTCTGCTTTTTAATATCGTGTCTAGGTTGGTCATAACTTTCCTTCCAAAGAGTAAGCGCCTTTTAATTTCATGGCTGCAATCACCTTCTGCAGTGATTTTGGAGCCCAGAAAACTAAAGTCAGCCTCTGTTTCCACTGTTTCCCCATCTATTTGCCATGAAGTGATGGGACCAGTATCTGAATGTTGTTCTTTAAGCCAACTTTTTATTCTCTTCTTTTACGTTCATTAAGAGGTTATTAATTCTTCACTTTCTGCCATAAGGGTGGTGTCATCTGCATATCTGAGGTTATTGATATTTCTCCCTGCAATCTTGATTCCAGCTTGTGTTTCCTACAGACCAGTGTTTCTCATGATGTAATTTGCATATAAGTTAAATAAGCAGGGTGAAATATACAGCTTTGATGTACTCCTTTTCCTATTTGGAACCAATCTGTTGTTCCATGTACAGTTCTATATATTGCTTCCTGACCTTCATACAAGTTTCTCCATATGCAAGTCAGGTGGTCTCATATTCCCATATTTAAAAAAAAAATTACACAGTTCATTGTGATCCACAATTCAAAGGCTTTGGGATAGTCAATAAAGCAGAAACATATAATTTCCTGGATTTCTCTTGTTTTTCCGAAAACCGAGTGGATGTTGGCCATTTTATCTCTAGTTCCTCTGCCTTTTCTAAATCCACCTTGAACATCTGGAAATTCATGGTTCCCATGTTACTGATTCCTGGCTTGGAAAATTTTAAGGAACACTTTAGTAGAGTGTGAGATGAGTGCAATTGAATTGTAGTTCAGCATTTTTTGCCATTGCTTTTCTTTGAGATTGGAGTGAAATCTGATATTTCCCAGCCCTGTGTCCACTGCTGAGTTTTGAAAGTTTGCCAGCATATTGCATGCATCACTTTCACAGCATCGTTTTTCAGGATTTGAAGTGGTTCAAATGGAATTCCATCATCTCCAGTATCTTTGTTCATAATGATGCTTCCTAAGCCCCACTAGACTTCACTTTCCAGGATGTCTGGCTCTAGGTGAGTAATTTCGTGATTATCTGGGTCATAAAGTGTTTTTTGTTTTTTTTGTTGGTACAGTCCTTTTGTGTATTCTTGCCATCTCTTCTTAATCTCTTCTGCCTCTCTTAGGTCCCTACCATTTCTGAATGTCTCTGCTGCTTTCCCAGATAACCTACAATTACAGTAATAAGTCTTAGAGAATGCTGTTCTGGCATACTGTCTCCGGTCACACAGAGTTCCAGCCCCAGGGTACCACTTCCTTTCAGATGCAGGCCAAGAGGAGTCACCCAGAGTCATGGCTCAGACACACACAAGTGGATACATGCCCTGGCTTTTCTGGCACTGTGACTTTGGAGCACGCCACTCCTCCCAACCCACATGTCCCTCCACCCCATGGGTTTGCCTGTGCCTTCACCCATATTCCTCCTCCTGCGCCTGCTCCTTCTATCCTCCTGAACAACCAACCCTAATAAGCGGTAGTAAGGATATGACTTTGCCCCAGGAGCCAGGAATGCCCTGGATGATTCCACAAGCGACAATTTTCCTCTGATGGTTCTTCCACCTGAGCGGAAAGTAGGCCCTGTGGTAATTTTCACTCCCACAACTCAGCTCTACTTGCGGGAAAGCCAATGCCTCCACTGCACGAAGTTGGGGCAGTGGGAGCCAATCCCTCAGGGTTCCTGACCTGCATACAGGTTTCTCAAGAGGCAGGTCAGGCAGCCTGGTATTCCCATCTCTTTCAGAATTTTCCACAATTTATTGTGATCCACAGAGTCAAAGGCTTTGGCATAGTCAATGAAGCAGAAATAGATGTTTTTCTGGAACTCTCTTGCTTTCTCCATGATCAAGCATATGTTGCCAATTTGATCTCTGGTACCTGTGCCTTTTGTAAAACCTGACTGAACATCTGGGATTTCATGGTTCACATATTCCTGAAGCCTGGTTTCGAGGATTTTGAGCATGACTTTACTAGCGTGTGAGATGAGTGAAATTGTGCGGTAGTTTGAGCATTCTTTGTTATTGCCTTTCTTTGGGATTGGAATGAAGACTGACCTTTTCCAGTCCTGTGGCCACTGCTGAGTTTTCCAAATTTGCTGGCATATTGAGTGCAGCACTTTCACAGCATCATCGGAGCAACTGTGAAGAGATATCCCATGGCCAAGGTAAGAGAAACCCAAATAAGACGGTAGGTATTTTGAGGGGACATCAGAGGATAGACACACTGAAATCATGATGACAGGAAACTAGTCGATCTGATCACACGGACCACAGCCGAATGTGGTCCACTGGAGAAGGGAATTGCAAACCACTTCAGTGTACTTGCCTTGAGGACCCCAGGAACAGCATCAAAGGGCAAAATGATAGGATACTGAATGAGGAATTCCCCAGGTCGGTAGGTGCCCATTTTGCTACTGTATATCCGTGGAGAAATAACTCTAGATGGAATGAAGGGATGGAGCAAAAACTAAACCAATATCCAGTTGTGGATGTGTCTGGTGATAGAAGCAAGGTCCGGTGCTGTAAAGAGCAATATTGCATAGGAACCTGAAATGTTAAGTCCATGAATCAAGGCAAATTGGAAGTGGTCAAACAGGAGATGGCAAGAGTGAACATAGACATTCTAGGAATCAGTGAATGAAAATGGACTGCAATGGGTGAATGTAACTCAGATGACCATTATATCTACTACTGTGGGCAGGAATCCCTTAGAAGAAATGGAGTAGCCATCATAGTCAACAAAACGAAATGCAGTACTTGGATGCAGTCTTAAAAACGACAGAATGATTTCTGTTCGTTTCCAAGGCAAACCATTCAATATTACAGTAATCCATGCCTATGCCCCAACCAGTAACTCTGAAGAAGCCGAAGTTGAACGGTTCTATGAAGACCTACAAGACCTGATCAACACAAGCATGCCCTAAATGGAAGCTATTTTCTTGAGCAACAGTTTCAAAGTGCAAATAGGGGAAACAGGTGTTTCAGTAGCTGAAGAACCAGTGGTTCTTATGAAATATAGAGCTTTCCTTATTTCTTACAGGAAAATCTCATTTCTGATCTTCAACTATGAAATATAGAGAAGCCCTACTTCCATGGAGGATTAATTGAGATTTTTATTCAGGAAATACAGAGAATTCTGTATTTCAGGGTGAAAATTGATTCTCTTGATATATGTTTGAGCAATACCAAGAAGTCCATATCTCTTGAAGAAAGAGTGGTGGGCAGATTTTCATTTGCAAAATAGAGATGATTTCAATTCCATAACGATTCTCTGTATCTTAAGAAAACCAATGCCAAAGTTTTCATATGTTAAATATAGATAATTCCATATTTTATTTAAGAAAATCACCACCCAGATTTTCGTATATGATATATGGAGAACTCCACATTTGTGGTAAGAAAATATCATGATACAGGATGATTGGGGCTGGTGCACTGGGGTGACACATGGGATGACATGGGGAGGGAGGTAGGATAGGGATTCAAGATAGGGAACACATTTAGACCCGGGGTAGATTCATGTCAATGTATGGCAAAACCAATAAAATAATGTAAAGTAATTAGTCTCCAATTAAAATTTAAGAAAATTAAAAAAGAATATGATAAAACAAGATTAAAAATGGAAGAAAACCAATGCCAAGGTTTTCATATGTGAAATATAAAGGATACCATATTTCATTTAAGAATATCACCACCCAGATTTTCTTATATGATATACAGAGAAATCCACATTTTGGGTATGAAAAATAGCATCCAGATGCTTATAACGTGAAATGCCAGAAAATTCAATGTATTATGGACTAAAATCAGCATCAAGATTTTCACATGTAACATATACAGAATTTGATATTTAATTGAGTAAAATTGTCACCATGATTTTTTCAGATGTGAAATATACAGAATTCCATATTTTATGTAGGACTATGACTGCACTGATTTTGGTGTCTGAAATGTACAGAATCTTAGATTTCGTGTGGAAATGATTTTTCATATGTGATGTACATAAATTTCAGTCTTCATCTATGAAAATTTTAGCAGATATTTCTGTATGTGATGTACAGAGTATTTATATCTCATGTAAATACTATGTGGTCAGATTTCAAATGTTAAATATAGAGAATTCCACATTTTAGGGCATTTTCATATAGGAAATATAGAGAATGTTTTCCATGGTTTTTGCGGTAATACCTGGGCCATGATTTCCATATGTCATACATGAAAAAATTCATATTTCTTGCCTGATAATCAGTTCACACATTTCTATGCGATACATGGAGACTTTTCATATTTCATCATGAAGGGCTATCTCCAGATTTCTATATGAGAATTATAGAAAATTACATATTTATGTCAGAAAATAATAATACAGATTTTTTATTATGAAATATCAGAATTTCACATGGCAAGGAAATATATACATGTATATATATATATATTCTGTCATCTTTAAAATAGACCTCATCCCATGTTTCTTTTAGGAAAATCTACACTTTGATTTTCACATGTGAAACATATCGAATTCCATATTTCACATTTGAAATTGAATGCCTCGAAAACGCTTGCTAATATTTAATTGTGTGAAGTATAGAGAATTCAATATTCAATGCAAGAAATATGAATACCCATATTTCCAATGGTAACACAAAGAATTACACATATCTTGTAGGGAAATATGCACACAGATATTCATAAATGTATTTTAAAGAATTCAGTGTTTAATTCCTCTATATAATATATCCACTATATACCATACTATAACTCCATATTTTATGCAGGAAAATCTGTGCCTGGATTTTCAAGAGATATTTAGAGAATTCCATCTCATTATCTATTTTCCTTAAAGTAACATCAGCCATATATTAGAGTGTGAACTGTAAAGAACCACATATTTCAGAAAGTAAACCTGTGCTCATATTTTGATAAGGGTCATACAGAGAATTCCTTATTTCATACAGGGAAGTCTACACCCATCGTTTCATATGTAACATGTAGCAAATTGTGGAGAAAAATCAGTGTCCAGATTTCATAAGTGAAATTATAAAGATTTTATATTTCATGTCATTGTATCTGAGATATTTCCATATTTGATAAATAGAAAATTCCATATTATGTACAAAAGCTGCACTCAAGTTTTCATATCTGTATGATACAGAGCCTATGTGCCTTGTCAGAAAATCTGCACCCTGATTTTTTATGTGAAATGAACAAAAATCCATATTTCTGTGTCAAAACTTGCTCAACAGGTTTTTATATTTGAAATATAGAGAATTCTATATTGCACGCAGGTAAATCTGCTTGCAGATGTAAATAGTCAGATACAGAGAATTCCATACATCAGCTAGGTAGAGTTGCACCTAAATGGTGAAATATGAAATGGAAAGAATAGCATATTTCATGTAGGAAAGTATGTGCCTTGATTTTATATGTGAGATTTCAGTCAGTTCAGTTCAGTTGCTCAGTCGTGTCTGACTCTCCGCGACCCCATGAATCACAGCTTCCAGGCCTCCGTGTCCATCACCCACTCCCGGAGTTCACTCAAACTCATGTCCATCAAGGCAGTGATGCCATCCAGCCATCTCATTCTCTGGCGTCCCCTTCTCCTCCTGAGCCCAATCCTTAAATTGTAGTACCTATTAGTAAATCTCAATTTGAGAATGGTTTGCAAACTTCTACTGACTTCCAAATAGATTTTTTGAAATCAATCTTATTTCAGTATTAGCCATATGATGACGTACATTTGTAGTATTCTCTCATGTTCCCAGAAGAGGGTGCTTGCTATGAGCAGTGTGTTCTCTTGACAAACCTATGTTAGCCTTTGGAAGACTTCATTTTGTACTCTAAGGCCAAATTTGCCTGTTACCCCGGGTATGTCTTGACTTCCTACTTTTGCATTCCATTCCCCTATGATGGAAAGTTCATCGTTCTTGTCTGTTAGTTCTAGGAAGTCTTGTAGGTCTTCACAGAATTGTTCTAATTCAGTTACTTCAGCATGACTCGTCAGGGCACAGACTTGGATTACTGTGTTATTCAATGGGTTCCCCTGGAAAGAAACAGAGATCATTCTCTCGTTTTTCAGATTGCCACCAAATACTACATTCTAGACTCTTTTGTTGACTATGATGGCTACTCCAATTCTTCTGAGGGATTCTTTCCCACTGTAGTAGACATGATGGCCATCTGAGATAAATTCATCCAGTCCCATCCATTTTAGTTCACTGATGCCTAAAATGTCAATGTTCACTCTTGACATCGCCGTTTTGACCCCTTCCTATTTAAATACCTTGATTCATGGACCTAACCTTTAAAGCTCCTATGCAATCTTGCTCTTTAGAGCATTGGGGTGTTCTTCCATCACTAGTCACATCTGCAACTGGGTACTGTTTTGGCTTTGGCTCCATCACTTCATTCTTTTTGGAGTTTCTTCTGCACTGATCTCCCATATGATATCGGGCAGCTACCAACCCTGGAGTTTGTCTTTCAGTATGCTATATTTTGCCTTTACATGCTGCCCATGGATTTCTTCAGGCAGGAATACTGACGAGGTTTTACATTCCCTTCTCCAAGGATGACGATTTGTCAGAACCCATTACCATGATCCGTCCATCTTGGGTGGTCCTACAAGCATGGCACATAGTTTCATTGAGTGAGTTAGACAAGGTTCTGTCCCATGTGATCAGTTTGGTTAGTTTTCTGAGGTTATGGTTTTCATTCGAGGTTGTGGAATCTTCCTGATGGGAACTGACTAAGGGAAACTGATTCTCGTTCTGATGGGTAGAACCATGCTCAGTTCAGTGCAGTTCAGTGGCTCAGTCATTGACAAATCTTTGTGGCCCTATGCACTACAGCATGCTAGTCCTCCCCGTCCATCACCAACTCATCGAGTTTACTCAAACTCATGTTCATTAAGTTGGTGATGCTCTCCAATCATCTCATCTTCTGTCCACTGTTATCCTCCCACTCTGAACCTTTCCCAGTGTCAGGGTCTTTTCCAATGAGTCAGTTCTTCATACCACAAGTCCAAAGTATTGGAGTTTCAGCTTCAGCATCATTCCTTCAAAAGCATCAATTCTTTGGCTTTCTTTATAGTCCAAATAGCTCAGCTTTCTTTATAGTCCAAATCTCCCGTCCATACCTGACTACCGGTAAAATTATAACTTTGACTAGACAGAAATATTTTGGAAAGTAATCTCTCTGATATTTGATATGCTATCTAGTTTGGTCATATTTTTCTACCAAAGAGAAAGCATATTTTAATTTTATGGCTGCATTTTCAATCTGCTGTGATTTTGAATACATCTCCACACACAAAACCCACTCCTGGCCAAAAAAAAAAAAAAAAAAAGGTCTCTCATTCTTTCCATTGTTTCCCCTTCTATTTGCCATGAAGTGATGAGACCGGTTGACATTATCATTGTTTTCTGAGTTTTGAGTTTTATGTCATGTATTTCACTCTCCCCTTTCAGATTCAACAAGGGGCTATGTAGTTCCTCTTGCCTTTCTGTCATATACATGGTGCCATCTCCAGATAAGAGATTATTGATATTTCACCTGGTTATCTTGACTCCAGCATGTGTTTATGTGACCAGGCATTTCGCATGATATAATCTGCATATAATTTACATCATCAGCATGTCAGTATACAGCCTTGACATACTCCTTTCCCATTGGATTCAGACTGCTTTTCCATTTCCAGTTCTAACTGTGGTGTCTTGACCTGCATACAGAATTTTTCTGGTATTGTCATCTCTTGAGGAATTTTCCATAGTTTGTTGTGATTCAGAGTCAGTGGCTTTGGTGTAGTCATTGATGCAGAAGTAGACTTTTTTCTTCTGGTACTCTCTTCCTGTGTTGTTGATCCAAAAGTTATTGACAATTTGATGTCTGGTTCCTCTGTCTTTTAAAAATCAAACTTGAACACCTGGAAGTTCATGGTTTATGTACTGTTGAAGCCTATTTTGGAGAATTTCGATCATTATTTTGCTAGTGTGTAAGAAGGCAATGGCAACCACCCCAGTTCTCTTGCCTGGAAAATCCCATTGACAAAGGAGCCTGGTAGGCTGCAGTCCATGGGGTCGCTAAGAGTTGGACACGGCTGAGCAACTTTACTTTCACTTTTATGCATTGGAAAAGGAAATGGCAACCTACTCCAGTGTTCTTGCCTGGAGAATACCGGGGACACGGGAGCCTGGTGGGCCGACGTCTGTGGGGCTGCACAGAGTCGGACACGACTGAAGTGATTTAGTAGTAGTAGTAGTAAGATGATTGCAATTGTGTGGTAGTGTGAACATTCTTTGGCACTGGATTTCTTTAAGGTTGAACTAAAACTGAACTTCTCCTTGCATAATTATGGGTCACTAATATGTGTATATTACAAAACCCATCCCAATATTGGATTATGCTTATCGTCCACTTAATTTTTTTAAAACTAATTTATGAAAAAGGAGTGAAGAAGATAAAATAATTCTACTTGGTGCTCTCTGTTGACCTAAATCTGAAGGAAGTCTAAAAATGCAGGGATTTATGTACACATAAGTGTCATTCATTTTGATATATTACAAAAAAGTAAGAGAAGGTTGTATAGTTTTTATAAAATAAAATTGCTTAAAGCAATATTAGAAGTCAGCTGTACCTCAAGCAGTGAACAAATAAATGGTTCCACCACTTGCAATATTTGGGTCCTTGAGAAAGTGATGAGAAGTAAAATATTTCAGTTACAAGGTGACAGAAACTTTAATCAGGTGATGATATAAATAATAATATTTGAATTTAGAAAAAGTGAGTTGAACTAGTTTGCATTCCCACCAACATTGTAAGGTTCCTTAAAAAACTGGAAATAGAACCGCCATGTGATCCAGCAATCGCACTCCTGGGCTTACACACCGAGGAAACCAGAATTGAAAGAGACACATGTACTCCAATGTTCATCGCAGCACTGTTTATAATAGCCAGGACACAGAAGCAACCTAGATGTCTATCTGCAGATGAAAGAATAAGAAAGCTTTGGTACATATACACAATGGAGTATTATGAGCCATTAAAAAGAATGCATTGGAATCAGTTCTAATGAGGTGGATGAAACTAGAGCCTATTATACAGAGTAAAATAAGCCAGAAACAAAAACACCAATGCAGTATAGTAACGCATATATATGAAATTTAGAAAAATGGAAATGATAAAGCTATACACGAGACCGCAAAAGAGACACAGATGGATAAAAGAGTCTTGGGGACTCTGTGGGAGAGGGTGAGGGTGGGATGATTTGGAAGAATGGCATTGAAACATGTATATTATCATATGTGAAACGAATCGCCAGTTCAGGGTCAATGCATGCTACAGAATGCTCGAGTCTGCTGTGCCGGGATGAACCAGAGGGATCATAAGGGGCGGAGGGAGTTGGGAGGTGGGTTCAGGAAGGGGAACTCATGTACATCCAGAGTGGACTCATGTCAATGTATGGCAAAACCAACCAATAAAATATTGTAAAATAATCCAGTTCAGGTCAGTACGGTTCAGTAGCTCAGTCGTGTCCGACTCTTTCCGACCCCATGAATCACAGCATGCCAGGCCTCCCTGTCGATTACCAACTCCCGGAGTTCACTCAAACTCATGGCCATCCAGTCGGTGATGCCATCCAGCAATCTCATTCTCTGTCGTCCCCATCTCCTCACAACCCCAATCCCTCCCAGTGTCAGACTCTTCTCCAGTGAGTCAACTCGTCGCATGAGGTGGCCAAAGTATTGCAGTTTCAGCTTTAGCATCAGTCCTTTCAGTGAACACCCAGGACTGATCTCCTTTAGAAAGGACTGGTTGAATCTCCTTGCAGTCCAAGGGACTCTCAAGAGTCTTCTCCAGCTCCACAGTTCAAAAGCATTAATTCTTTGGCGATCAGCTTTCTTCACAGTCCAACTTTCACGTCCATACATGACAACGGGAAAAACCATAGCCTTGACTAGATGGACCTTGGTTGGCAAAGTAATGTCTCTGTTTTTTAATATGTTATCTAAGTTGGTCATAACTTTCCTTCCAAGGAGTAAGCGTCTTCTAATTTCCTGCCTGCAATCAGCATCTGCAGTGAATTTTGAGCCCTAAAAAATAAAGTCTGACACTGTTTCCACTGTTTCCCCATTTATTTCCCATGGAGTGATGGGGCCAGATGCCATGATCTTCATTTTCTGAATGTTGAGCTTCAAGCCAAACTTTTCACTCTCCTCTTTCACTTTCATCAAGAGGCTTTTGAGTTCCTCTTCACTTTCTGCCATAAGGGTAGTGTCATCTGCATATCTGAGATTATTGATATTTCTCTCGGCAATCTTGATTCCAGCTCGTGCTTCTTCCAGCCCAGCGTTCCTCATGATGTACTCTGCATAGAATTTAACCAGGGTGACAATATACAAACTTGATGTACTCCTTTTCCTATTTGGAACCAGTCTGTTGTTCCATGATCAATTCTAACTGTTGCTTCCTGACCTGCATACAGGTTTCTCAAGAGGCAGGTCAGGTGGTCTGGTATTCCCATCTCTTTCGGAATGTTCCACAGTCTATTGTGATCCACACAGTCAATGGCTTTGGCATAGTCAATGAAGCAGAAATAGATGTTTTTATGGAACTCTCTTGCTTTCTCCATGATCCAGCCGATGTTTGCAATTTAATATCTCGTTCCTCTGCCTTTTCTAAAACCTGCCTGAACATCTGTGAGTCCACGGTTCACATATTGCTGAAGCCTGGCTTGGAGAATTTTGAGCGTGACTTTAGTAGAGTGTGAGTAAAATAATTAGCTTCCAATAAAAATTTAAAAATAAAAGGAAAAAAAAAAGAAAATGTGAGTTGAAAGTCGTTATCTGAGCCTATTCAAAATGGATCATGATTGTTCAAGTTACCAACTTGTATCGTAGGTCAAATATTTATTCAAGGAAGATGTTCTAATAGAGACATGACGGACATAGATCTGCAGATCTTAGCTCAAGATTATTAGTGAAGTTGGAAATACAAGTTCTATCACAGTCACACGTTCAATGGCGTGTACTAGAATATATGTTACTCCCATTGATTTGGGCTTTCTAGGCCTTCTACTCTATGGCCAGGTAGTGAAAGGCAGAACTTCGTGATAGGCAAAAGTCTGTATATTGCAGAGGCACAGTTCCCTTGATGGAGCCATTCACTGAGGCCTTTACCACGGTTTGAAAAAGTAACCAACATGTCCGTTGCTCACTTCCATGATCTAATGGTTGTGGCAAACTGTAGGGGTAACAGTCTACGACACCCAGCCCTCTTCTGGATAGTATGAGAAGACAGAGGCCCAACTGTCCTTTGGGCACCTGACTCCCTCATGAAAATGACTGGCCAATGTATGGGAACCTTGGAAAGAGAAGGACACAGAGAAGAGACAGCTTCCCCTTCAGCTGGGACTGGGCACTGATGGGAGACCCAAGACCAGACATTGAGATCTTGCCTGAACCCAGACAGGATAAGCAGCCTTCAGAAAGAAACCCTCCTCTTAACCAGGATGTTGGATGATGAAAGTCATTTTAGCATACTTCTTTTCAGGATACGGATTGATATTTGCTTCAGTACAGGTTTACAGAAACAGTATTACCTGACTGTGACTTTACCTCAATAACAGAGGATCTGACAACTAGATAGTTTCAACACCTAATCACAATTCTCACTTACGTTTCCTCTAAGAGCGCTGTGTTGAAAACTTTGAGGAGTTTGGTGTAAGTAAAGGCATAAGCCACATGTCTTGCATTGTTCTGCAATGAAAACCTCTAGGATTTAAATGCCAATCTTTGGAAATAAATTAGCCTAATAATATTTGGTATTTTTAGCAGTAGCATCCTATTTCTCAGTTATGTGGATCAGAGAGTGCCTCATTTCAAAACCACATTCTCTCAGGTGTACATGAAAAGATTACCCTTTTCCAGTATAAAGCAAATTAGCTGGTGCACTGGGATGAACCAGAGGGATGGGATGGGGAGGGAGGTGGGAAGGCGGTCAAGATGGGGACCGGGGCGGATTCATGTCAATGTATGGCAAAACAAATACAATATTGTAAAGTAATCAGCCTCCAATTAAAATAAATACATTTACAATAATAATAATAAAATCAAATTAGCAAACACTTATGGCTATCTCGATTATCAAGTTAATTAAGGACCAAATTACTGTGACAGATGTCATCACGTCTATTTGAAGAATACTCATAACTTTGAAAACATTGTAATGAACTGATTTGCTAGTATCAGTTCAGTTTAGTTCAGTTCAGTCACTCAGTCATGTCCAACTCTCCGCGACCCCATGAATCACAGCACGCCAGGCCTCCCCGTCCATCACCAACTCCTGGAGTACACTCAAACTCATGTCCACAGAGTCGGTGATGCCATCCAGCCATCTCATTCTCCGTCGTTCCCTTCTCCTCCCACCCCCAACCTTTCCAATCTTGATAGTATATTAAAAAGCAGAGACATTACTTTGCCAACCAAGGTCCGCCTAGTCAAGGCAATGGTTTATCCCGTGGTCATGTATGGATGTGAGAGTTGGACTGTGAAGAAGGCTAATCGCCGAAGAATCGATGCTTTTGAACTGTGGTGTTGGAGAAGACTCTTGAGAGTCCCTTATACTGCAAGGAGATCCAACCAGTCCATTCTAAAGGAGATCAATCCTGGATGTTCATTGGAGGGACTGATGCTAAAGCTGAAACTGCAATACTTTGCTAGTATACATATATATTTGCTAGTATACATATATATTTGCTAGTATACATATGTATTTTGACTTTACAAACTTTTTGTCGTTTGTATATGTGCATCACAGTTTGGTTTAATACTTATACAAAATAAATATTCTTCTTTCCCTAATGTCTTTATGTATAGGATATCGAGGTTGGCAAGAAACTCTGAATCTTGTTTACAGTTGTATGAGTCCCAAACAACCCATTTTTCTTAACAATCTTCATTCTGAATTGGGTAGATCTGATTAGTGGGGTGAACACTCAGAGACAGATTAGTATACAACAGTCACAAGTCAAAAGAGTAAAATCAATATTGTAGAATAATTTTGCCCTCTCAAAATGTATATTTTGAAGCCGATGGCATCACCGACTCGATGGAAATGAGTTTGAGTGAATTCCGGGAGTTGGTGATGGACAGGGAGGTCTGGCATGCTGTGATTCATGGGGTCACAGAGAGTCAGACATGACTGAGCTACTGAACTGAACTTACTTTACTTTGTACAGAGTCAAAATTGTGAGCAATGTATAATTTCTTTCCGAACCTTTTTGCCATAGGGTTTTTAGGTAGATATTTTGATACACAGAACTGGGTTTTTATAAGGAAAGGAGAGCAGACACACACAAAAAACAGAGACATTTATATGGGAAGACAAAGCCGTGTGATGATGTGCCACCATCCAAAAGAGGCCTCAGAAGAAAGCAAATCTGGTAACCCTTTTATTACTGGCTAGGTCCCTGGAAGTATGAGAAAACATTTATTGAAGCTCCCTCCTTTATGGCATGCCTTTACAGCAAATCTTGAAAAGACTTACACCACTACCTCTTGAAAATAAGCTTTCAAGTTCAAAAGAAGACTACAGATCATACCCAGGTTCTGACGGAAAGGAAACTGTTAAAGACCTCTCTGACCCATTAACTGATAATGCTTCAGAATTTTAAAGGAAAAAATTCCATTCTCTATTGCAAAGAGAAGTATAAAGTATTTAGGAATAAATTTACCTAAAGAAACAAAAGACCTGAATCTATATATCGAAACCTAAAACACTGCAGGAATAAAGATAATAGAAACAGACAGATAAATATGTCAGGTTCTTAGACCAGAAGAATCAGTATATGAAAATGAGTACACCAGCCAAAACACCATAGATTCACTGGTATCTCCTACTGTTGTTGCTATTGTTGTTTTGTTGTTTTCTCCACAGAACAAGAACAAACAATTTCAACCTCTGATAGCCAAAGCAATCTTGAAAAAGAAGAATGGAAATAGTGGGATCAACCTGCCTGACTTCAGGTTATACTACAGTCATCAAGAAAGAAAGGTACCGTCACAAGACAAAAATATAGATCAATGGAACAATATAGAAAGCCCAGAGACATATCCACACACATAGGACACTTTATCTTTGACAAAGGAGGCAAAAATATATAATGGAGGAGAGACACGACTTTAAAAAGCGCTGCTGGGGAAAATGGTCAACAACTGTAAAACAATGGCGCTAAAACCCATTCTACCACCCTATACAACAATACACTTAAAATGGATTAAAGAAATAAACATAAGTCTAGGAACTATATAACTCTCAGAGGAAAACATAGGCAGAACAGACTCTAACACAAATCACAGCATGATTCTCTGTGACACACCTGAGTGATGAAAATAAAAACTAAAATAAATATGGGAGCTCATTAAACTTAAAAGTTTTACACAATGAAGGAAACAATACTCAAGGTGAAAAGGCAGCCTTCCAAATGGGAGAAAATAATAGTAAACAAAGTAACTGACAACAAACTAATCACCGAAATATACAAGCAGCTCATGCATTTCAATACCAGAAAAACAAGCAATCCAATCAAAACGTGGGACAAAGAACTAAAGAGATTTCTCAGAAGGAGACATAAAGATGTCTAACAAACACACGAAAATCTGCTCAACATCACTCATTATCAGAGAAACTCAAATCAATAGTACAATGAGGTAACATTTCACACTGGCCAAAAAGCTACCATCAAAAACTGCCATCAAAAACCTCTACAAGCCAACAATGCTGGAAAGGGGGCGGAGAAAGGGAACCTTCTGTCATTGTTGGTGGGAAGGTACACTAGTATGGGCACTATGGAGGAATGGAGGACAGTGTGGAGATTCCTTAAAAAAAAGAAAGAAAAAATAGAATTACCATATGACCCAGCGACCCCACTTCTGGGTATACACACCAAAACAACTAGAATTCAATGAAACATATGTACTCCAATGTTCATTGCATGAAACAACCTTGATGTCTGGTTCGAAGATGAATGGTTAAGGATGATGTTATCCATATACACAGTGGAATATTCAGCTATTAAAAAAGGGATACGTTTGAGTCAGTGCTATGAGGTGGATGAAACTGTATAATGAGGTGAGCCTATTATACAGAGGGAAGCAAGCCAGAAAGAGAAACATCAACACAATACATGAAACCTTATACATGAAATTTAGAAAGAGGTAACAACGATGCTATAAGCGAGACAATGAAAGTGACACATATATACAGAACAGAATTTGAGACTAGGTGGGAGAAAGTGAGGGTGAGATGCTAGGAAAGAAAAGCACTGAAACATGAAACACTGAAATATGTATATTATCATATGTAGAACAGATAACCAGTTGAAGCTCATTACATGAAGCAAGGCATGCAAAACTGGTGCTGTGGGACAACCCAGAAGGATGAGTCCATGAGATGGATGACTGATATAGTAGTGTGGAGGAAGCTCTGATGAGAATTCAGTAATCACAAAAGTAGTTCACTTGTATTACAGTAAAAGAAATATATATATATTTATGGCCCCATAAATATATATATATTTATGACTTCATTGCCATCCACATTTCTTTTACTGTAGCAATGAGTAGTCTAAACCACTGTGACTGAGGCCTTCAGATATGTCACTGTGAAGCCCATCCTTTCTTCTTTCTAAGATCATCTCCATGTTCCCCTGAGCATCAGGTGTCTCCATAAGTACTTCTTATCTGTTGCTCATGAAGACAATTGAACAACCCTCATGACCTCTTATCAATCTCATTAAAGTGTGAAATAGACAAATATGCTAAATAGGCCTGGAAATCTTCACTAATACTGAGAACTCCTTCAGAAGAGGGAGTCTCAGCCTTCCTGAAAAATTCTTGGTAAAGGTCATGTAACTCGTGGGAAAGAATATGAGGAATATGCTCACTCTTGCCATGGAAAGAAGTAGGTAATACGATGGAACTAATAAGCCCTTTCATATGTGACATAAAAAATGATGAGACAGCATAGGAAAGACAGGACTCAAAGCCACACATATGTGGGGGAAAGTTCTTGGGGTTCTTTTTTTCTACAACAGACCTGTTCAATGCATAAAGCAGCCTGCTCCTGGAAAGGAAGAGATATATATGGGTATCAAGATTATCATTTCCTCTCAGTGCCAGATCTTTCTGTTGTGCTCTTTACTGGTCTAGACAAGGGAAAACTTAAGTTAATCATTCCCAAATAGGAAAAGAAACGTCCCAGTGGACCAATTTCTATCAAGTCATAACAGTGTCTTTATTTCATATACTAGGAAAGAAGTTTCAAATCTTGGATGGAGAAAAAGAAGCATAAGACCCTCCACATAGGATACATTTTCGTTTATTTCTTCTTTTTTCTTTTTTTGAAGGTAAAGAAACAGCCAGTGGACTTTAATAAAGTCACAGAGATAATTTAGAAAAATGTTAAGCCCTTCAGTGTGAGTGACACAATGTCCTAGGAGACAGTAAATGGAACACAATTGCATCTGACACTAAGTTACATGTATGTTTGTATGTTCAGTCTTGTCCAACTCTGCAACGAAATAGAATGTAGAACACCAGGGTCCTTTGCTCATGGGATTTACCCGGCAAGAGTGTTGCTTTCAGTGGCCATTTCCTACTCCACTGTTAGATGTGTAGAATGAATAAAAACATTATCCATGATTTTCTTGCATCTCTTTCAATACAAAATAAATTATAAAGGCTCTTTGTTCCATCGAATCTTTCTGAAAATCCAAAGATGCCATTGTGAATGAGAAACGGTTAAAATATTGTGGACTCTCATGATCACAGCAAGGCAGATACAAATTCAAGGAAAAGGTAAACCTCGAAACCTGGCCTACCTTATAATTCAGTGAAGCTCATTTTTTGTTAAACAAATAACAAAAGTTCCCTTTTTTATGTTCTTTTAACACCTAAAGATGGAGAAATAGGTAGATAGACGAAGTAGAGCTCAGAATAGTGGGAGAGAAATCTCTGTATATGACCCAGTCAGTTTTCAAGGGTTTCACCTTTGTTTGCTTGCCTGTTTGCTTGTTTGTTTTTAAAGAACTCATTTCCCAGAACTTCATAGCAACGTTAGTGATGCTGAAGATCTAGTGTCACCTTGGTGTTGGCGGGAACCACGACCAAGAGCAAGTGACACTGATTTCCCTTAGGGCTCCAGGTATAAATCAGTATGTCCAGTGTTTTTGTTCTCCGTAAGAGGAGCCACAAATCAAATATCCAAAATCTGTGGGATCATGAAAATAACAAAAGAGATCCAGGAACAAACAAACAAATAAACATATTCTTCTACTTCATTGTTTATAACAAAGGTTTTGACTGTGTGGATCACAAAAAACGGTGGAAAATTCTTAAACTGATAGGAACACCAGGTCGCCTGCCCTGCCTCCTAAAATATCTGTATGCAGATCAAGAAACACCAGTTAGAACCGGATGGAAAACAACAGACTACTTCCAATTAGGGTAAGGATTATGACACCGTTGAATTTTGTAACTCTGCTTATTTAAATTATATGTAATGTTCACTTCAGTCGTTCAGTCATATCCAACTCTTTGCGATCCATTAACCACAGCACGCCAGGCCTCCTTGTCCATTACCAACTCCTTTGGTTTATGCAAACTCGTTTTCATTGAGTTGGTGATGCTATCCAATCATCTCATCCTCTGTCATCCCTTTCTCTTCATGCCCTCAATATTTCGTAGCATCAGGAAATTTCCCAGTGAGTCACTTAATGGCCAAAGTATTGCAATTTCGTCTTCAAGATCAATGACTCCAATGAACACCCAGGACTGATCTCCATTAGGTTGAACTGGTTGGATCTCCCTGCAGTCCAAGGGACTCTCAAGAGTCTTGGCCTACACAACAGTTCAAAAGCATCAATTCTTCAACGCTCAGATTTCTTTATAGTCCAAATCTCACATCCATACATGGCCACTGGGGAAACCATAGTCTTTACTAGATGGACCTTTGTTGGCAAAGTAATGCCTCTGCTTTATAATATTCTGACCAGGCTGGTCATAACTTTCCTTCCAGAGAGTAAGCGTCTTTTAATTTTAATGGCTTCAATCACCATCTGCAGCAATCTTGGCGCCTAAGAAATAGTCAGTGACGGTTACAACTGTTTCCCCACCTATTTGCCATGAAGCGATGGGACCGGATACCATAATCTTAGTTTTCTGAATGTTGAGTTTCAAGCGAACGTTTTCACTATCCTCTTTCACTGTCATCAAGTGGTTCTTTAGTTATTTTTCACTTTCTGCCAAAAGGGAGGTGTCATTGGCATATCTGATGTTATTGATATTTCTCCCAGAAACCTTGATACCAGCTTGCGTTTCCTCCAGCCCAGCACTTCTCATGATGTACTCTGCATATAAGTTAAATAAACAGGGTGATGATATACAGCCTTGACGTACTCCTTTTCCTATTCGGAACCAGTCTGTTGTTCCATGAAACAGTTCTAACTGTTGCTTCGTGACCTACATATAGGTTTCTCAAGAGGCAGTTCAGGTGGTCAGGTATTCCAATCTCTTTCAAAATTTCCACAATTTATGGTGATCCACACACTCAAAGGCTTTGCCATAGCCAGTAAAGAAGATATAGATGCTTTTCTGGAGCTCTCTTCCTTTTTCGATGACCCATAGGAATTTGGCAATTTGATTTCCAGTTCCTCTGCCATTTTTAAAACCATCTTGAACATCTGGAAGTTCACAGTTCACGTATTGCTGAAGCTTGGCTTGGAGAATATAGAGCATTATTTTACTAGCATGTAAGATGAGATTTGGTGATGGGCAGGGAGGCCTGGCATGCTGTGATTCATGGGGTCGTTGAGAGTCAGACACGAATGAGCGACTGAACTGAACAGAACTGAAGATGAGTGCAATTGTGCGGTAGTTTACATATTCTATGGCATTGTCTGTCTTTGGGATTGAAATGTATATTGCCCTTTTCCAGTCCTGTGGCCACTGCTGAATTTTCCAAATTAGCTGGCATATTGAGTGCAACATTTTTAAAGTATCATCTTTCAGGGTTTAAAATAGCTCAACTGAAATTCCAAAACCTACACTAGCTCAGTTCATAGTGATGCTTCCTAAGGCCAGCTTGACTTCACGTTCTAAGATGTCTGGCTCTAGGTGAGTGATCACACCATCGTGATTATCTGGGTTGTAAAGATATGTTTTATACAGTTCTTCTGTGTATTACCACTTCTACTCAATAGTTTCTGCATCGGCTAGATCCCTACCGTTTCTGTGCTATTGAGACCATCGTTGCATGAGATGTTCTCTTAGGATCACCAATGTTCTTGAGGAGATCTCTAGTCTTTCCCATTCTATTGGTTCCTTTCTTTTTTCGCATTGATTCCTGAGATAGTCTTTCTTTTCTCTCCTTGCCTTTCTTTAGAAATCTGTATTCAAATGGATATATCTTTCCTCTTCTCTTTCGCTTTCTGTTTCCCTTGTTTTCAAAGCTATTTGTAAAGCCTCCTCAGACATCATTTCATTTTTTGCATTTCTTTACCTGGGGATGGTCATGATCCCTGTCTCCTGTACAATGGCAGGTACATCCATCCATAGCTCATCAGGCACTCTGTCAATCGAATCTAGTCCCTTATATGTATTTTGCACTTCCAGTGTATAGTCATAAGGAATTTGATTTAGTTCATACCTGAATGGTCTAGTGGTTTCCTCCAATTTCTTTAAATTTTGTCTGAATTTGGCAATAAGAAATTCACGTTCTGAGCCACAGTCAGCTTCCTGTTTTGGTTTTGCTGACTGTATAGAGCTTCTCTATTTTGGCTACAAAGAGTATGATCAATCTGATTTCAGTGTCGACCATCTGGCGATGTCCATGTGTAGAGTCTTCACATGCGTTGCTGGAAGAGGGTGTTTGCTTGACCAGTGCGTTCTCTTGGCAGAACTCTACTAGCCTTTTACCCTGCTACATTCTGTACTCCAAGACCAATTTGCCTGGTACTCAAGGTGTTTCTTGACTTCCTACTTCTGTTTTCCATTTCCCTATAATGAAAAGGACATCTTTTTTGGGTGTTAGTTTTAGAAGCTCTTGTAGGTCTTCACAAAACTTTCAACTTCAGCTTCTTCAATGTTACTGATCAGAGCATAGATTTGGATTACCATGATATTGAATGGTTTTCCTTGGAAAAGAACAGAGATCATTCTGTCGTTTTTGAGATTGCTCTCAAGTACTGCATTTTGGACTCTTTTGTTGACTATGGTGTCTACTCAATTTCTTCAAAGGGGTTCCTTCCCACAGTTACAGATATAATGGTCTTGTGAGTTAAATTCTCCCATTCCAATCTATCTTAGTTCACTCATTCCTACAATGTCAATGTTTACTCTGGCCACATCCAATTTGCCTTGATTCATGGACCTAACATTCCAGGTTCCTATGCAATATTGCTCTTTACAGCATCAAACCCTGATTCCATCACGAGTCCCACTCACAACTGGTTCTTGATTCTGCTTGGCTTAATTGCTTCATTATTTCTGGAGTTATTTCTCCACGGATCTCTAGAAGCATATTGGGAACTTACCGATGGTTCATCTTTCAATGTCCTATCTTTTTGTTTTCATGGTTTTCATGGGGTTCTCAAGGCAAGAATACTAAGTGGTTTGCCATTCCCTTCTCCAGTGGACCACATTCTTTCCACTTTGGTGAAAGGCTGTCATCAAAGTAAAAGACAATTTCTTCTTGGAGAAAACTCTATTGCAAACCTAGACATTGTATTTAGAAGAGACATTCACCTTGGTAACAAAGGCCTCCACTTCACAAGCCACTGTTGTTTAACCAGTAGTCATGTGCAGATTTGAGAGCTGGAATATCAACAAGACTGAGAGAAGGAGATTCGATGGCTTTCAACTGTGCTGCTGCCGAAGACGCTTCATTTCAGTTCAGTCGCTCAGTCATGTTCAACTCTTTGCGACCCCATCAACCGCAGAACGCCAGGCCTCCCCCTCCAAAACCAACTCCCAGAGATCACCCCAACACGTGTCCATTGATCAGCAATGCCATCCAAGCATCTCATCCTCTACCATCCCCTTCTCCTCCTGTCCTCAATCTTACCCAGCATCAGGGTCTTTTCCAATGAGTCAGCTCTTCGCATCAGGTGTCCAAACTATTGGAGTTTCAGCTTCATCATGAGACATTCCAATGGATACCCAGGGCTCAACTCCGTTAGGATGGACTGGTTAGATCTTGCAGTGCAAGGTGCTCACAAGAGTCTTCTACAGCCCCACAGTTAAAAGCATCAATTTTTCGGTGCTCAGCTTTTCTTACAGTCCAACTCTCACATTCATATATGACCACTGAATAAGCCTTAGCCTTGACTTGATGGACTTTTGTTGGCAAAGGAATATCCCTGCTTTTTAGTATGCTATCTAGCTTGGTTGTAACTTTCCTTCCAAGGAGAAAGTGTCTTTTAATTTCATGGCTGCAATCACAATCTGTAGTGATTTTGAATCCCCGAAAAATAAAGACTTGTAGGGGTCACTTTGACTGCATTGAAATTAAGCCAATTCATCCTAAAGGAAATCAACCCCTAAGAATTCATTCAAAGGACTAATGAAGTTGAAACTTCAGTTTTGGCCAGCTGATGCAAAGTGTCAATTCACTGGAAAAGTCCATGATGCTTTTAAAATTGATGACAGGAGAAGAAGGGAGAAACAGAGGACGAGATGGTTGGACCCTATGAGAAATACAATGGGCATGCATTTGAACAAACTCTGTGAGATAGTGAAAGACAGAGAGGCCTGTTTTGCAACTGTCCATGGCGTCACAAGAGTTGAAGACAACTTATTGACTGAACAACGACACTCGATGTCTCTAGAGTTACTTTTTCAAATCACTCTAAAATATACTTAATGAAAGTAGTAAAAAATAACAACTAAGGTTGTATAAGAAAAGATGGTGTAATGCATTAAATATATATGGGAACGGTGGGCTCTGAAAGAAACGAATCTTAGAATGGAATAAATTTTAAGTATTAGTGTGAGGGAGGAGACATGAAAATGGAGGAGGAAAAGGATGCGGAGACAACTTTGTCCCCCACAAATTCATCAAAAGGACATTTGAACACTGAGTAATTCCCATAAAACAACTCTGAATGCCGGTAGAGGACATCAGCCACCCAGAAAAGCAGCCCATTGTCTTGGAAAGAGGTAGGAAATAATATAAAAGATAAAAAGAGAGACAAAAGAGGGAGGGATGGAGGTCCATCCCGGGAAGGGATGCTTAAAAAAAGAGAGAAGTTTCCAAACACCTGTAAACACTCACTGGTGAATCTGTGGCAACCTTTGAAACCTCAGAGGGCAACAGAACCAGGAGGAACAATAGATAAGTAATTAAAACCTACACACTACGTGCCTAGCAGTAAACCCAGGGGAGAAGCAGTGCAGCTGCCCACACTCCCCACTAGCAAACGGTGGCTGAGCAGGGAGGCACGGGCTGCATCCCTTAGAGTAAGGACCGGGGCTGAATGTCCTTAAGGCAATCTGAGGGAGCTAAATTAAGATAACTAAGCAGACTGTGTGATAGCTAACCCGCGAAAAGGCAAAAAGCCCCAAGCTAAGACACCGCCAGACCCACTCACAGAACAAAGGACTGAACAGAGCTAGCAAGCTGTGGTCAGCGCATCCACCATCTCCCGCCGAGACAGATAGCGGAGGGCAGCCAGAGCTGGAAGTGGGCAATCGCGGCTCCAGAGAGGTATCCAATACCAACGTGAAAACAGGCTTCTTTGTTAACCAAGACTTCTTGGGTTCTGGCCGGTCGATATCTGCCTGAGAAGGTGTGCTGGTTGTACACACAGAAAACCGAGCAGCAGGGACGGGGGAGGCAATAAGTCACAGCGACAGTGCTGCCCAAACACCTGGTCACCTGAGCTGCTTGGACCACGGAAGGGCACACAATGCAGGCCTAACCAAGTCTGCACCTTTGTGTAGTACCCGAGAACTAGAACCTGAGTGACTTAGGCCAGGGATGTACATCCAACCCAGGGCCGGCCTCAGACGGTTCCTAGCAGAGCAACCTAAAGCCTGTACAGTGTAGACTGGGACAGCACACACTCCATGAGCGGGGGAAATCCCAGTGTGACCGAGAGACTGCAAGCACTCTCCACAGATGCTACTGATATTTGTCTGCAGCTTACCTCCCTCCCCACAGCACGACTGTACAGGTGAGCCTAAAAAAGGGTCTACCACCGCCCCTTGTGTCAGGAAGGAAATTAGACATTGAAGAGACCAACAAACAGAAGAAGCTTAAACAGAAGGAACTGCCTTGAAAGAGACAGATGGAAAAGTCTTGAGCCTACTGCAAGAATAAGACTGAAAACCAGAGGCAGAGGCTTAAGTCCAAATCCTGAGAACACCAGAGAACTACTGTTCAAAGGAACATTAATTGAAAGGAGCTCATTAAATGCCTCCATGCCTGCACTGAAACCAGGCAACACCCAAGGGTCCACAAGTTCCAGAGAAAGACATACCATGCAAATTCTACAGCAACACAGGAAAATAGACCTGAGCTTCAATATACAGGCTGTCAAAAGCCACTCCAAACCAAATGACATCTCATAATTCATTACTGGACACTTCATTGCACTCCAGAGAGAAGAAATCCAGCTCCACCTACCAGAACACCGACACAAGCTTCCCTAACCAGGGAACCTTGACAAGCCACCCGTCGAAGGCCACACAGAGCAACAAAACTACACAATAAAGAAAACTCCACAAACTGCCAGAAGACAGAAAGGCCACAACAAACAGAGCAATATAAGCAAGACGAAGAGTCAGAGAAATATCCAGCAAGTAAAGGAACAGGATAAATGCCTTCCAAAAAAATGAGTAAGATATAGGGAATCTACCTGATAAAGAATTTTGAATATTGATAGTGAAAATGTTTCAAAATCTTGAAAACTAACTGGAATTACAGATAAATAACCTGGAGACAAGGATCGAGAAGATGCAAGAAAGGTTTAATAGGGATCTAGAAGAAATAAGAAAGAGTCGATATACAGTGAATAATGCAATAGATGAGATCAGATACACTCTGGCGGGAACCAACAGTAGAATAACAGAGTCAGAAAACAGTTGATAATTGAGATAGAAGACAGAATTGTAGAAATAAATGATTCAGAGAAGAAAAAATAAAAACTAATTAAAAGAAATGAGGACCATTTCTGAGACCTCGGAGACAGTGTTAAATGCCCCAACATTGGAATCATAGAAGTCCCAGAAGAAATGACAAAAAGAAAGACCATGAGAGAATACTTGAGGAGATAATAGTTGAAAACTTCCCTAAAATGGGAAAGGAAAAAATCACCCGAGTCCAAGAAATACAGAGAGTCCCCAACAGGATAAACCCAGGGGAAGTACTCCAACACAAAAATTAATCAAACTCTCAAAGGTCAAACACAAAGAACAAATATTAAAAGCAGAAGGGGAAAACCAACAAATAACACACAAGGGGATTCCCATAAGGATAACAGCTCATCATTCAACAGAAACTCTTCAGGCCAGGAGTCCATGGCAAGACATATTTAAAGGGATGAAAGAAAATATCCTACAGCCAAGATTACAATACCCATCAAGGATCTCATTCAAGTATGAAGGAGAAATAAAAATATTTAAAGACAAGGAAAAGCAGAGAGAATTCAGCATCACCAATCCAGCTCTCCAACAAATGCTAAAGGATCTTCTTTAGAAAGGAAACACAGAAAGGGTGTATAAACTCAAACACAAAACAATAAAGAAAATGGCAACGGGATCACAGTTATCAATAATTATCTTAAATGTAAATGGGTTGAATGTCCCAACCAAAAGACAAAGGCTGGCTGAATTGATACAAAAACAAGACCCCTATATATGTTGTCTGCAAGGGACCCACCTCAAACCAAGGGACACATACAGACTGAAAATGAAGGGCTGGAAAAAAATATTCCATGCAAAGAGAGACCAAAAGGAAGCAGGAGGAGCAATACTCATATCAGATAAAATAGACTTTAAAACAAAGGCTGTGAAAAGAGACAAAAAAGGACATTATATAATGATCAAAGGATTAATCCAAGAAGAAGATATATCAGTTATAAATATATGCACCCAACATAGGAGCACCGCAATATGTAAGACAATTTCTAACAAGTATGAAAGGTGAAATTAACAACAATGCAATAATAGAGGAAGACTTTAACACCCCACTCAAACCTATGGACAGATCAACTAAACAGAAAATTAACAAGAAAATACAAACTTTAAATGATACAATAGACCAATTAGACCTAATAGATATCTATAGTACATTTCAAGCCGAAACAATGAGTATCACCTTGTTCTAAAGCGTGCACGAAACCTTTTCCAGGATAGATCACATCCTGGGTCATAAATCTAGGCTTGGTAAGTTCAAAAAAGCTGAAATCATTCCAAGCAACTTTTCTGACCACAATGCAGTAAGATTTGATCTCAATTATAGGAGAAAAAATATTAAAAATTCCAACATATGGAGGCTGAACAACACACTGCTGAAAAACCAACAAATCATAGAAAAAATCAAAACGTGCATAGAAATGAATGAAAATGAAAACAAAACAATCCAAAACTTATGGAACACTGTAAAAGCAGTGCTGGGGGAGGTTCATAGCAATACCGGCATACCTCAAGAAACAAGAAAAAGTCAACTAAATAGCCTAACTCTACATCTAAAGAAACTAGAAAAGGAAGAAATGAAGAACCCCAGGGTTACTAGAAGGAAAAAAATCTCAAAATTAGGGCAGAAATAAATGCAAAAGAAACAAAAGAGACCATAGCAAAAATCAACAAAGCCAAACGCTGGCTCTTTGAGAGGGTAAATAAAATTGACAAACCACTAGCCAGACTCATCAAGAAACAAAGGGAGAAATGCCAAATCAATAAAACTAAAAATGAAAAGTGAGAGATCACAACTGACAACTCAGAAATACAAAGGATCAGAAGAGACTGCTATCAACAATTATATGGCCATAAAATGGACAACTTGGAAGAAATGGACAAATTCTTAGAAAAGTACAACTTTCCAAAACTGAATCAGGAAGACATAGGAAATCTTAACAGACCCATCACAAGCACGGAAATAGAAGCTGTAATCAGAAATCTTCCTGCAAGCAAAAGCCCAGGGCCAGACGGCATCAGAGCTGAATTCTACCAAAAATTTAGAGAAGAGGTAACAACTTTTCTACTCAAACTCTTCCAGAACATTGCTGAGGAAGGTAAACTTCCAAAATCATACCATGAGCCCAAATTCACCCTAATCACAAAGCCTGGCAAAGATCCCACAGAAACAGAAAACTACAGCCCAATATCACTGATGAATATAGATGCAAAATTCCCTAACATAATTCTAACAATCGGAGTCCAACAACACATTAAGAAGATCATACATCATGACCAAGTGGGCTTTATCCCAGGAATGCAAGGATTATTCAATATCCACAAATCAATCAATGTAATACAGCACATTAACACATTGGAGAGAAACAAACCAACATATGATTATCTCAATACATGCAGAGAAAGCCTTCGGCAAAATTCAACATCCCTTTATGATAAAAGCCCTCTAGAAGGTGGGAATAAAAGGAACATATGTCAAAATAGGCTACAGCAATCAGAGCAGAAAAAGACATAAATGAATCCAAACTGGAAAAGAAGAGGTAAATCCTTCACTGTTTGCCAATGACATGATCCTCTACAGAGAAAACCCTACAGACTCTACCAGAAACCTACTAGGGCTAATCAAAGAATACAGCGAAGTTATAGGATATACAATCAACACACAGAAATCCCTTGCATTCCTATACACTAATAATGAGATAATAGAAAGAGAAGTTAAAGAAACTATTCCATACGCTGTTGCAATGAAAAGAATACAATACTTAGGGATATATCTGCCTAAAGAAACAGAAGACTTACATATAGAAAACTGTAAGACACTGGTGAAAGAAATCAAATAGTACACTAATAGATGGAGAAATATACCGTGATCGCGGATTAGAAGAAATATTGTGAAAATGTGTATACTAACTAAAGTAATTTACATCTTCAATGCAATCCCTATCAAGCTATCAAAGGTATTTTTCACAGAGCTACAACAAACAATCTCACAGTTTGTATGGAAATACAAAAAAATCCTCGAAGAGCCAAAGCAATCTGGATATAGCATGGAACTGAGGGAATCAACCTGCTGGACTTCAGGCTCTACTACAAAGCCACAGTCATCAAGAGAGTATGGTACTGGCATAAAGGCAGAAATGCAGATCAATGGAACAAAATAGAAAGCCCAGAAATAAATCCACACACCTATGGACACCTTATCTTTGACAAAGGAGGCAGGAATATAAAATGGAGAAAAGACCGTCTCTTTAACAAGTGGTGCTGGGAAAACTGCTAAAAGAATGAGTCTAGAACACTCCCTATCACCATACATGAAAATAAACTCAAAATGGATTAAAGATCTAAATGTAAGACCAGAAACTTTGAAACTCCTAGAGGAGAACATAGGCAAAACCCTCTCCGAAATAATTCAAAACAGGATCCTACATGATCCACCTCCCAGAATATTGTAAGTAAAAGCAAAATAAACAATTGGGACCTAATGAAAATTAAAAGCTTCTGCACAGCACAGGAAACTATTAACAAGATGAAAAGGCAGACTTCAGAAAGGGAGAAAATAATAGCCAGTGAAACAACTGACAAAGAATTAATCTCCAAAAGATACAAGCAGCTCCTGCAGCTAAATTCCAGAAAAATAAACGACCCAATCAAAAAATGGGCCAAGGAACTAAACAGACATTTATCCAAAGAAGACATACAGATGTCTAACAATCACATGAAAAAGATGCTCAACATCCCTCATAATTAGAGAAGCGTAAATCATAATCACAGTGAAGTACCATTTCACTCCATTCAGAATGGCTGCTATTGAAAAGTCTACAAGCAATTAATGCTGGAAAGGGTTTGGAGAAAAGGGAACCTTCTTACACTGTTGGGGGGAATGCAAACTAGTACAGCCACTATGGAGAACAGTATGTTGGTTCCTTAAAAAACTGGAAATAGAACTGCCATATGACCCAGCAATCCCACTCCTGCGCATACACACCGAAAAACCAGAATTGAAAGAGACACATGTACTCCAATGTTCATTGCAGCACTGTTCTAATAGCCAGAACATGGAAGCAACCTAGATGTCCATCTGCAGATGAATGGATAAGAAAGCATTGGGACATATACACAATGGAGTATTACTCAGCCATTAAAAATAATACATTTGAATCAGCTCTAATGAGGTGGATAAACTGGAGCCAAGTATACAGAGTGAAGTAAGCAGGGGAAAAAAAAAAAAAAACCACCAATACATTATACTAATGCATATATGTGCAATTTTGAAAGCTGATGACGATAGGCCTTTATACGACACTGCAAAAGAGACACAGGTGTATAGAACATTCTTCTGGACTCTGTAGGAGAGGGATGATTTGGGAGAATGGCATTGAAACACGTGTATTATCACATGTGAAGCGAATCACGAGACCAGGTTCAAAGCATGATACAGGACGTTTTCGGCTGGTGCACGGGGATGATCCAAGGGAGTATAAGGGAAGGAAGGATGTGAAAGAGGGGTTCAAGAAGGGGAACACATGAGCACCAGCGGCAGATTCATGTCAATGTACTGCAAAACCAGTATAATATTGTAAAGTAATCCAGTTCAGCTCAGTTCAGTCGCTCAGTCGTGTCCGACTCTCCACGACCCCATGAATCACAGCAGGCCAGGCCTCCCTGTCCATCACCAACTCCCGGAGTTCACTCAAACTCATGTACACAGAGTCTGTGATGGCATCCAGCCATCTCATTCTCTGTCGTCCTCTTCTTCTCCCACCCCAACCTTTCCTAGCATCAGAGTCTTTTCCAGTGAGTCAACTTGTCGCATGAGGTGGCCAAATTATTGCAGTTTCAGCTTTAGCATCAGTCCTTCCAACGAACACCCAGGATTGATCTCCTTAAGAATGGACTGGTTGGATCTCCTTGCAGTCCAGGGGACTCTCAAGAGTCTTCTCCAACACCACAGTTCAAAAGCATCAATTCTTTGGCGATCAGCTTTCTTCACAGTCCAACTCTCTCATCCATACATGACCACGGGAAAAACCATAGCCTTGAATATACAGAACTTTGCTGGCAAACTGATGTCTCTGCTTTTTAATATACTATCAAGGTTGGTCATAACTTTCCTTCTAAGGAGTAAGCGTCTTAATTTCATGGCTACAATCAGCATCTGTAGTGCTTTTGGAGCCCAGAAAAATAAAGTCTGACACTGTTTCCACTGTTTTTCCATCTATTTCCCATGAAGTGATGGGACCAGGTGCCATGACCTTTCTTTTCTGAATGTTGAGCTTCAAGCCAACATTTTCACTCTCCTCTTTCACTTTCATCAAGAGGCTTTTGAGTTCCTCTTCACTTTCTGCCATAAGGGTGGTGTCATCTGCATATGTGAGGTTATTGTTATTTCTCCCGGCAAACTTAATTCCAGCTTGTGCTTCTTCCAGCCCAGCGTTCCTCATGATGTGCTCTGGGTATAAGTTAAATAAGAAAGGTGACAATATACAGCCTTGACGTAGTCCTTTTCCTGTTTGGAACCAGTCCGTTGTTCCATGTCCAGTTCTGACTGTTGCTTCCTGACCTGCATACAGGTTTCTCAAGAGACAGGTCAGGTGGTCTGGTATTCCCATCTCTTTCAGAATTTTCCACAGTTTATTGTGATCAACACAGTCAAAGGCTTGGCATAGTCTATGAAGCAGAAATAGATGTTTTTCTGGAACTCTCTTGCTTTCTCCATGATCCAGCAGATGTTGGCAATTTGATCTCTGGTGCTTCTCCCTTTTCCAAAACCTGCTTGAACATCTGGCATTTCACGGTTCACATATTGCTGAAGCCTGGCTTGGAGAATTTTGAGCATGATTTTACTAGCGTGTGAGATGAGTGCACTTGTGCGGTAGTTTGAGCATTTTTGACATTGCCTTTCTTTGGGATTGGAATGAAGACTGACCTTTCCCAGTCCTGTGGCCACTGCTGAGTTTTCCAAATCTGTTGGCATATTGAGTGCAGTACTTTCACAGCATCATCTTTGAAGATTTGAAATAGCTCAACTGGAATTCCATCACCTCCACTAGCTTTGTTCGTAGTGATGCTTTCTAAGGCCCACTTGACTTCACATTCCAAGATGTCTGGCTCTAGGTCAGTGATCACGTTATCGTGACTATCTTGGTCGTGAAGATCTTTTTTTTACAGTTCTTCTGTGTATTCTTGCCACCTCTTCTTAATATCTTCTGCTTCTGTTCGGTCCATACCATTTCTGTCCTTTATTGAGCCCATCTTTGCATGAAATGTTCCCTTAGAATCTCTAATTTTCTTGACGTGATCTCTTGTTTTTCCTATTCTGTTGTTTTCCTCTATTTGTTTGCATTGATCACTGAGGAAGGCTTTCTTGTCTCTCCTTGCTATTCTTTGGAAGTCTGCATTCAGATGCTTATATCTTTCCTTTTCTCCTTTGCTTTTCGCTTCTCTTCTTTTCACAGCTATTTGTAAGGCCTCCTCAGACAGCCATTTCGCTTTTTTGCATTTCTTTTCCATGGGGATGGTCTTGGGCCCTGTCTCCTCTACAATGTCATGAACTTCCATCCAGAGTTCATCAGGCACACTATCTATCAGATCCAGTCCCTTAAATCTATTTCTCACTTCCACTGTATAATCATAAGGGATTTGATTGAGGTCATATCTGAATGGTCCAGTGGTTTTCCCTACTTTCTTCAATTTAAGTCTGAATTTGGCAATAAGGAGTTCATGATCGGAGCCACAGTCAGCTCCTGGTCTTGTTTTTGCTAACTGTATACAGCTTCTCCATCTTTGGTTGCAAAGAATATAATCGGTCTGATTTCGTTGTTGAAAATCTGGTGATGTCCTTGTGTAGAGTCTTCTCTTGTGTTGTTGGAAGAGGGTGTTTGCTATGACCAGTGCGTTCTCTTGACAAAACTCTATTAGCCTTTGCCCTGCTTCATTCTGTGCTCCAAGGCCAAATTTGCCTGTTACTCCAGGTGTTTCTTGACTTCCTACTTTTGCATTCCCGTCCCCTATAATGAAAAGGACATCTTTTTTGGGTGTAAGTTCTAAAAGGTCTTGTAGGTCTTCATAGAACCGCTCAACTTAGGCTTCTTTAGCGTTACTGGTTGTGGCATAGGCATGGATTACTGTAATACTGAATGGTTTCCCTTGGAAACGAATGGAAATCATTCTGTCGTTTTTTAAAAATGGCATCCAAGTACTGCATTTTGGACTTTTCTGTTGACCATGATGGTTACTCCATTGCTTCTAAGGGATTCCTGCCCACAGTAGTAGATATAATGGTCATCCGAGTTAAATTCACCCATTTCAGTCCATTTTCATTCACTGATTCCTAGAATGTCTATGTTCACTCTTTCCATCTCCTGTTTGACCACTTCCAATTTGCCTTGATTCATGGACCTAACATTCCAGGTTCCTATGCAATATTGCTCTTTACAGCACGAGACCTTGCTTCTGTCACAGCCTATTTAGTAATTAATAATAATAAATAAAAATAAATAAAGTGATTACTGTGAAAGTAAAATTTCATTCAAGCAATAAATAATAAAGGAATCCTAATGGCTATACTAATAGTAGACAAATAAGTCTTTTAATCAAAACTTTTTTGACAGAAATGACATTCAATATTATTATACAGCCTTTTTTCTAATTTATTTTTTTTTAAATTTGGAGGATAATTAAAGTATTGTATTGGTTTTTGACATTCATTGATATGAATAAGTCATGGGTTTAAATATGTTCCCCATCCTTATCACCCCTCAGGATTAAAGTCTGGCTGAAGAAAACACAATTCTCAGCTTTTTGACTGTGAAGTTTTCCCAGTCAGTAGCACAAATTCCAGGATTTTAAAATAAGTGATCCTGTACAGCACCTCAACTTTCAAACTACATTTATAATTTCCTACTAGCATAGTCCTGAATATCACAGGCTTACTGTTAGGTACTAAAATATGAAGGAATTCATGTTTCTATAAATTGTTGACATCAACTGATAATCCTTCTTTACTTTTAGAAAAAAAAAATGGAGGGAGGGAAGAAAATGGCAGAGGAATAGGATGCTGAGACCACTTTTTCCCAAGAATTCATCAAAAGAACATTGGAACAGTGAGTAAATTCCACAAAACCAATTCTGAATGCTAGCAGAGGACATCAGGCACCCAGAAAAGCAGCCCATTGTCTTCAAAAGAGGTGGGAAAAAACATAAAAGATAAAAAGAGAGACAAAAGATCTAGTGGCAGAGCTGAGTCCTGGGAAGGGAGGCATAAAAAAGAGAGAAGTTTCTGAATACCAGGAAACACTCTCACTTGTGAGTCTGTGGCGAGCCTTGGAACCTCAGAAGGCAACATAACCAGGAGGAAAAAGATAGAAATAATCAAAACCCACTGATTACTCGCCCAATGGTAACTCCCAGCGGAGAAGCAGCACAGATGCCCACATCTGCCATTAGCAAGTGGGGGCTGGGAAGGGAGGTGTAGGCTGCATTGATGACCCGGCCTCTGGTCCTCAGGGCCTCAGGGCAATCTGAAAGAGCTACCTGGAGAGGCAAAGCAGACTGTGGGATAGCTACCCCACGAAAAGATGAAAAACCCTAAGCTAAGACTGCACCAGACCCGCTCACAGAACAAAGGACTGAGCAGAAATAGCTGGCTGCAGAGGCCCATCCCCCACAGAGACAGGCAGGGGAGGGCAGCCAGAGCCAGAAGGGGCAATTGCGGCCCCAGAAAGGCATCGGATACCAAACTGCAGGCAGGCTTCATTGCTGGCCAGGACTTCTTGGGTTTATGGCTGGTCTACATACGCCTGAGAAGGTGCAGTGGTTGTATGCCCAGAACACCCAGCAGCAGGGACCATGGAGGTGATAAGTCACAGCGATCGCACTGGCCAAACACCTGGTCACCTGAGTTGTTCAGACCGGGGAAGGGCACAAATCGCAGGCTCAACCAAGTCTGTGCCTTTGTGTAGTACGCAACTACCTGAACCTGAGTGGCTCAGACCAGAGATGTGCATCCAACCCAGCACCTGTGTGGGAGAGGGTGAGGGTGGGATGATTTGGGAGAATGGCAC
Source organism: Moschus berezovskii (assembly GCF_049115385.1). NCBI lineage: Eukaryota > Metazoa > Chordata > Mammalia > Artiodactyla > Moschidae > Moschus > Moschus berezovskii. The sequence goes on from NC_142489.1 coordinate 23,072,713, forward strand.
TGAAACATGTATATGATCATATGTGAAACAAATCGCCAGTCCACGTTCGATGCATGATGTAGGATACTCGGGGCTGGTGTACTGGGATGAACCAGAGGGATGGCATGGAAAGGGAGGTGGGAGGAGGTTCAAGATGGGGAACACATGTGCACCCGGGGCAGATTCCTGTCAATGTATGGCGAGACCAATACAATAATATAATAAGCCTCCAATTAAAATAAATAAAGTTTAAAAATATCAAAAACATAAAAGAAAAAAATGGCAGTCAAATGAAGTGAGGAATATTTATATCTAGAGTCTGAATTTATTCTGGCTCTTTTAGCTCTGAATTTGAAGTTTTTGCTTTATGGTTTGTCTATACACAAAAAGCAGTCCTTGGTGCAGCTTTTACTTGACAAACGCACCAGTACATATTTTACTTGACATGTACACTGTGATGCATTTCTTGTCACTTGCCCAAGTTGGCCAAACACTGACTTTCATTTTTCAATTTAAGAAACAATTTGAAATTGGAGAACAATAACTTTACAAAGTTTGTTACTTTCTGCTGTACCACAGTGTAAATCGGCTATCAGTGTATATATACAAGAGCTTCCCTTTTGAGCAGCCCTCCCATCTGCTCTTGAACCTACTCTGCTACCCGACAATCCACTCATCTAGGGCACATCAGAGCCCTGAGGAGGAGCTTCTCACCAGCTAACTACTTCATACTTGGTATTGTACATATGTCAGGGCATCTGGCTCAAACTGTCCCACTCTCTACTTACACTACTCTGTCTAAGTCGGTTCTTTACCTCTGCATTTCCTTTTCCATGCTTCAGAGAGATTCTTCAGAGACAGGTTTCTAGATTCCATATATATACATTAATTTACAATGTTGGACCTTCTTTTTCTGAATTACTTGATTCCATATAATAGGCTCCAAATACATCCATATCTCTAGAAATAATCCAAGTTTTTCCTTTTTCTGGATGAGAAATGTTCCATCCTGTGGATGAACCATAACTTCTTTATCCATTCTTCAGTAGATGGACACCTAGATTGTTACATAACTTGTTTAATGTAAATGGTATTGCAGTGGATACTGGGATACACATGCTTATTTATTTTCCAATGGTGGGTTCTTCTGTTTATATGTCAAACAGTGGGATTTGGGGCATGTGGTATTTTTATTAATAATTTTCTAAAGAACATTCATATTCTGCTCTATCTCAGTGGGAGCTGGTGATAGACAAAAGAGTCTGACACGCCTGAATGGAACTGAACTGAAAAACAATGTAGAGTGTTCCCTTTCCTTCACATCATCTCCTTCATCCATTGTTTTCATGTTTATGTGTGTGTGTCTATATATATATATATAATAGTTGTTAATTCATATTATAAATATTTAAATGTTATATATATATTATACATATGTATATAATTTAAATTATATTTTTTATATTTTATTTTATTTATATATTTTAATTATATTTGCGCTGTATTTTAAATTTTATATATATTTATATATATATATATATGCACACACACACACACATATTTCCTTCATTAGTTGGTTACACCAGGTCTTAAATGCTGCATATGGAGTCTAGTTCCATGACCAGGGATCAAATATGGAACCCCTGATTTGGAATCATGGTGCCTTAGCCATTGGACCACCAAGGAAGGAACCTACTGTCGATTTTTATGATGATCACCACACAGAATAGTGTGAAATTATACCTCATTGTTGTTTGGATTTGTATGCCTTTACTATGTTGAGGTAATTTTTGCTGTGATCAGTCTCTGGAAAGATTGTTTATCACACATGCTTGTTGAAGTTTATCAAAATTGTTTTTTTTTTTTTTTTGGCATCTATTGAGGTGATCATTAAAAAGAGGTGGCAAAAATGCACGGAAGAACTGTACAAAAATATCTTCATGACCAATTGAATCACGAAGGTGTGATCAATTACCTAGAGCCAGATTTCCTGGAATGTGTATTCAAGTTGGCCTTAGAAAGCATCACAATGAACAAAGCTAGTGGAGGTGATGGAATTCCAATTGAGCTGTTTCAAATCCTGAAAGATGATTGCTGTGAAAGTGCTGCACTCAATATGCCAGCAAATTTGGAAAACTCAGCAGTGGCCACAGGACTGGAAAAGATCAGTTTTCATTCCAATCCCAAAGAAAGGCAATACCAAGGAATACTTGAACTACCGCACAATTGCACTCATCTCACATGCTAGTAAAGTCATGCTCAAAATTCTCCAAGCCAGGCTTCAGCGATATGTGAAACGTGAACTTCCAGATGGTCAAGCAGGTTTTAGAAAAGACAGCGGAACCAGAGATCAAATTGTCAATATCCGCTGGATCATGGAAAAAGTAAGGGAGTTCTAGAAAAACATCTATTTCTGCTTATTGACTATGTCAAAGTCTGTGTGGATGACAATAAATTGTGGAAAATTCTGAAAGAGATGGGAATACCAGACCACCTGATTTGCCTTTTGAGAAACCTATATGCAGGTAAGGAAGAAACCGGTAGAACCGGACATGGAACAACAGACTGGTTCCAAATAGGAAAAGGAGTACATTAAGACAGTATATTGTCACCCTGCTTATTTAACTTATATGCAGAGTACATCATGAGGAGCGCTGGGATGTAGAACCAGAATCGGGAATCAAGATTGCTGGGAGAAATACCAATAACCTCAGATATGCAGATGACACCACCCTCATGGCAGTAAATGAAGAGTAACTAAAAAACCTCTGGAGGAAAGTGTAAGAGGAGAGTGAAGAATTTTTCTTAAAGCTAAACATTCAGAAAACTAAGATCATGGCATCTGGTCCCATCACTTCATGGCAAATTGATGGGGAAACAGTGGAAACAGTGTGAGAGTTTTTTGAGGGCTCCAGAATCACTGGAGATGCTGATTGCAGCCACGAAATTAAAAGACGCTTACTGCTTGGCAGAAAAGGTACCACCAACCTAGATAGCATATTGAAAGAGTAGAGACATTACTTTGCCAACAGAGGTTCATCTAATCAAGGCTATGGTTTTTCCAGTGGTCATGTACAGATATGAGAGATGGACTGTGAAGAAAGCTGATCGCCAAAGAATTGATGTTTTTGAAATGTGATGTAGGAGAAAACTCTTGAGAGTCCCTTGGACTACAAGATGACCCAAACAGTCTATTCTAAAGGAGATCAGTCCTGGGTGTTTATTGGAAGGACTGATGGTAAAGCTGAAACTCCGATATTTGGCCACTTCATGCAAAGAGTTAACTCACTGGGAATGACTTTGATGCTGGGAGGGATTGGGGTAGTAGGAGAAGGGGACGACAGAGGATGAGATGGCAGAATGGCAACACCGAAAGGATGGACATGAGTTTGATTGAAGTCTGTGAGTTGGTGATGGACTGGGAGGCCTGGCGTGCTGTGATTCATGGGGTCGCAAAGAGTCAGACAGACTGAGAGACTGAACTGAACTGAACTGAGGTTATCATATGGTTTTAATCCTGAAATTGGTTATGCTGTATCTCATGGTTTGATACGCAGCTACTGGAGAATGTCCGCATTTCTGGGGAAAACCTCACATATTAAAGCAGTTCGATACTTTTAATGTGTTGTTGGATTCTTCTTGTGAATATTTTATTGAGCATGTTTGCCTCTATGTTTATCTATATAATACTGGTCTACAATTTTCCTTTTCTGTGTTAACTTTGTCTTTGCTATTAGGTGATACTGTACTCGTAGGATGAGTTTGTGGGTTTTCCTACCGTTGTAGTATTTTGGAAAAGTTTAAGAAACCCATATGTTAACATTTAACTTAACGGTTCATAAAACATCTGTGACATCATCTGGTCTTTGAATGTTGTAAGCTGACAGATTTTTCATAGCAGTTTCAATATTAGGGGTTGTAATGTTGTGTTCCTATTTTCTGTTTCCTCTTAGTTGAGTTCCTAAGAAGTAGTCTGTGGCTTCCATATGCTACATTTTATTTTATTGGTTTAAAGTTCTTTCTTGTAATCTATCATGATCCTTTGATATTTCTGTGCTGTTGGTTATAATGTCTCCTTTCTTCTGTATAACTTTATTGATTTGTGTGGTCTCCCTCTTTTGTTGATGAATCTGTCTCAAGCTTTATGTATTTTCTTTATTCTCTCCAAGAGCCCCCTTTTAGTAGTAGTGATCTTTGCTACTATTTTCATCTTTTTTTTTTCCTGTTCTAGTCTCTATGTTTTCTTTTTTTCCGAAAGCCAATTTTTGATTTTGTGTTTATTCTTCTTTCTCTAATTGCTTTAGTTATAAGTTTAGTTAGTGTTTTATCCTGTTTATTGGGTTTTATGCAATCACAAATTCATTGTCATTCGTTTTTATGAGTATATACTTCATGGGAAATGGATGGGGAAACAGTGGAAACAGTGTCAGACTTTATCATTTTGGGCTCAAAAATCACTGCAGATGCTGATTTCAGCCATGAAATTAAAAGACTCTAACTCCTTGGAAGGAAAGCTATGACCAACCTAGATAGCATAAGAAAAAGCAGAGACATTACTTTGCCGACAAAGGCCTGTCTTGTCAGCCTATGGTTTTTCCAGTGGTTATGTACAGATGTGAGAGTTGGACTGGGATGAAAGCTGATCGTCAAAGAATTGATGCTATTGAATTGTGGTTTTGGAGAAGACTCTTGAGAATCCCTTGGATGCATGGAGATCCAACCAGTCCATTCTAAAGGAGATCAGTCCTGGGTGTTCATTGGAAGGACTGATGCTAAAGCTGAAACTCCAATACTTTGGCCACCTCATGCGACGAGTTGACTCACTGAAAAAGACTCTGATGCTGGAGATTGGGGACAGAAGGAGAAGGACAAGGCAGGGAAATAGATGGCTGGATGGCATCACAGACTCTATGTATGTGAGTTTGAGTGATCTCTGTGAGTTGGTGACGGTCAGGGAGGCCTGAGGTGCTCTGATTCATGAGGTCGTAATGAGTCCTACACGACTGACGGACTGAGCTGAACTGATACACACACACACACACACACACACACATTTTTTTTTTCTCTCTGATTTTTTCATTGATTTCTTGCTCATGAAGAGGTGTGTGCATGCATAAGCCTCAATATATTCACGCTTTTCAGTTTTTTCTTTGTTATTTATGCTTTTATTTATTTTTTTATTTTTATTTTATCTCCCCCACACTTGAATGGCATGTAAATCATAACACTGTGGTAAAAAAAAAAAAATGATAAAGCCTGATGCAATTTGATTATCTTAAATTTATCAAGTCCTGATTAGTGATCCAGTTTGTGATTTATTCAGAAATATTTCATTTGACCTTGCGAAGAAACTGCATTCTTCTGGTTTTGGGTGAAATCTAGTTCAGTATCAATTGAATTGTTAGGTCTGCTTGTTATTTAAAGTTTGGTTTCTTTTGTTCTATGCCCTTTTGAAATGTTTCTTGCATGATCTCCATTTATTTTCAGAGAGGTTTGATCTTTACTATCGTTACTCTCAATTATTTTTCTGCGACAATTTCTATTTCCTCTTTAATTACGTTTTATGTGGTTTTAACTTGTTTCTTTGCCTGCAAAATGCTTTACTGTGTTCAGATTTGCTTAGCTTACTATGTAACTAGTCTTTTCTGCCCGGGGTGCAGGATGGAAGTACTTGCTTCCAGTCTGTATCATGAGTGTACAAGTTTGGTCCAGTGGTTTGTGTGTCTTTGGAGGAGGAGGGACTGGCAACTACATTCTTGTAGCAACAGGTGATGCTTCTCTCTCTCATGGTAGAACCGTGTCAGAGGGGTCTTTTGCAGGTATGCATGTGTTTAGTGGACTAAGGACAGTCGATCTGGGGATGATTTGGCTTGTGTTTCTGTCTTGCATTTTGTGTGGTATGAGGCAGCAGCTCTGGATAGTATAGGCTTCTTGGTGAAATGGTTCTTCATTTTAGATGGAGGACTTCACAGAGAATCTGACCAATTAATATTAGTTGGAGCCAGGAATTCTCTGGTGCTCTATGATACAGTGCTGAAGCCCTAGGTGATCAGGCTCAACTTCCAGTCAGAGAACCAAGATCACATAGTAAAATAGACAGAAGGGACAAAGGAAGACAGACAAATGGTAAGAAATCAAAATCAAACCACAAGTGAAATAACAGAAGCAGGAATGACAATAGGGAAGAACACAGAATCAACAAGAGAAACTAACAAATAACTTGTAAGACATAAAACAACACCAGAGCAGAGTGACACATGAAGAATAAAGGCTAAAACTCTGACAAAAACGATAAGGCTTTTCCACAGAACAACAGAAAATCACAGTTAATATGGAAATATATATTTATTAAAACCAAAATGACAAGAAACAACATCAACAAAAGGCACAGAAACCAGGAAACGAAAGTACACAATATAGACATACAAAAAATATATAGGATATAAACAATCTTATAACACCAAGTAAGCAAGAATAATAAGAATGTTTTCAAGTGAGACAAAGAGTGAAAGACCAAGTGGCATAGCAGAACATCATAAGTACAATGAATTTTACCTCGGGTCCCTGCTTTCAGGGTTCTGGTCCTGAACATGAGCCACAGCACAAATCCACCTCTCTAGAAAACTTGCCCAAATGTGGGCAGAACTTAACTCTGGATCTTCAGTAAGGACAGGTCAGACTCTAAACTGGGATAACTCCTATTGGTTCTGAGAGCTGCAAGAGCCTGGGTATTTTCATTCATTGTAAATCTATTGTCCTTTCATATCCCATAGAGAAAGCATCTGCAGAGTTGATTGCATATATTTAATCTGCGGCTTGCTCAGCTAGTGGGAAAGTTTTCAATCCTTTTCCTTCATTTCCCTGATCCTGAGTCTCAGATGTAGTTTGATAACAATCTCTCCATGTGGTCACCAGAGAAGGCAACCCCCAAGACCCTTGTGGAACACTTGGGCCTGCCTTGGTGAGCACAGGAGCAAGAGGTACAGCTGCTGGGACTTTAGAAACCCTGGTGGTATCAGTTTTTCGGAGAAGCCAGTGACCATGGGCAATAAAATCATGGCCCTAAAGGGATAGGTTTCTAGCCTGTGGTGGCAGAAGCATGCATGATAATTCTAGCTAGTCTTTTTCTATTGCCTGATTGTAAGTCTTAGCCTCCTGTGTGTGACTGAGTTCTAAGTTCCCACTTCTTTGTCAGTTTGGGATTTTTCAAAATGCACTCCTTTCTACACAATTTGTCATCCCAGATGCATACCTCCATCTCAACAGTCAAAAGCACTTCTCTCCCAGGTTGTCTTTCTAATCCCATGTTTGATCATCCAGGCCCTTTTACACTAGTTGACCTGCACTGTCATATGGGTCATGCAGGACCACACCACACATTCTCTGTTCGATTTTCACTCCAGGCAAACTATATTTCATCAGCTTCTTCACCTTGCTTCTTTTCAGTCAAAATTAAATTAAGTTTAGTCAGGTGACTTGCCTGGATCATCAATCTACTCCCTGCTTCTGCATCTCCCACCCCAAGACACAGGCTTGCTTCTAGTCCTCACGTCCTCCTCCCATCTTCCCTCTATTCTTCCAGTTATGTCTAGTTTCCATATAGACCTCACTGTTGAGCAAGGTCTTCTGCTAATATCCATTTGATGCTCTGGAGGAAGTGTTTCCTTTATAGAAAGATTGTTTGTGATGCCTCCATGGAACGAGTTGCACTCAATGTACTCTTATTTTCTGTGAAATCAGAAATTCTGATCTTATTTCTAGGCTAGCTCTGTAATTCCTTTATGCATGCCGGTGAAACAACAAACTTTAGTTGACATGAATTAATCAGTTTGATGGGAGGTTATATACATATATATGCAATTGGTACATCATTGATTTTGAACATGCAAATAAACAGATTTACTTTTCCTGAAATGTCTGCTAATGATGAATTGCAATCTGCTTAAGGAACTATAGTTCTTTCCAGGATGAGAGGTGGTACAGGAATTGGGCTCAAAAGTCAGTCCATGAAAATATCTAGCTTTTTGTCAAACTGTGCTGACATTTTCCCAGAACACAGATTCCTTATTTCAGCTCTGGAATCTTAACTGTTTTAACTGGGTGTCAAAGTTCAGAGAGTGGCATGGGCATAATTTAATTCTTGTATGGGAAGATGGCAAGGGCCCAGGAATGTAACAATTGGTAGATGACAGCTTGAAAGAGAGAGAGCCAGAGAATAAAAGGGCAAAACAAAACAAAGCAAAACAGGGAGGTGTAGTTAGTCATTTAATCTTAATGTAAACCTGAATTGAAATTTGGATCATAGAAAAATCAAGGAGATTTCATAAATTATTAAGATCTACTTTATTGTCTCTGTTACATAGACTGCTTGTGAAAATGAGGTCTTTCAGTTGTTTCTGACTCTTTGTGACACCATGGACTGATCAAAGCTAGGTCTGCCCCATTGCAGGCAGAGGCTTTAGCATCTGAGCCACCAGGGAAGCTCTTCAACTATAACGGTCACAACAAATTGTGGGACTTTCTTAAAGAGATAAGAATATGGGACCATCTTACTGGTTTCCTGGGAAATGTGCATGCAGGTGAAGACACAACAGTTGGAATTGGACAAGGAACAATGAACTGGTACATCAAGGCTATATATTGTCACCCAGCTCATTTGACTTCTGTGCAGAGTGCATCATGGAAAGTAATTTGCTGAAAGAATCTGAAGTTGGAAACAAAGTTAATGTGAGAAGCATGATTAACCTCAGCTGTAAGATGATAGCACAAAAATCGGTAAAATATGCCAGGAAGTAAAGATCCTTCTGATGAAGGTGAAAGAGGAGAGTGGAAATGCTGGATTAAAACACAATATAAAGACAAACACACACACAAAAATAAGCTCATGGAATTTGGTCCCATCATTTTGAGATATATCGATGGGATACAATTGGATTAGTGACAGGTTTCTCTTTCTTGACCCCCGATGTCACTGCCGAATTGACTGCAGCCATGAAATTTAAAGGAACTTGCAATTTGATGAAAACCTGTGACCAATCTAGACACCATGTTAAAAAGCTGAAAGCTTACTGAAAAAGACCTGACTAGTCAACGTTGATTTTCAGGAGGAATGAGTGGAGGACTGAGCAAAACCACAAGAACTGAGTGCCATAATATTGACGCTTTGCAACAACGCCTGGAGAAGATGTGTGAGAGTTCCGTGGTGAGCGTGGAGTTCAAACTGGAAAAGCGTGAAGGAAATCATCTCTGACTGTCTGAGAAGGACAGATGCTGAACATGAAGAGCCAATATATCGGCCACATGAGTCCTAGAGCAAAATCACTGGGAAGAAACCGATGCTAGGAAAGAGTGGGCACAGGAGAAGAAGGCAACGGCAGAGGACGAGATGGCCGCAAAGCATCACTGACTCAAAGGTCATGGATTTGAGAAAGCTCTGGGAGATTTGAAGGGTAGGCGATCCCCGGGTTCTTGCTGTACATGGAGTCAGAAAGAGTCAGACAAGACTGAGTGACTGAACTACATCAAAGAATTAGTCTTGGCAGTGCTGGGAGATAGTTCAGATAGCATGTTAAGCCTGTCATTGTACCTGAGATGATAAGTGATATTCAGGACAATTAGAAAGAACAATGCTCTTGTCAGTTTCCTTCTTTTCCTCCCTCACATTGTACTTCTCACAATGTTTTTGGAGAGCTTCCCAGAAAAGGAGAATTCCTGCGGAGTCGTGTGGTATCCTGAGACAGAAACCTTACCGCATCAGCCACTTGGATCTACAATCTTGGTCTTAAGCAGAAGCAGGTATTGTCTATAAGTGTCTGCTAGAACTGCCCATCTTCTAATGTGGTAACAGGCTGATATTTGATCTTAAGGATGACGTGAGAGTTAAGCAAACTTATATCTTCTCAATCAAACTCTATAATCCTGGGAGAAGCATCTCTGAGTTGTGTATTCTAGTTACCCTTAGGAAAGCTTACAAGGGGTTACATTAGTAAGCAAGGATGTAGGTAGGAGACTGGATTCATTTAAACTTTGCTACTTGCCTTCTCTGTACATAGACCATTCCTCTTTTAATGTCACAGGTTTTGTCTTCAGATGAGGGTTGAGAATTGTGGAACTGTGTGAATGCATGTGAAATCCCATGAAACTGAAGACAGGGAGTACACAGTTTTCCTCTTTGAATCAGGTCTCAAGACTATTGCCTTAATCGATTTGCACTATCAGTGCATCTCAAATATTCATACATTCTTTTCATTTATTTATTTATTTTAATTGGAGGCTAATTACTTTGCATTATTGTATTGGTTTTGGCATACATTGACATGAATCTGCCCCGGGTGCACATGTGTTCCCAATCTTGAACCCCAATCCCTCCTCCCTCCCCATCCAATTCCTCTGGTTTACCCCAATACAACAGCCCTGAGCATCCTGTATCATACATCGAACCTGGACTGGAGATTCATTGCACATAGGATCATATATATGTTTCAGTGCCATTATATGATGATTGCCTCACAGAGCTGAAACCAGAATTCCTGTATAGTCATCATCTTATCAGTGTGATAGGGCTTGGATATTGAAGATTTTATCTACGAAGTATGTGGGCCATGGTATCACTTCCTTCTATTTAATTGTCTATTTTAACTGATACCCTTGTGAAGGAGGAAGGCCACTTCTACCATGTGAGAACCGAATTACAGATTTCATCATTAGTTTCTTTGATCCCTAAGAATGTTATTCATATTGGTGAGTGTGCCACCTCCTAAAGGAAGATAGTATCCTATTATACGAAGGCCTGGTTGAAACTCCACACGTCTGCTTAGCTTCTCTGATATTGCCAAATTAGTAGGTGGGTGTTTTTGTTATTGCCAGACATCACAGACTACTAAGGCCCCTCTCAACTTTTGCTGTGCTGACTGTGACAGTGTCATAGATTTTAAGTATCTTAGGGTGGAGTACTTTGGTTATTATCGAAATACTTTCAATCTCTGAGACTCATCCATTTGTCTTGTTCTTTGAAATACTAAAGCAGACTTTTGAAGGGACATTTTAATTTGTGCCTCTTTATACTATTGAATTAGCCGTTTCTTCAGCCAAAATCTCCAACAAAAAAGTCCAAAGGAGAACCCAGACATACACTCACAATCACATTCTTAATCTGATACACAAAGATACACACACACACACGGAGAGTCATAATCTTACGTGCCCAAAACACAATTATGAAAGGAAAAGAAAACCGAAGGACTCACTGAAGGACACCTATGAAATGCACAGAGTTCTCTGTTATCTGTTTCTAGGCCTAATGTTGGAAGTCATTTTGTAGTTAAGTGATTTCACTCTCGTGACATTTTAAGTCAGAATGTTTCAAAAGATAGAACATTCATCTACATCCCATGGGAAGTTACAATTTTTGCATGAAAAACTATTGTGTGATTTAATGAAAATAAAGTTATAGTGTAACAATATTGAAGTCATATTGACCTCTTTAGGCCCTTCAGTGTCACATTTGCTTGCTATACTTTAAGCATCCACTTTCATCCCCTGACCTTCTCCCATCAATTTTTCTACTTTTTGCCCCAATCTTCTGTATTTACCTTACTTATTTTTTGTTTTCAGTTTTACAATTTTAGGCACCAATTATAAAGTAAATACGTAAAGGAAAGAAAATTGAATTCATGTACAATGCTTCCCTAAGCTATTGAGCTATTTTCTCTATAAGCTTTAGAGAATGACAGGTAGTGATATTTTAAAGCCATATGGGAATTGATAACAAAGGTAATGGACCATGTAACCAGGTATCCCTTGGTAGGACAATTGAAGTACAGGTTAATGCATTTAGTACAGGTTAGTACTCTTTTTGTTTCAGGAGGGAACAAAAACAGTAGCTTTTCAACATGATATATTGAACGTCCTTGTCCATGTCTTTTCCAAGTTACCACAGAGGACTAAGTGGATTATTCCTGTTCTTTTTGAGAAGGACTTGCAAGTCAAAGCAGAACATGAAAAGAAGGTAAAAGGGGCTGAGAACGAATAATCAGTACATGGCAATGAAATAGCAAATGGAATCACCTTTAAGGTGATATTGCTCAAAGGATGCAAATTTGACAACATCGTCAGTCAGTTAGTCAGTTCAGTCGTTCATTCTTTTCTGACCCTTTGGGACCCCATGAATCACACCATACCAGGCCTCCCTGTCCATCACCAACAAGTGGAGTTCACCCAAACTCATCTCCATCAAGTCGGTGATGCCATCCAGCCATCTCATTTTCTATCTTCCCCTTCTCCTCCTGCCCCAAATTCCTCCCAGCATCAGAGTCTTTTCCAATGAGTCAACTCTTCGCATGAGGTGGCCAAAGTATTGGAGTTTCAGCTTCAGCACCAATCATTCCAATGAACACTCAGAACTGATCTCCCTTAGAATGAACTGGTTGGATCTCCTTGCAATCCAAGGGATTCTCAAGAGTCTTCTCCACACCACAGTTCAAAAGCATAATTCTTCGGCGATCAGCTTTCTTCACAGTCCTACTCTCACATCCATACACGACCACTGGAAAATCGATAGCCTTGACTAGCCAGACCTTGGTTGGCAAAGTAATGCCTCTGCTTTTTATATGCTATCTAGGTTCATCATAACTTTCCTTCCAAGGAGTAAGTGCCTTTTAGTTTCATTAAAAACCTGAAATCTAAAACAGGAGCATTGAACTTTGGGCTTGAAATCATAACTATGGACACCAATTTCAGTAACATTTAGCATGGCTTCAAAATGCTCACCTCTCTAAACATGGCATTCTCACCTACACTGAATGTAATTTTTCAGTGAAAGGAAAAGTATGTTTGTGGACCACTCCCTTATCTACACAGATATTCCACAGATTTCACTGTTCATTAGCTGCAAGAATTAAAGCAGTCAACTGAATTTGGTGTTGTCCTATGTGGGTAACCACCCCATAACAGGGATCTGACTTGATGTTGCCACCATCATCTAAAGGAATGACCCCAAATTTGAGATTTCAAAGATTTCTAGGTAGTGTTCATGATATCTGGATAGTCCAACAAGCAGACACTTTGTTCAGAGTATTTCGTTGTGAAATATACTTGGGATCAACCATTGATATTGATCCCTGCTTACTCCATGACTTTTCTAGATTATTAAAATTAATGATTCTTTTTTTAATATACGTGTCTCCACAACTACTATTGAATTTTAGGGCACTGGGGCCTGAAACTACATGCTTAGAATGGGTTCTTATAGACTGTAAATTTCATGAGAGCAGCAGTCTTATTATAATTTAAATTCCCACATTTAACATTCGTGTAAATATAATAAATGTTTATCAACTTGGAAAAAGTTATCACTAAAGAGGAAAGGTCAATTATGATAATACTGAAGGTTATAGGAATATGTTGAGTAATGTATATAGCATTTGATTGGTTATGGCATTTCTTTATTGATAACTTAGTAAGTACTTAAAATGTATCATTTGCAGGCTCTAATTTTAGCTGATGTGAAAGATACATAAAGAGAGTAGGCCCAAAACCCACGGAAGTCCTGATATCTGGGCTCAACTTGGTAGGAGGGCAAACGGCAGTTCCTTCCAACCCCAAGAAAAAGTTGAGACAAAATTGTGAGAAGGGGCTTAGCATGGCTGAAGTTAGGTTGAGAGATTGTAGCTCCGGAAGCACAGTATAAGAGAAAGACAATGAAATTATTAAGGAAAAAAGATACCATGTCTTCACAGAACTTGTTAATCATACTGATGTGCTACAATCACCACCAGGAATTTATTCTGTCTCTGTGGGAACTGATAAGCAACATCTAAACATGCATTAGGAAATATAGGGTGGAATCATGGTGTCAGCAAATAAAGGCGTGCCTTAAGGACAGCATCTTCCCTGGTGGCTCAGATAGTAAAGAGTCTGCCTAAAATGTGGGAGACCCGGGTTCAATCCCTGGGTCGGGAAGACCCCTGCAGAAGGAAATGGCAACCCACTCCAGTATCCTTGCCTGGAGAATCCCATGGATGGAGGAGCATGGTAGGCTACAGTGCACAGGGGTCGCAAAGCGTCCGACACTACTGAGCTACTTCACTGTCGCTTTCAATTAAGGACAGCAGAACAAAAATGTCCCTATACATTATCACTTGTAAAATACATATCTTGTACTGACCATGGGCCAGTCACTGATTATGTCATCTTATCTTTGGTGTCACAGTGACAGTACAGTGGTGATCATGATTTTGATCATCATGATTTTATATTTTCAAGTACATAATGAATTTCTATACTGAAGATAACCTTCTCTCTACCCTTTTAAGACTCTACCAGTATCTAATAGAATATAACGTAACTGTGAATGCACTAAGGTACATACTATGCATTTGAAAAATTTTTTTTTTATTTGTATCTCTTCCTTCAGCCACATACTCCTAATGTAGACACCCGTTCATTTCAGCAGGGGTGATTGCAGAAATCACGTTACATCCGTTACCTCTTTTCCTTTTGTTCTCGTTTTCTTGCTTACAAATATTAGATCAGGTGTCATTGACCTAGGATGCATAATGAATATTTTCTTTTTCTGAAGAGTTTATAAAACAGTGCGGTAAAATAGCCAGACATTAAACTAAAGCCTCACTTTTCTCTTCATTGTTTGAACAAAGAAAATGAAACTATGAAGATGAACATGTAAGTTTATTGTTCAAATACAAGAATTGTAGGTATTTGTTGACATCTCCCAACAAAAATTTCAATCTTCATTAGGCTCCATAATCTGGCATTTATTTGATAGGTCCGTTTTAATTAGCATCGTCTTCACATAACGATGATTCTTGATGAGTTGACCTCAAAGAGAGGAGGCAGATGTATAAGTGATCTTTGGCACTGAGGGCTATGAGTTGCCTCTCTTTTGAAGGTCACGGAAAGGACTGTCATGGGCATATCACTATATCTATCTGGAAACTTAGAAGACGCCACCATCAGCCTAGAATAACTGCCCTGAAATGGAGATACGATGTGGTTCTGGGAAGTCGATGTAGTTGTAGTAGGCAAGTCCTCAACGTGGCCATTTACCTGAGTGTAGCTGCTATGTGAGTTCCACTTAAACATGCTCAACTGATTTAAAACAGCAGGTTGATCTCCCACAATCTGTTCTGTTTGGCTCACTGATATTGATGATGGGGAAGGTAAGCCACACAGAGCTAGAGCTCTTGTATTAGCGACTGTCTGGCTGATGTGAGGCTTTTGTATGAAAGGCACACTTAAAGTGGTGGCTGAAAATGTACTCTCTCCACTAGTTTCAGGAAGGATATCAGAGTTACAATCATCTACGTTGACACTTGCTTTAACATGCTTCTTCTTGCAATCTCAAACTAATGAAGATATTTCAGACACATTGTTAATCCCAAATCTTCTTTCTATTCTTACTAAAAGTTCAGGATAGCCTCTTTTGAAATTTGGATTATAGTAGATCTGTAACTAAAGTCAAAGGATACAATTATTTAGTTTCTTTATAAACCAAGGTAAAACTGCCTTAAAAGCTAAACTATAAAAGTTTATTCCTTCATACAGATGGCTAACAAACACACGAAAAGATGCTTAACATCACTCATAATCAGAGAAATGCAAATCAAAACCAAAATGAGGTACCATTTTGCACCAGTCAGAATGGCTTATATTCCAAAGTCTACAAGCAATAATTGCTGGAGAGGGTGTGGAGAAAAGGGAGCCATCTTACACTATTGGTGGGAATGCAAACAGCACAACCACTATGGAGAACAGTGTGGAGATTCCTTCAAAAACTGAAAATAGAGCTGCCATACGACCTAGCAATCACACTCTTGGGCATACACACTGAGGAATTGAAAGAAACAAATGTACTCCAATGTTTATCGCAGCCAGGACATGGAGGTAACCTACATGTCCATCTGCAGACGAATGGATAAGAAAGCTATGGTGCATAAATACAATGGAGTATTACTCAGCCATTAAAAATACATTTGAATCAGTTCCAATGAGATGGATGAAACTGGAGACTATTATACAGAGTGAATTAAGGCAGAAAGAAAAGGACCAATAGAGTATACTAACACAGGCATATGGAATTTAGAAAGGTGATAACGATAACCCTGTAAATGAGACAGCAAGAGAGACACAGATGTATAGAACAGTCTTTTGGTCTCTGTGGGAGAGAGCGAGGACGGGATGATTTGGGAGAATGACATTGAAACATGTATATTATCATATGTGCAACAAATCACAAGTCCAGGTTTGATGCAAGATACAGGATATGCTGGGCTACTGTACTGGGGTGAACAAGAGAGTTGGGATGGGGCGGGAAGTGGAAGGGGGTTCAAGATGGGGACACATGTACACCCGGGCAGATTCATGCCAATGAATCGCAAAACCAATACAATAATATAAAGTAATTAGCCTCCAATTAAAATAAATAAAATTAGAAAAGAAAAAATAATTCCTTGAATGATACCAATTAAATTCCATCAAATTAAATGCCTCCAGAGTAGTTTTAAGAGCTAACATGTTAGAAACAAATATGCTCCTCAACTAAAAATATGTTGTATATATATAGTAAATACCGTAGGTAGCTTCAAGACTCGTATCTTGTTTAAAGTTGATTGGAAAGTTTTTTAAACATCAAATATTATATCCTCCAGCTGTCTCAACTTCAAACAATAAAGCTTTTTCAACAAATTGCTATGTCAATTTTGAATTCCGTTTTAGCTACATATGGTAACATGTTTTCTAGGTCACATGATTTAATCTTACATATTGCCAATAAGTGAAAATTTTGGGATACCTTGCTCAAAAGAGAGATGTTGTTTTCTTCTTCCAGAAAGTCAGATAGTGAAGCAGATCTTTGAAGAGTTTGTTGCATTTTACTAAACCCATAAAGGTTCAGCTATCGAACTAAACTTTTCATTTTATTGGTTTCAGATATTCTTAAAGGCGCTTTTCTTTCCAAGACTTCTTTCTTGAAGAGTTCATCATTGATCACTATACAAGCGCCACTCTCATCCCACCAAATAGATTGAAATTGATCACTTTCCACTATATTCCACAATTTTTGTGGAAAAGTGAGTGAAAGAAAATAATTCAGCTCACCTGTTTCAGAGATAGAAAATGTGTAACGTGGCCTTGTCCTCAGAACTTCCTCAGACAAAGCCTGAAAACCATATTTTTCAATAAGAGATCGCAAAACCGAGTCCCCAGCAAGTGTATAATCATACAAAGGTCTGATGGAGGTTTCTGAAGCAGTGGATTCATCGTTAGGAGGCACATCTTGAATTTCTGAAGAAATACGTGCCATCTCAGAAAAATCTTTCTTCAGATACTTTTCTCATTTTTCTGACTTTACACACAGCAAATTCAAATGTTGCTTGGCTGGCCTAAGGGGGAAACTCCCTAGACCATCACAGTGGTTCCAAAATGCACTGGTCTCCTAACAGTGGAAGGGTAACTGTGACAACAGAAACTCACTGGTCTCCTAGCAAGTTAAGGGTAGCTGTGACATCACAACGTCACTGGTCTCCTAGCAAGTGAAGGGTAGCTGTGACATCACAACATCACTGGTCTCCTATAAATTGAAGGGTAATTTTCAACAAGCGTTTACTTCAGCATCAACTTAAAATACAGGCTCCTTGCATAAATAGCAACCAAAACCATAAACCTGCAAAATCTCATTCCTAAAGAATTTTTATACGGATAAATCACATCAGTAAAACTGTTTGGTTTCTGAAATAAAAGTGATTATCGGTGGCGGCCAAGAGAAGCTACCCCATGCCCGAGGCCAGGGACAGCGGGCGAAAGGAGCTACCCCACATCCAAATGGCGCTGGCTGCGCGGGCACAGGAGGGCCGAGAGGAGCTACTCCACATTCAAGATCAGGATGGGCAGCCGTGAGGAGATACCCCTCGTCCAAGATAAAGTGCAGTGGCTGCGCTTTGCTGGAGCAACCGTGAAGAGATACCCTACAACCAAGGTCAGAGAAACCCAAATATGATGGTAGGTATTGCGAGAGGGCATCAGAGGGCAGACACACTGAAATCGTGATCATAGAAAACTAGTAGATCTGATCACATGGACCACAGCCTTCTCTAACTCAGTGAAACTAAGCCATGCTGTGTGGGGTCACCCAGGATGGGCAGATCATGGTGGAGAGGTCTTACAGAATGTGGTCTACTGGAGAAGGGAATGACAAACCACTTCAGTATACTTGCATCGAGAACCCCAAAAATAGTATGAAAAGGCAAAAAAAAAAAAAAAAGGATATTGAATGAGGAGCTTCCCAGGTCGGTAGGTATCAAATAAGATACTGGAGATCAGTGGTGAAATAACTTCAGGAAAAAATGAAGGGAAGGAGCCAAAGCAAAACCAGTACCCAGTTGTGGATGGGACTGGAGATGGAAGAAAGGTCCGATGCTGCAAAGAACAATATTGCATACGAACCTGGAATGTTAGGTCCATGAATCAAGACAAATCGGAAGTGGTCAAACAGGAGATGGCAAGAGTGAACATAGACCTTCTAGGAATCAGTGAACTCAAATGGACTGGAATGGGTGAATTTAACTCAGATGACCGTTATATCTACTGCTGTGGGCAGGAATCCCTTAGAAGAAATGGAGTAG
This sequence comes from Moschus berezovskii, assembly GCF_049115385.1. Lineage (NCBI taxonomy): Eukaryota > Metazoa > Chordata > Mammalia > Artiodactyla > Moschidae > Moschus > Moschus berezovskii. The sequence continues at coordinate 23,091,327 of NC_142489.1, forward strand.
CTATCATGGAGAACAAAAGAGTCCGAAATGTTGTACTTGGATGCAATCGCCAAACGATCAGAATGATCTCTGTTCATTTCCAAAACAAACCATTCAATATTACAGTAATCCAAGCCTATGCCTCAACCAGTAACACTTAAAAAGCAGAGGGTGAATGGTTCTATGAAGACCTACAAGACCATTTAGAGTTAACACTTAAAGATGATGTCCTTTTCATTATAGGGGACTGGAATGCAAATGTAGGAATTCAAAAATCACCTGGAGTAACAGCCAAATTTGGCCTTGGAGCACGGAATGCAGCAGGGCAAAGACTGGTAGAATTTTGCAGAGAGAACACACTGGTCATAGCAAACAACCCCTTTCAGCAACAGAAGAGAAGACTCCACATATGGACATCACCAGATTGTCAACACCGAAATCAGATTGATTGTATTCTTTGTAGCCAAAGATGGAGAAATTCTATAAAGTTAGCAAAAACAAGACCAGAGCTGAATGTGACTCAGATTATAAACTCCTAATAAATCCAGACTTAAATTTAAGAAAGTAGGGAAAACCACTAAACCATTCAGACATGACCTAAATCAAATCCCTTATGATTATACTGTGGAAATGAGAAATAGATTTAAGGGACTATATCTGATAGATAGAATGCCTGGTGAATTATGGACGAAAGTTCATGACATTGAACAGGAGACAGGGACCAAGACCATCCCCACGGGAAAGAAATGAAAAAAAGGAAAATGGCTGTCTGGAGAGGCCTTACAAATAGCTGTGAAAAGAAAAGAAGCGAAAAACAAAAGAAGAAGAAGAAAAAAAGTATAAGCATCTGAATGCAGAGTTCCAAAGAATAGCAAGGAGAGATAAGAAAGCTTTGCTCAGCGATCAATGCAAAGAAATAGAGGAAAACAACAGAATGGGAAAGACAAGAAATCTCTTCAAGAAAATTAGAGATACCAAGGGAACATTTCATGAAAAGATGACCTAGATAAAGAATAGAAATCGTATGGACCTAAGAGAAGCAGCAGATATTAAGAAGAGGTGGCAGGAATACACAGAAGAACTGTACAAAATAGATCTTCACAACCAAGATAATCGTGATGGTGTGATCAAAGACCTAGAGCCAGACATCTTGGAAAGTGAAGTCAAGTGAATATGAAGTCAAGTGGGCCTTAGAAAACATCACTACGAACAAAGATAGTGGACGTGACAGAATTCCAGTTGAGCTAATTCAAATCCTGAAAGATGATGCTGTGAAAGTGCTGCACTCAATATGCCAGTAAATTTGGAAAAATTAGCAGTGGCCACAGGACTGGTAAAGGTCAGTCTTCATTCCAGTCCCAATGAAAGGCAATGCCAAAGATTGATTTAAATGACAGCACAACTTCACTCATCTCACACACTAGTAAAGTCATGCTCAAAATACTCCAAGCCAGGCTTCAGCAATACGTGAACCGTGAACTTCCAGATGTTCAAGCTGGTTTTAGGAAAGGCAGAGTAACAAGAGAACAAATTGCCAACATCCTCTGGATCATGGAAAAAGCAAGAGAGTTGTAGAGAAACATCTATTTCTGCTTCATTGACTATGCCAAAGCCTTTGACACAATAAACTCTGGAAAATTCTGAAAGAGATGGGACCTTTCATACCACCTGCCCTGCCTCTTGAGAAACCTGTTTGCAGGTCAGGTAGCAACAGTTAAAACTGGACATGGAACAACAGACAGGTTCCAAATAGGAAAAGGAGTACGTCAAGTTTATATATTGTCACCGTGCTTATTTAACTTCTATGCAGAGTACATCAATAGGAACGATAGCTGGAAGAAGCACAGGCTGGAATCAAGATTGCCTCGAGAAATATCAATAACCTCAGATATGCACATGACATCACTCTTATGGAAGAAATCAAAGAGTATCCAAAAAGGCTCTGATGAAAGTGAAAGAGGAGAGTGAAAAAGTTGGCTTTAAGCCAACATTCAGAAAACTAAGATCATGGCATCTGGTCCCATCTCTTCATTGGAAATAGACGGGGATACAGTGTCAGACTTTATTTTTTGGGCTCCAAAATCACTGCGGATGCTGGTTGTAGTCATGAAATTAAAAGATGCTTTCTCCTTGGGTGGAAAATTATGAGCAGCCTTGATAGCATATTAAAGAGCAGAGACATTACTTTGCCAACAAAGGTCCATCTAGTCAAGGGTATGGCTTTTCCAGTGGTCATATATGTTTGTGAGAGTTGGACTGTGAATAAAGCTGATTACCGAACAATTGATGCTTTTGAACTATGGTGTTGGAGAAGACTCTTGAGAGCCCTTTGGACTACAAGGAGATCCAACCAGTCCATTCAAAAGGAGATCAGTCCTGGGTGTTCATTGGAATGCTGAATCTGAAGCTCCAATATTTTGGCCACCTCATGCGACGAGTTGACTCACTGGAAAAGTCTCTGATGCTGGGAGGGATTGAGGGCAGGAGGAGAAGGGGAAGACAGAGAATGAGATTGCTGGATGGCATCACAGACTCGATGGAGGCGGGTTTGAGTAATAAACTCCAGGAGTTAGTGATGGACAGGGAGTACTGGCATGCTGTGATACATGGGGTCGCAAAGAGTCGGACTCCACTGTGCGACTGAACTTAACTGAACTGAACTGAACTCTTAGCCAACCAAACTTGGTTTACTCACTTCTGTGAAATAATTTATTGTAGAACCAAACAAGGTGTCCTAGCAGCTGGTGCTTCAAAGACCTGCACTCCCCGAATACTTTCAGGGGGACGATTTTAATGAGAGTGAGTTTGGGCATGGGATGTGTGACATAGTTTGGGGACATTCCACTACTGGCCTGTTACTGAGTATATTTGGAGTCAACATCATTGCCCATATGGTTGCAACTACCCTGTGGTCTAGGTACTTACATTTCAGCCTTGTTGGGTCTTTAGTATCTCTAAAACTGTTCACAGGATATTGCTCAGAATGTTATCTATGGCCCTTGAGGAGGAACTAAAGATCCTTGACTTTGCTTAATGGCTAAATCATGATTATTCTATATCGCTTGATTATTTTCCTTTGCTTCTGCCTTTTCTAGTTTCTTCGATTACAGTTACTCTTGGAACATGAGGAAGTCTAGAATCTCCTTTTTCTCTCTCTCGGTTTTCATACTTTTCAATCTTAAGAACGGACTTCTTAGAACAATAAAGGAAATAAAGTGTTGGATTTAGAGCGTGGTCATATGTGATTGAGAATCCCAGTTGCAGGTTCGATTTGTATTCAGGTTCCCCAGCACGTGGAGTGTTTGAGTCAACAACAACGTTTGCTCTTTCATGATGAGAAGGAGTGGGAAATAATTCTGTCATCTAAGCTTGGTATCAATATTTTCTGTTATGCAAACATATCTGTCTATTTTATATAGATATTTGTATATCAATTATGTATATATATATTATGTATATATATATATTATGTATATATATATATATTATGTATATATATATATATTACTATAACTGTTTATTTTTGCCAGTAAAACTGGACAAACATTGGAAAATTGGTAGATATTTATTAAAAGGAAAGAGGGGAGTGATATAAAGGAGTCCTCATATTTTAGATGTAGCCAAAGGAACATATTTGGAAGTATTTCCACTTACATATATTCAATAACCGAATAGACTTTTGAATCATTCTACTTTTTTTTTTTTTCCGTTGCTGCTTTGCCTAACAGGAATTAAAAGCCATTGTACATTTTTTTATATACACACCCATACATAAAAACATGCACATATATGTGTATATGTCAAAATATAATTTTAGACAATTTTATTTATGTGGTCAAATACTTTGCTTGCTCTCAAGATATTAAATGAACTGTTTGGGAAGCCCAGCATTACTTAATAACTTTCTGGCTGAATAATATAGATCCTATTGCTGAAAGGCTGTCCCTTAATCGAGTTGATCTTCCATTGTTCTTTCTGTAATAGAGATGGGGTTAATACATATGAGGACATCTTGAGCCCATAAAACCACAACTCACATTTACTTAGAGATACAGACTGGTTCCAAAAAGGAAAAGGAGTACGTCAAGGTTGTATATTTTCACCCTGCATATTTATCTTCTATGCAGAGTACATCATGAGGAACGCTGGGCTGGAAAAAGCACAAGGTGGAGTCAAGTTTGCCGGGAGAAATATAAATCACCACAGGTATGCAGAAGACACCACCTTTATGGCAGAAAGTGAAGAGGAACTAAAAAGCCTCCTGATGAAAGCAAAAGCAGGAGAGTGAAAAGGTTGGTTTGAAGCTCAACATTCAGAAAACAAAGGTCATGGCATCTGGTCCCATCACTTCACAGAAAATAAACGGGAAAACAGTGTCAGACTTTGTTTTTATGGGCTCCAAAATCACTGTATATGCTGATTGCAGCCATGAAAATAAAAGATGCTTACTCCTTGGGAGGAAAGTTACGACCAATCTACATAGCATATGAAAAAGCAGAGACATTACTTTACCAACCAAGGTCCGTCTAGTCAAGGCTATGGTTTTCCCAGTGGTCATGTATGGATGTGAGAGTTGGACTGTGAAGGAAGTTGATCGCCGAAGAATTGATGCTTTTGAACTGTGGTGCTGGAGAAGACTCTTGATAGACCCGCGGACTTCAAGGAGATCCAATGAGTCCATTCTAAAGGAGATCGATCCTGGGTGTTCATTGGAAGGACTGATGCTAAAGCTGAAACTCCCATACTTTGGCCACTTCATGTGAAGGGTTGACTCACTGGAAAAGAGTCTGATGCTGGGAAGGATTGGGAGTGGGAGGAGAAGGGGACGACAGAGAATGAGATGGCTGGATGGCATCACCGACTCTATGGACATCAGTTTGAGTGAACTCCGGGAGTTGGTGATGGACAGGGAGGTCTGGCATGCTGTGATACATGGGGTCGCAAAGAGTCGGACACGATTGAACGACTGACCTGAATTGATTGTTCTAAGAAAGCTGTTGCTCTTCTCACGTTGGATACAATTTTAAACATTCAAATCATTGGGTAAAGCAGATGCACAGTGCACTGTGCATAGATCAAAATCAGGCTCTTCTGTTTAGCTGAACTTTGAAATTATATGATGTGTACATTAAAATCACTTCTCCGTGTTCAGTGTGTACATTTTTCTTTCATCCCTTTAAAATTCTGGTACCAAATATTTCAATAGAAATCATTGATGATTAAAATTTCTCTCCCTTCAGGACACAGGAGTTCAGCTTCCTGCCCACCTCCACATCATATCCTTATTTCTTGTCCTCCTTTGAATTTTTCTAGTTGCCACATTAGAGAAAACCTAACCAGATAACATGATCAGTCTCAATATATTATGATAATAGAGTAATGTATTATAGGCTGTGCATTTTGTCAACATTTTACAGAGTTGTCACAGAAGCGTGGCACAAATGCTCCAACAGGAAACTTAAAACCAGCCGTATTATATATAATGAGTAGCGATCATCTTAGAATACACTTAGAAAATAATTTCTTATCCAAAACACTGAGGGAAAACAATGGTAAAAGAATAAAATAATTCTCAATGTTGATAGGAAAACGTAGGATAAACAGTACCCTTGAATTCTCAGTATTACACAAAGTAAGATCATGGCATATGGTCTCACTGCTTCATGGGAAATAAAGGTGGAAAAAGCAGAATCAGTGACAGATTTCCTCTTTTGTGGCTCTATATTCACTGTGATGGTGATGGCAGCAATAAAATTTGAAGACAGTTGCTTCCTGGAAGAAAAGTGCTCACAAATTTAGGAAGTGTGTTAAAAAGTGAAGAGTTGACTTGACCAAAGGAAACACACTGAGTCACATCTATGGTCTTTCCAGTAGACATGTACAGATGTGAGAACACGAAAGTGCTCTGCTTGGGATGACTTGGGTGTGTCCATTGGATTGCAAGGAGATCAAGCTAGTCAAACATAAAGGAAATCAACTCTGAAGTTGCATTAGAATCACTGACACTGAAGCTGAGTCTCCAAAGCTTTGACCACCTGAGCAAAGAACTGACTCACGAGAAAAGACCCTGATTCTTAGGAAATAATGAAATCAGGAGGACAAATGGGTTAGAGAAGAGGAGAAGGTTGTATCGTTTCACCCATTCATGGACATGTTCTCGGGCAGACCCTGGGAGATGGTGAGGGGCAGAGAGGCCTTGTGTGCTGCAGTCCAAGGGGTCACAAACAGTCTGACATGGCTTTGTGACTGAACAACAACAAGATTTCAGTTAATAAAATGGATCTTCCAGGGTTGCGGTGGGGTCTCATCATGTTAGAGGAATAGGAGCCTGAGTCCACTTTCTCCCACACAAATCCATCAAATGATAGAATGCACGTGGAACACCTTCCAGAAAACAATTTGTGACCGATGTTGATGGGCCCTAGAAATCGATAAAGGAAAACCAGTCTCTTAAAAAGTAGGTAAGACCAAATAAGTGATGAAAGGGAGGAAATGTTTTTAGGGATCGAGACTCGCCTTGGAGAAGGAGTCTTAAAGTAGGAGAAATTTGCACAAAATAGGAAACCCTCTCATAGGTGACAGTCGTGGATGAAATACAACTGGAGAGAGGAAGAACAAAAGCACAGCTTATGTCAATAAATCCAATCACTACCCAAGAAATGACTCAGATGCTCCCGTCCACTGTCATACATGAGACATTGAAGGCAGGTCTGGAATGTATCAAACACACTATGGTTAGAATCAGGCATTAGTGCCCTGAGGACAATGTGACGAAGCTAAGGTAACATGCAAACCTAAACCATGGGGACACTGGAGACAGAAATTTTAGAAAGGACCTTTCCTGTGAGAAGGCTCTAAGGCCACATTGAACTATGGCATACTCACAGAACAGAAGATTGTGTACTAGAAAATACCAAAGGAGACCAAGCCAGTTTCCATTTAAGACCCTTTCCTCCTTGGATTGAGAGAGGAACGTGTACGACTGCCAGAGGCAGAAGGAAAGAGGCTACTAGTATCTTGGCCCCAGAGACGTCCCCTACCAAGTTCTAAGCTGCCTGACAATTGCTGATGATGAATTCCTCACTTCATGGACAGATCACATAGGCCAGGAAACTGAAAGCCTGGTGTCAGTTAGCCTGAGGAGACACATGGCACACTTGAGACTGTGCCCTCTGGAACAGACAGCAGACTGAGTGGCTGAGACCAGACAGTTCCAAAAGATGCACGGCCCACCTGGGACTGTGTCTTGACTCCAACCAGTCACCCAAGGTTTCGGACTTGGGAAGAGCACAAAGTACACAGCCAATCGTATTCATGGCCCTTGTCAAGCATCTAACTGCCTCATTGGCTGGAAAGTGCATGAAACACAGGGCCCACTTACGACTGTGCCCTCATGTTTCAACCAGGAATCTGAGAAGTGTGGACCCAGAAAGTACATGTCACATTTGTAATTCAAAAGCCCGATGTGATCAATCCACCAAACACCCCCAATATCCCAATGGTATTTGTTCTCTGTGTCCCACCTCTCACCCCCAAAACACTGAACAAGCGAGCTCGAATATGAGGCTACTGCATCTTCATTTCATGGTGAAAACCAGATATGAAGAGGCTTTCAAATAAAAGAAGGAAATATTAACAAAGAAATATACACCAACCCAGAAATGACAGGTTCCACTGAATAAGTCAGCGATATATGCCCAGACTGTTCAACTAAGGAACAACAGTCACCTTTGACAAGTACAAGCTTCAACAAGAGACTGTCTGACACCATACTGACACCAAAAAGCACACAACTGCTTTGAAATTCTGCGATTTCCTTCCATATGATTTCTTTAACTTTAAACTATTTTAGTTCTTCATTATACCCTAAACTTGTACTTCTATTAACTATTATTATCTTTAAAAAAAAAAAAAAAAAACACATAAATCTATTTTTTAAGAACCTTCTTATATATGAGAGAATGAATTTAGACTCCGTTTTCCTTTTTTTACACTATTTAAACAAGTCTAAATTTTATTCTTGGTTCTTAACTTTTACTTTCCAAAAGTTGATATCAATGTTGCGACTTTAGTAACAAAGTCTTTACGATCGGATTTCACTTATGGATTCGTTTCCTGAATTGATTGCTCTCTCCCATTTTAGCACTCCCCTATCTTTTCCTAGGCACCTCTTTCTCCCTCCTCCCTTTTCTCTGCTGTCTACAATTCTGTGCATCCTTTAGATTCTTTCTGGATGAGGAGAGTTTTGCCACCGTTAACCTGGAGTTTATCTTCTATATTGTGTGGATGTGGACTTTTGATGTTACTTCAAACTGGGAACAGAAACCCAGAGGCCAGGACGTCAATTCCAGAAATTTAGAGCAACATCGAACTCCTTATCTCAAGGAACATTAAAGGACAAGCACACACCCCAGAGTTTCCATGTCTACATGGAAAACAATCTCCACACTTGAGTCAGTAGGTTCAGTACAAAAGAATCCACACCTCTTCTCCAGCAAAACAGAAACAAAATGTTGAATATTATAAAAGGGGGTGCACTGAGCCATACCAAACCCACAAACATCCCAAAGCACAGTCCATGGATAATTCATTGCACTTCAGAGAGAAGAGACACAGATCTGCCTGCCAGTGCACAGACACAAATGATCCGACGCATGAAACCTTGAGAAGTCACTGGTCCAATCCCACCCACAAAGGACAGGCTTCACAATAGAGTGGAGCTATATTTCTCCGGCCTGCAGAAATGGGACCCAAATCACAGTAATCAAAGCAAAATGAAAAAGGAGAGTAATATGCAGCTGCTGATGGTAAATGATAAAAACCCACAAAGACAAAGAAAAGAAGAGGAGTTAGGAACTTATCCTGAAAAAGAGTTCAGAATAAAGAGAGTAAAGATGATCAAAATCTTGAAAGATACGTAGAGTTGCCAGTAAATACACTGGAGGACCAGAATGAGAAGAAATAAACATGCTTACCATGGATCTAGAAGAAATAAAGAACAGACAAACAGTAATAATCAATGCAAGAAGGGAGATTAACAACACCCTTGAAGGAACCAACAGTAGAATAACTGAGACAGAGAAAGAACTAATTAGGTGGAGGTAGAAAGGAGGAAATAAATGAAGCCCGTTGAGGTGTGCAACATAAAAAACGACAACAAGTTAAACAGGCAAAGCTCTGACGGGCAATGATAAATGTCCCACAATGAGAAACTTAGATGTCTAAATGGAGAACACCAAAACAAAAAGGGGTGGGGTACTTGAGGAAGTAAAAGTGAAAACACCCTTAAATGAGTCAAGCCACAATAATTGGGACCAGACATGGAACAATTGAATGTTCACAACTGGGAAAAGAGAGTGACAAACCTCTTGTCACTCTGCTTATGAGAATCGTAAGTAGAGTATACTATTAAAATACCAAAAGAGTAAATCACAAGCTGGCATCAAGGTTTGGGAGAAACATCAACAGCCTCAGATATGTAGATGGCAACACTGAAACAAATAGAAAGTGAAGAGGAAATAAAGAGTCTTTTGATGAGGGTGAATGAGAAGAGTGTAAAAGCATCCTGAAAACTCAGCATTCATGAAAAGGGAGATAAGAGCATCTGGTCCCATCTCTACTCTGAAAACAGAAGGGGTAAATATGTGAACTTCCAGATGTTCAAATTGGTTTCAGAAAAGGCAGAGGAAAGAGAGATCAAATTGCCAACATCCGATGGATCATGGAAAACGCAAGAGAGTTCCAGAAAAACCTCTCTTTCTGCCCTATTGACTATGCAAAGCCTCTGACTGTGTGGATCAAAATAAACTGTGGAACATTTTGGAAGAGATGGGAATAGCAGGCGACCTGACCTGTCTCTTGAGAGATCTATATGCAGGTTAGGAAAAAGCAGTTAGTGCTGGACATGGAACAACAGACTGGTTCCAAATAGGAAAAGGAGTATGTCAAGGCTGTATATGGTCACCGTGCTTATTTAACTTATATGCAGAATACATCATGATAAACACTGGACTGGAAGAAGCACAAGCGGGATTCAAGACTGCCAGGAGAAATATCAATACCCTCAGATATGCTGATGACACCACCCTTATGGCAGAAAGTGAAGAGGAATTAAGAAACCTCTTGATGAACGTGAAAGAGGAGAGTGAAAATGTTGGCTTAAAGCGCAAAATTCAGAAAACCAAGATCATGGCATCTGGTCCAATCACTTCATGATAAATAGATGGAGAAACAGGGAAAAGAGTGTCAGACTTTAATATTTTGGGCTCCAAAATCAATGTAGATGCTGATTGCAGCCATGAAATGAAAAGACGCTTACTCCTTGGGAGGAAAGAAATGACCAAACTAGATAGCATATTAAAGAGCAGAGACATTACTTTGCCAACAAAGGTCTGTCCAGTCAGGGCTATGGTTTTTCGAGTGGTCATGTATGGATGTGAGAGTTGGACTGTGAAGAAATCTGCGCACGGAAGAATTGATGCTTTGAACAAAATTCTGTACAAAAGTATCCCTAAGTTAGAAATAAATAAACTAAAAAAAATTGCTCAAAGCATGGAATTCTGTATATTTTATATTTCAACATCTAGGTGCAGATGTTTCTAACTGAAATAGGAAATACTCTATATCTCCCATATTTAAAATTGTAAGCAGAGTCTCCAATTGGCAGTAATGAATTCTCTATAATTGATGGATGAAAAACTGCGGAGGAATTTTGGACATGGAAAGCTGGGATTTTTGTTCTTTCACATGTGAAAACCAGGATACACATGGTCTTATAAGCCATGAACTGTACTTATTTCAGATATGAAAATTTAGTGTAATAATTTCACATGAAATATGCATCTAGTCAAAGCTGTTGTTGATCCAGAAGTTATGTATGCATGTGAGAGGTGGACTACAAAGAAATCTGAGCAAGAAAATTAATGCTTTTGAACTGTGGTGTTGGAGAAGACTCTTAAGAGTCTCTTGGATGCCTAGGAGAAATCCAACCAGACCATCCTAAAGGATATCAGTCCTGAATATTCCTTGCAAGGACTAGGGCTAAAGGTGAAACTCCAATACTTTGGCCACCTGATGTGAAGAACGGACTGAATATAGTTGGATGGAATACCGAATCAATGGACATGAGTTTGAGTAAACTCAGTGAGTTGGTGATGGATAAGGAGGCCTGACATGCTGCAGTTTAAGGGGATGCAAAGATTTGAACAGGACTGAGCCACAAAACTGAACTCAACTGAACATGGACCTGTTCATCTGAATAAGAACCAGTTTTCCCCTCAGTCTTTCCCACCAGGAAGCTTCCACAAGCCTCTTATCTTTGTCCATCAGAGGGAAGACAGAATGAAAATGATAATCACAGAAAACTAACCAAACTGATCACCTGGTCCATAGCCTTTTCTAACTCAATGAAACTATGAGCGAGGCATGTAGGGCCACACAAGATGGCCGGGAAATAGTGAAGGGTTCTGACAAAATGTGGTCCTTGGAGAAGGGAATGGAAAACCTCTTCAGTATCCCTGCCTTGAAAAAGACATGAGCAGCATGGAATGGCAAAATGGAGCATACAGAAAGAGGAACTCCCAAGGTTGGTAGTTGACAACCATGCTACGGCAGATCAGTGGAGAGGAAACGACAGAAAGAATGAAGGCATGGAGCCAGAGTAAAAACAGAACCCAGTTGCAGATGTGACTGGTGATTGAATGAATTCTGATGCTGTAAAGAGTAATATTGCATAAGAACCTGGAAGGTTAGGTCCGTGAATTAAGGTCATTCGGAAAGGGTCAAACAAGTGATGGCAGGAGTGAGCATCGACATTTTAGGAATCAGTGTATTAAGATGGACTGGAATGGGTGAATTTAACTCAGATGACCATTGTGTCTACTATTGTGAGCAAGAAGCCCTTACAGAAAATTGACTAACTGTCATAGTTAACAAGGAGTTAAAAAATATAGTATTGGAGGCAATCTCAAAAACGACAGAATGATCTCTGTTCGTTTCCAAAATAAACCCGTCAACATCACAGTAATCCATGCCTGTGCAACAAATAGTAATGTCGAAGAAGCTGATGTAGTGCAGCTTTGTGAAGACCTACAAGAACTTCTAGAACTTACATCCATAAAAGATGTCCTTTTCATCATAGGGGAATGGAATGCAAAAGTAGGAAGTCCAGAGATACCTGGTGTAACAGACCAATTTGGCTTTGGACGACAAAACAAAGCCAGTGAAAAGAAATAGAGCTTTGCCAAGGGACCACACTGCTCATAGAAAGCACTCACTTCCAGCGACACAAGATAAGACTCTATATATGGACATTACAAGATGGTCAAAACTGAAACCAGATTGAGTCTTTTCTTTACAGCCAAAAATGGAGAAAATATATACAGTCAGCAAAAATAAGACTGTGATCTCCTGTGGCTCTGATCATGAACTCCTTATTGCCAAATTCATTTTAAATTTAAAATAGTAGGGAAACTACTACACTATTCATGTAAGACCTAAATGATATCCCTTATGATTGCACAGTGAAAGTAACAAATAGATCCAAGGGATTAGATCTGATAGAGTTCCTGACTAACTACAGAGAGAGGTTTGTGAAATTGTGCAAAAGGCAGTGATCAAGACCATCCTCAAGAAAAAGAAATGCAAAAAGCCAAAATGGGTGTCTAAATATACCTTACAAATTGCTAAGAAAGGAAGAGAAGCTAAAAGAAAGGAGACAAGGACAGATAGATTCGTGTGTGCAGAGTTCCAAAGAAAAGGAAGGGGAGATTAAAGAAGTCTACCTCAGTGAGCAATCCAAAGAAACAGAGGGAAAAAATGGCATGGAAAAGACGAGGTCTCTTCAAGATTATTAGAGATAACAAGGGAACATTTCATGCCACGATGGTCAAAATAAAGAACAGAAATAGTGTGGACCTAAAAGAAGCAGAATACGTCAAGAAGAGGTGTCAAGAATACACCGAAGAACTATAGAAAAAGAACCTTCAATACCCAGATAACCTCGATGGTGTGATCTTTCACCTTGACCCAGACATCTTGGAATGTGAAGTCAAGTAATCCTTATGAAGCATCATATGGAGAAAACTAGTGGAGCTGATGGAATGTCTGTAGAGATATTTCACAGGCTAAAAGATGATTCTAAGACAGTGCTACAAATTAAAAAATCTCAGCAATTGCCACAGGACTGGAAACGTTCAGTTTTCAGTCCAATCCCAAAGAAAGGCCAAGTCCCAAGGAATGTTCACACTACCACACATTTGCCCCCATGTCAAACGGTAGAAAAGTAATGCTCAAAATTCTCCAATGCAGATTCTAGTGTACATGAACAATGAACTTCCACATGTTCAGGTGGATTTAGACAAGGGTGGGGAATGAAAGATCCAATTGCCAACATCCATGGGATCATCAGGAAAGCAAGAGATCTCCAAAAAGAAGATTCTTTTTGCAGCTTGAGGCAGTTGTAAAATAACTTAATGTAGCTTTTTACAACAGTGTATTCTATAATAGTTTTTCATTTTGTGAAATTTTAACTTAATATTTTTGGCATTGTACTTTGTACCGTTTATTAAATAAAAATTAAAAAAAAAAAAAGGAAAAGAAAAATCCAAAACCTCTACTTCTGCTTCATTCTTTATGCCGAAGCCTGTGACTGTGGGGATGACAACAAATCGTGGAAAAAGAAAATAGTAAAGTGGTGGGAAAACCAGACCACCTGACCTGCTTCTTGAGAAATCTATATCCAGGTCAAGAAGCAACAGGATACGGGATAACAGGCTGCTTTCAAATCAGGAAAAGATTGTGCCAAGGCTGCATATTGTCACCCTGCTTAATTAACCTCTATGCAGTGTAAAACTTGTGAAATGCCAAGCTGGATGATGCACAAGCTTGAATTAATACTGCTGGGAGAAATACAAATAAACTCTGTGAAGTGGATGACATCACCCTTATGGCAGAAAATGAAGAGTAACTAAAGAGCCTTTTGATGAAAATGAAAGAGGAGAGTGAAAACTTTGGCTTAAAAACACAACATTCAGAGAACTAACATCATGACATCCAATCCAATCAATGCTCAGCAAAGGGAGAAACAATGGAAAGGGCAAAGGACACTATTTCGGGGGCTCTAAAATTACTGCTGAATGTTGACTTCACTACGATATTAAAAGATGTACTCAACAGTGAAAAACTGAAAGCATTTCCCCTAAAGTCAGGAACAAGACAATGGTGCCCACTCTCACCACTACTATTCAACATAGTTCTGGAAGTTTTGGCTACAGCAATCAGAGCAGGTAAAGACATAAATGGAATACAAATTGGAAATGAAGAAGTAAAATGTTCACTGTTCACTGATGGCATGATCCTCTACACATAAAACCCTAAGGACTCTACCAAAAAACTACTAGAGCTAATCAATGAATACAGTTCACCTTGCTTAATTAACTTATATGCAGAGTACATCATGAGGAACGCTGGGCTGGAAGAAGCACAAGCTGGAATCAAGATTGCTGGGAGAAATATCAATAACCTCAGATATGCAGATGACACTACCCTTATGGCAGAAAGTGAAGAGGAACTCAAAAGCCTCTTGATGAAAGTGAAAGAGGAGAGTGAAAAGGTTGGCTTGAAGCTCAACATTCAGAAAACAAAGATCATGGCATCTGGTCCCATCACTTCATGGGAAATAGATGGAAAAACAGTGGAAACAGTGTCAGACTTTATTTTTTTGGGCTCCAAAATCACTGCGGATGCTGATTGCAGCCATGAAATTAAAAGACGCTTGCTCCTTGGAAGGAAAGTTATGACCAACTTTGATAGTATATTAAAAAGCAGAGACATTACTTTGCCAACCAAGGTCCGTCTAGTCAAGGCTATGGTTTTTCCCGTGGTCATGTATGGATGTGAGAGTTGGACTGTGAAGAAAGCTGATCGCCGAAGAATTGATGCTTTTGAACTGTGGTGCTGGAGAAGACTCTTGAGAGTCCCTTATACTGCAAGGAGATCCAACCAGTCCATTCTAAAGGAGATCAATCCTGGATGTTCATTGGAGGGACTGATGCTAAAGCTGAAACTCCAATACTTTGGCCACCTCATGAGACGAGTTGACTCACTGGAAAAGACTCTGATGCTGGGAAAGGTTGGGGGTGGGAGGAGAAGGGGACGACGGAGAATGAGATGGCTGGATGGCATCACCGACTCTGTGGACATGAGTTTGAATGTACTCCCGGAGTTGGTGATGGACAGGGAGGCCTGGCGTGCTGTGATTCATGGGGTCGCGGAGAGTCGGACATGACTGATCGACTGAACTGAACTGAACTGAACTGAACTGAAAGTTGCAGGATATAAAATCAACACACAGACTTAGGAATATATCTACCTAAGGAAACAAAAGACTTGTACATAGAAAACCATAACACACTTGTGAAAGGACACTAATAGGACACTAATACATGGAGAAATATACCTTGTTTGTGGATTGGAATAATAAATATTGTAAAAATGAGTATACTACCCAAAGTAATTTATACATTCAATGTAACCCCTATCAAGCTACCAACGATATTTTTCACAGAACTAGAACAAATAATCTCACAATTTGTAAGGAAATACAAAAAACCTCGAATAACCAAAGCAATCTTGAGGAAGAAAAATGGAACTGGGGCAATTAACCTGCCAGACTTCAGACTCTACTACAAAACCACAGTCATCAAGACAGTATGATACTGGCAGAAAGACAGAAATATAGATCAATGGAACAAAATAGAAAGCCCAGAGATTAATCCATGCACCTATGGACACCTTATTTTTGACAAAGGAGGCAAGAATATAAAATGGAGAAAAGACAGTCTCTTTAACAAGTGGTGCTGGGAAAACTGGTCAGCCACTTGTAAAAGAATGAAACCAGAACACTTCCTAACACCATACACCTAAATAAACTCTAAATGGATTAGAGAGTTAAATGTAAGACCAGAAACTATAAAACTCTTAGAGGAGAACGTAGGCAAAACACTCTCTGTCATAAATCATAGTGGGGTCCTCCAAGACCCACCTCCCAGAATATTGGAAATAAAAGTAAAAATAAAAAATTGGGACCTAATTAAAATCAAAAGCTTCTGCACAGGAAAGGAAACTATAAGCAAAGTGAAAAGAGAGCCTTCAGAATGGGAGAAAATAATAGCAAATGAAACAACTGATAAAGGATTCATCTCCAAAAATATACAAGCAGCTCCTGCAGCTCGATTCCAGAAAAATAAATGACCCAGTCAAAAAAAGGGGAAACGAACTAAACAGACATTTCTCCAAAGAAGACATAATGATGGCTAGCAAACACAGAAAAAAATGCTCAACATCCCTCATAATCAGAGAAATGCAAATCAAAACCACAATGAGATATCATTTCACACCAGTCAGAATGACTGCTATCCAAAAGTCTACATGCAATAAATGCTGGAGAGGATGTGGAGAGAAGGGAACCCTCTTACACTATTGGAGGAAATGCAAACTAGTACAGGCACGATGGAGAACAGTGTGGAGATTCCTCAGAAAACTGGAAATAGAACTGCCATATGATCCAGCAATCGTACTCCTGGTCATACACACCGAGGAAACCAGAATTGAAAGAGACACATGTACTCCAATGTCCATTGCAGCATTGTTTATAATATCCAGGACTTGGAAGCAACCTAGATGTCCATCTGCAGACGAATGGATAGGAAAGCTTTGGTACATATACACAATGGAGTATTACTCATCGATTAAAAAGAACACATTTGTAACATGAATCGACACTGAACTGGTGATTCGTTTCACATATGGCAATATACATGTTTCAATGCCATTCTCCCAAGTCATCCCACCCGCACCCTGTCCCACAGAGTCCCAAAGACTGTTCTATACATCTGGGTCTCTCTTGCTGTCTCATTTACATGGTTATCACTATCACCTTTCTAAATTCCATATACATGCGTTAGCATACTGCATTGGTGTTTTTCTTTCTGCGTTAATATTGTAAAATAATTAGCCTCCACTAAAAATAAATAAATAAATGAATAAATAAATAAATAAAGTTTGAGACTCCATAAAATTCTCAGCAAAAATAAAGAAAGAAAGAAAGTTAAGTTTGAGACTCCATAAAATTCTCAGCAAAAATAAAGAAAGAAAGAAAGTTAAGTTTGAGACTCCATAAAAGTCTCAGCAAAAAAAAGAATGCATTTGAACCAGTTCTAATGAAGTGGATGAAACTAGATCCTATTATACAGAGTGAAGTAAACCAGAAAGAAAAACACCAATACAATATACTAATGCATATATATGGAATTTAGAAAGATACAAATGATAACCCTGTATAAGAGACAGCAAAAGAGGCACAGATGCATAAAACAGACTTTGGGACTTTGTGGGAGAGGGTGCGGGTGGGATGGTTTGGGAGAATGGCACTGAAATATGCCTATTATCATATGTGGAGTGAATCGCCAGTTCAGGGTCAATGCATGTTACGGGATGCTCGGGCTGGTATGTGGGGATGACCCAGAGGGAGGATAAAGGGAGGAGGGAGGTGGGAGGGGGATTCTGGAGGGAGAACTCATGTACACACGGAGCGGATTCATGTCAATGTATTGCAAAACCAACCAATATAATATTGTAAAATAATTTGCCTCCAATAAAAAAAAAAAAAAAACCAAGAAAAAAAAGGCAGAAAAAAACAAACAAACAAACAAAAAAATGTACTCCTCAGAAGAAATCTATGACCAAACTAGACAGCATATTGGAAAGCAGAAACATTGCTTTGCCAAGTACCACATAGTCAAAGCTATGGTTTTCCCAGTAGTCATGTATGGATGTGAGATTTGGACTCTAAAGATAGCTGAGTGCAGAATTCTTGATGCTTTTTAACTAATTTGCTGAAGACTCTACATGTCTCTTGGCCTTAAGGAGGCTAAAGGCAAACGATCCTGAATATTCATTGGAAGGACTGATTTTGAAGGTGACGCTCCAATAATTAGGCCACCTGATGAGAAAAACTGACTCATTTGAAAAGAATTTGATGGGTGGAAACATTGACTACTGAAGCAGTAAAGGACAACAGAGGTTGAGATGGTTGGAAGGAATCACCGACTCGATGGACTTGAGTTTGTGTATGCTCCGGGAGTTGGTGATGGACAGGGAAGCCATGAGGTGCTGCAGTCCATGGTGTCACAAAGTGCTGAACATGATCCAGAGACGGAACTGAAGTAAAATCAAATGTAGAATCACCTACATTTTTACATGTGAATATAGTGATGCTGGTTTTACTACATGATACTTGGCATTTTTTTTTTTAAATTTCATTCATGGAAATATGGAAGCTGTTTTTCTTAGGTGAAATGTGGAATTTTCTACACCTCATGTATGAAAATCCGGTTAGTGTTTCTCTACCATTAAATGAGGAAATATGTATATTTCACATATGAAAATCTTGTCACTGACTTTCTGAAGATAAGGAGAACCAGTAGGAAATTTCAATTTTCCCTATTGCACAAATGAAAATCTGGACAACACTGTTACCTCATAAAGTAGAGAATCTTTGCATTTCTCAAACATATAGCAAAAGAGTTTCTTCCATGAAATGTGTGATGTCCTGCATTTGCTGTATTAAAAGTTAGGTGCTAATTTTCCATCTTGAATGTTGGACTTCTCTATATTTCGTATTTGTGATCAGAATGGATATTTTCCTATAAAAAAAACATGGAAATCTCTATATTTCATATGATGCACCGGTTCTTCAGCTACAGAAACACCTATGTTCCTAGTTTTCCTGTTTCCCTGTGCCTTGACATTTGTGTGTGTCTACACGTGTGATTTTGTGAGCTGTGTTTTTCTGGTTTTTTTTTTTTTTTCTGTGTGGATATGTGTATTTCCACAGCTGATGAAGAGACGAAGGTGACAGATCATAAGATGTCTAGCAAGCAGAAGGATCTTTGTTCATTTCCAAGACAAACCATTCAATAGTGTAGTAATCCAAATCTGTGTCCTGACCAGTTATGCTGAAGTAGCTTAAGTGGAAGAGTTCTATGAAGACTTACAAGATGGTCTAGAACTAACACCCAAAAAAAGATGTCCTTTTTGTCATAGAGGAATGGAATGCAAATGTAGAAAGTCAAGAGATACCTGAGTAACAGACAAATTTGGCATTCGAGTACCAAAAGAATCCAGTCAAAGGTTAACAGAGTTCTGCCAAGAGAGCACACAGCTTATAGGAAGCACGCTGGTCGACAACACAAGAGAAGACTCTACACATGGAAACACCAGATGTGAAATCTGGTTGATTCTTTTCTTTGCAGCCGAAGATGGAGAAGCTATACATAGTCAGCAAAAACAGACAGAGAGCTCACTGTGGCTCAGATCATGAGCTCCTTATTGCCAAATTCAGACTTAAAAAAGGAGGGGAAACCACTAGATTATTCAGGTATGATCTAAATCAAATCCTTTAGGATTCAACATGAAAGTGACAAAGAGTTTCAAGGGATTAGATCTGATAGAACGTGTGCCTGAAGAAACACAGACAGAGGTTTGTGGCTTTGTATAAGAAGCAGTGACCAAGCCATCCTCAAGAAAAAGAAATACAAAAATGCATAATGGTTTTCTAAAGATGCCTTACAAATAGATGAGAAAAGAATAGAAGCTGAAAGCAAAGGAGAAAAGGAAAGATATACCCATTTTAAGACAGCGTTCCAAAGTATAGGAAGGAAAGATAAGAAAGGCTTCCTCAGTGATCAAAGTGAAGAAATAGAGGAAAATAATAGGATGGGCAAGACCAGAGATCCCTTCAAGAAATTAGAGATACCTAAGGAACATTCCATGCAAAGATGGTCAAAATAATGTACTGAATTTTCATGGGCGTAATGGAAGCAGAAGATACTAAGAAGAGGTGGCAACAATACACAGAAGAACTATACAAAAAAAGGGTGTTCATTACCCAGATAACCAAGATGTTTTGATCACTCACCTAGAGCCAGACGTCTTAGAATGTGAAGTCAAGCAGTCCTTATGGAGCATCCATATGAACAAAGCTAGTGGAATTGATGGAATTCTAGTTGAGTTATTTAACAGCTGTATAAGTGCTTCACTCAATATGCCATAAAATTTGGAAAACTCAGCAATGGACACAGGCCTTGAAAAGTTCATTCCGATCCCATAGAAAGATAATGCCACAGACTGTGCATGCAAACATACAGTTACCCTCATCTCAAACGGAAGCAAAGTAATGTTCAAAATTCTACAAGCCAGGCTTCTACAGTACATGAACCATGAAATTCCAGATGTTCGAGCTGGATTCAGTAAAGGCAGAGGAACCAGAAAATAAATATCCAACATCTGTGGGATCATCAAAATCACAAGAGAGCTACAGGAACAAGCAAACAAACAAAAATCTACTTCTACTTCATGTTTATATCAAAGGTTTTGATTGTGTGGATCACAAGACACTATGGAAAATGCTTGATGTGATAGAAATAGCAGATCCCTTGACCTGCGTCCTAGGTAATCTGTATGCAACTCAAGAAGCAACTGTTACAACTGGATTTAAAGCAATGGGCTGCTTCCAAATAAGGAAAGGATTATGACAAGGCTGCATACTGTCACCCTGCTTATTTAAATTATATGTAATGTCAACTTCAGTCGCTCAGTCATGTCCGACTCTTTGTGACCCCATGAACCGCAGAACGTCAGACCTGCTTGTCCGTTACCATCTCCTTGAGTGTACCCAAACTCATGTCCATTGATTCGGAGATGCTATCCAACCATCTCATCCTCTGTCATCCCTTTCTATTCCTAACCTCAATCTTTCGCAGCGTGAAACATATTGTTGGAGGGCACATACAAAGTCTTGTGTGCATGAGGAGTGAAGAATAATGAGCAGTGTCCCCAAAAGAGACTGAGCCAGACTTGCTTGTGAGTGTCCAGGAGTCTCCAGCAGTGAGTGGGATGCAGAGGGGTCTCTGGAACTGAATACAAGAGTGCTTGCTCAAATCCTTGTGAAGGAGGTCCCAGTTACTTTCGTTTCCCATGTGACAGTTTAGGCTCAGTTCAAACAATGTGGCCTGAACACAGCCACACCCATCAAGAGTAAATTGGATTAAAGATTCACTGAATATGGCCCCATATATCAGAGCAGGACCGAAGCTCACTCACACTCTGTTTCTCCCATCAGAAAGTTTTCATAAGCCTCTTATCTTTATCCATCAGAAGGCAAACAGAATGAAAAGCACAATCACAGACAACTAACCCAAGTGTTCAAATGGATCACAGCCTTGTATACCTCAATGAAACTATGAGACATGCCATGTAGGGCCACCCAGGATGGATTGGACCTGGTGGAGGATTCTGGCAAAATGTGGTCAACTGGAGAAGGGAATGGAAAACCACTTAAGTATCCTTGCTTTGAAAATCCCATGAATGATATGAAAAGCCAAAAAAGATAGGACATTGAAAGATGAACTCTCCAGGTTGGTAAGTGTCCTGTATACTTCTGGAAATCAGTGAGGAAGTAACTCCAGAGAAAATGAAGAGATGGAGCCAAAGGAGAAACAACACCGAGTTGTGGATATGAATGGTGATAAAAGTAAAGTTTGATGCTGTAAAGAATGATATTTCATAGGAACCTAGAATGTGAAGTCCATGATGAAGGTAAAATTTACATGGTCAAACAGGAGATGACAAGTGTGAAGATCAAAGTTTCAGCAGTCAGTGAACTAAAATTGAGTGGAATGGACAAATTTAATTCAGATGACCATTTTATCTTCTAAGTTGGTCAAGAATCCCTAGAGAAGAAATGGAAGAAGCTGCTCTCATCAATGAAAAGACTGTGAAATGCAGTACCTGATTGCAATATAAAAATGAAATATCTCTGCTTGTTTTCAAGGCTAACCATTCTGTAGCACTGTAATCCAAGGCTGCGTCATGACCAGTAATGCTAAAGTTGAAGTTGAGCTGAAGGCCAGGGTGAAGCTGTGCTTGAGTGGGTCTGTGATTACCAATAGGACATTCTAGGACTTACACACACAAAAAATAAGATGTTATTTTCATCATACAGGACTGGAATGGAAAAGTAGGAAATTGAGAACTACCTAAAGAAGCAGAGTTGGTGATGGACAGGGAGGCCTGGCATGCTGTGATTCATGGGGTTGCAAAGAATTGGACACAACTGAGCGACTGAACTGAACTGAACTGAAAGATAAAAACATGTTTGGCCTTCGGGTACAAAATAAACCAGGGCAAAATCTAACAGTTTTGCTAAGACAAGTTACTGTTATTGGATACACCCTCTTCCAACATCATGAGATGTGACTCCACACATGCACATCATCAGATGATCAATACCCAAAATCAAACTGATAGTATAATATGAAGCTGAGGATAGAGAATCTCTTTCAGTTCAGATCAGTTCAGTTCAGTCGCTGAGTCATATCCAAGTCTTTGCGACCCCCTGAACTGCAACACAGCCGGCCTCCCTGTCAATCACCAACTCCTAGAGTTACTCAAACTCATGTCCATTGCGTGGGTGAGACCATCCAACCATCTCATCCTCTATCGTCCCCTTCTCCTCCTGCCCCCAATCCCTCCCAGCATCAGTGTATTGTCTATTGAGTCAACTCTTCGCATGAGGTGACCAAAGTATTAGAGTTTCAGCTTTAGCATCAGTCCTTTCAAAGGTCACCCAACACTGATGTTCTTTAGAATCAGTCCTTTAGGACTGGTTGGATTTCCTTGCAGTCCAAGGGACTCTCAAGAGTCTCTCCAAAACCAGTTCAAAAGCATCAATTTTTTGGCACTCAACATTCTTCACCATCTAATTCTTACATCCATACATGACCACTGGAAAAACAATAGCCTTGACTAGACGGACCTTTGTTGGCAAAGTGATGTCTACGCTTTTTCATACAACATCTAGGTTAGTCATCACTTTCGTTCTAAGGAGTAAATGTCTTTTACTTTCATGCCTACAATCACCATCTTCAGTGTCTTTCAGTTCAGTTCAGTTGCTCAGTCATGTCCGAATCTTTGCGACCCCACGAATCACAGCTGCCAAGCCTCCTTGTCCATCACCAGCTCCTGGAATTCACTCGAACTCATGTCCGTTGAGTCGGTGATGCCATCCAGCCATCTCATTCTCTCTCAGCCCCTTCTCCTCCGCCCACAATACTTCCCAGAATCAGAGTCTTTTCCACTGAATCAAATCGTCTCATGAGGTGGCCAAAGTATTGGAGTTTCAGCTCTAGCATCAGTCCTTCCAATGAAGACCCAGGACTGATCTCCTTTAGAATGGACTGGTTGGATCTCCTTGCAGTCCAAGGGACTCTCAAGAGTCTTCTCCAGCACCACACTTAAAAAGCATCAATTCTTCGGAGATCAGGCTTCTTCACCGTCCAACTCTCACATCCATACATGACCACAGGAAAATAGCCTTGACTAGACGGACCTTGGTTGGCGAAGTAATGTCTCCGCTTTTTAATATATTATCTAGTTTGGTCATAACTTTCCTTCCAAGCAGTAAGCGTCTTTTAATTTCATGGCTGCAATCAGTATCCACAGTGATTTTGGAGCCCCCCAAAATAAAGTATGACACTGTTTCCACTGTTTCCCCATCTATTTCCCATGACGTGATGGGACCAAATGCCATGATCTTCGTTTTCTGAATTTGGAGCTTCAAGCTAACTTTTCACTCTCCTCTTTCACTTTCATCAAGAGGTTTTTGAGTTCCTCTTCACTTTCTGCCATAAGGGTGGTGTCATCTGCATATCTGAGGTTATTGATATTTCTCCCAGCAATCTTGATTGCAGCTCGTGCTTCTTCCAGCCCATTGTTCCTCATGATGTACTCTGCACAGAAGTTAAATAAGCAGGGTGACAATATACAACCTTGACATATTCTGTTTTCTATTTGGAACCAGTCTGTTGCTTCATGTCCAGCTTTCACTTTTGTTTCCTGCCCTGCATACAGGTTTCTTAAGAGGCAGGTCAGGTGGTCGCGTATTCCCATCTCTTTCAGAATGTTCCAAAGTTTATTGTGATCCACACAGTTAATGGCTTTGGCATAGTCAATGAAGCAGAAATAGATGATTTTCTGGAACTCACTTGCTTTCTCCATGGTCCAACAGATGCTGGTGATTTGATCTCTGGTGTGTCTGCCTTTTCTAAAAACCTGCTTGAACATCTGGAAGTTCATGGTTCACATATTGCAGAAGCCTGGATTGGAGAATTTTGAGTATGACTTTACTAGCATGTGAGATGAGTGCAATTGTGCGGTAGTTTGAGCATTCTTTGGTATTGCCTTTCTTTGGGATTGAAATGAAGATTAACATTTTCCAGTCCTGTGTCCACTGCTGCGTTTTCCAAATTTGATGGCATATTGAGTGCACCACTTTCACACCATCATCTCTCAGGATTTGAAATAGCTCAACTGAAATTCCATCACCTCCACTCCCTTTGTTTGTAGTGATGCTTTCTAAGGTCCACTTGACTTCACATTCCAGGGTATCTGGCTCTCGGTGAGTGATCACTCCATCGTGATTATCTTGGTCGTGAAGATCTTTTTTTGCATAGTTTTTCTGTGTATTCTTGCCACCTCTTCTTAATATCTTCTGCTTCTTTTAGGTCCATACAATTTCTGTTCTTTATCGAGCCAATCTTTGCATGAAATGTTTCCTTGGTATCTCTAATTTTCTTGAAGAGATCTCTTGTTTTCCTAGTCTGTTGTTTTCCCCTATTTCCTTTCACTGATCGCTGAGAAAGGCTTTCTTATCTCTCCTTGCTAATCTTTGGAACTCTGCATTCAAATGCTGATATCTTTCCTTTTCTCCTTTGCTTTTCGCTTCTCTTCTTTTCACAGCAATTTGTAAGGCCTCCTCAGACAGCCATTTTGCTTTTTGCATTTCTCTTCCATGGGGATGGTGTTGGTCCCTGTCTCCTGTACAATGTCACGAACCTACATCCAGAGTTCATCAGGCACTCTATCTATCAGATCTAGTCCCTTAAATCTATTTCTCACTTCCACTGTGTAGTCATAATGGATATGATTTAGTTCATATCTGAATGGCCTAGAGGTATTCCCTACTTTCTTCACTTTAAGTTTGAATTTGGAAACAAGAAGTTCATGATCTGAGCCACAGTCAGCTCCTGATCTTGTTTATGCTAACTCTATAGAGCTTCTCCGTCTTTGGCTGCAAAGAATATAATCAATCTGATTTCGGTGTTGATCATCTGGTGATGGCCATGTGTAGAGTCTTCTCTTGTGTTGTTGGAAAAGGGTGTTTGCTATGACCAGTACATTATTTTGGCAAAACTCTTTTAGCCTTTGCCTTGCTTCATTCCGTGCTCCAAGGCCAAATTTGCCGGTTACTCCATTTGTTGCCTGACTTCCTACTTTTGCATTCCAGTCCCCTATAATGAAAAGGAGATCTTTTTTGGGATGTTAGTTCGAAACTATCTTGTCGTTCTTCACAGAACCGTTCAACTTCGGCTTCTTCAGCATTATTGATGGGGTATAGTTTTGTATTACTGTAATATCTAATGGTTTGTCTTGAAAACGAACAGAAATTATTCTGTCGTTTTTAAGATTGCATCCAAATACTGCGTTTCAGACTCTTTTGTTGACCATGATGGCTACTCCATTTCTTCTAAGGGATTCCTGCCCACAGTAGTAGATACAATGGTCGTCTGAGTTAAATTCACCCATTCTAGTCCATTTTAGTTCACTGATTCCTAGAATGTCTACATTCACTGTTGCCATCCCTGTTTGACCACTTCCAATTTGCCTTGATTCATGGACCTAACATTCCAGGTTCCTATGCAATATTGCTCATTACAGCACCGGACCTTGCTTCTATCTCCAGTCACATTCACAGCTGGGTATTGGTTTTGCTTTGGCTCCATCCCGTCTTTCCTTCAGGAGTTATTTCTCCACTGATCTCCAGTAGCATACTGGGCACCTACCGACCTGGGGAATTTCTCATTCAGTGTCCTAACATTGTGCCTTTTGATACTGTTCATGGGGTTCTCAAGGCAAGTATACTGAAGTGGTTTGCCATTCCCTTCTCCAGTGGACCACATTCTGCTGTGGTCCATGTGATCAGATCGACTAGGTTTCTCTGTCTCCCCTCTGATGGCCCCTCACAATACCTACTGTCTTATTTGGGTTTCTCTTACCTTGATCGTGGGATATCTCTTCACAGCTGCTCCAGCAAAGCACAGATGCTGCACCTTACCTTGGACAAGGGGTATCTCCTCAAGGCTGCCCGTCCTGACTTGGAACGTGAGGTAGCTCCTCTCGGCCCTCCTGTGCCCACGCCGCCACCTCCTCTTGGATGTGGGTTAGCTCCTCTCGGCTGCCGACCCTGGCCTCGGGCGTGGGGTAGCTCCTCTCAGCCGCCACCCCTGGCCTCTGCCACGCTTCTGCTTGCGCGGTTGGTTGTGCCCGGAGCCGACGTCTTTCGCGTTGCTCAGTGACTTTGGAGCCCCCCAAAGTAAAGCCTGACACTGTTTCCACTGTTTCCCCATCTGTTTCCATGAAGTGATGGGACCAGATGCCATGATCTTAGTTTTCTGAAAGTTGACCTCTAAGCCAACTTTTTCACTCTCCTCTTTCACTGTCATCAAGAGACTTTTCAGTTCCTCTTCACCCTGTGCCATTTGGGTGGTGTCATCTTTATACCTCAGGTTACTGATATTTCTCCCGGCAATCTTGATTTCAGCTTCCTCCAGCCCAGCATTTCTCATGATGTACTCCTTTCCCTATTTGGAACCAGTCTGTTGTTTCATGTCCAATTTTAACTGTTTATTCCTGACCTGCATATAGGTTTCTCAAGAGGTATGTCAGGTGGCCAGGAATCACCATCTCTTTAAAAATGTTCCACAATTTGTTGTGATCCACACAGTCAAAGGCTTTGGTGTAGTCAATAAAGCAGAAATAGATGTGTTTTCTGGAACTCTCTTGCTTTTTCGATGATTGAGCAGACGTTGGCAATGTGATCTCTGGTTCCTATGCCTTTTCTGAAAGCAGCTTGAACATCTGGAAGTTCACAGTTCATGTATTGCTGAAGTCTCTATACAGTCAGCCAAAACACTACCTGGAGTTGACTGTGGCTCAGATCAACAACACATATTGAAAAAACATCTGTACTTATATTGAAGAAAGTAGGGAAAACCCCCTGATCATTCGGGTATAACCTAAATAAAATACCTTTTGATTACAATAGCAAATGTTAAATTGATTCAAGGAATTAGATCTGAGAGAGAAGTTTGTGCAGAAGTTTTTAACATTGTACAAAATGAAGCAATGAAGAATATCCCCAATAGAAAGAATTGCAAAAGGCAAAAAGGTTACCTGAAGAAGCCTTAAAAACACCTGAGGAAAAGGAAACAAAAAGAGAGAGAGAGAGAGTGGAAGGGAAAAAAGAACAGGAAATTTACACCCATATGAATGCAGAGTTTTGAAGAATAGCTATGTCTTATAAGAAAATTTTCCTCATTGATCTATGCCAAGGAATAGAGGAAAACAATAGAATAAGAAAGACTAGAGATCTCCTCAAGAAAAGTAAATATACCAGGGGAACATTTTATGCAATGAAGGGCACAATAAACGACACACATATTAGGGAACAAAGAGAAGCAGAAATATTAGAAGAGGTGGCAAAAACCCAAAGAAAATGGTCAACCCTGAAGAGCACGATGGTATCATCACTCACCTAGACCCAGATAACCTAGAATGCATAGTCAAGAAGGCTTTAGGAAACATTAGTGGGAACAAATCTGGTGGAGTTGATGGCTATCCAGTTGAGATATTTCAAATCCTAAAATATGATGCTTGAAAGTGCTGCACTCAATATGAAGGCAAGTTTGGAGAACTCAGCAGTGGCCACAAGACTGAAAATGATCACTTTTCATCGCATTCCCAAAGAAAGACAATGTCAGACTCTTTTATCTAACATACAATTGCATTCATCTCACATAAAGCAAAACGTAATGTACGTAATTCTCCAAGGAAGTTTTCAACAGTGTTCAAAGGAAGAATTTCCAGAGGTTCAAACTTCATTTAGAAAAGGCAGAGGAACCAGAGATCAAATTGCCCAAACCCGTTGTATGCTCAAAATAGCAAGCAAGTTCCAGGAAAACATCCACTGCTTTATTGACTAGGTCTAAACCTTCGGCTTGTGGAACACAAAACGTGTGGAAAATTCTTCAAGAGGTGGGAATACCATACCACCTGATATGCCTCCTGAGAAACTTCTATGCAGATAATGAAACAACAGTTATCATGGATGGGGAACAATGGGCTGGTTCCAAGTTGGGCAAAGTAGCAACTCCAGGCTATACATTGTCACCATATTTACTTATGTAGACTGCGTCATGTGAAATGCCAAGCTGGATGAAGCACAAGCTGGGATCCCGTGTTCTAGGAGATATAGAAACAAACACAAGTATAGGATGACACCACCATTATGGCAGAAAGTGAAGAGAAGCTAAGAACTCTCTTAATGAAAGTGAAATTGGAGAGTGAAAATTTTGGTTTCAACCTGAACATTCAATGACTGAAGTTCATGACATCTGGTCCCAACTCTTCATGGCAGATAGATGGGGAAACTGTGGAAACCATGGTAGGCTTTGCTTTCTTGGACTTCAAAATCACTGTAGATGGTGACTGCGGCCATAAAAGCTAGACAAATATAGACATCATTTTAAAAAGCAGAGACATGATGGAAGATGGCGGACGAATAGGATGGGTCGACCACTTTCTCCCCCACAAAATCAGCAAAAGAACATTTGTACGCTGAGTAAATCCCACCAAACAACTTCTGAATACCGGCAGATGATATCAGGCTAACTGGGAGAAAAAAGGACAAATATCATTAAAACCCACAGACTAAGTGCCCAAAGGAAACTCTCAGTGGAGAAGTGGCACAGATGCCTGCACCCCTCACTAGCAGGCAGGGGCTGGGCAGGGAGGTGCAGTGACAGTGCTTAGAGAGAGGACTGGGCATGAACACCCCGAGGGCAAGCTGAGCGTGCCAACGGGAGCGAAGCAGACTGTGCAGCGAAAGGCCCCATACTTAGACTCCGCCAGCCCCACTCATAGAACAAAGGACTGAGAAGAGCGTGCCGGCTGTGAGTGGACCATCCCCCAGGCCCCGCGGAGAGAGACCAGCGCCAGAAGGGGCAGCCGCGGCCCCAGAGAGGTTTCCCATACCAAATTGCAGGCAGGCTTCCTTGCTAAACAAGACTTCTTGGGTTTGGGCCAGTCGATATCCGCCAGAGAAAGTGCACCGGTCGTACATCCAGAAAACCGAGCGGCAGGGACCGGGGAGGCAATAAGTCACAACGACTGTGCTCGCCAAATGCCTGGTCACCTGAGCTGCTCAGACCAGGGAAGTCACCAAAGGTAGACCGAACCAAATCTGCGCCTTTGTGTAGTACCAAAGGACCTGAACCTGAGCTATTCAGACCTGGGAAGTGCATGCAACCCAGTGCCGGCCGCGGACAGTTCCTGGCAGCGCAACCCAGAGCCTGAGCAGCATAAACAGGGAAAGCACACATGCCGTGAGTGGGAGCATTCCCAGAGTAGTCGAGATACTGCGAACACTCCCCACAGACACCAGTGATATTTGTTATCAGCATTCCTCACTCCCCACGCAGGACGGCACAGAGAGAAGAAATCCAGCCCCACCCACCAGAACACTGAGACAAGCTTCCCAAACCAGGGAACCTTGACAAGTCACCATCCAACTCCACACACAACGAGGTAACTAAATAATAAAGAGAACTCCACAAACTGCCAGAAGATGGAAAGGCCACCCCAAGCACAGCAATATAAGCAAGATGAAGAGGTAGAGAAATACCCAGCAGGTAAAGGAACAGAATAAATGCCCACCAACACAAACAAAAGAGGAAGACATAGGGAACTTACCTGATAAAGAATTTCAAATTTTAATGGTGAAAATGATTCAAAATCTTTAAAGCAAAATGGACTTACAGATAAATAACCTGGAGAAAAGGATTGAGAAGATGCAAGAAATGTTTAATAAGGAATTAGAGGGAATAAAAAAGAGTCAATATACAATGAATAATGCAATAGAGGAGATCAGAAACACTCTCGAGGGAACAAACAGAATAACAGAGGCAGAAAACAGTTAATTAGTGAGATAGAAGATAGAATTTTAGAAATATATGATTCAGAGAGGAAAAAAGAAAAACGAATTAAAAGAAATGGGGACCATCTCTGAGACCTCTGAGACAGTGTTAAATGCCCCAACATAGGAATCATAGACCAGTTAGACCCAATAGATCTCTATAGGTCATTTCATCCCAAAACAATGAATTTCACCTTTTTCTCCAGCGCACACAGAACGTTTTCCAGGATAGATCACATCCTGGGCCATAAATCTAGCCTTGGTAAATTCAAAAAAATTGAAATCATTCCAAGCATCTTTTCTGACCACAATGCAATAAGATTAGATCTCAATTACAGGAGAAAAACTATTAAAAATGCCAACATATGGAGGCTAAACAACACGCTGCTGAATAGTGAACAAATCATAGAAGAAATCAAAAGAGAAATCAAAATATGCATAGAAATGAATGGAAATGAAAACACAGCAACCCAAAACCTCTGGGACACTGTAAAACAGTGTTAAGGGGAAAGTTCATAGCAATACAGGCACACCTCAAGAAACAAGAAAAAAGTCAACTAAATAATCTAACTCTACGAGAAGACTCTTTAGAGTCCCTTATACTGCAAGGAAATCCAACCAGTCCATTCTAAAGGAGATCAATCCTGGATGTTCATTGGAGGGACTGATGCTAAAGCTGAAACTCGAATAACTTGGCCACCTCATGCGACGAGTTGACTCACTGGAAAAGACTCTGATGCTGGGAAAGGTTGGGGGCGGGAGGAGAAGGGGACGACGGAGAATGAGATGGCTGGATGGCATCACCGACTCTGTGGACATGAGTTTGAGTGTACTCCGGGAGTTGGTGATGGACAGGGAGGCCTGGCGTGCTGTGATTCATGGGGTCGCGGAGAGTCGGACACGACTGATCGACTGAACTGAACTGAACTGAACTGAACACCTAAAGAAACTAGAAATGGAAGAAATGAAGAACCCCAGGGTTAGTAGAAGGAAAGAAATCGTAAAAATTAGAGCAGATATAAATGCAAAAGAAACAAAAGAGACCATAGCAGAAATCAACAAAGTCAAAAGCTGGTTCTTTGAGAAGGTAAATAAAATTGACAAACCACTAGCCAGACTCATCAAGAAACAAAGGGAGAAGGACCCAATCAATAAAATTAGAAATGAAAATGGAGAGATCACAACCGACAACACAGACATACAAAGGATTATTAGAGAATACTATCAGCAATTATATGGCAATAAAATGAATAACTTGAAAGAAATGGACAAACTCTTAGAAATGTACAACCTTCCAAAACTGAACCAGGAAGAAATAGAAAATCTTAACAAACCCATCACAAGCAAGGAATTAGAGGCTGTAATAAGAAATCTTCCAGCAAACAAAAGCCCAGGTCCAGATGGCTTCACAGCTGAATTCAACCAAAAATTTAGAGAAGAGCTAACACCTATTCTACTCAAACTCTTCCAGAAAATTGCTGAGGAAGGGAAAATTCCAAACTCATTCTATGAGGCCACCATCACCCTAATCCCAAAACCTGGTAAAGACCCCACAAAAAAAGAAAACTGCAGGCCAATATCACTGATGAACATAGATGCAAAACTCCTTAAGATAATTATCGCAATCAGAATCCAACAACACAAGGATTCTTCAATATCCAGAAATCAATCAACGTATACACCACATTAACATTTTATTTTTATTAAAAATAAAAATCATATGAGTATCTCAAAAGATGTAGAGGAAGATTTCGACAAAATCAGCATCCATTTATGATAAAAACCTTCCAGGAAGTGGGAATAGAAGGGACATATCTCAACATAATAAAAGCTATATATGACAAACCCACAGCAAACATTATCCTCAATGGTGAAAAACTGAAAGCTTTTCCCCTAAAGTCAGGAACAAGACAAGGGTTCTCTCACCACTACTATTCAGCATAGTTCTGGAAGTTTTGGCTACAGCAATCAGAGCAGAAAAATACATAAAAGGAATACAAATGGAAAAGAAGCAAAACTTTCAGTATTCGCTGATGACATGATCCTCTGCACAGAAAACCCTAGACTCTGCCAGAAAACTACTAGAGCTAATCAATGAA
Source organism: Moschus berezovskii (assembly GCF_049115385.1). NCBI lineage: Eukaryota > Metazoa > Chordata > Mammalia > Artiodactyla > Moschidae > Moschus > Moschus berezovskii. The sequence continues at coordinate 23,123,556 of NC_142489.1, forward strand.
TACAGTAAAGTTACAGGATATAAAATCAATACACAGAAATCCCTTGCAATCCTATACACTAATAATGAGAAAATAGAAAAATAAATAAAGGAAATTATTCCATTCACTGTTGCAACAAAAAGAATTAAATACTTAGGAAAATATCTATCTAAGGAAACAAAGGACTTGTACATAGAAAACTATAAAACATTAGTGTAAGTAATCAAAGAGGACACTAATATATGGGGAAATATACCATGTTCATGGATTGGAAGAATAAATATTTTAAAAATGAGTATAATACTGAAAGTAATTTATACATTCAATGCAATCCCTATCAAGCTACCAATGATATTTTTCACAGAACTAGAACAAATAATCTCACAATTTGTATGGAAATACAAAAAAAAAAAAACTAAAACAAAACAAAAACTTGAATAGCCACAGTAATCTTGAAGAAGAAGAATGGAACTGGGGGAATTAACCTGCCGGACTTCAGGCTCTACTACAAAGCCACAGTGATCAAGACAGTATGGTACTGGCATAAAGACAGAAATATAGATCAATGAAATAAAATAGAAAGCCCAGAGATAAACCCAGACACCTGTGGACACCTTATCTTTGATAAAGGAGGCAAGAATATAAAATGGAGAAAAGACAGTCTCTTCAACAAGTGGTGCTGGGAAAACTGGTCAGCCACTTGTAAAAGAATGAAACTAGATCACTTCCTAACACCATACACAAAAACAAACTCAAAATAGACTAAAGATCTAAATGTTAAGACCAGAAACTGTAAAACTCCTAGAGGAGAACGTAGGCAAAACTCTCTCCAACATAAATTACAGCAGGATCCTCCATGACCCACCTCCCAGAATACTGGAAATAAAAGCAAAAATAAACAAACAAGACCTAATTAAAATCAAAACCTTCTACACAGGAAAGGAAACTATAAGCAAGGTGAAAAGGCAGCCTTCAGAATGGGAGAAATTAATAGCAAGTGAAACAACTGACAAATAATTAATTTCCAAAATATACAAGCAGCTCCTGCAGCTCCATTCCAGAAAAATAAATGACCTAATCAAATAATGGGCCAAAGAACTAAACAGACATTTCTCCAAAGAAGACATATAGATGGCTAACAAACACATGAAAAAATGCTCAACATCCCTCATAATCAGAGAAATGCAAATCAAAACCACAGCGAGATACCATTTCACACCAGTCAGAATGGCTGCTATCCAAAAGTCTAAGTGCAATAAATGCTGGAGAGGGTGTGGAGAGAAGGGAGCCCTCTTACACTGTTGGTGGGAATGCAAACTAGTACAGCCACTATGGAGAACAGTGTGGAGATTCCTCAAAAAACTGGAAAAAGAACTGCCATATGATCCAGCAATCGCACTCCTGCACATAGACATCGAGGAAACGAGAAATGAAACACATGTACTCCAATATTCATTGAAGGACTGTTTATAATAGCGAGGACATGGAAGAAACCTAGATGTCCGTCTGCAGATGAATGGATCAGAAAGCTTTGGTACATATACACAATGGAGTATTTTTCAGCCATCAAAAAGAATGCATTTGAGTCAGTTCTAAAGAGGTGGATGAAATTGGAGCCTATTACACAGAGTGAAGTCAGCCTGAAAGAAAAACATCAATGAAGCATAGTAATGCATATATACGGAATTTAGAAGGATGGTAACCTTAACCCTGTATCAGTTCAGTTCAGTTCAGTCGCTCAGTCGTGTCCGACTCTCCGCTACCCCATGAATCACAGGACGCCAGGCCTCCCTATCCATCACCAAATCCCGCAGTTCACTCAAACTCATGTCCATAGAGTCGGTGATGCCATCCAGCCATCTCATTCTCGGTCGTCCCCTTCTCCTCCCGCCCCCAACCTTTCCCAGCATCAGAGTCTTTTCCAGTGAGTCAACTCATCGCATGAGGTGGCCAAAGTATTGCAGTTTCAGCTTTAGCATCAGTCCTTCCAATGAACACCCAGGATTGATCTCCTTTAGAATGGACTGGTTGGAGGTCCTTGCAGTCCAAGGGACTCTCGAAAGTCTTCTCCAATACCACAGTTCAAAGGCATCAATTCTTTGGCGATCAACTTTCTTCACAGTCCAACTATCACATCCATACATGACCATGGGAAAAACCATAGCCTTGACTAGACGGACCTTTGTTGGCAAAGTAACGTCTCTGCTTTTTAATATACTATCAAGGTTGGTCATAACTTTCCTTCCAAGGAGTAAGCGTCTTTTAATTTTATAGCTGCATACGAGACAGCAAAAGAGACATAGGTGTATAGAACAGTCTTTGGGACTCTGTGGCAGAGGGTGAAGTTGGGATGATTTGAGAGAATGGCATTGTGCACTGGTGTAAAGAATCACCAGTCCAGGTTCGACGCATGATACAGGATGCTTGGGGCTGGTGCACGGGGATGACCTGGAGGGAGGATATGGGTAACAGGGAGTTGGGAGGGGGGTTCATGAGGGGGAACACATGTACACCCGGGGCAGATTCGTTTCAATGTATGGAAAAACCAACCAATGCATTAATGTAAAGTAATTTGCCTTCAAAAATAAAATAAAAATATGGAATCATATGCCAAGATTTTCGTTTTCTGAATGTTCAGCTTTAAGCTAGCATTATTCACTCTTCTTTATCATTTTCATCAAGAGAGTTTTTAGATCTTCGCTTTCTGCCATAAGGGTGGTGTCATATGCATCTCTGAGGTAATCAACATTTCTCTCAGCAATTTTTATTCCAGCTAGTTCTTCATCCAGTTCATATTTTTCTTGATGTACTCTGCATAAAAGTTAAATAATCAGGGTGACAATACAGCTTTGACATCCTCCTTTTCCTATTTTGAACCAGTCTGTTGTTCCAGGTCTAGTTCTAACTGTTGCTTCCTGAACAGCATACAGATTTCTCAAAAGGCAGGTAAGGTGGCCTGGTATTTCCATCTCTTGAACAGTTGACCACAGTTTATTGTGATACACACAAAGGCTTTGGCACAGTTAATAAAGCTGAAGTCGCTTTCTGTTTCAATGATCCAGAAGATGTTGGCAATTTGATCTCTGGTTCCTCTGTCTTTTCTAAAACCAGCTTGAACATTTAGAATTTCACAGTTCATGTATTGTTGAAGTCTGGCTTGGAGATTTTTGTGCATTACTTTACTACCTTGTGAGATGAATACAATCGTTTGGTAGTATGAACAATTTTTGACATTGCTTTTCATATTTGGAATTGGAATTAAAACATTTTCCAGTCCTATGGCCACTTTTGAGTTTTCCAAATTTGCTTTTATATTGAGTACAACACTTTCACAGCATCATGTTTTAAGATTTGGAACAGCTCAAGTGAAATTCCATCAAGCCCACTAGCTTTGTACCTAATGAGACTTCCTAAGGCACACTTGAATTTATGTTCTAGGATGTCAGTCTCCAGGTGTGTGATCACACCATCGCGATTATCTGAATTGTGAAGATCTTTTTGGTACAGTTCTTCTCGGTGTTCCTGCCACCTCTTCTTAATATCTTTTTCATGGTATAAGCTGTAAATATGAGGAAAATATAGTCTCATGTAAGGAAAATAGAGATCTCGACTGGTGAAAACAAAGTCAAAATGTAGTGCCAAGACTTTAAACAGGACAGGTGAAATACCGTTTGTTAGGAGTACAATGTCTCCATGCAAAGAAAAAGGCAATAGAGGTATTCGGTGTGTTTCTCCTTTTTATCCAGACTTCAAGGCCCTAACCAGCCCACACCCGGTACTATTTCTCTGTACACCACTCCTGCAAAGTCAAGTGGTATAGATGCCCAGACTGACTAGAAATCTTTTCTGATAAAGTTGAAATGGTAGCTTTAGGAGAAGCCTAAATTCATATTTTGGACAAACTGCAGGAGATAGTGTGGGAAAGGGAAATGTAGCATGCTGCAGTCCCTAGGGAGGCAAACGGTGATGACAAGGACATGACTTGGCAGCTGAGACACAACAACTACTTGACAGTGAAACCCCTTGAAAAATTCAGCCTGACATGTTTTCACCCATGCTCAGACCCTGGATAACCTTTAGGTTTCCTTACTTAGGAAAGAAGGATAACCTACTTCCCCCATTTCATGTGCTTTGTGGAGTCATTTGGGGCCAACAGGTTCAGAGTGACATGTACCAATGTCATTTGCAAGTAGCAGCACCATCATGATAAACAATACAATCTTCCTGGAGGTTTGTTTTATTCTGCTTGGACACAGGCATCTCTCTAGTGAAAGACAGTACGACCCAATTGACTAAGCATGTTCACGTTAGAAAGTCTTAGTCCTTAAGAAGGTGACAAAAAGGGGTTTTGAAAATATATGCGCATTGACAGATTCCTTGGTTGTTTCTAATGATCACCCTTTCAGGTGGCCTAAAATGTCGATGTTCACTCATGCTATCATCTGTTTGACCCCTTCTGAATGACCTTAATTCACGGACCTAACCTTCCAGGTTCCTATGCAATATTAGGAACAGCATCAGAATTCATTCCATCACCAGTCACATTTTGTCAGAACCCTTCACTATGACCCGGCCATCTTGGGTGGCCCTACATGCCTGGCTCATAGTTTCATTGAGTTAGACAAGACTATGGACCAGGTGATCAGTTTGGTTAGTTTTCTGTGATTATCATTCTCATTCTGTTTTCCCTCTGATGGATAAAGATAAGAGGCTTGTGGAAGCTTCCTGATGGGAGAGACTAACTGAGGGAAAACTGATTCTTATTCAGATGGACAGGTCCATGTTCAGTTGAGTTCAGTTTTGTGGCTCAGTCCTGTTCAAATCTTTGCATCCCCATAAACTGCAGCATGTCAGGTCTCCTTATCCGTCACCAACTCACTGAGTTTACTCAAATGTCCATTGATTCGGTATGCCATCCAACTATATTCTGTTGGCCCTCCTCCTCTCACCTTGTACCTTTCCCAGCAGCAGGGTCTTTTCCAATGAGTCCGTTCTTCACATCAGGTGGCCAAAGTATTGGAGTTTCACCGTTAGCCCCAGTCCTTACAAGGAATATTCAGGACTGATATCCTTTAGGATGGTCTGGTTGGATTTCTCCTAGGCATCCTAGAGACTCTCCAGAGTCTTCTCCAACACCACAGTTCAAAAGCATTAATTTTCCTGCTCAGATTTCTTTATAGTCCACCTCTCACTTGCATACATAACTTCTGGATCAACAACAGCTTTGACTAGATGCATATTTCATGTAAAATTATTACACTAAATTTTCATATCTGAAATAAGTACAGCTCATGGCTTATAAGACCACGTGTACCCTGGTTTTCACATGTGAAAGAACAAAAATCCCAGCTTTCCATGTCCAAAATTCCTCCGCAGTTTTTCATCCATCAATTATAGAGAATTCATTACTGCCAATCGGAGACTCTGCTTACAATTTTAAATATGGGAGATATAGAGTATTCCCTATTTCGGTTACAAACATCTACATCTAGATGATGAAGTATAAAATATACAGAAAACCATACTTTGGGCTATTTTTTAGTTTATTTATTTTTAACCTACGGATAATTATTTTACAGAATTTTGTTTTCTATTCAACCTTAACATTCACTTGATAATACTGTGCTTCTTGCAAGAATATATGTACTTTAATTTTTATACATGAAATAACATTTATTCCATAATTCATGTAAGAGTTTCTAGTAGCCACCTTTTATACATGAATTCCATATAGTCTGTCTCTCATGCTGGAAAGTCTAAAACCAGATTTTCCAAAGGGAAATAAAAAAAATTACATATTTCATGTAACAACACCTGTGCTCAGTTTTAGGTCTTGGAAATATTGACAATTTCATACTTAATGTAGGAAAACGGACACCCAGATTTTCTAATGACATATTTATAAATTTCAGAGCATCATGTAGTAAAATCTGCATGCAGAAATTTATAATTTTACTCCATATTTCACGCAGGTAAACATGGCATCCAGATTTCCATATGTGAAATATTCAGATCTTATATTTCATGTGGGAACAACACAACCTAGAAATCCAAATTTTGCTATAGTGATTTACCTAATTCATGTAGAAATATCGGCACCCAGATTTTCAAACTAAATATAGATTTTTTCCTATATCATGTAGGGATATTTTCACCCAGTCTTTCAAATTTTAATATAGAAAATACTAAATTTAAGTAGGGAATTATGTGGCCATATTTTCTTTCGGGCAACATAAATTATGTACATTTGTCTACTTGGCCCAGATCTTAATTTCTAAATCGTTGAATATTGCAAAAATTATGTATGAAAGTCTGACACAAAAATTCCATATTTATTGTAGGCAAACAGATGCCTGTTTTACAAATGTTAAACCCACAGTATTCCATATTTCTTGAAGGAATGTCAGCACACAAATTTTCAAATGAGAAATATAAAAAAATTCCACTACTCGGGTTGGAAATCAGTGACCGTATTTGAGACATGAAATAGAGATTTTCATATTCTCTGCATACAACTCTGCATTCAGAATTTCACAACTGTAATACAAAAAATTGGATATTTCATTCAAAAAAATCTTCATATGTGATATGCCAAGAATTTTCATGTAAGGAAACTCGGCCCCCCGATTTTCAAATACGAATTATAGAGACTTTCATAATTCATGTCTTAAAATCTGCACTAGATATTCATATGTGAAACTGAGAATTTCATCTTTGCTGAAGGACTGTCTGGTGTCAGACTTCAACACAAGAAACAGAAAATTCAACAGTGTGCCTATCATCGCATGTGAAATAGATCCCATAAGGACATGCATACATTGATTTTCACATTTGAAATGGAAAATACTCCATACTATATGTAAACATATTTTTATTAAAATTTGGGTGCCTGAGTAATTGAATCCCTCATAGTTTAAGAAGTAAAATATCCAACCAGACTTTCATAAATGAAACAGAGAGATGTCCATAATTCATAAAGAAACATCTAATTTTTCTAAGGGCATATACAGAATTCCATATTTCAGTTTCGAAAATCTCCTCCTGATTGACAAATGTGAAACTGAGTTATTGCAGTTTTACAGTTGATCAGCCATACCCAATTCTGCAAGAACATGGACAGCAGCACTCCAGTGTTCCCTGCCCTTCCTTATCTCCAACTCTTTGCTCAGACTCATGTTTGTTGAATGAAGATATTGCCATCTATTGAAGAATTTTCCACAGTTTATTGTGATCCAGAGAGTCAATGGCTTTGGCATAGTCAATAAAGCAGAAATAGATGTTTTCTGGAACTCTCTTGTTTGTTTGTTTGTTTCAGAGATCCAGCAGACACTTGCAATTTGATCTCCAATTCCTTTGCCCTTTCCAAACCAGTTTGAACATCTGGAAGTTCCCGACTGACATATTGTTGAAGCCTGCCTTGGAGAATTTTGAGCATTACTTTACTAGCACGTGAAATGAAGGTAATTGTTTGGTAGTTTGAGTATTCTTTGGCATTGCCTTTCTTGCGGCTTGGAATGAAAACTGTCCTTTTCCATTCATTGGCCATTGCTTAGTTTTCCCAATTGGCTGGAGAAGTGAGTTGTGGCTTTATGGCACTGGAGCATCCAGCAGTCAAGAGGAGATATCCCACACCCAGTGTAAGGAGCAGAGGTTGTGTTTTGCTGTAGGAGCAGTGAAGAGATACTCCACGTCCAAAGTAAGAGAAACCCCAGTACGATGGTAGGTGCTGAGAGAGGGCATTCAAGGGCAGAAAGAGTGAAACCACAATAAGAGAAACCTAACCAATCCATCACATGGACCACTGCCTTTTCTAGGTCAGTGAAACTACATGTTGTGTAGGGCTACACATGAGAGACATCCATACATATCCACTGGAAAAGAACCTAGTTTTGCCTATATGGAGCTTTGTCGACAAAGCGATGTCTCTGCTTCTCTGTACATTGTGTTTAGGCTTGTCATAGCTTTTCTTCCTGGGAGTGAGAGTCTTTTATTTTCACGGCTGTAATCACTGTCCCCAGCGATTTTGGAACCCAAGAACACTGTCTGTCACTGTTTCCATTTTTAACCTTTCTATTTGCAAAACTCTGCCTTTAGCCGTTGTTCTGCATCACTTTTTTCCTGAAGTCCAAACTTGCCTGTTACTCCACGTATCGCTTGATTTCCTGTTTTTACAGCACAGCAATAATGAAAAGGACATCTACTTTTGGTGTTAATTTTATAAAATCTTGGAGGTTTTCCTAAATCTATTAAAGTTCCCTGGTAGCTTTGATGATAAAGAATTGAAATAAAGAAACTTGCATTCTTCATCTACAAAAATCTACATCCAGTTTTTCATACAAATATAGGGAATTCCATATTAGTAGTAGGAAACATAGCCATCCTGAATTTAAAGTGTGAATTACAGAGAATTCCAACTTTCAAATAGAACTGACACCTAGGTTTTCATATGTGAAATTTAGAGAATCATATAGGAAAATCTACTCTAAGATACTTATATATGAAATATAGACAATTTATGTTTTGTTTAGAAATATTGCCCTTGGTTTTCATATTTGAAATACAGGAACTCCATATTTCAAGTAGTAAATCAGCATCTGGATATTCAATGAAATACAAAAATTTCACATTACATGGAAGAAATTTATGTATCTAGAGTTCATTTGTTCATAATTTTTAGTAGTTATTTATTTATTTATGGCTACAATGAATCTACATTGCTGAATGAATCTACAATGTCTCTCTAGTTGCAGTGATTTGGGTTAATCTTCATTGCAGTGAGCCAGCTTCTCATGACAATGCCTTCTCTTCTGGAGCACAAGCTCTGGGGCTCTCAGGTTCAGTAGTTGGGGGCACACAGGCTTACCTACTTTGGTAGTATGTGAGGTCTCCTCAGACCAAGAATCAAACCCGTGTCCCCTGCATTGACAGGCAAATTCGTAAACCCCTGGATCACTGAAGAAGTCCAACAGGCTTTTTTTTTTTTTTTTTATTAGTACATTTTAAAAAATTATTTAAGTGGGGTCTACTTATAATATTGATGTGGGTTTTCCATACCTTGACATGAATCAGCCATGTTTTTACTTTTGTTCTTGATGTGAACATTCCTTCCACCTCACTCCCATCCCAAACCTCCAGGTCATCCCAGTGCACCAATCCTGAGCACCTTGTTTCATGTATCGAACCCAAACTGGTGATCTGTTTCACATATGATAATATGTATGTATCAATGCTGTCCTCTCAAATCATCCCACTCTCGCCTTCTCCCACAGAGTCCAAAAGACTGTTCTATACATTTGTGTCTCTATTGCCATCTCGCCTATAGTGTAATTGATATCATATTTTGAAATTCCATTATATACATTAGTGTACCATAGTTTTGTTCTGACTTACTTTTATCTGTGTAATAGGCTTCAGTTTCATCTACCTCATTAGAACTGATTCAAATTAAATTTTTTAATGACTGAGTTATTTTCCTTTGTGTATATGTACCAAAGATTTCTTATCCATTCTTCTGCCAGTGGATGTCTATGTTGCTTCCATGTCCTGGCTATTATAAACAGTGCTGTGATGAACTTCGGGATACACGTGTCTGTTTCAATTCTGGTTTCCTTGGTGGGTATGTCAGGCAGTGGGATCATAGGGCAGTACTGTTCCCAATTTTTTAGCTAATCTCCACAATGTTCTCCATAGTGCCTGTACTAGTTTGCAGTCCCACCAACAGTGTAAGAGGGATCTCCTTTCTCCACACCACTCCAGAATTTATTTTGTGTAGACTTCTGGGTAGTATACATTCTGACCGGTCTGAGATGGTTCCTCATTGATGGAGTCATTCTCTTACAGGGGAATGACCAGTTTTCCTAGTGCCAGTTGTTTCAGAGACTTTTTTCCGTTGTATATACTTTCCTCCCTTGTCAAAGAGAAATTGTCCATGGGTGTGTGGCTTCATTGCTGGGCTTTCTATTTGTTCCAATGATCATTAATTTATCTTTGTACCAGTCCCATACGGTCATGATGATTACAGCTTTGTAGTATAGCCTGAAGTCAAGCAGGTTCATTCCTCTAGGTCCATTCGTCCTTCTCGAGATTGCTTTGGTTACTCTAGGTTTTTGGTATTTCCATACAAATTGTGACATTATTTGTTAATATTTCTGTGAAAAATACCATGGGTAGCTTAATAGGGATTGCATTGAACGTATAGATTGCTTTAGGTGGTATACTCATTTTCACTATTTTGATACTTCCAATCCATAAACATGGTATATTTCTCCATCTATTTATGTCCTGTTTGATTTCTTTCATCAGTGTTTTTTTAGTTTTCTATATATAGGACTTTGGTTTCTTTAGGTAGATTTATTCCTAAGAATTTTATTCTTTTCATTTCAATGGTAAATGGGAATGTTTCCTTAATTTGACTGTTTTCTAATTGTTAGTGTGTAGGTATGCAGGGAATTTCTGTGTGTTAATTTTACATCCTGCAATGTTACTATGTTTATTGCTTAGCTCTAGCCATTTTCTGGTGGAGTCTTAAGGGTTTTCTTAATAGAAGATCATGATATCGTCAAAGAGTGAGATTTTTAATTCTTCTTTTCCAACAGGGATTCCTTTGATTTCTTTTTCCTCTCTGATTGCTGTGGCTAAAATTTCCAATCTGTGTTTAACAGTAGTGGTGAGAGAGGGCATTCTTGTCTCGTTCCTGACTTTAGGATAAATGCTTTCAATTTTTCACCATTGAGGATCATCTTTGCTGTGGGTTTGCTATATGTAGCTTTTTTATGTTGAGGTGTGTTCCTTATATTCCTTCTTTCTGGAGGGTTTTATATATTTATTTATTTTGTAATAAACGAATGCTGAATTTTGTCAAAGACCTTAACTGCATCTTAAGATAATTATATGGTTTTTATCATTTAATTTGTTAACATGATGCGTTACATTGAATCACTTTTGGATATTAAAGAATCCTTGGATCCATGAGATAAAACACACTTAGTAATGAAGTATGATCTTTTTAAAATGGTGTTGGATTCTGTTTGTTAGGATTTTGTTAAGGATTTTTGCATCTATGTCCATCAGTGTTAGTGGCCTGTAGTTTTCTTTTCTTAAGCCATCTTTGTCTGATAGGGTGTTGGTGGCCTCATAGAATGAGTTTGGAAATTTCCCTTACTCTTCAAATTTCTGGAAGAATTTGAGTAGAATAAGTGTTCAGTTCAGTTCAGTTCAGTCACTCAGTCATGTCTGACTCCCTGTGACCCCATGAATCACAGCACGCCAGGACTCCCCGCTGCTGCTGCTGTTGCTAAGTCGTTTCAGTCACGTCCAACTCTGTGCGACCCCATAGACGGCAGCTGACCAGACTCCACCATCCCTGGGATTCTCCAGGCAAGAACACTGGAGTGGTTTGCCATTTCCTTCTCCAATGTGTGAAAGTGAAAATTGAAAGAGAAGTCACTCAGTCGTGTCTGACTAGTAGCGACCCCATGGACTGCAGCTCACTAGGCTCCTCTATCCATGCGATTTTCTAGGCAAGAGTACTGGAGTGGCTTGCCATTGCTTTCTCCTTCAGGTCTCCCTGTTCATCATTAACTTCCGGAGTTCACTCAAACTCATGTCCATCTAGTTAGTGATGCCATCCAGGCATCTCATTCTCTCGTCCCCATCTTCTCCTGCCCACAACCCCTCCCAGCATCAGAGTTTTTTCCAGGAAGTGAACTCTTCGCATGAAGTGGCCAAAGTGTTGCAGTTTCAGCTTTAGCGTCAGTCCTTCCAATGAACATTCAGGACTGATCCCCTTTAGAATGGACTGGTTGACTCTCCTTGCAGTCCAAGGGACACTCAAGAGTCTTCTCCAACACCACAGATCAAAAGCATCAATTCTTCGGCGATCAGCTTTCTTCACAGTCAAATTCTCACATCCATCCCTGACCACTGGAACAACCATAGCCTGGACTAGACGGACCTTGGTTGACAAATAATGTCTCTGCTTTTTAATATGCTATCTATATCTGTATAAAGTACTATAAATACTCGAAAAAATGATAGAAGCCAAAATAACTCAAACTTTTAGTGTAGTATATAGAAATGAATCTTAGAGAATGATAAGGTATAGATAAAAAATTTCATTAATAAAATATGAATAAAATAAAAAATAATCTTAGAGTTTCTCTAGAGTTGCTGTGAGCTTAGTAGTGTCAGATCAGGGTCAGATGGTCTCTTTTTCCAACCAGTCCATCTTAAAGGAGATCAGTCCTGGGTGTTCATTGGAAGAACTGATGCTAAAGCTGAAATTCCAATACTTTGGCCACATCATGCTAAGAGTTGACTCAATGGAAAAGGATCTGATGCTTAGAGAGATTGGGGGCAGGAGGTGGAGGGAATGATAGAGGATGTGATGCCTGGATGGCATCACTGACTCAATGGACATGATTGTGAGTAAACCCCAGGTGTTGGTGATGGTCAGGGAGACTTGGCATGCTGTGATTCACTGGGTCACATAGAGTCAGATTCTACAAACTGACTGGACTGAAGGACAGACTAACTGACTTGTTATCAAAAGCTATTGTTGCCCTGAATTGCACATTTTCTGCATTAACTTCAGATTTTCAATTTATTGCACCTGTCATTTCTGGGTTAGTTCACCCTTCTTTGCTTATTTTTATTTCCTCAGTTTGCAATTTTCTTCCGTGACAAGTTTACAAATGACTACTCCCTTATATGGCCTCACTTGCTCAGTGGTGCAATGGTGAGGGGGAGGACATTGAAAATAAAGACTGATGCGATATATGGGTCGGGGTGCTTAAGGTAAATGGACCACAGTGGGCCTGCCACTGCGATAGGTGACATGGACATTCTCAGTTCACCCTGCTCAGGTTCCTGGGTGATCAGCAGGGCAGTGCCCAAAGTGGGCCTTGTGTTTCATGCCCTTCCCAAGTCTAAGCCACTCAAGCTCTCAGGTGCTCTGCAAGGGCACTGAACACGATGGTTTATATGCTTTGTTTCCTTCCCAGGTTCAAACTGCTCAGGCAACTGTGTGGCAGGCAAGGTACTGGCCATGCATCTTATGTACCTGTCAGGTCCCAGCCACTTGGTTTGCTGTAGGGTAAGGGAGTTAGAGAAGTCAAGGTTCAGAAAAGGAATAAGACTGGCACTTTTCAGAAACAGATCACCTTTAATGAGGCAAGAAATGGCAGCAGTCAGATTAATGAGCTGTTGAACTAACCCAAGAAAATAGTATGCCTATATATAGACATATATGTGGAAAGTCACTGTCTTAAAGGAACCTTTTGTTCTCCAAAGTTGTTTGGAGTAGTTATCCCTTAAATGTCTGGGGCAAGGAATTTTGGAGATCAGGCATAGGCTGGACCCATTGGAAGTTGGGTGTAATCAGCCTTAATATCCTTTTTTTTTTCTTCAGGTGAGAGAATTCTTTGCTTAGCATAGAATGGTGGGCAGGACCTGGAGGGGAGTTTTAACTCCAGGCTGTTTTCAGCCATGAAAATTTCCTTCATTGTTGGCTTTGCCAGAAGAACAATTTGCAAGAATTCCGTGTGTCTCCAGAGGGGTGCTGAACTCATGTTTTGACCCTCCTGGCTTATGAGATGTGAGCATGAACCCAGGAAAACATAGTTAGCATCTGGAAGCCTGCTCAGAACTTGATGGGAGATGTGATCTCTGGGGCTGATATAACAGCAGCCACGTGCCTTCTGTCTCTGTCTGATGCAAATATTCCTCTCTGCCTCTGTGGAGGAAAGGGCCATAAATGGCAGCCTGATTGCACATCTTTGATATTTTGTAATCTGCAATCTTTTGTTCTGAGTGTCTGTTTTCACTATGTGGCCATAGAGATTTCTCTCAAGAAAGGTCCTTTTTTGCATTTTTGTCTCTGGTATTCCCATCGTTTAAGTTGCTATATCATCTTAGCTCTGTCAGATCATCCTCAGAGCGTTAATGCTGAGTTCTTATCTTAGGTCATATTATAGAGCCCAGGCATCCCTCCCAGGTCCACCTCAGTGATGGTGGACAGGAGTATCTGAGATATTTCTCCACTGGTAATTACAATTAGGCACATTTGCTTTTGTTTTTCTTTCCATTTGTTATGTTGCTCTATGCGATCCCTGAGTTCTCCACTGTCACTGATCTGAGAGGGTTTACAATTGTCTGCAAGCTTCTTCTCATTTACAACTTCCTCTCCAAGACCATCCTCAGCCCTAAATACTTTGTCTTTGTGTCTTTTATTTTCCCCTAGCTCCTTTTGGAAAAAAAAAGAAACATATTGACTTCTGGGTATCTTGGACAAGTCAACAGTTTTCCCAGATTGTTTTCTGGAAGTTCTTCCATGTGCAGTCGACGCTTAGATGATTTGCTGGGGAGACAGTGGTCTTGTCCTCATATTCCTCTGATAATTTGGGACTAACTGCAAGCCTCATTTTATTAATTAATTGAAATGCTGTTGTTCTTCAGCCACTAAGCCATGTTTGATTCTTTGTATCCCCTTGGACTCTAGCACAAGACTCCTCTCTGGGCCTCACTGTCTCACATAGTTTTCCCGAGACCACGTTCTTTGCATCATTGATGCTCTGCAAATATCTCATCCTCTCTCACCCACTGATCCTCCTGCTTTCAACATTTTCTAAAGATCAGGATCTTTTCTAATGAGTCAGCTCTTTGACTCAGGTGGACAAAGCTTCGGGGTTTTACTTTCAGCATCAGTCCTTCCAATGAGTCTTCAAAGTCGATTTTCTTTACAATTCATTTGTTTGGTATTCCTGCAGTTCAAAAGAATCTCACAAGTCTTCCCCAGCAGAGCAGTTCACAATCAGTAATCCCTTGGTGTTCTCACATCTGTACATACCTTTGGAAAGACCGTAGATATAACTCTATGGGCCTCTGTGGGCCAAGTCACGTTCTAGTTTTTAATGACACTTTCTAGCACCTCATGATTAGCATGTGAGATGAGAGCAATTATGCTGTAGTTTGGGCATTCTTTGGCATTACCTTTCCTAGGGATTGGAATGAAAACTGACCTTTTCCAGTCCTGTGGCCACCGCTGAGTTTTTCAGATTTGCTGACATATCGAGTGTAGAACGTTCACAGCAACATCTTCCAGGATTTGAAATAGCTCAACTGGAATTCCATCACCTACACTAACTTTGTGCATAGAGATGTGAGAGACGTCGGTTCCAGCGGCGCAGACGCAAGAGACGCTGGCTCTGGCACAACCGACCACACGCAGAAGCATGGCCGAGAAGAGCTACCCCATGCCCAAGGTCAGGGCGGTGGCTGAGAGCAGCTGTCCCATGCCCAGGAGGTGGTGGCTGCGCGGGCACAGGAAGGCAGAGAGAAGCTACTCCAAATTCAAGGTCAGGAGGGGTGACCTTCAGGAGATACCCCTCGTCTGGTGTAAGGTACAGCAGGGTCACTTTGCTGGAGCAGCTGTGAAGAGATATTCCACGACCAAGGTAAGTGAAAACCAAATAAGACTTAGGTATTGGGAGGGGGCATTAGAGGGCAGACACAATGAAAACATAATCACAAAAAACTAGGTGATCTGATCATATGGACCACAGTCCTGTCTATCTCAATGATATTAAGCCATGCCAGGTGGGGCCACCCACGACGGACGGGTCATGGTGGAGAGGTCTCTGACAGAATGTGGTAAACTGGAGAAGGGAATGGCAAACCACTTCAGTATACTTGCCTTGAGAACCCCATGAACAGTATCAAAAGGCAAAATAATAGGATACAGAATGAGGAATTCCCCAGGTTGGTAGGTGCCCAGTATGCTACTGGTGATCAGTGGAGAAATAACTCCTGAAAGAATGAAGCGATAGAGCCAAAGCGAAACAATACCCAGTTGTGGATGTGACTGATGATAGAAGCAAGGTCCGATGCTGCAAAGAGCAATATTGCATAGGAACATGGAATGTTAGGTCTATGAATCAAGACAAATTGGAAGTGGTGAAACAGGAGATCACAAGAGTGAACGTCGACATTCTAATAATCAGTGAACTAAAATGGACTGGAATGGGTGAATTTAACTCAGATGACCATTATACCTACTACGGGGGGCAGGAATCCCTTAGAAGAAACGGAGTAGCCATCATAATCAACAAAAGAGTCATAAATGCAGTACTTGGATGATATCTTAAAAATGACAGAATGATTTCTGTTCGTTTCCAAGGCAAACTATTCAATATTACCGTAATCCAAGTCTATTCCCCAACCAGTAATGCTGAAGAAACCGAAGTTGAATGATTCTATGAAGACCTACAAGATCTTTTAGAACTAACACCCCAAAAAGATGTCCTTTTCATATAGGGGACTGGAATGCAAAAGTAGGAAGTCAAGAAACACCTGAAGTAACAGGCAAATTTGGCCTTGGAGCACGGAATGAAGCAGGGCAAAGTCTAATAGCGTTTTGTCAAGAGAACGCACTGGTCAGAGCAAACAAACACTTCCAACAGCAGAAAAGAAGACTCTACACATGGACATCATCAGATGGTCAAAACCGAAATCAGATTGATTATATTCTTTGCAGCCAAAGATGGAGAATCTCTATTCAGTTAGCAAAAACAAGATCAGGAGCTGACTGTGGCTCAGATCACTAACTCTTTATTGCCAAATTCAGACTTAAATGGAAGAAAGTAGGGCAAACCACTAAACCACTCAGATATGACGTAAGTCAAATCCCTTATGATTATACAGTGGAAGTGAGAAATAGATTTAAGGGACTAAATCTGATAGATAGAGTGCCTGGTGAACTCTGGACGGAGGTTCATGACATTGTACGGGAGACAGAGACAAAGATACTCACTATGGAAAATAAATGCAAAAAAGCAAAATGACTGTCTGAGGAAGCCTTGCAAATAACTGTGAAAAGAAAAGAAGTGAAAGGCAAGGGAGAAAAGGAAAGATATAAGCATCTGAATGCAGATTTCCAAAGAATAGCAAGGAGAGATAAGAAAGCATTCCTCAGCGATCAATGCAAAGAAATAGAGGAAAACAACAAATTAGGAAAAACAAGAGATTTTTTCAAGAAAATTAGAGATATTAAGGGAAAATTTCATGCAAAGATGGGCTCAATAAAGGACAGAATTGGTATGGACCTAACAGAAGCAGAAGATATTAAGAAGAGGTGGCAAAAATACACATAAGATCTGTACATAAAAGATCTTCACGATCAATATAATCACGATGGTGTGATCACTCACCTGGAACCAAACATCTTGGGATGTGAAGTCAAGTGGGCGTTAGAGAGCATCTCTACGAACAAAGCTGGTGGAGGTGATGGAATTCCAATTGAGCTACCTCAAACCCTGAAAGATGATGCTGTAAAAGTGTTGCACTCAATATGCCAGCAAATTTGGAAAACTTAGCAGTGGCCACAGGACTGGAAAAGGTCAGTTTTCATTCCAATCCCAAAGTAAAGGAATGCCAAAGAATGCTCAAACGACCGCACAATTGAACTCATCTCACAAGCTAGTAAAGTCATGCTCAACATTCTCCAAGCCAGGCTTCAGCAATGTGTGAACCGTGAACTTCCAGATATTCAAACAGGTTTTCGAAAAGGCAGAGGCACGAGAGATCAAATTGCCAACATCTGCTGGATCATGAAAAAAGCAAGAGAGTTCCAGAAAAACATCTATTTCTGCTTCATTGACTATGCCAAAGCCTTTAACTTTGTGGATTACAATAAACTGTGGAACATTCTGAAAGAGATAGGAATACCAGATCACCTGACCTGCGTCTTGAGAAACATGTATGCAGGTCAGGAAGCAACAGTCAGAACTAGACATGGAACAGCAGACTGGTTCCAAATAGGAAAAGGAGTACGTCAAGGTTGTATATTATCACCCTGCTTATTTAACTTATATGCAGAGTACATCATGAGGAACGCTGGACTGGAAGAAGCACAAGCTGGAATCAAGATTGCCGGGAGAAATATCAATAACCTCAGATATTCAGATGACACCACCCTTATGGCAGAAAGTGAGGAGGAACTCAAAAGCCTCTTGATGAAAGTGAAAGAGGAGAGTGAAAAGTTTGGCTTGAAACTCAACATTCAGAAAACGAAGATTATGGCATCTGGTCCCATCACTTCATGGGAAATAGACGGAGAAACAGTGGAAATAGTGTCAGACTTTATTTTCTGGGGCTCCAAAATCACTGCAGATGCTGATTGCAGTCGGGAAATTAAAGGACGCTAACTCCTTGAAAGGAAAGTTATGACCAGCCTAGATAGCATATTAAAAACCAGAGACATTACTTTGCCAACCAACGTCCGTCTAGTCAAGGCTATGCATTTTCCCAGTGGTCATGTATGGATGTGAGCGTTGAACTGTGAAGAAAGCTGATCACCGAAGAATTGATGCTTTTGAACTGTGGTGCTGGGGAAGACTCTTGAGAGTCCCTTGGATGGCAGGGAGATCCAACCAGTCCATTCTAAAGGAGATCAATCCTGGGTGTTCATTGGAAGGACTGATGCTAAAGCTGAAACTGCAATAATTTGACCACCTCATGTGACGAGTTGACACATTTGAAAACAGTCTGATGCTGGGAGGGATTGGGGGTGGGAGGAGACAGGGACAACAGAGAATGAGATGGCTGAATGGCATCACCGACTCGATAGACATGAGTTTGGGTGAACTCCAGGAGTTGGTGATGGACATCGAAGCCTGTCATGCTGTGGTTCATGGGGTCGCAAAGAGTCGACATGACTGTGCGACTGAACTGGACTGAACTGAACTGACGCTTCCTAAGGCCCACTTGTCTTCACATTCCAGGATGTCTGGCTCTAGGTGAGTGATCACACCATTGTGATATTCTGGGTCCTGAAGATCTTTTATGTACAGTTCTTCTGTGTATTTTTGCCACCTCTTCTTAATATCTTCTGCTTCTCTTTGGTTCCTAACATTTGTGTCGTTTATTGAACCCAGCTTTGCATAAAATATTCCCTCATTATCTCTAATTATCCTGCAGATATCTCTAGTCTTTCCCATTCTATTGCTTTCCTCCGTTTCTTTGCACTGATCACTGAGGAACTCTTTCTTATTTCTCCTTGCTCTTCTTTGAAACTCTACATTCAAATGAGTATAAATGTCCTTTTCTCCCGTGCTTTTCACTTCCCTTCTTTTCACAGCTATTTGTAAGGCCTCAGTAAGCTATTTTGCTTTTTTCATTTCTTTTTCTTGGGGATGATCTTGATTCCTGTCTCCTGTACAATATCATGAACCTTCATCCATAGTTTATTAGGCACACACTCTGTCAGATCTAGTCCCTTAAATCTACTTCTCACTTTCAATGTATAGTCATAAACAATTTGCCTTATGTCATACATTAACGTTATAGGGGTTTTCTCCACTTTATTCAATTTCAGTCTGAGTTTTGCAACAAAGACTTCTTGATCTGTGTCACAGTCAGCTCCTGGTCTTGTTTTGCTGTCTGTATAGAGATTCTCCATCTTTGACTGAAAGAATAAAATAAATCTGATTTCAGTGTCGAAAATTTGGTGATGTCTTCTCTCTATCATTTGTTTGGCCAGATTAATAAAAAATGGCTTAAATTATATTTTGACCAAAGAAAAAATTGGGAAAATTTCCAATCCTAAAGCCATGTAAATGATATTTACCATAGATTTATAACATATTTTACTCGAGGATCATAATTTCTGTTACTATGTAAGTTTTTAAAACTACGAATGGAAGGGGATTATTTGATACTATTTACATTTTATGATTAAAGGAATCCATTTTTCTTTGTTTTTCTGATTTATTTTGGTTGAAAGAGTTACGAAATATTTTCCCCCCTTTGGTTATAGTTTAAGTTCTATTATAACCATATTTTGAACGAGGTTAGGCTCACATTTACTAAGAATCAAACGAAGAGTTGATCGTAAACATGTCTCTACAGCATCTTCATTAATCAGAAATAAGAAGAAGCATGTTAAAGCAATGGGTAATATGGATAACCATAACTCTGACTTCCATTCTGAAACTAGAGAACCGAATGTATTTTCAGCCTGCAGAAGTTTAAGTGTGCCATTCATACTAAAGCGTTCTGCCATCCATATAGTTGCTGATACAAGTGCCCTAACTTGGAATTATTTCTCTTCTCCATCATCAATATCAGTTAGACCACAGAAGCATATTGTGATACATTACCCTGCTGTTTCTCTTACTGTTTTTTAATGGAAGGGTAATTGTTTTACTGAATTTTTCTGTATTCTGTCAGAACTCAAAATAAATCAGGCCTAGATATACATATATCCCCTCCCTTTCGAAACACCCTCCCATCTCCCTCTCCATCCCACAATTTAAGTTGAGCATTTTTCACTGGATTTCACTTAGCAACTGCTCTAAATCAAATGGCTGCAATGTCTACTTGACATACTTTGGCAGCCATGTCTACTTTTATTTTGCAGTACCACATCGTATCTCCATTAGGCCACAGTGATTTTGGACTGAGGGTGGGAAAGTCTACCTTTCCAGATGTGTAGGGTAATGTGTCAGCCCATGACAAACCTTTTCCTTAACTACAACAGGCAGGATATTCATGTTTCCCAGAATTTTGTAACAATTCCGTGTGTCTCCAGAGGGGTGCTGAACTCATGTTTTGACCCTCCTGACCTATGTGAACTGAGCATGAACAAGGAAGACATGGTTAGCAACTGGCAGCCTGCTCAGAGCTTGGTGGGAGATGCGGTCTCTGGGGCTGATATAACAGCAGCCTCTTTCCTTCTGCCTCTATCTGATGCAAACATTCCTCTCTGCTTCCATGGAGATCAGGGCCATAAATGGCAGCCTTGTTACACATCTTTGATATTTTGTAAAAGACTCTTGAGAGTCCCTTGGACTGCAAGGAGATCCAACCAGTTCATTCTAAAGGAAATCAATCTTGGTTGTTCATTGAAAGGACTGATGCTAAAGCTGAAACTCCAATACTTTGGCCACCTCATGCGAAGTGTTGACTCACTGGAAGACTCTGATGTTGGGAGGGATTGGAGGCAGAAGGAGAAGGGGACGTCAAAGAATGAGATGGCTGGATTTCATCACCAACTCTATGGACATGAGTTTGATTGAAGTCCGGGAGTTGTCTATGGACAGGGAGGCCTGGAGTGCTGTGATTCATGGGGTCGCAAAAAGTCAGACACAACTGAGCCATTGAACTGAACTGAACTGAACTGAACTGAATGTGCAATCTTTGGTTCTGTGAGTGTTTGTTTTCACTATGTGGACATAGAGAATTCTCTCAAGAAAGGTTTTATTTTTGCATTTTTGTCTCTGGTGTTCCCATGGTTTAGGTTGCTTCATCACCTTAGACCAATCAGATCATCCTCAGCGCATTAAGGCTGGGTCCTCATCATAGAGCAGATGATATAGTCTGGGCATCCCTCGCAGGTCCACTTCAATGATGGTGAACAGGAGTATCTGAGTTTTTTCTCTGCTGGAAATTACAGTTAGGCACATTTGCTTTTGTTTTTCTTTCCCTTGGTTATGTTGTTCCAAGCGATACCAGAGTCCTCCACTGTCACTGTCCTGAGAGGGTTTACAATTGTCTGCAAGCTTCTCCTCATTTACAACTTCCTCTCCAAGATCAGCCTCAGCCCCTAAATACTTTGTCTCTCTTTTATTTTTTCCTACCTCCTTTTCAAAGGAAAACATGTTTGACTTCTGGGTATCTTGGGCTATTCAACAGTGTTCACAATTTGTTTGCTGGAAGTTCTTTCATGTGCAGTCGATGATTAGATAAATTTGTTGGGGAGAGAGTGGTCTTGTCCTCCTATTCCTCTGATATATTGGGACCAACTGCCAACCTACAAGACCCATTTTATAAACTGAAATGCTATTGTTCTTCAGCCACTAAGCCATGTTTGATTCTTTGTAACCCCTTGGACTCTAGCACAAGAGGTCTGTTTGTCCCTCACTGTCTCGCATAGTTTCCCCGAGACCATGTTCTTTGCATCACTGATGCTCTTCAAATGTCTTATCCTCTCTCACCCACTGATCCTCCTGCTTTCAACATTTTCTAAAGATCAGGGTCTTTTCTAATGAGTCAGCTCTTTGGCTCAGGGAACAAAGCTTCGGGGCTTTATTTTCAGCATCAGTCCTTCCAATGAGTCTTCAAAGTTGATTTTCTTTACAATTCATTTGTTTGGTGTTCCTGCAGTTCAAAAGAATCTCACAAGTCTTCCCCAGCAGAGCAGTTCACAATCAGTAATTCCTTGGTGTTCTCACATCTGTACATACCTTTGGAAAGACCATAGATATGACTCTATGGGCCTCTGTGGGCCAAGTCTCGATTTAGTTTTTAAAGACACTTTCTAGCACCTCACGATTAGCATGTGAGATGAGAGCAATTATGCTGTAGTTTGAGCATTCTTTGGCATTACCTTTCCTAGGGATTGGAATGAAAACTGACCTTTTCCAGTCCTGTGGCCACCGCTGAGATTTTCAGATTTGCTGACATATTGAGTGTAGAACGTTCACAGCAACATCTTCCAGGATTTGAAATAGCTCAACTGGAATTCCATCACCTACACTAGCTTTGCTTATAATGATGCTTCCTAAGGCCCACTTGTGTTCACATTCCAGGATGTCTGGCTCTAGGTGAGTGAACAAACTATCGTGATTTTTCGGGTCCTGAAGATCTTTTATGTATAGTTCTTCTGTGCATTCTTGCCACCTCTTCTTAATATCTTCTGCTTCTCTTTGGTTCCTAACATTTGTGTCCTTTATTGAGCCCACCTTTGCATGAAATGTTCCCTCAGTATCTCTAATTGTCCTGAAGATATCTCTAGTCTTTCTCATTCTATTGCTTTGCTCCATTTCTTTGCATTGATCACTGAGGAACTCTTTCTTATTTCTCCTTGCTCTTCTTTGAAACTCTACATTCAAATGGGTATAAATTTCCTTTTCTCCTGTGTTTTACACTTCCTCTCTTTCACAGCCATTTGTAAGGCCTCCTCAGACAGCCATTTTGCTTTTTTGCATTTCTTTTTCTTGGGGATGATCTTGATTTCTGTCTCCTGTACAATGTCATGAACTTAAACCCATAATTTATCAGGCACCCTCTCTGTCAGATCTAGTCCCTTAAAACTATTTCTCACTTCCACTGTATAGTCATAAATGAATTGACTTATGTCATACATGAATGGTATAGGGGTTTTCTCCACTTTCTTCAATTTCAGTCTGAGTTTTGCAACAAGGACTTCATGATATGTGCCACAGTCAGCTCCTAGTGTTGTTTTTGCTGTCTGTATAGAGATTCTCCATCTTTGACTGAAAGAATAAAATCAATCTGATTTCAGTTTTGAACATTTGGTGATGTCTTCTCTCTGCCATTTTTTTGGCCAGATTAATAAAAATGACCTCTATTTTGACCATAAAAAAAAAAAAAAAGAGGGGTGGGGAGTTCAAATCCTAAAGCCACTTAAATGATATTTACCATAGATTTATAACATATTTTACTTGAGGATCATAATTTCTACGACTATAAGTTTGTAAAATTACTAATGGAAGGGAATTGTTTGATACTATTTACATTTTATGATTAAAGGAATACATTTTTCTTTGTCTTTCTGATTTATCTTGGTTGAAAGAGTTACGAAATATCCCCCCTCTTTGGTTTTCGTTTCAGTTCTATCATAATCATATTTTGAACGAGGTTATCCTCACATTTACTAAGAATCAAAAGAACAGTTGGTCATAAACATGTCTCTACAGTATCTTCATTAGCCCGAGAGAAGAAGAAGAAGCATGTTAAAGCAACAGGTATTATGGATGGTCATAACTCTGACTTCAATCCTGGAACTAGAGAAGAGAATGTATTTTCAGCCTGCAGAAGTTTAAGTGTACCATTGATACTAAACCGTTCTACCATCCAGATATTTGCTGATACAAGTGCCTCTCCATCATCAATTTCGGTTAGACCACAGGAGCATATTGTGATACATCACCCTGTTGTTTCTCTTATTTTTTTTTTTTTTTCAATGGAAGGGTAATTGTTTTACCGAATTTTACTGTATTCTGTCAGAACTCAAAATAAAACAGTCATCAGTTCAGTTCAGTTCAGTCACTCAGTCGTGACTGATTCTTTGCGACCCCATGAATCATAGCATGCCAGGCCTCCCTGTCCATCACCAACTTCAGGAGTTCACTCAAACTCATGTCCATTGAGTCAGTGATGCCATCCAGCCGTTTAATTCTCTGTCGTCCCCTCTCCTCCCACCCCCAATCCCTCCCAGAATCAGACTCTAGGTATATATATATCCCCTCCCTTTCGGAACAGCCTCCCATCTCCCTCTCCATCCCATAATCTAGGTGGAGCATTGTTCACGGGGTTTCACCTAGCAGCTGCTCGAAATCAAATGGCTGCAGTGTCTACTTGTCATACTTTGGCAGCTATGTCTACTTCTTTTTTGCAATAGCAGATCGTATCTCTATAATGCAACAGTGATTTTGGACTGAGGGTGGGACCTTCTACCTTTCCAGGTGTGTACGGTCTTGTGGTAGCCCATGACCAAACTTTTTCTTAACTACAACAGGCAGGCCATTCATGTTTCCCAGTACCGGGTATCTCTGATACATTGTTGCCTCTCATTCTAGGTCAATATATCAACCATCTTCATTATTTAAAAATCATCCTAATACAACTGGTGTACCAAATAGGTGTCAGATATTGCATGATACTAAAGATTAAAATTAAAGTTGGGAGATGTCAACAAATGCTACAGTTCTTTTATTTGAAGAATAAAGTTATATGTTCATTTTCATAGTGTCAATTTCATTTTGAAATAATTAAGAATAAATGAGTATTTCAGTTCCTGGACATTTTGCTCTGCTTTAATATAAAATTTTCTGTTCAAGAAACATTCAGCATGCATCCTAGGTAGGTTACACCTAATGAATTGTTTGATAAAATAGAAAATGTAAACAAAATGAAAAGGCAAAATGTAAATAAATTGACTGCTGAAATCATCCAGGCAGAACTGACTGGGTGTCTAAGTTAGGATGGTATGGGAGAAGGAACAGATACAAATCAAATTTAGTAACAGCAAATGAGCATATATATCTTAATTCTTTCTCAGTTTTATTATATTATGCCAGTCATTGCAAAGAAAGCTAAGAGGTTAGACAGAAGCTTTTCTTCATTAAAATATATATATATATGTGTGTGTGTGTGTGTGTGTTTGTGTGTGTGTGTGTGTGTTTCCCTTGAAAATGTAGATGTAGCCTACTCGATAATCATGATCATTCTCATATCATGACTCGGATACCAATGATAACATGACATAGTCAAAGATTGCACCACAGTCAGCAAAAGATAGGCATTTTACAAGTTGGATTAAAAAGGGTCATTATTGCTCTGTTCTCCGTATGTCATGCCTTTATTTCCTCCCACCAACACACCACCCTATATTTCCTAATGTATATTTTGATGTTGCTTTGCTATTCCTACAAAGATATACTTAAATCCTTGTGGTGAATGCAGCATCTCAGCAGGGTAATCAGTTCTTGGAAGACATGACATTTCTTTCCCTTACTAGCTTCATTATCTATCTGTTTCACAGAATTTCTAGAGCTATAATCAGGCAACATATTTTCAGTCATAATAAGCCATATTTCACAACTTTTCCTAAACACTTGCTTGGGAATGGAAAGAACCTGTCTTCCTTCCTACCAAGTTAACCACAAATATCCAATTCTTCTATGTGTTGTATCTGTACTCAAGTTGCCTTATGTATCTTTCACATCAGCTAAGACATAGTGCCTGCAAAATGAAGTATTTTAAGTATTTCCTGAATTAGCAATAAAAGGTGCTAAATAAATTAGCAGTCAAAAGCTATATACATTACTTAACAACATCCCATAGCCTCCAACGTTTCCATCATTCAGTTCAGTTCACTTCAGTTCACTTCAGGCCCTCAGTCGTGTCTAAGTCTTTGAAACCCCATGAATCACAGCATGCCAGGCTTCCCTGTCCATCACCAACTCGCAAAGTTCATTCAAACCCACCTCCTTCGAGTAGGTGATGCCATCCAGCCATCTCATTCTCTGCCGTCCCCTTCTCCTCCTGCCACCAATTCCTCCCAATATCAGAGTCTTTTCCAGTGAATCAACTCTTCACATGAGGTGGCCAAAATATTGGTGCTTCAGCATTGACATCAGTCTTTCCAATGAATATCCAGGACTGATCTCCTTTAGAATGGACTGGTTGGTTTTCCTTGCAGTCCAAAGGAATCTCAAGATCTTCTCCAAAACCACAGTTAAAAAAAATCAATTCTTCAGCTATCAGCTTTCTTCACAGTCTAACTCTCACATCCGTACATGACCCCTGGAAAAAACATAGCCCTGGCTAGACGGACCTTTGTTGGCAAAGTAATGTCTCTGCTCTTTTATATGGTCTCTAGGTTGATCATAACTTTCCTTCCAAGGAGTAATCTTTTAATTTCATGGCCTCAATCAGCATCTGCAGTGATTTTGGAGGCCAAAAATAAAGTTTGACACTGTTTCCAATGTTTCCCCATCTATTTCCCATGACGTGATGGGACCAGATACCATGATCTTAGTTTTATGAATGAGGAGCTTCAAGCCAACTTTTTCACTCTCCTCTTTCAATTTCATCGAGAGGCTTTTTAGTTCCTTTTCACTTTCTGCCATAAGCGTGATGTCATCTGCATATCTGAGGTTATTAATATTTCTCCCAGCAATCTTGATTCCAGCCTGTGCTTACTCCAGACCAGTTTTACTTATGATGTACTCTGCATAGAAGTTAAATAGGCAGGGTGACAATATACAACTTTGACACACTCCTTTTCCTATTTGGAACGAGTCCGTTGTACATTTTCCAGTTCTAACAGTTGCCTCCTGACCTGCATACAGGTTCCTCAAGAGGCAGATCAGGTGGTCTGGTATTCCCATCTCTTTCAGAATATTACACAGTTTGTTGTGATCCACACAAAGGTTTGGCATAGTCAATGAAGCAGAAATAGATGTTTTTCTGGAACTCTCTTACTTTTTCCATGATCCAGCTGATGTTGGTAATTTGAACTCTGGTGCCTCTGCCTTTTCTAAAACCAGTTTGATCATCTGGAAATTCATGGTTCACGTATTACTGAAGCCTGGCTTGGATAATTTTGAGCATATTTTACTAGTGTGTGAGATGAGTGCAATTGAGCAGTCATTTGAATATTCTTTGGCATGGCCTTTCTTTAGGATTGGAATGAAGAATGACCTTTTCCAGTCCTGTGGCCACTGCTGAGTTTTCCAAATTTGCTGGCATATTGAGTGCAGCACTTTCATAGTATCACCTTTCCGGATTTGAAGTAGCTCAACTGGAATTCTGTCACGTCCACTAGCTTTGTTCGTAGTGATGCTTTCGGCTGACTTTACTTCACATTCCAAGATGTCTGGCTCTAGGTCAGTGATCACACCATCGTGACTATCTTGGTTGTGAAGAACTTTTTTGTACAGTTCTTCTGTGTATTATTGTCACCTCTTCTTAATATCTCCTGCTTCTCTTAGGTCCATACTATTTCTCTCCTTTTTCGAGTGCACCTTGGCATGAAACGTTCCCTTGGTATCTCTAATTTTCTTGAAGAGATCTCTTGTCTTTTCTATTCTGTTGTTTTCCTTTATTTCTTTGCATTGATCGCTGAGGAAGGCTTTCTTATCTCTCCTTGCTATTCTTTGGAACTCTGCATTCAGATGCTACATCTTTCCTTTTCCCCTTTGCTTTTTGCTTTTCTTCTTTTCACAGATATTTGTAAGGCCTCCTCAGACAGCCATTTTGCTTTTTTGTATTTCTTTTCCATAGGGATGATCTTGGTCCCTGTCTCCTTTACAATGTCACGAACCTCTGTCCATAGATCATCAGGCACTCTATCTCTCAGATATAGTCCCTTAAATCTATTTTTCATTTCCACTATATAATCATAAGGGATTTGGTTTAGGTCATACCTGAATGGTCTTGAGGTTTTCCCTAATTTCTTCATTTTAAGTCTGAATTTGGTAACAAGGAGTTCATGATCTGAGCCACAGTCTGTCCCTGGTCTTATTTTTGCTAACTGTATAGAATTTCTCCATCTTTGGATGCAAAGAATATAATCAATCTGATTTCGGTGTTGACAATCTGGTGATGTCCATGTGTAGAGTCTTGATTGGTGTTGTTGAAAAGGTTGTTTGCTATGACCAGTGCGTTCTCTTGGCAAAACTCTATTAGCCATTGTCCTTCTTCATTCCGTGCTCCAAGGCCAAGTTTGCCTGTTACTCCAGGTGTTTCTTGACTTCCTACTTTTTCATTCCAGTGTTCTATAATGAAAAGGACATCTTTTTAGGGTATTAGTTCTAAAAGGTCCTGTAAGTCTTCATAGAACGTTTCAACTTCGGCTTCTTCAGCGTTACTGGTTGGTGCATAGGTTTGGATTACTGTAATAGTAAATGGTTTTTATTGGAAATGAACAGAGATCATTCTGTCATTTTGGAGACTGCATTCATGTAGAGGATTTCGGACTCTTTTGTTGACCATAATAGCTCCTGCCTTTCTTCTAAGGGATTCCTACCCACAGTAGTAGGTATAATGGTCGTCTGAATTAAATTCATCCATTCCAGCCCATTTTAGTTTACTGATTCCTAGAATGTCTACATTCACCTTTGCCATCTTCTCTTTGACCACTTCCAATTTGCCTTGATTCATAGACCTCACATTCCAGGTTCCTATGCAATGTTGCTCTTTGCAGCTTCGGATCTTGCTTATTCACCAGTAACATACACAACTGGGTACTGTTTTTGCTTTGGCTCCATCCCTTCACTCTTTCTGGAGTTTTTTCTCCAGTGATCAACAGGAGCATACTGGGCACATACCACCCTGGGGAATTCCTCATTCAGTATCCTATTATTTTGTCTTTTCATACTGTTCATGGAGTTCTCAAGACAAGTATAATGAAGTGGTTTGCCACTCCCTTCTCCAGTGGTCCACATTCTGTCAGACCTCTCCACCATTCCCTCCCATCTTGGGTGGCCCCACATGGCATGGCTTAGATTCTTTGAGTTAGACAAGGCTAACCATCATTGACTTTTATTTTTTATTGAGAATTTAGTAAGGTGTTGTGTCTTCATTTTAATGCAATGTATAGGTTTGTCATAGCTTTTACATCCAAAAGCAAGTGACATTTAATTTGATGACTGCAATCACTCTTCTTAGTTATTTTTGAGCCAAAGAAAATGAAGCCTGTCACTGTTTCCACATATTTCACTTGAGTTCAGTACAGTCTCAGTCGTGTCCTACTCTTTGCTACCCCATTAATTACACCACGTCAGGCCTCCCTGTCCATCACCAACTCCTGGGGTTCACTCAAACTCATGTCCATCGAATCGGTGATGCCATCCAGCCATCTCATCCTCTGCCATCCCCTTCTCCTCCTGCCCCCAATTCTCCCAGCATCAGAAGCTTTTCCAATGAGTCAGCTCTTCACATCACGTGGCCAAAGTACTGGAGTTTGAGCCTCAGCCCCAGTCCTTCCAATGAACTCCTAGAACTGATCTCCTATAGAATGGATTTGTTGGATCTCCTTACAGGGACTCTAAATAATCTTTTCCAGAACCACAGTTCAAATGCATCCATTCTTCTGCGCTTCTTCTTTATTTTCTGCCGTAAGGGTGATGTCATCTACATATCTGAGGTTATTGATATTTTTCCCAGAAATCTTGATTCCAGCCTGTACTTCATCCAGTCCAGCGTTACTCATGATGTACTCTGCATAGAAGTTAAATAGGCAGGGTGACAATATACAACCTTGATGTACTCCTTTTCCTATTTGGAACCTGTCTTTTGTTCCATGTCCAGTTTTAACTGTTGCTTCCTGATCTGAATACAGGTTTCTCAAGAGGCAGGGCAGGTGGTCTGGTATTCCCATCTCTTTCAAAATTTTCCAGATTTTATTGTGATCCACACAGTCAAAGGCTTTGGCATAGTCAATGAAGCAGAAATAGATGTTACTCTGAAACTCTCTTGCTTTTTTCATGATTCAGAGGATGTTGGCAATTAGATCTCTGGTTCCTCTGCCTTTTCTAAAACCAGCTTGACCATCTGGAGGTTCACATATTGCTGAAGCCTGGCTTGGAG
The DNA here is from genome assembly GCF_049115385.1 of Moschus berezovskii. Taxonomy (NCBI): domain Eukaryota; kingdom Metazoa; phylum Chordata; class Mammalia; order Artiodactyla; family Moschidae; genus Moschus; species Moschus berezovskii. Next base: position 23,153,649 of record NC_142489.1, read on the forward strand.
AATTTTGAGCATGACTTTACTAGCGTGTGGTGTGTATGCAATTGTGTGGTAGTTTGAGCATTCTTTGGCATTGCCTTTCTTTGGGATTGGGATGAAGAGTGACATTTTCCAGTCCTGTGGTCATTGCCGAGTTTCTCAAATTTGCTCCAAATTGAGTACAACTCTTTCACAGCATCATATTTCAGCATTTGAAAAAGCTTAACAGGAATTCCATCATCTCCACTAGCTTTGTTCTTTGTGATGCTTTCTAAGGCCCACTTGGCTTCACATTCCAAGATGACTGGCTCTAGGTCAGTGATCACACCATCGTCATTATCTTGTTTGTGAAAATGTTTTTTCTACAGTTCTTCTGTGTTTTCTTGCCACCTCTTTAATTTCTTCCGCTTCTCTTAGGTCCATACCATTTCTGTCCTTTATGGAGCCCATTTTGCATGAAATGTTCCCTTGTTATCTCTAATTTTCTCTCCTCTTTCACACTCTGTTGTTTTCCTCTATTTCTTTGCATTGCTCACTGAGAAACATTTTCTTATCTCTCGTTGCTATTCTTTGGAAGTCTGCATTCAGATGCTTATATCTTTTTTCTCCCCAGCTTTTCCCTTCTTTTCTTGTCACAACTATTTGTAAGGCCTCCTCCTACAGCCATTTTGCTTTTTTGCATTTGTTTTCCATGGGGATTGTCTTGGTCCCTGTCTCCTGTACAAGGTCTTGAACCTTCATCCATAGTTCATCAGTCACTCTATCAGATCTAGTCCCTTAAATCTATTTTTCATTTCCACTGTAAAATCATAAGGGATTTGATTTAGGTCATATTTGAATGGTTTAGTGATTTTCCCTACTTTCTTCAGTTTAAGTCTGAATTTGGTAATAAGGAGTTCATGATCTGAAACACACTCAGCTCTGGTCTTGTTTTTGCTAACTTTATAGAATTTCTTCACTTTGGCTGCAAAGAATATAATCAATCTGTTTTTGCTGTTGACCATCTGGTGATGTCCATGTGTAGAGTCTTCTGTTGTTGAAAGAGGTTGTTTGATATGACCAGTGTGATCTCTCTGTAAAATTCTATTAGTCTTTGCCCTGCTGCATTCTGTGCTCCAAGGCCAAATTTGGCTGTAACTCCGGGTGTTTTTTAACTTCCTACATTTGCATTCCAGTCCCCTATAATGAAAAGGACATCATCTTTAAGTGTTAATTCTAAACGGTCTTGTAGGTCTTCATAGAACCATTAAACCTCGGCTTTTTAAGTATTACTGGTTGGGGCATAGGTTTGGATTACTGTTGTCTTGAAATGAACAGAGATCATTCTGTTCGTTTGGAGATTGCATCCAAGTACAGCATTTCAGACTCTTCTGTTGACCATGATAACTACTCCATTTCTTCTATGGGATTCCTGCCCACAGTAGTAGATATAATGGTCATCGGAGTTAAATTTACCCATCCAGTATATTTAGTTCATTGATTCCTAGAATGTCTACGTTCACTCTTGCCATCTCCTGTTTGACCACTTCCAATTTGCGTTGATTCATGGACCTCACATTCCAGGTTCCTATGCATTATTGCTCTTTGCAGCATCGGACCTTGCTTCTATCACCAGTCACATCCACAACTTGGTACTGTTTCTGCTTTGGCTCCATCCCTTCATTTTTTCTGAAGTTATTTGTCAACTGATCTCCAGTACCATATTGGGCACCTAGTGACATGGGGATTTCTTAATTCAGTATCCAATATTTTGCCTTTTCATACTGTTCTTGGGGTTCTTGAGGAAAGTATACTGAAGTGGTTTGCCATTCCCTTCTCCAGTGGACCACATACTGTCAGACCTCTCCACCATGACCTGCCATTTTTGGGTGGCCCCACTCAGCATGGTTTAGTTTCATTGAGTTAGACAAGGCTGTGGTCTGTGTGATCAGATTGACTGTTTTTCTGTGATCATGATTTTAATGTGTTTGCCCTCTGACACCCTCTCGCAATACGTATCATTTTATTTGGGTTTCTCTTAAATTGGTTGTGGGGTATCACTTCATTTCTGCTCCAGCAAAGCACAGCCATTGCTCCTTAACTTGGATGAGGGGTGTCTCCTCATGGCTGCCCCCTCCTGATTTTGAACGTGGAGAAGATCCTATCAGCCTTCCTGTGCCCACACTGCCAGTGCCACTTTGACATGTGATAGCTCCTTTCGGCCGACACTCCTGGCCTCAGGAGTGGGTAACTCATCTCAGCCTCCGCTGAGAAACACTTTTATTTCAGAAACCAAATAGATTTACCGATGTGATTTATCTACATAAAAATTCATTAGGAATGAGATTTTGCAGGCTTATGGTTTTGGTTGCTATTTATGTAAGGAGACTGTATTTTAAGATTATGCTGAAGTAAACACTGGTTGAACATTACGCTTCATTTGCTAGGAGACCAGTAACTTTGTGATGTAACAGGCACCCGTCCATCGCTAGGAGACCAGTGACTTTTTGAACCACTCTGATGGTCTAGGGAGTTTCTCTCTGTAGGACAGCCAAGCAGCATTTGAATTTGCAGTGTGTAAAATCAAAAAAGTGAGAAATGTGTCTGAATAAAGATTTTTCTGAGATGGCACTTATTTCTTCAGAAATTCAAGATGTGCCTCCTAACGATGAATGCCCTGGTTCAGAAACCTCCATGAGACCTTTGTAGGATTATGCACGTGCTGGGGATTCGGTTTTGTGATCTCTTATTGAAGAATATGCTTTTCAGGCTTTGTCTGATGAAGTTCTGATGAAAAGGCCATGTTACACATTTTCTGTCTCTGAAATACGTGAGCTGAATGATTTTCTTTCACTCACTTTTCCACAAAAATGGTATAATATTGTTGAAAGTGTTCAATTTGAATCTATTTGGTGGGATGAGAGTGGCACTTGTATTTTGATCAATGAAGAACTTTTCAGGAAAGATTTCTTGGAAAGAAAGGCACCTTTCAGAATACTTGAAACCAATAAAATGAAAAGTTAAGTTCAACAGCTTAACCTTTATGGGTTCAGTAAAAAGCGACAACTTCTTCAAAGTTCTGCTTCACTATCTGACTTTCTGGAAGAAGAAAACAACATCTCTCTTTCGAGCAAGGTATTCCAAAATTTTCACTTATTAGCAATATGTAAGGTTAAATCATGTGACCTAGAAAGCATGTTACCATATGTAGCTAAAACAGAATTTAAAATTGAGATAGCAAATTGTTGAAAAAGCTTTATCTTTTGAAGTTGAGAACAGGTTAAGAATATAGTATTTGATGTTTAACACATTTTCCAGTCAACTTGAAACAAGATATGAGTCTTCAAGAAATTTAAAGTGGCATTTACTCTATATATACAACATATTTTTCGTTTAAAAGCATAATTGTTCTACCATGTTAGTTGTTAAAACTAATCTGGAGGCGTTTTATTTGATGCAATTTAATTGGTATCATTAAAGGAATATTTTTTTCTTTTTTAAATTTATCTAATTAGAGGCTGATTACTTTACAATATTGTATTGGTTTTGCCATACATTGACATGAATCTGCTCTGGGTGTACATGTGTTCCCCATCTAGAACCCCCTCCAACCTCCCTCCCCATCCCATCACTCTGGTTCATCCCATGACACCAGCCCCGTGCATCCTGTATCATGCATCAAACCTGGACTTGTGATTCGTTGCACATATGATAATATACATGTTTCAATGCCATTCTCCCAAATCGTCCCACCCTTGCCCTCTCCCACAGAGTGCAAAAGATTGTTCTATACATCTGTGTCTCTCTTGCTTTCTCGTGTACAGGGCTATCGTTATCACCTTTCTAATTTCCATATATATGTGTTAGTATAATATATTGGTGTTTTTCTTTCTGCCTTACGTCATTCTGTAAAATAGGCTCCAGTTTCATCCACATCATTGGAACTGATTCAAATGTAACCTTTTTAATATACACCTTTGTTTAATATACACCATAGCTTTTTTATCCATTCAGCTGCAGATTACATCTAGGTTGTCTCCATGTCCTGGCTATTATAAACAATGCTGCGATAAATTTTGGAGTACATGTATTTCTTTCAATTCTGGTTTCCTCGGTGTGTATGTCCAAGAGTGCGTATGCTGGGTCGTATGGCAGCTCTATTTCTAGATTTTTAAGGAATCTCCACACTGTTCTCCATAGTGGTTGTGCTGTTTGCTTTCCCACCAACAATGTAAGAGGGTTCTCTTTCCTCCACACCCTCTCCAGCATTTATTGCTTGTAGATTTTGGATAAAAGTCATTCTGACCGGAGTGAAATAGTACCTCACTGTGGTTTTGATTTGCATTTCTCTGATTATGAGTGATGTCGAGCATCTTTTCATGTGTTTGTTAGCCATCTGTATGAAGGAATAAACTTTTATAGTTTAGCTTTTATGGCAGTTTTACCTTGGTTTATAAAGAAACTAAATAATTGTATCCTTTGACTTTAGTTACAGATCTACTATAATCCAAATTTCAAAAGAGGCTATCCTCAACTTTTAGTAAGAATAAAAAGAAGAGTTGGGATTAACAATGCCTCTGCAATATCTTCATTAGTTCGAGATTGCAAGAAGCATGTTAAGGCAAGTGTCAACATAGATGGTCGTAACTCTGATTTTCTTCCTGAAACTAGTGGAGAGAGTACATTTTCAGCCTCCACCAGTTTAAGTGTGCGTTTCATACAAAAGCCTCACACCAGCCAGATGGTCGCTAATACAAGAGATTTAGCTCTGTGTGACTTACAGTCCCCATAATCAATATCAGTTAACCAAACAGAACAGATTTTGGAAGATCAACCTGCTGTTTTAAATCAGTTGAACATTTTTAAGTAGCACTCATATAGCAGCTACACTCAGGTAAATGGACACGTTGAGGATTTGCCTACTATAACTACATCTGCTTCTCAGAACCACATCGTATCTCCATTACAGAGCAGTTTTTATGAACTGAGGGTGGAGTATTCTAAGTTTCCAGATTAGATATTTTGATATGTCAGCACATGATAGTCTTTTTCGTAACCTTCAAAAGAGAGGCAACTCATGGCCCTCAGTGCCAACGATCACTTGTATATCTGCCTCCTCTCTTTCAAGTCAACTCATCAAGAATCATCGTTATGTGAAAACCATGCTAATTAAAACGGACCTATCTAATAAATGTCAGATTGTGGAGCCTAATGAAGAACTAAAAAGCCTCTTTTTGAAAGTGAAAGAGGAGAGTGAAACGGTTGTCTTGAAGCTCAACATTCAGAAAGCAAAGGTCATGGCATTTGGTCCCATCACTTCATGGGAAATAGATGGGAAAACAGTGGAAGCAGTGTCAGACTTTATTTTTGGGGGCTCCAAAATCACTGCAGATGCTGATTGCAGACATGATTGAAAGATGCTTGCTACTTGGAAGGAAGGTTGTGATCGGCCTAGATAACACTGAAAAGCAGAGATATGGCTTTGTCAACCAGGGTCCGTCTAGTCAAGGCTATGGTTATTCCTGTGGTCATGTATGGATGTGAGAGTTGGACTGTGAAGAAGGCTGATCACCAAAGAATTGATGCTTTTGAAGTGTGGTGCTGGAGAAGACTCTTGAGAGTCCCTTGGACTGCAAGGAGATCCAACCAGTCCATTCTAAAGGAGATTAGTCCTGGGTGTTCATTGGAAGGACTGATGCTAAAACTGAAACTCCAGTACTTTGGCCACTTCATGCGATGAGTTGACTCACTGGAAAAGACTCTGATGTTGGGAACGATTGTGGGCAGAAGAAGAAGGGGACAACCAAGAATGAGATAGATGGATGGCATCACCGACTGGATGGACATGAGTTTGAGTGAACTCCGGGAGTTGGTGATGGACAGCAAGGCCTGGCGTGCTGTGATTCATGGGGTCACAAAGAGTCGGACACGACTGAGAGACTGACCTGAACTGAATGAACATTGAAATGTTGGGGGGAGATGTCAACGAATACCTACAATTCTTGTATTTGAACAGTAAAGTTATATGTTCATCTTCATACTTTCATTTTCTTTTTACAAACGATGAAGAGAAAAATGAGGCTTTAATAAAATGTCTGACTAGTTTACTGCACTGTTTCATAAACTCTTCAGAACAAGAAAACATTTGTTATGCATCCTAGGTCAATGACACCTGATCTAATATTTGTAAGCAAGAAAACGAGAACAAAGATAAAAGAGGTAATGGATGTAACGGGATTTCTGAAATCATCCCTGCTGAAATGAATGGGTATGTACATATGGAGTGTATGGGTGAAGGAAGAGATACAAATAAAATTAAAGCAATGGAAATGCACGGCATGTACCTTAGTGCATTCATAGTTACATTATATTCTATTAGATACTGGTATAGGCTTAAAAGAGTAGACAGCTTCAGTATTTCAGAAATTCATTATGTAATTGAAAATATATAGAATCTTGATCATCAAAATCATGATCACCACTATACTGTCACTGTGATACAAAAGATAGCATGACATAATCAGTGACTGGCACATGGTCAGCACACGATATGTATATTACAAGTGATATTGTATAAAGTCATTTTTGCTCTACTGTCCTTAAATGAAAGTGAAACTGAAGTAGCTCAATCGTGTCCGACTCTTTGCGACCCCCATGGACTGTAGCCTACCATGCTCCTCTATTCACGGGATTCTCCAGGCCAGGATACTGGAGTGGGTTGCCATTTCCTTCTGCAGGGATCTTCCCGACCCAGGGATTGACCCCAGGTCTCCCACATTGCAGGCAGACACTTCACTGCCTGAGCCACCAGGGAAGATGCTATCCTTAAGGCACACCTTTATTTGCTGACACCAAGATTCCACCCTATATTTCCTAATGCATGTTTAGATGTTGCTTATCGTTTCCCACAGAGACAAAATAAATTCCTGGTGGTGACTGCAGCACATCAGTACGATTAACAACTTCTGTGAAGACATGGTATCTTTTTTCCTTAATAATTTCATTATCTTTCTCTTATACTGTGCTTCCGGAGCTACAATCACTCAACCTAATTTCAGTCATGCTAAGCCCCTTCTCACAATTTTGTCTCAACTCATTTTTTGGGTTGGAAGGAACTGTCATTTGCCCTCCTAGCAAGTTGAGTCCAGATATCAGATCCTCACTGTCTTTTGGGTCTACTCTCTGTATCTTTCATATCAGCTAAAATTAAAGCCTGCAAATGATACATTTTAAGTACTTACTAGTTATCAATAAAGAAATGTCATAACCAATCAAATGCTATATACATAACTCAACATATTCCTATAGCCTTCGTTATTACCATAATTGGTCCTTTCCTCCTTACTGATAAATTTTTCCAAGTTGATAAATATTTGTTATATTTACACGAATGTTAAATGTGGGAATTCATATCATAAAATGACTGCCCTCTCATGAAGTTTATAAGAACCCATTCTAAGCATGTAGTTTCAGGCCCCAGTGCCCTAACATTCAAGAGTAGTTGTGGAGACATGTATGAAAAAAAAGAAGCATTAATTTTAATAATCTAGAAAAGTCATGGAGTAAGCAGGGATTAATAGCAATGGTTGTTCTCTAATATATTTCACAATGAAATACTCTAAACAAAGTGTCTGCTTGTTGGACTATCCAGATATCACAAACACTACTTAGAAATCTTTGCAATCTCAAATTTGGGGTCATTCCTTTAGATGATGGTGGCAACATCAAGCCATATCCCTGTTTTAGGATGGTTACCGACATAGGACATCACCAAGTTAAGTTCACCGCTCTCATTCTTGCAACTAATGAACAGTGAAATCCGTGGAATATCTGTGTAAATAAGGGAGTGATCCACAAACATACTTTTTCTTTCAATGAAAAATTACAGTCAATGTAGGTGAGAATGTCATGTTTAGAGAGGTGAGCATTTTGAAGCAATGGTAAGTGTTATTGAAACTGGTGTCCTTAGTTATGATTTCAGCCCAAAGTTCAATGCTCTTGTTTCAGATTTCAGGATTTTTATGAAACTAAAAGACTCTTACTCCTTGGAAGGAAAGTTATGATGAACCTAGATAGCATATAAAAAGCGGAGACATTACTTTGCTAACCAAAGTCTAGCTAGTCAAGGCTATGGTTTTTCCAGTGGTAATGTATGGATGTGAGAGTTGGACTGTGAAGAAAAGCATCAAAGAATTGATGCTTTGGACTGTGGTGTTGGAGAAGACTCTTGAGAGTCCCTTGGATTGCAAGGAGATCCAACCAGTTCATTCTGAAGGAAATCAGTTCTTGCTGTTCATTGGATTAACTGGTGTTAAAGCTGAAACTGCAGTACTTTGGCCACCTCATGCGAAGAGCTGACTCACTGGAAAAGACTCTGATGCTGAGAGGGATTTGGGGCAAGAGCAGAAGGGGAAGACAGAGAATGAGGTGACTGAATGGCATCACCGACTCGATGCGCATGAGTTTGGTTGAACTCCGGGAGTTGGTGATGGACAGGGAGGCCTGGCATGTTCGCACATTCATGGGGTCGCAAAGAGTCAGACAAGAATGAGCGACTGAACTGCCTAACTGACTGACGATGTAGTCAAATTTGCTTCCTTTGTATCAGTTCAGTTCAGTTCAGTTCAGTCGCTCAGTCGTGTCCGACTCTCCACGACCCCATGAATCATGAATTCAATTTTCTTTCCTTTATTGTATTTACTTTATAATTGGTGCCTAAAATTGTAAAATTGAAAACAAAAAAATTAAGTGAGGTAAATACAGAAGATTGGAGCAAAAAGTAGAAAAACTGATGGGACAAGGTCAGTGGATGAAATTGGATGCTTAAAATATAAAAAGCAAATGTGTCACTGAAAGGCCTAAAGAGGTCAATATGACTTCAATATTGTTACACTACAACATTATTTTCATTTTATTAAATCACAGAATATTTTTTGATGCAAAATACTCTAAGATCCCTTGGAATGTAGAACAAAGTTCTATCGTTTGAAACATTCTGATTTAAAATGTCACTAGAGGGAAATCATTTAACTACAAAAGAGCTTCCAACATTAGGCCTAGAAACAGATAACCGAGAACTCTGCATTTCATAGGTGTCCTTCATGAGCCTTGTTTTCTTTTCCTTTCATAATTGTGTTTTGGGCATGTAAGATTGTGACTCTGCTTGTGTGTGTGTGTGTGTGTGTGTGTGTATTTGTATCAGATTAAGAATGTGATTGTGAGTGTACGTCTGGGTTCTCTTTTGGACTTTTATGTTAGAGATTTTGGCTGAAGAAACGGCTAATTCATTACCATAAAGAAGTACAAATTAAAATGCCCGTTCATCCACCTCATTAGAACTGGTTCAAATGCATTCATTTTAATGGCTGAGTAATACTCCGTTGTGTATAAGTACCAAGGCTTTCTTATCTATTCATCTGCAGATGGACATCTAGCTTGCTTCCATGTCAAGTCTGCTGTAGTATTTCAAAGTACAAGACAAATGGATGAGTCTCAAAAATTGAAAGTATTTCGACAATAACCAAGCTACTTCTCCCTAACATACTTAAAATCTATGGCACTGTCACAATCAGCCCAGCAAAAGTTGAGAGGGGCCTTAGAAGTCTGTGATGTCTGGCAATAACAAAAACACCCACCCAATAATTTGGCAATACTAGAGAAGCTAAGTATATGCGTGGAGTTTCAACCAGGCCTTCCTATAATAGGATACTACTTTGCTATAGGAAGTGGCACACTCACAAATATGAATAACATTCTTAGGGATCAAAGAAACTAATGATGGTAGAAGTGGCCTTACCGCTTCAAAAGGGTATCAGTTAAAGAAGACAATTAAATAGAAGCAAGTGATAACATGGCCCACATACTTCTTAGATAAAATCTTAAATATCCAAACCCTACCACACTGATAAGATGATGACTATACAGGAATTCTGGTTTCAGCTCTGTGTGGCAATCATCATATAATGGTATTGAAATATGTATATTATCATATGGGCAAAGAATCACCAATCCATGTTTGATGCATGATATAAGATGCTCAGGCTGGTGTACTGGGATGAACCAGAGGTATGCAATGGGGCGGGAGGTGGGAGCTGGGTTCAAGATGGGGAACCCATGTACACCCGGGGCAGATTCAGGTCAATGTATGAAAAAATGAATACAATAGTGCAAAGTAATTAGCCTCCAATTAAAATAAATTAAAAAAATATGTATACATGAGAGTCACTGGTAGTGCAAATCTATTAAGGCAAAAGTCTCGAGATCTGATTCAAAGAGGAAGACTGTGTATTCCCTGTCTTCAGTTTTATAGTACTTCACATGCATTCACACAGTTCCACAATTCTTAAATTCATCTGAAGACAAAAAATGTGACATTAAGAGAAGAGGAATGGTCTATTTACAGAGAAGGGAAGTGGCAAAGTTTAAATAGATAAAGTCTCCTACCTACATCCATGCTTCTTAATGTAACCCCATGTAAACCTTCCTAAGGGCAACTAGGATACACAAGTCAAAGATGCTTCTCCCAGGATTACAGAGTTTGGTTGAGAAGATATGTTTGCTTAACTCTCACCTCATCCTTAATATCAAATATCAGCCTTTAACACATCAGAAGATGGGAAGCTCTAGCAGATACTTTTACAGACAATACCTCCTTCTGCCTAAGACCAAGATGTAGATCCAAGTGGCAGGTGGAATGAGGTTTCCATCTTAAGATACCACATGACTCCGCAGGAGTTCTTTTCTGGGAAGCTCTCCAAAAACATTGTGAGAAGTACAATGTGAGGGAGGAAAAGAAGGAAACTGACAAGAGCTTTGTTCTTTCTAAATGTCCTGAATATCACTTATCATCCCAGGTACAATGGCAGGCTTAACATGTTATCTAAACTATCTCCCAGCCCTGCCAAGACTAATTTTTTGATGTAGTTCAGTCACTCAGTCTTGTCTGACTCTTTCTGACTACATGTACAGCAAGAACCCTGGGCTCACCTGCCCTTCAAGTCTCCTAGAGCTTTCTGAAATCCTTGACATTTGAGTCAGTGATGCTTTGAGGCCATCTCACCCTATGCCGTTCCCTTCTTCTCCTGTGCCCACTCTTTCCCAGCATCGGTTTCTTCCCAGTGATTTTGCTCTAGGACTCATGTGGCCGATATATTGGCTCTTCATGTTCAGCATTGGTCCTTCTGAGACAGTCAGAGATGGCTTCCTTCACGCTTTTCCAGTTTGAACTCCACGCTCGCCACGGAACTCTCACACATCTTCTCCAGGCGTTGTTGCAAAGCGTCAATATTATGGCACTCAGTTCTTATGGTTCTGTTCAGTCCTACACTCATTTCTCCTGAAAATCAACTTTGACTAGTCAGGTCTTTTTCAGTAATCTCTCAGCTTTTTAACGTGGTGTCTAGGTTGGTCACAGCTTTTCATCAAAGTGCAAGTTCCTTTAAATTTCATGGCTGCAGTCAATTCAGTAGTGTTATCCGAGGTCAAGAAAGGGAAACCCATCACTAATTCAATCGAATCCCATCAACATATCTCAAAATGATGGGACCAAATTCCATGAGCTTATTTTTTTGGGAGTGTTTGTTTTTTATATTGAGTTTTAATCCAGCTTTTCCATTCTCCCCTTTCACCTTCATCAGAAGGCTCTTTACTTGATGCTTTATTTCAGCCATTTGTGTGTTGTCATCTTCTAAATCAGGTTATTCATTCTTCTCACAGTAATTTTGTTTCCAGCTTCAGATTCTTTCAGCAAATTACTTTCCATGATGCACTCTGCACAGAAGTCAAATGAGCTGGGTGACGATATATAGCCTTGATGTATTTTCTTCCCTATTATGTACCAGTTCATGGTTCCTTTTGCAATTCCCACTGCTGTGTCTTCACCTGCCTGCACTTCCCCAGGAAACAGGTAAGATGGTCCCGTATTCTTCTCTCTTCAAGAATGTTCCACAATTTGTTATGACCCACACAGTCGAAGGGCTTCCCTCGTGGCTCAGATGCTAATCATCGCCTGCAATGGGGCAGACCCAGTTTTAATCTCTGGGTCTAGAAGATCCCCAGGAAAAGGAAATGGTAGTCTACAGTCCATGGGGTCACATAGAGTCAGACAGCACTGAATGACCTTATTTTGACATGCAGTCTATGCCAGTAAAAGAGACAATAAAGTAAATGTAGATAACTTTATGAAATCCCCTTGCTTCTAAGATCCAAACTCCAATTAAGGTTTACCTTTAGATTAAATGACCAACTTCACCTCCCTGTTTTGCTTTGTTTTGTTTTACACCTTTTTTTTCTCTGTGTCTCCATTTCAAGCTATCATCTCCCAGTTGTTACATTCCTGGGCCCTTGCATCTACCTATACAAGAATTAAATTATGCCTATTCCACTCTCTCACCTTTGACACTCACTTAAAATAGTTAAGTTTCCAGAGCTGAAATAATGAATCTCTGTTCTGGGAAAATGTCAGGACAGTTTGGCAAATAGATAGATATTTTCAGGGAGTGAATTTTTGATCTGAATTACTGTAGCACCTCTTATCTGGTAAAGAACTATAGTTCCTCAAGCTGATGACAATTCTTAATTAGCAGAAATTTCAGGAAACATAAATGTGCTTATTTTCATGTCCACAATCAATGAAGTACCAATTACGTATGTAACCTATCCCATCAAACTGATTAATTCATGTCAACTAAAGTTTGTTCCTTCACCGGCATGCTTAAAGGAATTATAGTGCTAGCCTAGAAATAAGAACAGAAGTTTTGATCTCGAAAAAATAAGAGGACATTGAGTGCAAATATCTTCGTGGAGGCATTACAAATAATCCTTCTATAAAGACAATACTTCCTCCAGAGCATCAAATGAATATTAACAGAAGACCTTGCTCAACAGTGAGGTCTATATGGAAATTAGACATAACTGGGAAGAATGGAGGGAAGATGGGAAGAGGATGAGATGAATAAAACCAAGTCTGTGTTTTGGGGTGTGAGATGGAGAAGCAGGGAATAGATTGAAGATTCAGGCAAGTTACCTCACTAAACTTAAATTAATTTTTACTGAAAGGAAGCAAGGTGAAGAAGCTGATGAAATATAGTTTTCCTAGAGTGAAAATCGAACAGAGAATGTGTGGTGTGGTCCTGCATGCCCCATATGGCAGTGCAGGTCAACTAGTGTAAAAGGGCCTGGACGATCAAACATGGGGTTAGAAAGACAACCTGGGAGGGAAGTGCTTTTGACTGTGGAGATGGAGGTATGCATTTGGGATGACAAATTGTGTAGAAAGGAATGCATTTTGAAAAATCCCAAACTGACAAAAAAGTGGGAACTTAGAACTCAGTCACACAGAGGAGGTAGTGACAGCATTAAATTTCGCCCTCGTGCCACATGCTAAGACTTACTATCAGGCAAGAGAAAAGGACTAGCTAGAACTATCATGCATGCTTCTGCCACCACAGGCTAGAAACCTATCCCATTAGGGCCATGATTTTATTGCCCATGGTCCCTGGCTTCTCCGAAAAACTGATACCACCAGGGTTTCTAAAGTCCCAGCAGCTGTACCTCTTGCTCCTGTGCTCACCAAGGCAGGTCCAAGTGTTCCACAAGGGTCTTGGGGGTAGCCTTCTCTGGTGACCACACGGAGAGGTTGTTATCAAACTACATCTGAAACTCAGGATCAGGGAAATGAAGGAAAAGGATTGAAAAGTTTCCCACCAGCTGAGCAAGCCGCAGATTAAATACATGCAATCAACTCTGCAGATGCTTTCTCTATGGGATAAGAAAGGACAATAGATTTCCAACGAATGAAAATACCCAGGCTCTTGCATCTCTCAGAACCAATAGGAGTTATCCCAGTTTAGAGTCTGACCTGTCCTTACTGAAGATCCAGAGTTAAGTTCTGCCCACATTTGGGCAAGTTTTCTAGAGAGGTGGATTTGTGCTGTGGCTCATGTTCAGGACCAGAACCCTGACAGCAGGGACCCGAGGTAACATTCATTGTACTTACTGTTTTGCTATGCCGTGTGGTGGTTCACTCTTTGTCTCACTTGAATGCTTTCTTATTATTCTTGCTTATTTTGTGTTTTAAGATTGTTTATATCCTGTATATTTTTTGGTATGTATCTATTGGGCACTTTCTTTTCCTGCTTTCTGTGCCTTTTGTTGATGTTGTTTCTTCTCATTTTTGTGTTAATAAATATATAGTTCCATATTAACTGTGATTTTCTCTTGTTCTGTGGGAACGCTCTTATCATTTTGTCAGAGTTTTTTTTTTTTTTTTCCTTTATTCTTCAGGTGTCACTCAGCTCTGGTGTTGATTTATGTCTTACAAGTTATTTATTTAGTTCTATTGTTGATTCTGTGTTCTTCCCTATTGTCATTACTGCTTCTGTTATATTACCTGTGGTTTGATTTTTATTTCTTGCCATTTGCCTGTCTTCATTTGTTTCCTCAGTCTAATCTTTTACTATGTGATCTTGGTTCTCTGACCGGAAGTTGGGCCTGATCACCGAGGGCTTCAGCATTGTATCATAGACCACCAGAAAATTTCCAGCTCAAATTAATGTTAATTAGTGAGAGTCTCTAAGAAGACCTCCATCTGAAACGAAGAACCATTCCACCCAAAAGCCTATACAATCCAGAGCTGCTGGCTCACACCACACAAAATGCAAGACAGAAACACAACCCAAATCATTCCCAGATGTACTGTCTAAAGTACACTAAACCCATACACACCTGCAAAAGACCCCTCTGACACGGTCCCACCATGAAAGAGAGAGAAACATCATCAGCGGCAAATGTAATTGCCAGTCCCTCCTTCTCCAAGGACACACAAACCACTTGACCAAGCTATCCACTCACGGTACAGACTGGAAGCAAATACTATCATCCTGCACCCTGGGAAGAAAAGACCAGTTACATAGTAAGCTAAACAAATCTGAAAACAGTAAAGTATTTTGCAGGCAATGAAACAAGGTAAAAACACATAAGACATAATTAAAGAGGAAATAGAAATTGTTGCAGAAAAATAATTGAGAGTAACGATATTAAAGATGATCAAACCTCTCAGGAAATAAATGGAGATCATGCAAGAAATATTTAAGAAGCGCATGGAACAACTAAACAACAAGAAATGGATGATAGCTCAATAACTGCCATATGTCTACTGTAGGCTGTTCCATTCCTTTCGAAAGCAGAAGCCAGAACAACATTGGAAAATAATTATCTTCCAACTTTTAAATGAAGTATTAAAAGAAAACAAACCTTAAATAGCAAGCAGACCTGACAATTCAACTGATACTAAAATAGATTTCACCCAAAACCAGAAGAATGCAGTATCTTCGCAAGGTTAAATGAAATATTTCTGAATAAATCACAAACTGCATCACTAATCAGGACTTGGTAAATTTAAGATAATCAAAATTGTGTCAAACATTTTTCTTTTTAACCACAGTGTTATGATTTATATGTCATTCATAGGTGCGGGAGAAAAGCAAAACAAATAAACATGACATAAATAACAAAATAAAAACTGAAAAGCACGAATACATTGAAGTTCATGTATACACCTCTTCATTACCAAGAAATTAATGAAGAAATCAAGGAGAAAAATATATATGTGTGTGTGTGTGTGTGTATGTGTGTGTATGTGTGTGTATGTGTGTGTGTGTATCAGTACAGTTCAGTTTACTCACTCAGTCGTGTCCGAATAATTGCGACCTATGAATCACAGAACACCAGGCCTCCCTGTCCATTACAAGCTCCCAGAGATCACTCAAACCCACCACCATCGAGTCAGTGATGCCATCCAGCCATCGCATTCTCTGCCGTCCCCCTCTCCTCCTGTCCCCAATTCCCAGCATCAGAGTCTTTTCAGTGAGTCACCTCTTTGCATGAGGTGGCCAAAGTATTGGAGTTTCAGCTTTAGCACCAGTCCTTCCAATGGACACCCAGGACTGACCACCTTTAGACTGGACTGGTTGGATCTCCTTGCAGTCCAAAGGACTCTCAAGAATCTTCTCCAACACCACAGTTCTAAAGCATCAATTCTTCGGCGATCAGGTTTCCTCACAGTCCAACATTCACATCTGTACATGATCTCTGGAAAACCATATTCTTGACTAGATGGACTTTTGTTGGCAAAGTAATGTCTCTGCTTTTTATTATGCTATCTAGGTTGGTCATAACTTTCCTTCCAAGGAGTAAGCGTCTTTTAATTTCATGGCTGCAATCAGCATCTGCAGTGATTTCGGAGCCCCAAAAAATAAAGTCTGGCACTGTTTTCACATCTGTTTTCCATGAAGTATATATTCATACAAACTAATGACAATGAAAATGTGATTGCATAAAACCCATGAAACAGGGTAAAGGACTAATTAAACTTACAACTAAAGCAATTAGAGAAAGAATAAACAAAATGCCAAAATTAGGTTTTGGAAAAAAATAAAAACATAGAGAATAGAACAGGAAAAATAAAAGATGAAAATAATAGCAAAGATCAATAATACTAATAGTGGGCTCTTTGAGAGAATAAAGAAAATACATAAATCATGAGGCAGACTCATCAACAAAAAACGGAGAACACTCAAATCAATACAGTTATACATGAGAAAGGAGACAGTATAACCAAAAGCACAGAAATATCAAAGGATCATGATAGACTACAACAACCAACTTTAACCCAATAAAATGCAGAATTTGAAAGCCACAGACTAATTCTTAGAAACTCAACTAAAAGGAAACAGAAAATATGAACACAACATTACAACCACTAATATTGACACTGCTATGAAAAATTTGCCAACTGACAACATTAAAGGTCCAGATGATGTCACAGGTGTTTTATGAACCATTAAATTAAATGTTAACATATGTGCTTCTGAAACTTTTCCAAAATACTACAACAGTAGGAAAACCCACAAAATCATCCTACAAGTACAGCATCACCTGATAGCAAAGACAAAGTTTACACCGAAAAGTTAACTAGTATCACATAGACAAACATAGAGGCAAACATCCTCAACAAAATAATCCCAAGAAAAATCCAAAAACACATTAAAAGTATCAAACAGATTTAATATGTGTGGTTTTCCCCAGATATACATACATTCTCTGATAGCTGTGTATCAATCCATGAGATACTTCATAACAATTTTCAGGATTAAGACCATATGATCACCTCAGTTCAGTTGAGTTCAGTTCAGTTCAGTCTCTCAGTCTGTCTGACTATTTGCAACCCCATGAATCACAGCATGACAGGCCTCCCTGTCCATCACCAACTCCCAGAGTTCACTCAACTCATATTCATCGAGTCGGTGATGCCATCCAGCCATCTCATCCTCTGTCATCCCCTTCTCCTACTGCCCCAAATGCCTCCCAGGATCAAAGTCTTTTCCAGTGAGTCAACTCTTCGCATGAGATGGCCAAAGTATTGGAGTTTCAGCTTTAGCATCTGTCCTTCCAGTGAACACCCAGGACTGATCTCCTTTAGAATAGACTGGCTGGATCACCTTGCAGTCCAAGGGACTCTCATGAGTCTTCTCCAACATCACAGTTTTAAAGCATCAATTCCTCAGCCCTCAGTTTTCTTCACAGTCCAACTCTCATATCTGTACATGACCACTGGGAAAACCATAGCCTTGATTAGATGGACCTTGTTGGCACAGTAATATCTCTACCCTTTTAATATGCTATCTAGTTTGGTGGTAACTTTCATCCCAAGGAGTCAGTTCAGTTCAGTTCAGTCGCTCAGTCGTGTCCGGCTCTTTGCGACCCCATGATTCACAGCACGCCAGGCCTCCCTGTCCATCACCAACTCCCGGAGTTAACTCAAACTCATGTCCATCGAGTTGGTGATGCCATCCAGCCATCTCATTCTCTTTCGTCCCCTTCTCCTCCTGTCCCCAATTCCTCCCATCATCAGAGTATTTTCCAGTAAGTCAACTCGTCACATGTGGTGGCCAAAATATTGGAGTTTCAGCTTTAGCATCTGTCCTTCCAATGAACACCCAGGATTGATCTCCTTTAGAATGGACTGGTTGAGTAAGTGTCCTTTAATTTCATGGCTGCAATCAGCATCCACAGTGATTCTGTAGCCCCCAAAAAATAAAGTCTGACAATGTTTCCACTCTTTCCCCATCAATTTGCCATGCAGTGTTGGGAGCAGTGTCCATGATCTTGGTTTTCTGACTGTTTAGCTTTAAGACAACTTTTTCACTCTCCTATTACACGTTCATCAAGGGGCTTTATAGTTCCTCTTCACTTTCTGACATAAAGGTGGTGTCATATGAGTATCTGAGGTTATTAATACTTCTCCGAGCAATCTTGATTCCCATTTGTACTTCTACAGCCCAACGTCCCACATGATTTATTTTGCATATATGTTAAATAAGCAGGGTGACAATATACAGCCTTGATGTACTCCTTTTCCTATTTAGAACCAGTCTGTTTTTCCATGTCCAGTTCTCACTGCTGCTTCCTGACCTGCATACAGGTTTCTCAAGAGGAAAATCAGGTGGTCTGGGGTTCCCATCTCTTTCAGAATTTTCCACAGTTTATTGTGATCCACACAGTCAAAGACTGTCATAGTCAATAAAGCAGAAATAGATGTTTTTCTGGAACTCTCTTACTTTTTCCATGATCCAGAGGATTTTGGCAATTTGACCTCTGGTTCCTCTGTTTTTTCTAAAACCATCTTGAACATCTGGAAATTCAGGGTTCACGGATGCTGGAGCCTGGCTTGGAGAATTTTGAGCATGTCTTTATTAGCGTGTGAGATGAATGCAATTGTACATTAGTTTGAGCATTCCTTGGCGTTGTTTTTTTTGAGATTGGAGTGAAAACTGATCTTTTCCAGTCCTGTGGCCACTGCTGAGTTTTCCAAATTTGCTGGTATATTGAGTGCAGCACTTTCACAGCACGATCTTTCAGGATTTGAAATAACTTCACTGGAATGTCATCACCTCCACTAGCTTTGTTCATAGCCATGCTTGACTTCAGATTCGAAGAAATCTGCCTCTATGTGATTGATCACACCATCGTGATTATCTTGGTCTTGAAGATAGATTTTGTACAGTTCTTCTGTGTATTCTTGCCACCCCTTTTAATCATCACCTCAATAGATGCAAAAAAAAAAAAAAAAACACACACAACTTTGATAAAATTCAACAAGCATGTGTGATAAACAATCTTTCCAGAAACTGAGCCTAGCAAACATTACCTCAACATAGTAAAGGCATGCAAATCCAAACTACAATGAGGTATAATTTCACACTATTCTGTGTGGTGATCATCATAGAAATAGACAGTAGGGCTCTTCCTTGGTGATCCAGTGTCTAAGACACCATGATTCCAAATCAGGGGTTCCATGTTTGATTACTGGTCAGGGAATTAAACTCCATATGCAGCATTTAAGGCTTAATGTAACCAAATAATGAAGCAAATGTGTGTGTATATATGTGTACATATATATAATACAATTTTAAAATATAATTAAAATATATAAATAAAATAAAATATATAAAATATGATTAAAATAAAATACACATTTATAGTATAAATATAATATATCAACATTTATATTATAAATTAACAAATATTATATATATGTATATATATTATATATGTATATTATATATATATATACACTCACACACATATAAACCTTAAAGCAATGAATAAAGGAGATGATGTGGAGGAAAGGGAACATTCTCTAGTGTTTTGCAGTTCAGTTCAGTTCAGTTGTTCAGCCGTGTCCTACTCTTTGAGACCCAATGAATCACAGCACGCCACGCCACCCTGTACATCACCAACTCCCACCGAGATAGAGCAGAGTATGAATGTTCTTTAGAAAAGTATTAATAAAACTACCATATGTCCAAATTCCACTATTTGACATATACACAGATGAAACCACCATTAGGACAAAAAAAGAAAAAGCATGTGTATCCCAGCATCCACTGAAATACCATTTACATTAAATAAGTTATGTAACAATCTAGGTGTCCTCTACTGATGAATGGATAAAGAAGCTGTGGTACATCCTTAGGATGGAAAATTTCTCATCCAGAAAAAGGAAAACCTTGGATTATTTCTTGAGATATGAATGTATCTAGAGCCTATTATATAGAATGAAGTAATTTAGAGAGAAACTCCAATATTGTAGATTAATGCATATATGTGGAGTCTAGAATCCTGGTTCTGAAGAATCTGTCTGAAAGGTGGGAAAAGAAATGCAGAGGTAAAGAACAGACTTGGACACAGAAGGGTAAGTAGAGAGTGGCATGATTTGAGCAAGATACCCTGACATATGTACAATACCAAGTATGAAGTAGTTAGCTGATGAGAAGCTCCTCCTCAGGGCTCTGGTGTGCCCTAGACGAGTGGACTGTGGGGTAACAGAGGAGGCTCAAGAGCAGGTGAGAGGGCTGCTCAAAAGGGAATCTCATGTATATATACTGATAGCCGATTTACACTGTGGTACAGCAGAAAGTAACAAAGATTGTAAAGCTATTATTCTCCGATTTCAAATTGTTTCTTAAATTGAAAAATGATAGTCACTCCTTGGCCAATTTGGGGAAATAACAAGAAATGCATCACAGTGCATATGTCAAGTAAAATATATACTGGTGCGTTTGTCAAGTAAAATCTGCACCAAGGACTGCTTTAGTATGTATAGACAAACCATAAAGCAAAAACTTCAAATTCAGAGCTAAAATAGCCAGAATCAATTCAGACTCTAGACATAAGTATTCCTCACTTCATTTGATTGCCATTTTTTTTCTTTTTTGTTATTTAATATTTTAAAAATTTATTCATTTTAATTGGAGGCTAATTACTTTACATATTTTATTGGTTTTGCCATACATTGACATGAATCTGCCCCGGGTGCACATGTGTTCCCCATCTTGAACCCCCTCCCACATCCCTCCCAATGCCATCCCTCTGGTTCATCCCAATACACTAGCCCCGAATATACTACATCATGCATCGAACGTGGACTGGGAATTCATTTCACATATGATAACATATATGTTTAAATGCTATTCTCGGAAATCATTCCACCCTCACCCTCTCCCACAGAGGCGCTGGGTTGGATGCACATCCCTGGTCTGAGCCACTCAGGTTCAGGTACTCAGGTACTCCACAAAGACACAGACTTGTTTGGGCCTTCGTTTTGTGCCCTTCCTCGGTCTAAGCAGCTCAGGTGACCAGGTGTTTGGCCAGCAGGGTCGCTGTGACTTATCGCCTCCCCAGTCCCTGCTGCTTGGTTTTATGGGCATACAACCAGAGCACCTTCTCAGGCAGATGTCAACTGGCCAGAAACATAAGAAGTCTTGGCCAGCAAAGAAGTCTGCCTGCATTTTCGTAGCAGATGACTTTCTGGGGCCGTGATTGCCCCCTACTGGCCCTGCCTGACCTCCCCTGTCTGTCTCTGTGGGGGATGGGCCTTTGCAGCTGGCTAGTTCTGCTCAGTCGTTTTTTCTGTGAGCCAGTCTCGCAAAGTCTTAGGTTAGGGCTTTTGGCCTTTTGGCGGGATAGCTATCCCATAGTCTGCTTTGCTATCTTCAGTTAGCTCTTTCAGATGCCCTCGAGGAATTCAGGCTGGGTCCTCAATGAAGCCTGCACCTCCCTGCCCAGCCCCAACTTGCTAATGGTGGATGCAGGTGTCTGCGCTGCTTCTCTGCTGGGAGTTACCATTGGGAGAGTAATCTGTGGGTTTTGATTATTTTTCTCATTTTCTTCCCACTTATGTTGCCCTCTGAGGTGGAAACTCGCCATGAACTCACAAGTGAGTGTTTCCTGGTGTTCGGAACTTTTTGAACTTCTTCCTTTTTTATGCCTCCCTTCCCAGCACAGAGTTCCATCCCTACCTCTTTTGTCTCTCTTTGTATCTTTTATGTTTTTTCCTACCTCCTTTTGAAGCCAATGGGCTGCTTTTCTGGGTTCCTGATGTCCTCAGCCGGCATTCAGTTGTTTCGTGGAATTTACTCAGTGTTCAAATGTTCTTTTGATGAATTTGAGGGACAGAAAGTGGTCTCCCCATCATTTTCCTCCACCATCTCCTTCCCTTTCTCCATTTTTTTATTTCTAAAAGTAAAGAAGGATTATCAGTTGATGTCACCAATTTATAGAAACATGAATTCGTTCATATTTTAGTACCTAATAGTAAGCCTCTGATATTCAGAAATATCCTAAGTAGGAAATTATAAATGTAGTTTGAAAGCTGAAGTCTGTAAAAGGATCATTTATTTTAAAATCCTGGAATTTGTGCTGCTGCTGCTGCTGCTGCTGCTAAGTCACTTCAATCGTGTCTGACTCTGTGTGACCCCATAGACAGAAGCCCACCAGGCTCCCCCGTCCCTGGGATTCTCCAGGCAAGAACACTTGAGTGGGTTGCCATTTCCTTTTCCAATGTGTGAAAGTGAAAAGTGAAAGTGAAGTCGCTCAGTCCTGTCCGACCCTTAGCGACCCCACGGACTGCAGCCTATCCGGCTCCTCCATCCATGGGATTTTCTAGGCAAGAGTACTGGAATGGTTTGCCGTTGCCTTCTCCGGGAATTTGTGCTACTGACTGGGAAAAATGCACAGCAAAAATTTTGAGAATTGTATTTTCTTCAGCCAGACTTTAATCCTGAGGGGAGAGCAACATGGGGAACACATGTAAACCCATGGCTTATTCATAGCAATGAATGGCAAAAACCACTACAATACTGTAATTATTTAATTGCTCCAGCTAAAATAAATAAATGTTAAAAATATTGTACAATCATAATGGATGTGATTTGTCTCAAAACATTTTTGATTAAAAGACTTGTCTACTATTAGTATAGAAACTAGGGTTCCTTTATTGTTTATTGCTTGGATGAAATTTTACTTGCACACTAATTCTATTTTTTTATTTTTAATTATTATTTTTTATTGGTGGCTAATTACTTTACAATATTATATTGGTTTTGAAATACATTGACATTAATCCTCCCCAGGTGCACACGTGCTCCCCTTCTTGAACCCCCCTCCCACATCCCTCCTCCCTTTATCCTACTCCTGGGTCATCCATGTGTACCAGCCCCAAACATCCTGCATCATTTGTCGAACCTGGACTGGTGATTCGCTTCACATGTGATAATACACATGTTTCAATGCCATTCTCCTAAATCATCCCTCTCCCACAGAGTCCAAAAGACTGTTCTATACACCTGTTTCTCATTTGCTGTCTCATATACAGGGTCATCGTTACCATCTTTCAAAATTGTTTGCGTTAGTGTACTGTATTGTTGTTTTTCTTCCTGGCTTACTTCACTCTGTATAATAGGCTCCAGTTTCATTCACCTCATTAGAAATGATTCAAATGTATTCTTTTTAATGGCTGAGTAAAACTACATTGTGTATAGGTACCAAAGCTTCCTTATCAATTCATCTGCAGATGGACATATAGGTTGCTTCCATGTTCTTGCTATTTACGTGTTTCTTTCAAATCTGGTTTCTTCAGTGTTTAGGACCAGGAGTTCGACTGCTGGATCGTATGGCAGTTCTATTTCCAGTTTTTTAAAGGAATTTCCACACTGTTCTCCATAGTGGCTGTACTAGTTTGCATTCCCACAAACAGTGTAACAGGGTTCCCTTTTCTCCAAACCCTCTCCAGCATTTATTGCTTGTAGACTTTTGGATAGCAGCCATTCTGACTTGTGTGAAATGGTACCTCTTTGTCATCTTGATTTGCATTTCTCTGATTACGAGGGATGTTGAGCAGTTTTTCATGTGCTTTTTAGCCGTCTGTATGTCTTCTTTGGATAAATGTCTGTTTAGATCTTTGGCCCATTTTTTGATTGGGTCGTTTATTTTTCTGGAATTGAGCTGCAGGAGCTGCTTGTATATTTTGGAGAATAATTCTTTGTCAGTTGCTTCAGTGGCTATTATTTTCTCCCATTCTGAAAGCTGTCTTTTCACCTTGTTTATAGTTTCCTTTGCTGTGCAGAAGCTTTTAATTTTCATTAGGTCCCATTTGTTTATTTATTTATTTTTTTGGGGGGGTAATTAATTGATTTTTTATTGGAGGCAAATTATTTTACAATATTATATTGGTTGGTTTTGCCATACATTGACATGAATTCGCCCCGGGTTTACATAAGTTCCCCATTTGTTTATTTTGCTTTTAGTTCCAATATTCTGGGAGGTGGCTCATGGAGGATCCTGCTGTGATTTATGTCAGAGAGTATTTTGCCTATGTTCTCCTCTAGGAGTTTTATATTTTCTGGTCTTACATTTATATCTTTAATCCATCTTGAGATTGTTTTGGGGTATGATGTTAGGGAGTGTTCTAGTTTCATTCATTTACCAGTTTCCCCAACACCACTTATTAAAGAATTTGTCTTTTCTCCATTTTATATTCTTGCCTCCTTTGTCAAAGTGAAGGTGTCCATAGGTGCATGGATATATCTCTGGACTTTCTATTTTATTTCATTGATCTATATATCTGTCTTTATGCCAGTACCATACTGTCTTGATGATTGTGGCTTTGTAGTAGAGCCTGAAGTTCAACAGGTTGATTCCCTCAGTTCCATTCTTCTTCAAGATTGCTTTGACTATTGGCGGTTTTTTGTATTTCCATACAAACTGTGAGATTACTTATTGTAGCTCTGCGAAAAATACTGTTGGTAGCTTGATACGGATTGCATTGAATGTATGTTACTTTAGGTAGTATACGCATTTTCACAATTATCGGGGACCAGCCTCGATATGGCCCAGGATATCCTCTGGATGAACGGCGTCGGCGTCAGTGAGAGAGAGAGAGAAAACCCAAGCATGGGGTTTGCTCTGTTTAGGTAGGCCGCAGGCACCCTCTTGAATCACCGGAGGCACCTCACCAGGGCACCACTTCTAGTGGGTCTTAGAAGCCCAGGCAGATAAATAAAAGCAGAGGGCCAAGCACTCCAAGGATCTCAACCAGAAAAAGGAGAATAGAGAAAAGGACGGAAAAAGAGAAAAAACGACATGGGGAGACCAAGCTTCAGTGAGCAAGGCCGAAAATTTTATTTTCCAGTGCTGCTTTTATACCCTAAGTTGTGCACATAAAAACTAGTGAAAGGGAGGTATAGAGTCATGCCAAAAACACGCGGGGTCTGCAGTCTTGACTTTTATCAGGATCAGGGCTTATTTTTGTATATCTCATGATACACAAAAGTTTTAGGTGATTTACATCATCTTCTGGCCAGGAGGCTTGCTGACAGTTTATGGCCCTCTCTCCTAACAAAGGTTAGTTAGCTAAGAAAAGTCTTATATTCTTTTATAGTGATTTTCGTAAAGTCAGGTGCTAGACACATGACAAAGTTACATTCCTATAAGGCAAAAGTGTAGTGAGCTACAAGAAAGGAATTTATTAACTTAAGATCTGATGTGGTTAAATCAAAGGCTACTACTTATATTCTCTACATGTGATTAATATATTTCCAAGGATACAATAGATAAACTTTGCAGCAAGCATTGATTCAACAATGAAATCTTTTTTTAGTACTATTCTAATGATTTTTACTTCTTCAACAAATTCCTGTATTTTAGAATATTAGGCTTTCTGTCCTTGCATGGCTGGGAGGTTGTAAACAGTCACATTCATAGTTGTAAAAGCCCAGACAAACTTGTCATGCAAGTTAGAAAGCTATCAGAGGGGCTTGGATTGGAACACTCCTATTAAGCCAAGGAGAACTTTTAACTGCAGCTCTGAATTAATGTTTTCAGAGATAGGTGGTTGGGCGGAAGCCCCCGTAAGTATTAGAGGACTTGATAAGAGTTGTAAGATAGTAAGGCAGTCAGACTCCGATTTTCTTTAGGTTAGATGCTCAGGTAAGTCCAGGGGGTTCCTCGAGTCCTGATTAGCCTTTGCCCGTCAGGCCTCTTCCCCAATTGACCATTGCCACGGGTAGGATTTCCCTCGCTGGCTCCCAGCACACAATATTTATTCTTCTAATCTATGAACACGGTATATTTCTCCATCTATTAGTGTCCTATTTGATTTCTTTCTCCAGTGTCTTATAGTTTTCTATAGAAGTCTTTTGTTCTTTTCCTCCTCCCAGCCCAAACCCTCCCTATCCCAGTTTTAACACGGCACTGGCCTCAGTCTTGACAGGAAGGGGACAGGCCCAAGATGGCAGCAGCCGACGGCAACCACTCGTTCTACCCCATCACGATGCTCATAGACAAGCTCCGCAATGAGGATGTTCAGCTTTGCCCCAACAGCATCTAGAAGCTTTCCACCATTGCTTTGACCCTTGGGGTCGAAAGGGCCCAGAGTAAACTTCTGCCCTTCCTTACAGACACAGTCTACGATGAGGACGAGGTCCTTTTAGACCTGGCAGAGCAGCTGGGCACCTTTACCACTCTGGTGGGTGGCCTCGAGTACATGCACTGCCTGCTGCTGCCCCTGAAGTTGCTGCCCACGGTGGAGGAGACGGTGGTGGTGGATAAGGCAATGGAATCCCTGCGGGACATCTCGCATGAGCACTCCCCCTCCGACCTTGAGGTCCACTTCGTGCCCCTGGTGAAGTGGCTGGCGGGTGGAGCCTGGTTCACCTCCCACACTTCAGCCTGCCGCCTCTTCTCTGTCTGCTACCCCCATGTGTCCAGTGCCATCAAGGCAGAGCTTCAACAGTACTTCCAGAACCTATGCTCAGATGACACCCCCATGGTGCGGTGACCCACAGCCTCCAAGGTTGGGGAGTTCGCCAAGGTGCTGAAGCTGGACAACATCAAGAGCGAGATCATCCCCATGATCTTCAACCTGGCCTCTGACGAGCAGGACTCGGTGCGGCTGCTAGCAGTGGAGGCATGCGTGAACATCGCCCAACTCCTGCCACAGAAGGCCCTGGAGGACCTGGTGATGGCCACCCTGTGCCAGGCTGCTGAGAACGAGTCCTGGCGCATCCGTTACATGGTGGCCGACAAGTTCACAGGGCTCCAGAAAGCAGTGTGGCCTGAAATCACCCAGAAGAACCTGGGTCCTTCCTTCCAGAACCTGATGAAAGACTGTGAGGCTGACTGAGGTGTGGGCTGCCGCCTCTGACAAGGTCAAAGAATTCTGTGAAAATCTCTCAGCTGACTGTCGGGAGAATGTGATCATGACCCAGATCTTGCCCTGCATCAAGGAGCTGGTGTCTGATGCCAACCAGCAAGTCAAGTCAGCCCTGGCCTCCATCATCATGGGCCTCTTTCCGATCCTGGGCAAAGACAGCATGATCAAGCACCTCCTGCACCTCTTCCTGGCTCAGTTGAAGGACGAGTGCCCGGAGGTGCGGCTGAACATCATCTCCAACCTGGACTGCATGAACGAGGTGATCGGCATCAGGCAGCTGTTGAAGTCCCTACTCCCTGCCATCCTGGAGCTTGCGGAAGATGCCAAGTGGCGGGTGCGGCTGGCCATCATCGAGTATATCCCTCTGCTGGCAGGACAACTGTGGGTGGAGTTCTTTGATGAGAAATTCAACTGCTTGTGCATGGCCTGGCTTGTGGATCATGTCTATGCCATCCGCGAGGCGGCCACCAGAAACCTCAAGAAGCTGGTGGAGAGGTTCGGGAAGGAGCGGGCCCATGCGACTATCGTCCCCAAGGTCTTGGCCATGTCTGGGGACCCCAACTACCTACACCGCATGACCACACTCTTCTGTATCAATGTGCTGTCTGAGATCTGCGGGCAGGACATCACCACCAAGCACATGCTGCCTACCGTGCTGCACATGGCCGGGGACCCTGTTGCCAACTTCCGCTTCAACGTGGCCAAGTCCCTGTAGAACATCGGGCCCATCCTGGACAACAGCACGCTGCAGAGCGAGGTCACGCCCGTCCTTGAGAAGCTGACCCAGGGCCAGGACGTGGACGTCAAGTACTTCGCCCAGGAGGCTCTGACTGTTCTGTCTCTCGCCTGATGCTGGAAGAGGACCCACCGCCGGCCTACGGTGTCCACCTTCTCCAGCCAGGCCCCTCCCTGGGGGGACAGTGGGGGTCCTTTGGGTGTCACTCCCCGTGCATGGTCTGACCCCAGGTCCCTCCCCCGGAACGGTTCCTCCCTCAGACCAGGACTCCGACTACTCACGTCCACCCCTCACGGGGCTGGGGGCGCACAGGGTAGGACGGAGCAGAGCCCTGGGAGGATGGGGCCACTCCTGCCAGGTGGGGAGTGGCGCAAGCACCCCGGTCGCCAGCCAGTGCTGCTGCATGGGGGCCCCTCCCCCATCTCCTCTGCCTCCCTCCCTTCCTCCTGGTGGTTTTTTGTGTCAGTTGTGCCGTTTTTATTTTATTCCCTTTCCCCCCTTTTCACAGAGAAATAAATGTCTAGAAATTTAAAAAAAGAAGCCTTTTGTTGCTTTAGGTAGATATATCTCTAAGTATTTTATTATTTTCGTTACAACAGTGAATGGAATAGTTTCCTTAATTTCTATTTCTATTTTCTCATTATTAGTATATAGGAATGCAAGGGATTTCTGTGTGTTGATTTTATATCCTACAACTTTACTGTATTCATTGATTAGCTCTAGTAGTTTTCTGGTAGAGTCTTTAGGGTTTTCTGAGTAGAGGATCATGTCATTGGCAAACAGTGAGGGTTTTACCTCTTTTCCAGTTTGGATTCCTTTTATGTCTTTTTCTGCTCTGATTGTTGTGCCCAAAACTTCCAGAACTATGTTGAACAGTAGTGATAAGAGTGGCCACCATTGTCTTGTTTCTGACTTTAGGGGAAATGCTTTCAATCTTTCACCGTTGAGGATAATGTTTGCTGTGGGTTTGTCATATTAGCATAGGCTTAATGAAGGACAAGTCTAATGAAGCCTCCCATAGGAATACTGAAAAGCCCACAAGCATGACAAAATTAGAGCCTCTTTAGCTTACTACTCCCATACCAGAAATAATATATAAGAAACTGAGCGATTAGGTACCAAAATACTCACCAAAATACTGGAATATATTTAGTATCATGTAGATTTAAATCCCTAGGAATTAAGAACAGCATTGTAAACCATATGAGGTTTCTTCCTGTCAGTTCAATTCAGTTCAGTTAAGTCGCTCAGTCATGTCATATCACAAGTAAGACCAGTTAATATGTAATTTTTAATATTTTAAAGGTTAAGATGACATATACTGCCTGTTAACTTGTGGTGTTTTGTCAGATCATACATTGCCCTTGTTTGAAATGCTTTACACAGGCCTTCACGAATGGGATTTTGCAGAGGAAAGTGGAGAAGGAAATGGCAATCCACTCCAGTGTTCTTGCCTGAAGAATCCAAGGGAAGGGGGAGCCTGGGGGGCTTCCGTCTATGGGGTCACACAGAGGCGGACACGACTGAAGTGACTTAGCAGCAGCAGTGGGTTTGTCATATATAGCTTCTATTATGTTGAGGTATGTTCCTTCTATTCCCATCTTCTGGAGGGTTTTTATCATAAATCCATGTTGAATTTTGTCAAAGGCTTTCTCTGCATCTATTGAGATATTCATTTTTTTTCAGTTTGTTAATGTGCTGTATTACATTGATTGATATACTGATATTGAAGAATCATTGCATTCCTGGGATAAAGCCCACTTGGTCATCATGTATGGTCTTCTTAATGTGTTGTTGGATTCTGATTGTCAGGATTTTGTGAAGGAATTTTGCATCTATGTTCATCAGTGATATTTGGCTGTAGTTTTCTGTTTTTGTGAGATCTTTGACAGGTTTTGTGATTAGGGTGATGGTGGCCTCATAGAATGAGTTTGGAAGTTTCCCTTCCTCAGCAATTTTCTGGAATAGTTTGAGTAGAATAGATGTTACCTTTTCTCTAAATTTTTGGTAGAATTCAGCTGTTATGCTTTCTGGCCCTGGGCTTTTGTTTGCTGGGAGATTTCTGATTACAGCTTCGATTTCCGTGCTTGTAATGGGTCTGTTAAGATTTTGTATGTCTTCCTGGTTCAGTTTTGAAAAGTTGTATTTTTCTAAGAATTTGTCCGTTTCTTCCAAGTTGTCAATTTTATCGCCGTATAATTTCTGATAGCAGTCTCTTATGATCCTTTATATTTCTGTGTTGTCTATTGTGATCTCTCCTTTTTCTTTTCTGGTTTTATTGATTTGGATTTTCTCCCTTTGTTTCTTGATGAGTCTGGATAGTGGTTTGTAAATTTTATTTACCCTCTCAAAGAGCCAGCTTTTGGTTTTGCTGTTTTTTGCTATGGTCTCTTTTATTTCTTTTGCATTTATTTCTGCCTTAATTTTAAGATTTCTTTCCTTCTGCTAAACCTGGGGTTCTTCATTTCTTCCTTTTCTAGTTTCTTTAGATGTAGAGGTAGGTTATTTAGTTGACTATTTTCTTGTTTCTTGAGGTACGCCTATATTTCTATGAACTTTCCCCTTAGCATGGCTTTTACAGTGTTCCATAAGATTTGGTTTGTTGTGTTTCCATTTTCATTCATTTCTATGCACATTTTGATTTCTCTTTTGATTTCTGCTATGATTTGTTGACTATTCAGCAGCGTGTTGTTCAGCCTCCATATGCTGTCATTTTTAATAGTTTTTCTCCTGTAGTTGAGATCAAATCTTTCTGCACTGTGGGCAGAAAAGATGCTTGAAAATTTTCAATTTTTTTTTTTTTGTATTTACCAAGTCAAAATTTATGGCCCAGGATGTGATCTATCCTGGAAAAGGTTTTGTGTGCACTTTAGAAAAAGAAGAAATTCTTTGTTTTGCAGTGAAATGCCCTTTAGATATCTATTAGGTCTATCTGGTCTATTGTATCATTTAAAGTTTGTGTTTCGTTGTTTATTTTCTGTTTAGTTGATCTATACATAGGTGTGAGTGGGGTATTAAAGTCTTCCACTATTATTGCGCTGTTGTTAATTTAGCCTTTCATACTTGTTAGTAACTGTCTTACATATTGCGGTACTCCTATGTTGGGTGCATATGTTTATAATTGCTATATCTTCTTCTTGGATTGATCCTTTGATCAATATGTAGTTTCCTTCTTTGTCTCTTTTCACATCCTTTGTTTTAAAGTCTATTTTTATCTGATATGAATATTGCTACTCCTGCTTTCTTTTGGTCTCTATTTGCATGGAATATCTTTTTCCAGCACGTCACTTTCAGTTTGTATGTGTCCCTTGTTTTGAGGTGGGTTTCTTGCAGACAACATGATAAAGGTCTTGTTTTTGTATCTATTCAGCCAGTCTTTGTCTTTTGGTTGGGACATTCAACCCATTTACATTTAAGGTAAATATTGATAGGTATGATCCCGTTGCCATTTTCTTTACTGTTTTGGGTTCAAGTTTATGTACACTTTCTGTGTTTCCTGTCAAGAGAAGATCCTTTAGCATTTTTTGGAGAGCTGGTTTGGTGATGCTGAATTCTCTCAGCTTTTGCTTGTTTTTAAGGCTTTTGATTTCTCCTTCATATTTGAATGAAATCCATGCTGGGTACAATCATCTGGGCTGTAGGTTATTTTCTTTATCACTTTAAGTATGTCGTGTCATTGCCTCCGGCCTGAAGAGTTTCTGGTGAAAGATCAGTTGTTATCTTTCTGGGAATCTCCATGTGTTTTATTTGTTGGTTTTCCCTTGCTCCTTTTAATATTTGATCTTTGTGTTTGATTTTTGTTAGTTTGATTCATGTTTGTCTTGGAGAATTTGGCCTTGGGTTTATCCTGTTAGGGACTTTCTGTGTTTCTTGGACTTGATATTTTCCTTCCCCATTTTAGGGAAGTTTTCAACTTTTATCTCCTCAAGTATTCTCTCATGGTCTTTCTTTTTGTCTTTTCTTCTGGGACTTCTATGATTCGAATGTTGGGGCATTTAACATTGTCCCAGAGGTCTCAGAGATTGTCCTCATTTCATTGAATTCATTTTTCTTTTTTCCTTTCTGTTTCATTTATTTCTACAATTCTATATTCTAACTCGCTTATCCTATCTTCTGTCTCAATTATTCTACTATTGGTTCCCTCTAGAGTGTTTCTGGTTTCATCTATTGCATTATTCATTGTATGGTCACTCTTTCTTATTTCCCCTAGATCCTTATTAAATGTTTTTTGCATCTTCTCGATCATTGTCTCCAGGTTATTTTTCTGTAACTCCAGTTTGTTTTCAAGATTTTGAATCATTTTCATTATCAATATTCATAATTATTTATCAGGTAGATTCCCTAAAACTTACTCTTTTTTTTTTGGCTGGGCCTTTGTCCTGTTCCTTTACTTGCTGAGCATTTCTCTACCTCTTCATCTTGCTTATATTGCTCCGTTTGTGGTGGCCTTTCGGTCTTCTGGCAGTTTGTGGAATTTTCTTTATTGTGTAGTTTCATTGCTGTGTGTGGCCTTGGATGTGTGGCTTTTTAAGGTTCCCTAGTTAGCGAAGCTTGTGTCGGTGTTCTGGTGGGTGGAGCTGGATTTCTTCTTTCTGGAGTGCAATGAAGTGTCCAGTAATGAGTTTTCAGATATCAGTGGGTTTGGAGTGACTTTGGGAAGCCTGTATATTGAAGTTCAGTGCTGTTCTTCTGTGTTGCTGGAGAATTTGTGTGGAAAGTCTTTCTCTGAAACTTGTTGACCCTTTGGTATTGCCTGATTTCAGTGTAGGTATGGAAGCATTTGATGAGCTCCTATCAATTAATGTTCCCTGGAACAGCAGCTCTCTGGTGTTCTCAGGATTTGGACTTAAGCCTCTGGCTCTGGTTTTCAGTCTTATTTTTGCAGTAGGCTCAAGACTTCTCCATCTGTCTCTTTCAACGCAGTTCCTTCTGTTTAAGCTTCTTCTGTTTGCTGGTCTCTTCATGTTAATTCCCTTCCTGACACAAGGCGGCAGTGGTAGACATTTTTTTAGGCACACCTGTTCAGTCGTGCTGTGGGGAGGGAGGTAAGCTGCAGACAAATACCAGTGGCATCTGTGGGGAGTGCTTGCAATGTCTCAGCCACACTGGGTTTACCCCCGCTCACGGCATGTGTGCTGTCCCAGTCTACACTGCACAGGCTCTAGATTGCTCTGCTTGGAACAATCTGAGGCTGTCGCTGTGTTGGATGTACATCCACGGTCTAAGCCGCTCAGCTTCTGATTCTTGGGTACTCCATAAAGGTATAGACTCAGTTGGGCCTGTATTTTTTCCCTTTCTGGTCTGAGCAGCTCAGGTGAGCAGGTGTTTGGCCAGCAGAGTCACTGCGACTTATTGCCTCCCCAATCCCTGCTCCTCAGTTTTCTGGGCGTACCACCAGCGGATCTTCTCAGGCAGATATTGACTGGCCAGAACCCAAGAAGTCTTGGTTAGCAACAAGGCCTGCTTGAAGCTTGGTATCAGATGCCTCTCTGGTGCCACAATCGCCTGCTTCCTGCTCTGGCTGTCCTCCCCTGCTGTCTCGGCTGAGGATGGTGGATGGGCTGACCACAGCTGGCTAGCACTGCTCAGTCCTTTGTTCTCTGAGTGGGCCTGGAGGTGTCTTAGCTTGGGGTTTTTCCCCATTTCAGGAGGTAACTATCACACAGTCTGCTTATCTATCTTAAGTTAGCTCCCTCAGATTGCCCTCAGGGCATTCAAGCCCTGTCCTTACTCTAAGGGATGCAGCCCGAACCTCCCTGCCCAGTCCCAGCTTGCTGGGGGGGGGGGAGCTGTGGGCAGCTGCACTGCTTCTCCCATGGAGCTACTACTGGGCACATAGTCTGTAGGTTTTAATTATTTATTTATTGTTTCTCCTGGTTATGTTGCCCTCTCAGGTTCCGAGGGTTCCCACAGATTCACCAGTGAGTGTTTCCAGTGTCCGGAAACTTCTCTCTTTTTTTAAGCCTCCCTGTCCGGGACAAACCTCCATCCCTCCCTCTTTTCTCTCACTTTTTATCTTTTATGTTATTTCCTACCTCCTTTTGAAGACAATGTCTTGCTTTTATGAGTGCCTGATGTCCTCTGCCGACATTCAGAATTTGTTTTGTGGGATTTACTCAGCATTCAAATATTCTTTTGATGAATTTGTGGGGGAGAAAGTTGTCTCCCCGTGCTATTCCTCCTCCATCTTCCTGTCTCTTCCTTCACACTAATACTCAAAATTTATTCAATTCAAAGATTTGTTTCTTTTAGAGCCTACAGTTCCCATATTTTCTTTAAAAATGCATTACACCATCTTCTATTAACCACCTTAGTTGATATTTGTTACTACTTTCATTAAATATATGTTAGAGTGATTTGAAGACATTGAGACATTGAGTGTCGTTGCTCAGTCAACAAGTTGTCTTCAAATCTTCTGTGACACATGTGCAACAGGTCTCTCTATCGTTCACTATCTCCCAGAGTTTGTTCAAATGCATGCCCATTGTATTTCAGATATGGTCCTACCATATCATCCTCTATTACTCCCTTCTTTTCCTGTCATCAATCTTTAAAAGCATCATGGACATTTACAGTGAATTGACACTTTGAATCAGCTGGCCAAAACTGAAGTTTCAACTTCATCATTAGTCCTTCTATTGAATACGTAGGGTTGGTTTCCTTTAGGATCAATCGGCTTAATCTCCTTGCAATCCAAGCGACCC
Source organism: Moschus berezovskii (assembly GCF_049115385.1). Taxonomy (NCBI): domain Eukaryota; kingdom Metazoa; phylum Chordata; class Mammalia; order Artiodactyla; family Moschidae; genus Moschus; species Moschus berezovskii. The sequence goes on from NC_142489.1 coordinate 23,188,096, forward strand.
TTAAGAGTCTTTATTTTTTGGAGATTCAAAATCAATACAGATGGTGATTGCAGCCATCAAATTAAAAGATGCTTTCCCCTTGGAAGGAAAGTTATAACCAACCTAGATAGCATATTAAAAAGGAGGGACATTCGTTTGTCAACCAAGGTCCATCTAGTCAAGGCTATGGTTTATACAGTGGTCATGTATGAATGGGAGCGTTGGACTGTAAGAAAAGCTGAGGGCCAATAAATTGATACTTTTGAACTGTGGTTTTGGAGAAGACTCTTGAGAGCCCCTTGGACTTCTAGGAGATGCAACCAGTCCATCCTAAAGGAGATGAGCCCTGGGTATGCGTTGGAATGTAACACGGTAAAGCTGAAACTCCAATAGTTTGGACACCTGATGCGAAGATCTGACTCATTGGAAAAGACCCTGATGCTGGGTAAAATTGAGGGCAGGAGGAGAAGGGGATGGTAGAGGATGAGATACTTGGATGGCATTTCTGATCAATGGACATGAGTTGGGGTGGTCTCTGGGAGTTGGTTTTGGAAAGGGAGGCGTGCCATGTTGATGGGGTCACAAAGAGTTGGACATGACTGAGCGACTGAACTGAACTGAAGTGTCTTCGGTAACAGCACAGTTGAAAGCCATCTAATCTCCTTCTCTTAGTCTTCTTTATATTCCAGGTCCCACATCTTCACATGACTACTGGATAAACAACAGGGACTTGTGAAGTGGAGACCTTTGTTACCAAGGTGACTATCTCTTCTAAATACAATATCTAGGGTTGCAATAGAGTTTTCTCCAAGAAGAAATTGTCTTTTACCTGATGACAGCCCTTCACCAAAGTTGAAAAAATGTGGTCCACTAGAAAAGGGAAAGGCAAACCACTTCAGTATTCTTGCCTTGAAAACCACATGAAGACCATGAAAACAAAAAGATAGGACATTGGAAGATGAACCCTTGGTAGGTTCACAATATGCTTCTAGAGATCCGTGGAGAAATAACTCCAGAAATAATAAAGCAATTGAGCCAAAGCAAAATCAACAACCAGTTGTGAATGGGACGGTGATTGAATCAGGGTTTGATGCTGTAAAGAGCAATATAGCATAGGAACCTGGAATGTTAAGTCCTTGAATCAAGGCAAATTGGAAGTGGCCACACAGGAGATGGCAAGAGTGAGCATTGACATTCTAGGAATCAGTGAACTAAGGTGGACTGGAATGGGAGAATTTAACTTACATGACCATTATATCTGTAACTGTGGGCAAGAATCCATTTGAAGTGGAGTAGCCATCATATGCAACAAAAGAGTCCAAAATGCAGTACTTGGGTACAATCTCAAAAATGACAAAATGATCTCTGTTCTTTTCCAAGGCAAATGATTCAATAAACGGTAATCCAAAACTTTTCTCTGATCAGTAACGTTGAAGAAGCTGAAGTTGAAAGTTCTGTAAAGACCTACAAGACCTTCTAAAAGTAACATTCAAAAAAGATGTCCTTTTCATTATAGGGGACTGGAAGGCAGAAGTAGGAAGTCAAGAAGCACCTAGAGTACCAGGCAAATTGACCTTGTAGTACAAAATGAAGCAGGGCAAAGTCTAATAGTCTTCTGCCAAGAGATCGCACTGGTCATGCAAACACCCTCTTCCAGCAACACAAGAGAAGACTCTACATATGGACATCACCAGATGGTAGACACTGAAATCAGATTGATTATACTCTTTGTAGCCAAATTAGAGAAGCTCTATACAGTCAGCAAAAACAGGACAGGAAGCTGATTGTGGCTCAGATCATCAGCTCCTTATTGTCAAATTCAGACAGAAGTTGACGAAAGTGGAGGAAACCACTAGACCATTCAGATATGACCTAAATCAAATCTCTTATGACTATACACTGGAAGTGCAAAATACATGTAAGGGACTAGATCCGATTGACAGAGTGCCTGATGATCTATGAATGGAGGTACCTTCCATTGTACAGGAAACAGGGATCATGACCATCCCCAGGTAAAGAAAGGTGAAAAATGATTGGCTGACTGAGGAGGCCTTACAAATAGCTTTGAAAAAAAGGGAAACAAAAAGTAAAGGAGAAAATGAAAGATATATCCATTTGAATGCCAATTTCTAAAGAAAAGTAAGGAGAGAAAGGAAAGCCTTCCTCAGGGATCAGTGCAAAAAAAAAAAAAAAAAAAGAATGGAAACAATAGAATGGAAAATATTAGAGATCTCTTCAAGAACATTGGCGATCCCAAGAGAACATCTCATGCAATGATGGGCTCAATAAAGCACAGAAATGGTAGGGATCTAACCGAAGAAGAAACTATTAAGAAGAGGTCGTAAGAATACACAGAAGAACTGTAGAAAAAAGATCTTCACAACGCAGATAATCACGATGGTGTGGTCACTCACCTAGAGTAAAACATGTTGGAATATGAAGTCAAGGGGGCCTTAGTCAACTAAGCTAGTGTAGGTGTTGGAATTTCAGTTGAGCTTTTCCAAATCCTGAAAGATGATGTTTTAGAAGTGCTGCACTCAATATGCCAGCTAAATTGGAAAATTCCACAGTTGCCACAGGACTCGAAAAGGGCAATATTCTTTTCAATCCCAAAGAAAGGCAATGCCATAGAATGTGCAAACTACGGAACAATTGCACCCATCTCATATGCTAGTAAAATAATGCTTTTTATTCTCCAAGCCAAGCTTCTGCGATACGTGAACTATGAAATTCCAGATGTTCAAGCTGGTTTTAAAAACGGCAGAGGAACTGGAGATCAAATTGCCAACATCCGATGGATCATTGAGAAAGGATGTTCAGTTCATTTCAGTCCCTCAGTCATGTCTGACTCTTTGCGACCCCATGAATCACAGCATGCCAGGCCTCCGTGTCCATCACCAACTCCCGGAGTTCACTCAAACTCATGGCTATCGAGTCGATGATGCAATCCAGCCATGTCTTTCTCTGTCATCCCCATCTTCTCCCACCCCCAATCCCTCCCAGCATCAGACTCTTTTCAAGTGAAACAACTCGTCGCATGAGGTGGCCAAAGTATTGCAGTTTCAGCTTTAGCATCAGTCCTTCCAGTGAACAGCCGTATTGATCTATTTTGGAATGGACTGGTTGGATCTCTTTGCAGTCCAAGGGACTCTCAAGAGTCTTCTCCAGTACCACAGTTCAAAAGCATCAATTCTTCGGCGATCAGCTTTCTTCACAGTCCAACACTCTCATCCATACATGACCAGGGGAAAACTCTAGCCTTGACTAGATGGACCTTGGTTGGCAAAGTAATGTCTCTGCTTTTTAATATGCTATCTAGGTTGGTCATAAATTTCCTTCCAAGGAGAAAGCGTCTTCTAATTTCCTGCCTGCAATCAGCATCTGCAGTGATTTTGGAGCCTCCCAAATATACAGTCTGACACTGTTTCCACTGTTTCCCCATCTATTTCCCATGAAGTGTTGGGACCAGAAGCCACGATCTTAGTTTTCTGAATTTTGGCTTAAAGCCAAGTTTTCCACTCTCCTCTTTCACTTTCATCAGAGCCTTTTTAGTTACTCTTTGATTTCTGCCATAAGAATGATGTCATCTGCATATCTGGTTATTGATATTTCTCGAGGCAATCTTGATTCCAGCCTCTGCTTCTTCCAGCCAACGATCCTCATGATGTACTCTGCATAGAAGTTAAATAAAAAGGGTGATATTATACAACTTTTACGTACTCCTTTTCCTATTTGGAACTTATCTGTCGTTCCATGTCCAGTTTTAACTGTTGCTACCTGACCTGCACACAGGTTTCTCAAGAGGCAGGGCAGGTGGTCTGAAAGGTCCCACCTCTTTCAGAATTTTCCAGATTTTATTGTGATCCACACAGTCAAAGGATTTGGCATAGTCAATGAAGCAGAAATAGATGTTTCTCTACAACTCTCTTGCTTTTTCCATGATCCAGAGGATGTTGGCAATTTGATCTCTGGTTACTCTGCCTTTCCTAAAACCAGCTTGAACATCTGGAAGTTCATGGTTCACGTATTGCTGAAGTCTGGCTTGGAGAATTTTGAGCATGACTTTACTAGTGTGTGAGATGATTGAAGTTGTGCGGTCGTTTAAATCATTCTTTGGTATTGCCTTTCATTGGGATTGGAATGAAGACTGACATTTACCAGTCCTGTGGCCACTGATAAGTTTTCCAAATTTGCTGGCATATTGAGTGCAGCTCTTTCACAGTATCATTTTTCAGGATTTGAAATAGATCAACTGGAATTCTGTCACCTCCACTAACTTTGTTCGTAGTAATGCTTTCTAAGGCCCACTTGACTTCATATTCACTTGACTTCACTTTCCAAGATGTCTGGCTCTAGGTCTTTGATCACACCATCATGATTATCTTGGTTGTGAAGATCTGTTTTGTACAGTTCTTCTGTGTTTTCTTGCCACCTTTTCTTAATATGTGCTGCTTCTCTTAGGTCCATATCATTTCTGTCCTTTATCGAGGTCATCTTTTCATAAAATGTTCCCTTGGTATCTCTAATTTTCTTGAAGAGATTTCTTGTCTTTCCCATTCTGTTGTTTTCCTCTATTTCTTTGCATTGATCGCTGAGCAAGGCTTTCTTATCTCTCCTTGATATTCTTTGGAACTCTGCGTTCAGATGCTTATATATATATATTTTTTTCTCCTTTGTTTTTCGCTTCTTTTCTTTTCACAGCTATTTGTAAGGCTTCCCCAGACAGCCATTTTCCTTTTTTTTCATTTCTTTTCCACGGGGATGGTCTTGGTCCCTGTCTCCTGTACAATGTCATGAACTTTCATCAATAGTTCATCAGGCATTCTATCTATCAGATATAATCCCATAAATCTATTTCTCATTTCCACAGTATAATCATAAGGGATTTGATTTAGGTCATATCTGAAAGGTTTAGTGGTTTTCCCTACTTTCTTGAATTTAAGTCTGGATTTGGCAATAATGAGTTTATGATCTGGGTCACAGTCAGCTCTCGTCTTATTTTTGCTAACTTTATAGAATTTCTCCATCTTTGGCTGCGAAGAATACAATCAATCTGATTTCGGTGTTGACCATCTGGTGATGTCCATATGTGGAGTCTTCTCTTCTATTCCTGAAAGGGGTTGTTTGCTATGACCAGTGTGTCCTCTCTGCAAAATTCTACCAGTCTTTGCCCTGCTGCATTCTATGCTCCAAAGCCAAATTTGGCTGTTACTCCAGGTGATTTTTGAATTCCTACATTTGCATTCCAGTCCCCTATAATGAAAAGGACATCATCTTTAGGTGTTAATTCTAAATGGTCTTATAGGTCATCATAGAACCATTCACTCTCTGCTTTTTAAGTGTTACTGGTTGAGGCATAGGCTTGGATTACTGTAATATTGAATGGTTTTTCTTGGAAATGAACAGGGATCATTCTGATCGTTTGGCGATTGCATCCAAGTACAACATTTCGGACTCTTTTGTTCTCCTTGATAGCTACTCCATTTCTTCTAAGGGATTCCTGCACACAGCGGTATATATAATGGTCATCTGAGTTAAATTCACCCATTCCAGTCCATTTGAATTCACTGATTCCTAGAAGGTCTATGTTCACTCTTGTCATCTCCTGTTTGGCCACTTCCGGTTTGTCTTGTCATGGACCTAACATTCCAGGTTCGTATGCAATATTGCTGTTTGCAGCACAGGACCTTGCTTTCATCTCCAGTCCCATCCACAACTGGGTACTGGTTTTGCTTTGGCTCCATCCCTTCATTTTTGCCTGAAGTTATTTCACCACTGATCTCCAGTATCTTATTGGGTACCTACCGGCCTGGGGAGCTCCTCATTCAATATCCTATTTTTTTGTCTTTTAATACTGTTCTTGGGGTTCTCGATGTAAGTGTACTGAAGTGGTTTGCCATTCCCTTTTCCAGTAGACCACATTCTGTCAGACCTCTCCAACATGACCCGCCCATCCTGGGTGGCCCCACACAGCATTGCTTAGTTTCACTGAGTTAGAGAAGGCTGTGGTCCATGTGAAGAGCTCTACTAGTTTTCTATCATCACGATTTCAGTGTGTCTGCCCTCTGATACCCTCTCTCAATACCTACCATCATATTTGGTTTTCTGTTACCTTGGTTGTGGGGTATCTCTTCACGGTTGCTCCAGCAAAGTGCAGCCACTGCACCTTACCTTGGATGAGGGGTATCTCCTCACAGGTGACCCTTCTGATCTTGAATGTGGAGTAGTTAGCCTCAGCCGTCCTATGCCCATGCAGCCAGGGCCACTTGGAAGTAGGGTAGCTCTTTTCGCCCGCTGGCCCTGGCCTCAGGCATGGCAGCTCCTCTCGGCCACAACACTGGCCTCGGGCGTGGGGTAGCTCCTCTTGGCCGCCGCCGAGAATCACTTTTATATCAGAGACCAAATAGATTTACTGATGTGATTTATCCGTATTAAAATTATTTAGGAATGAGGTTTTGCAGGCTTATGGCTTTGGTTGCTATTTAGGTAAGCAGCCTGTATTTTAAGTTGATGCTGAAGTAAAAGCTTGTTGAAAATTACCCTTCAATTTCTAGGAGACCAGTGACGTTGTGATGTCACAGCTACCCTTCACTTGCTAGGAGACCTGTGACTTTGTGATGTCACAGCTACCCTTCCACTGCTAGGAGAACAGTACCTTTTGGAACCACTGTGATGGTCTAGGGAGTTTCCCCCTTAGGCCAGCCAAGCAGCATTTGAATTTGCTTTGTGTAAAATCAGAAAAATGAGAAAAGCATCTGAAGAAAGATTTTTCTGAGATGGCACATATTTCTTCAGAAATTCAAGATGTGACTCAAAATGATGAATCCACTGGTTCAGAAACCTCCATCAGACCTTTGTATGATTATACACTTGCTGGGGATTCGGTTTTGCGATCTCTTATTGAAGAATATGCTTTTCAGGCTTTGTCTGCTGGAAAGAAAGGCGCCTTTCAGAATAATTGAAATCAATAATATGAAAAGTTTAGTTCGATAGCTGAACCTTTATGGGTTTAGTAAAAAGGGACAACCTGTTCAAAGATCTGCTTCGCTATCTGACTTTCTGGAATAAGAAAACAGCATCTCTCTTTTGAGCAAGGTATCCCAAAATTTTCACTTATTAGCAATATGTAAGATTAAATCATGTGACCTAGAAAGCATGTTACCATATGTAGCTAAAACGGAATTCAAATTTGAGATAGCAATTTGTTGAAAAAGCTTTATTTTTTGAAGCTGAGAACAGCTGGAGGATATAATATTTGATGTTTAACAAATGGTTTTTCCCATGGTCATGTAATGATATGATAGTTGGACTGTGAAGAAAGCTGATCACCGAAGAATCAATACTTTTGAACTGTGGTGTTGGAGAAGACTCTTGAGAGTCCCTTATACTGCCAGGAGACCCAGTCCGTTCTAAAGGAGATCAATCCTGGATGTCCATTGGAGGGACTGATACTAAACCTGAAACTGCAATACTTTGGCCACCTCATGCGACGAGTTCACTCACTGGAAAAGACTCTGATGCTGGGAAAGGTTGGGGTCCGGAGGAGAAGGGGACGACGGAGAATGAGATTGCTGGATGGCATCACCGACTCTGTGGACATGAGTTTGAGTGTACTCTGGGAGTTGGAGATGGACAGGGAGGCCTGGGGTGCTGTGGTTCATGTGGTCGCGGAGTGTCGGACACGACTGAGCGGCTGAACTGAACTGAACTGAACTAAACAAACTTTCCAATCAACTTGAAACAAGATACGAGTCTTGAAGCTACTTATGGTATTTACTATATATATACAACATATTTTTAGTTGAGGAGCACATTTGTTTCTAACATGTTAGCTATTAAAATTACTCTGGAGGCGTTTGGTTCGATGGAATTTAATTGGTATCATTCAAGGAATTATTTTTTCTTTTCTAATTTTATTTATTTTAATTGGAGACTAATTACTTTATATTATTGTATTGGTTTTGCCATACATAGACATGAATATGCCCCAGGTGTACATGTGTCCCCATCTTGAATCCCCTTCCACCTCCCTCCCCATCCCATTTCTCTGGTTCATCCCAGTACACCAGCCCCACACATGCTGTATCTTGCATCGAACCTGAATTTGTGATTTGTTGCACATATGATAATATACATGTTTCAATGCCATTCTCCCAAATCATCCCACTCTAGCCCTCTCCCACAGAATCCAAAAGACTGTTCTATACATCTGTGTCTCTCTTGCTGTCTCATTTACAGGGTTATCGTTATCACCATTCAAATTACATATATATGTGTTAGTATACTCTATTGGTCCTTTTCTATCTGCCTTAATTCACTTTGTATAATAGGCTCCAGTTTCATCCAACTCATTGGAACTGATTCAAATGAATTTTTAATGGCTGAGTAATACTCCATTGTATTTATGCACCATAGCTTTCTTATCCATTCGTCTTCAGATGGACATGTAGGTTACCTCCATTTCCTGGCTGCGATAAACATTGGAGTACATGTGTCTCTTTCAATTCTGGTTTCTTCGGTGTGTATGCCCAAGAGTGTGATTGCTGGGTCGTATGGCAGCTCTATTTTCAGTTTTTGAAGGAATCTCCACACTGTTCTCCATAGTGGTTGTGCTGTTTGCATTCCCACCAACAGTGTAAGAGGGCTCCCTTTTCTCCACACCCTCTCCAGCAATTATTGCTTGTAGACTTTGGTATATAAGCCATTATGAATGGCGCAAAATGGTACCTCATTTTGGTTTTGATTTGCATTTCTCTGATTATGAGTGATGTTAAGCATCTTTTCGTGTGTTTGTTAGCCATCTGTATGAAGGAATAAACTTTTATAGTTTAGCTTTTAAGGCAGTTTTACCTTGGTTTATGAAGAAACTAAATAATTGTATCCTTTGACTTTAGTTACAGATCTACTATAATCCAAATTTCAAAAGAGGCTATCCTGAACTTTTAGTAAGAATAGAAAGAAGATTTGGGATTAACAATGTGTCTGCAATATCTTCATTAGTTCGAGATTGCAAGAAGAAGCATGTTAAAGCAAGTGTCAACGTAGATGATTGTAACTCTGATTTTCTTCGTGAAACTAGTGGAGAGAGTACATTTTCAGCCACCATTTTAAGTGTGCCTTTCATACAAAAGCCTCACATCAGCCAGACAGTCGCTAATACAAGAGCTCTAGCTCTGTGTGACTTACCTTCCCCATCATCAATATCAGTGAGCCAAACAGAACAGATTGTGGGAGATCAACCTGCTGTTTTAAATCAGTTGAGCATGTTTAAGTGGCACTCACATAGCAGCTACACTCAGGTAAATGGCCACGTTGAGGACTTGCCTACTACAACTACATCGACTTCTCAGAACCACATTGTATCTCCATTTCAGGGCAGTTATTCTAGGCTGATGGTGGCGTCTTCTAAGTTTCCAGATAGATACAGTGATATGTCAGCCCATGACAGTCCTTTCCGTGACCTTCAAAAGAGAGGCAACTCATGGCCCTCAGTGCCAAAGATCACTTATACATCTGCCTCCTCTCTTTGAGGTCAACTCATCAAGAATCATCGTTATGTGAAGACGATGTTAATTAAAACGGACCTATCAAATAAATGCCAGATTATGGAGCCTAATGAAGATTGAAATTTTTGTTGGGAGATGTCAACAAATACCTACAATTCTTGTATTTGAGCAATAAACTTACATGTTCATCTTCATAGTTTCATTTTCTTTGTTCAAACAATGAAGAGAAAAGTGAGGCTTTAGTTTAATGTCTGGCTATTTTACCGCACTGTTTTATAAACTCTTCAGAAAAAGAAAATATTCATTATGCATCCTAGGTCAATGACACCTGATCTAATATTTGTAAGCAAGAAAACGAGAACAAAAGGAAAAGAGGTAACGGATGTAACGTGATTTCTGCAATCACCCCTGCTGAAATGAACGGGTGTCTACATTAGGAGTATGTGGCTGAAGGAAGAGATACAAATAAAAAAAAAATTTTCAAATGCATAGTATGTACCTTAGTGCATTCACAGTTACGTTATATTCTATTAGATACTGGTAGAGTCTTAAAAGGGTAGAGAGAAGGTTATCTTCAGTATAGAAATTCATTATGTACTTGAAAATATAAAATCATGATGATCAAAATCATGATCACCACTGTACTGTCACTGTGACACCAAAGATAAGATGACATAATCAGTGACTGGCCCATGGTCAGTACAAGATATGTATTTTACAAGTGATAATGTATAGGGACATTTTTGTTCTGCTGTCCTTAATTGAAAGCGACAGTGAAGTAGCTCAGTAGTGTCGGACGCTTTGCGACCCCTGTGCACTGTAGCCTACCATGCTCCTCCATCCATGGGATTCTCCAGGCAAGGATACTGGAGTGGGTTGCCATTTCCTTCTGCAGGGGTCTTCCCGACCCAGGGATTGAACCCGGGTCTCCCACATTTTAGGCAGACTCTTTACTATCTGAGCCACCAGGGAAGATGCTGTCCTTAAGGCACGCCTTTATTTGCTGACAACATGATTCCACCCTATATTTCCTAATGCATGTTTAGATGTTGCTTATCAGTTCCCACAGAGACAGAATAAATTCCTGGTGGTGATTGTAGCACATCAGTATGATTAACAAGTTCTGTGAAGACATGGTATCTTTTTTCCTTAATAATTTCATTGTCTTTCTCTTATACTGTGCTTCCGGAGCTACAATCTCTCAACCTAACTTCAGCCATGCTAAGCCCCTTCTCACAATTTTGTCTCAACTTTTTCTTGGGGTTGGAAGGAACTGCCGTTTGCCCTCCTACCAAGTTGAGCCCAGATATCAGGACTTCCGTGGGTTTTGGGCTTACTCTCTTTATGTATCTTTCACATCAGCTAAAATTAGAGCCTGCAAATGATACATTTTAAGTACTTACTAAGTTATCAATAAAAAAATGCCATAACCAATCAAATGCTATATACATTACTCAACATATTCCTATAACCTTCAGTATTATCATAATTGACCTTTCCTCTTTAGTGATAACTTTTTCCAAGTTGATAAACATTTATTATATTTACACGAATGTTAAATGTGGGAATTTAAATTATAATAAGACTGCTGCTCTCATGAAATTTACAGTCTATAAGAACCCATTCTAAGCATGTAGTTTCAGGCCCCAGTGCCCTAAAATTCAATAGTAGTTGTGGAGGCACGTATATTAAAAAAAGAATCATTAATTTTAATAATCTAGAAATGTCATGGAGTAAGCAGGGATCAATATCAATGGTTGATCCCAAGTATATTTCACAACGAAATACTCTGAACAAAGTGTCTGCTTGTTGGACTATCCAGATATCATGAACACTACCTAGAAATCTTTGAAATCTCAAATTTGGGGTCATTCCTTTAGATGATGGTGGCAACATCAAGTCAGATCCCTGTTATGGGGTGGTTACCCACATAGGACAACACCAAATTCAGTTGACCGCTTTAATTCTTGCAGCTAATGAACAGTGAAATCTGTGGAATATCTGTGTAGATAAGGGAGTGGTCCACAAACATACTTTTCCTTTCACTGAAAAATTACATTCAGTGTAGGTGAGAATGCCATGTTTAGAGAGGTGAGCATTTTGAAGCCATGCTAAATGTTACTGAAATTGGTGTCCATAGTTATGATTTCAAGCCCAAAGTTCAATGCTCCTGTTTTAGATTTCAGGTTTTTAATGAAACTAAAAGGCACTTACTCCTTGGAAGGAAAGTTATGATGAACCTAGATAGCATATAAAAAGCAGAGGCATTACTTTGCCAACCAAGGTCTGGCTAGTCAAGGCTATCGATTTTCCAGTGGTCGTGTATGGATGTGAGAGTAGGACTGTGAAGAAAGCTGATCGCCGAAGAATTATGCTTTTGAACTGTGGTGTGGAGAAGACTCTTGAGAATCCCTTGGATTGCAAGGAGATCCAACCAGTTCATTCTAAGGGAGATCAGTTCTGAGTGTTCATTGGAATGATTGGTGCTGAAGCTGAAACTCCAATACTTTGGCCACCTCATGCGAAGAGTTGACTCATTGGAAAAGACTCTGATGCTGGGAGGAATTTGGGGCAGGAGGAGAAGGGGAAGATAGAAAATGAGATGGCTGGATGGCATCACCGACTTGATGGAGATGAGTTTGGGTGAACTCCACTTGTTGGTGATGGACAGGGAGGCCTGGTATGCTGTGATTCATGGGGTCGCAAAGGGTCAGAAAAGAATGAACGACTGAACTGACTAACTGACTGACGATGTTGTCAAATTTGCATCCTTTGAGCAATATCACCTTAAAGGTGATTCCATTTGCTATTTCATTGTCATGTACTGATTATTCGTTCTCAGCCCCTTTTACCTTCTTTTCATGTTCTGCTTTGACTGGCAGGTCCTTCTCAAAAAGAACAGGAATAATCCACTTAGTCCTCTGTGGTAACTTGGAAAAGACATGGACAAGGACATTCAATATATCATGTTGAAAAGCTACTGTTTTTGTTCCCTCCTGAAACAAAAAGAGTACTAACCTGTTCAGTTCAGTTCAGTTCAGTCGCTCAGTCGTGTCCGACTCTCCGCGACCCCATGAATCACAGCACACCAGAGGCAAAGAAATAGTAGAACACTGGCCACTCCTCCCTTTTCATAGTCTTGATCTGGCTGAGAGGTCAAAAATTCATTGACCAGTTCTTCAGGATCATTTCCTTTATAAACATTCAATTGGTGCTATCTCCTTTTGGAATTTTTCCATCAACTGAATGTTGGGACCTGGTCATAACTTCAATTTAAACATCCTGTTACAGTCTGAATTGCCTTTGCTTCATTTCACGGTATATAATGCATTAACCTGTACTTCAATTGTCCTACCAAGGGAAACCTGGTTACATGGTCCATTACCTTTGTTATCAATTCCCATATGGCTTTAAAATATCACTACCTGTCATTCTCTAAAGCTTATAGAGAAAATAGCTCAATAGCTTAGGGAAGCATTGTACATGAATTCAATTTTCTTTCCTTTACGTATTTACTTTATAATTGGTGCCTAAAATTGTAAAACTGAAAACAAAAAATAAGTAAGGTAAATACAGAAGATTGGGGCAAAAAGTAGAAAAATTGATGGGAGAAGGTCAGGGGATGAAAGTGGATGCTTAAAGTATAGCAAGCAAATGTGACACTGAAGGGCCTAAAGAGGTCAATATGACTTCAATATTGTTACACTATAACTTTATTTTCATTAAATCACACAATAGTTTTTCATGCAAAAATTGTAACTTCCCATGGGATGTAGATGAATGTTCTATCTTTTGAAACATTCTGACTTAAAATGTCACGAGAGTGAAATCACTTAACTACAAAATGACTTCCAACATTAGGCCTAGAAACAGATAACAGAGAACTCTGTGCATTTCATAGGTGTCCTTCAGTGAGTCCTTCGGTTTTCTTTTCCTTTCATAATTGTGTTTTGGGCATGTAAGATTATGACTCTCCGTGTGTGTGTGTGTATCTTTGTGTATCAGATTAAGAATGTGATTGTGAGTGTATGTCTGGGTTCTCCTTTGGACTTTTTTGTTGGAGATTTTGGCTGAAGAAACGGCTAATTCAATAGTATAAAGAGGCACAAATTAAAATGTCCCTTCAAAAGTCTGCTTTAGTATTTCAAAGAACAAGACAAATGGATGAGTCTCAGAGATTGAAAGTATTTCGATAATAACCAAAGTACTCCACCCTAAGATACTTAAAATCTATGACACTGTCACAGTCAGCACAGCAAAAGTTGAGAGGGGCCTTAGTAGTCTGTGATGTCTGGCAATAACAAAAACACCCACCTACTAATTTGGCAATACCAGAGAAGCTAAGCAGACGTGTGGAGTTTCAACCAGGCCTTCGTATAATAGGATACTATCTTCCTTTAGGAGGTGGCACACTCACCAATATGAATAACATTCTTAGGGATCAAAGAAACTAATGATGAAATCTGTAATTCGGTTCTCACATGGTAGAAGTGGCCTTCCTCCTTCACAAGGGTATCAGTTAAAATAGACAATTAAATAGAAGGAAGTGATACCATGGCCCACATACTTCGTAGATAAAATCTTCAATATCCAAGCCCTATCACACTGATAAGATGATGACTATACAGGAATTCTGGTTTCAGCTCTGTGAGGCAATCATCATATAATGGCACTGAAACATATATATGATCCTATGTGCAATGAATCTCCAGTCCAGGTTCGATGTATGATACAGGATGCTCAGGGCTGTTGTATTGGGGTAAACCAGAGGAATTGGATGGGGAGGGAGGAGGGATTGGGGTTCAAGATTGGGAACACATGTGCACCCGGGGCAGATTCATGTCAATGTATGCCAAAACCAATACAATAATGCAAAGTAATTAGCCTCCAATTAAAATAAATAAATAAATGAAAAGAATGTATGAATATTTGAGATGCACTGATAGTGCAAATCGATTAAGGCAATAGTCTTGAGACCTGATTCAAAGAGGAAAACTGTGTACTCCCTGTCTTCAGTTTCATGGGATTTCACATGCATTCACACAGTTCCACAATTCTCAACCCTCATCTGAAGACAAAACCTGTGACATTAAAAGAGGAATGGTCTATGTACAGAGAAGGCAAGTAGCAAAGTTTAAATGAATCCAGTCTCCTACCTACATCCTTGCTTACTAATGTAACCCCTTGTAAGCTTTCCTAAGGGTAACTAGAATACACAACTCAGAGATGCTTCTCCCAGGATTATAGAGTTTGATTGAGAAGATATAAGTTTGCTTAACTCTCACGTCATCCTTAAGATCAAATATCAGCCTGTTACCACATTAGAAGATGGGCAGTTCTAGCAGACACTTATAGACAATACCTGCTTCTGCTTAAGACCAAGATTGTAGATCCAAGTGGCTGATGCGGTAAGGTTTCTGTCTCAGGATACCACACGACTCCGCAGGAATTCTCCTTTTCTGGGAAGCTCTCCAAAAACATTGTGAGAAGTACAATGTGAGGGAGGAAAAGAAGGAAACTGACAAGAGCATTGTTCTTTCTAATTGTCCTGAATATCACTTATCATCTCAGGTACAATGACAGGCTTAACATGCTATCTGAACTATCTCCCAGCACTGCCAAGACTAATTCTTTGATGTAGTTCAGTCACTCAGTCTTGTCTGACTCTTTCTGACTCCATGTACAGCAAGAACCCGGGGATCGCCTACCCTTCAAATCTCCCAGAGCTTTCTCAAATCCATGACCTTTGAGTCAGTGATGCTTTGCGGCCATCTCGTCCTCTGCCGTTGCCTTCTTCTCCTGTGCCCACTCTTTCCTAGCATCGGTTTCTTCCCAGTGATTTTGCTCTAGGACTCATGTGGCCGATATATTGGCTCTTCATGTTCAGCATCTGTCCTTCTCAGACAGTCAGAGATGATTTCCTTCACGCTTTTCCAGTTTGAACTTCACGCTCACCACGGAACTCTCACACATCTTCTCCAGGCGTTGTTGCAAAGCGTCAATATTATGGCACTCAGTTCTTGTGGTTCTGCTCAGTCCTCCACTCATTCCTCCTGAAAATCAACGTTGACTAGTCAGGTCTTTTTCAGTAAGCTTTCAGCTTTTTAACATGGTGTCTAGATTGGTCACAGGTTTTCATCAAATTGCAAGTTCCTTTAAATTTCATGGCTGCAGTCAATTCGGCAGTGACATCGGGGGTCAAGAAAGAGAAACCTGTCACTAATCCAATTGTATCCCATCGATATATCTCAAAATGATGGGACCAAATTCCATGAGCTTATTTTTGTGTGTGTGTTTGTCTTTATATTGTGTTTTAATCCAGCATTTCCACTCTCCTCTTTCACCTTCATCAGAAGGATCTTTACTTCCTGGCATATTTTACCGATTTTTGTGCTATCATCTTACAGCTGAGGTTAATCATGCTTCTCACATTAACTTTGTTTCCAACTTCAGATTCTTTCAGCAAATTACTTTCCATGATGCACTCTGCACAGAAGTCAAATGAGCTGGGTGACAATATATAGCCTTGATGTACCAGTTCATTGTTCCTTGTCCAATTCCAACTGTTGTGTCTTCACCTGCATGCACATTTCCCAGGAAACCGGTAAGGTGGTCCCATATTCTTATCTCTTTAAGAAAGTCCCACAATTTGTTGTGACCGTTATAGTTGAAGAGCTTCCCTGGTGGCTCAGATGCTAAAGCCTCTGCCTGCAATGGGGCAGACCTAGCTTTGATCAGTCCATGGTGTCACAAAGAGTCAGAAACAACTGAAAGACCTCATTTTCACAAGCAGTCTATGTAACAGAGACAATAAAGTAGATCTTAATAATTTATGAAATCTCCTTGATTTTTCTATGATCCAAACTTCAATTCAGGTTTACATTAAGATTAAATGACTAACTAACCTCCCTGTTTTGCTTTGTTTTGTTCTGCCCTTTTATTCTCTGGCTCTCTCTCTTTCAAGCTGTCATCTACCAATTGTTACATTCCTGGGCCCTTGCCATTTTCCCATACAAGAATTAAATTATGCCCATGCCACTCTCTGAACTTTGACACCCAGTTAAAACAGTTAAGATTCCAGAGCTGAAATAAGGAATCTGTGTTCTGGGAAAATGTCAGCACAGTTTGACAAATAGCTAGATATTTTCATGGACTGACTTTTGAGCCCAATTCCTGTACCACCTCTCATCCTGGAAAGAACTATAGTTCCTTAAGCAGATTGCAATTCATCATTAGCAGACATTTCAGGAAAAGTAAATCTGTTTATTTGCATGTTCAAAATCAATGATGTACCAATTGCATATATATGTATATAACCTCCCATCAAACTGATTAATTCATGTCAACTAAAGTTTGTTGTTTCACCGGCATGCATAAAGGAATTACAGAGCTAGCCTAGAAATAAGATCAGAATTTCTGATTTCACAGAAAATAAGAGTACATTGAGTGCAACTCGTTCCATGGAGGCATCACAAACAATCTTTCTATAAAGGAAACACTTCCTCCAGAGCATCAAATGGATATTAGCAGAAGACCTTGCTCAACAGTGAGGTCTGTATGGAAACTAGACATAACTGGAAGAATAGAGGGAAGATGGGAGAGGACGAGAGGACGAGAAGCAAGCCTGTGTCTTGAGGTGGGAGATGCAGAAGCAGGGAGTAGATTGATGATCCAGGCAAGTCACCTGACTAAACTTAATTTAATTTTGACTGAAAGGAAGCAAGGTGAAGAAGCTGATGAAATATAGTTTGCCTGGAGTGAAAATCGAACAGAGAATGTGTGGTGTGGTCCTGCATGACCCATATGACAGTGCAGGTCAACTAGTGTAAAAGGGCCTGGATGATCAAACATGGGATTAGAAAGACAGCCTGGGAGAGAAGTGCTTTTGACTGTGGAGATGGAGGTATGCATCTGGGATGACAAATTGTGTAGAAAGGAGTGCATTTTGAAAAATCCCAAACTGACAAAGAAGTGGGAACTTAGAACTCAGTCACACAGAGGAGGCTAAGACTTACAATCAGGCAATAGAAAAAGACTAGCTAGAACTATCATGCATGCTTCTGCCACCACAGGCTAGAAACCTATCCCTTTAGGGCCATGATTTTATTGCCCATGGTCACTGGCTTCTCCGAAAAACTGATACCACCAGGGTTTCTAAAGTCCCAGCAGCTGTACCTCTTGCTCCTGTGCTCACCAAGGCAGGCCCAAGTGTTCCACAAGGGTCTTGGGGGTTGCCTTCTCTGGTGACCACATGGAGAGATTGTTATCAAACTACATCTGAGACTCAGGATCAGGGAAATGAAGGAAAAGGATTGAAAACTTTCCCACTAGCTGAGCAAGCCGCAGATTAAATATATGCAATCAACTCTGCAGATGCTTTCTCTATGGGATATGAAAGGACAATAGATTTACAATGAATGAAAATACCCAGGCTCTTGCAGCTCTCAGAACCAATAGGAGTTATCCCAGTTTAGAGTCTGACCTGTCCTTACTGAAGATCCAGAGTTAAGTTCTGCCCACATTTGGGCAAGTTTTCTAGAGAGGTGGATTTGTGCTGTGGCTCATGTTCAGGACCAGAACCCTGACAGCAGGGACCCGAGGTAAAATTCATTGTACTTATGATGTTCTGCTATGCCACTTGGTCTTTCACTGTTTGTCGCACTTGAAAGCATTCTTATTATTCTTGCTTACTTGGTGTTTTAAGATTGTTTATATCCTATATATTTTTTGCATGTCTATATTGTGTACTTTCGTTTCCTGCTTTCTGTGCCTTTTGTTGATGTTGTTTCTTGTCAGTTTGGTTTTAATAAGTATATATTTCCATATTAACTGTGATTTTCTGTTGTTCTGTGGAAAAGCCTTATCGTTTTTGTCAGAGTTTTAGCCTTTTTTTTTCATGTGTCACACTGCTCTGGTGTTGTTTTATGTCTTACAAGTTATTTGTTAGTTTCTCTTGTTGATTCTGTGTTCTTCCCTATTGTCATTCCTGCTTCTGTTATTTCACTTGTGGTTTGATTTTGATTTCTTACCATTTGTCTGTCTTCCTTTGTACCTTCTGTCTATTTTACTTTGTGATCTTGGTTCTCTGACTGGAAGTTGAGCCTGATCACCTAGGGCTTCAGCACTGTATCATAGACCACCAGAGAATTCCTGGCTCCAACTAATATTACTTGGTCAGATTCTCTGTGAAGGCCTCCATCTAAAATGAAGAACCATTCCACCAAGAAGCCTATACTATCCAGAGCTGCTGCCTCACACCACACAAAATGCAAGACAGAAACACAAGCCAAATCATCCCCAGATCGACTGTCCTTAGTCCACTAAACACATGCATACCTGCAAAAGACCCCTCTGACACGGTTCTACCATGAGAGAGAGAAGCATCACCTGTTGCTACAAGAATGTAGTTTCCAGTCCCTCCTCCTCCAAAGACACACAAACCACTGGACCAAACTTATACACTCATGATACAGACTGGAAGCAAGTACTTCCATCCTGCACCCCGGGCAGAAAAGACTAGTTACATAGTAAGCTAAGCAAATCTGAACACAGTAAAGCATTTTGCAGGCAAAGAAACAAGTTAAAACCACATAAAACGTAATTAAAGAGGAAATAGAAATTGTCGCAGAAAAATAATTGAGAGTAACGATAGTAAAGATCAAACCTCTCTGAAAATAAATGGAGATCATGCAAGAAACATTTCAAAAGGGCATGGAACAAAAGAAACCAAACTTTAAATAACAAGCAGACCTAACAATTCAATTGATACTGAACTAGATTTCACCCAAAACCAGAAGAATGCAGTTTCTTCGCAAGGTCAAATGAAATATTTCTGAATAAATCACAAACTGGATCACTAATCAGGACTTGATAAATTTAAGATAATCAAATTGTATCAGGCTTTATCATTTTTTTTTTACTACAGTGTTATGATTTACATGCCATTCAAGTGTGGGGGAGATAAAATAAAAATAAATAAATAAAAGCATAAATAACAAGAAAAAACTGAAAAGCGTGAATATATTGAGGCTTATGCATGCACACACCTCTTCATGAGCAAGAAATCAATGAAAAAATCAGAGAGAAAAAAAAAATGTGTGTGTGTGTGTGTGTGTATCAGTTCAGCTCAGTCCGTCAGTCGTGTAGGACTCATTACGACCTCATGAATCAGAGCACCTCAGGCCTCCCTGACCGTCACCAACTCACAGAGATCACTCAAACTCACATACATAGAGTCTGTGATGCCATCCAGCCATCTATTTCCCTGCCTTGTCCTTCTCCTTCTGTCCCCAATCTCCAGCATCAGAGTCTTTTTCAGTGAGTCAACTCGTCGCATGAGGTGGCCAAAGTATTGGAGTTTCAGCTTTAGCATCAGTCCTTCCAATGAACACCCAGGACTGATCTCCTTTAGAATGGACTGGTTGGATCTCCATGCATCCAAGGGATTCTCAAGAGTCTTCTCCAAAACCACAATTCAATAGCATCAATTCTTTGACGATCAGCTTTCATCCCAGTCCAACTCTCACATCTGTACATAACCACTGGAAAAACCATAGGCTGACAAGACAGGCCTTTGTCGGCAAAGTAATGTCTCTGCTTTTTCTTATGCTATCTAGGTTGGTCATAGCTTTCCTTCCAAGGAGTTAGAGTCTTTTAATTTCATGGCTGAAATCAGCATCTGCAGTGATTTTGGAGCCCAAAATGATAAAGTCTGACACTGTTTCCACTGTTTCCCCATCCATTTCCCATGAAGTATATAGTCATAAAAACGAATGACAATGAATTTGTGATTGCATAAAACCCAATAAACAGGATAAAACACTAACTAAACTTATAACTAAAGCAATTAGAGAAAGAAGAATAAACACAAAATCAAAAATTGGCTTTGGGAAAAAAAGAAAACATAGAGACTAGAACAGGAAAAAAAAAGATGAAAATAGTAGCAAAGATCACTACTACTAAAAGGGGGCTCTTGGAGAGAATAAAGAAAATACATAAAGCTTGAGCCAGATTCATCAACAAAAGAGGGAGACCACACAAATCAATAAAGTTATACATAAGAAAGGAGACATTATAACCAACAGCACAGAAATATCAAAGGATCATGATAGATTACAAGAAAGAACTTTAAACCAATAAAATGTAGCATATGGAAGCCACAGATTACTTCCTAGGAACTCAACTAAGAGGAAACAGAAAATAGGAACACACATTACAACCCCTAATATTGAAACTGCTATGAAAAATCTGTCAGCTTACAACATTCAAAGACCAGATGATGTCACAGATGTTTTATGAACCGTTAAGTTAAATGTTAACATATGGGTTTCTTAAACTTTTCCAAAATACTACAACGGTAGGAAAACCCACAAACTCATCCTACGAGTACAGTATCACCTAATAGCAAAGACAAAGTTAACACAGAAAAGGAAAATTGTAGACCAGTATTATATAGATAAACATAGAGGCAAACATCCTCAATAAAATATTCACAAGAAGAATCCAACAACACATTAAAAGTATCGAACTGCTTTAATATGTGAGGTTTTCCCCAGAAATGCGGACATTCTCCAGTAGCTGCGTATCAAACCATGAGATACAGCATAACAATTTTCAGGATTAAAACCATATGATGACCTCAGTTCAGTTCAGTTCAGTTCAGTTCAGTTCAGTTCAGTCTCTCAGTCTGTCTGACTCTTTGCGACCCCATGAATCACAGCACGCCAGGCCTCCCTGTCCATCACCAACTCCCAGACTTCACTCAAACTCATGTCCATCCTTTCGGTGTTGCCATTCTGCCATCTCATCCTCTGTCGTCCCCTTCTCCTACTACCCCAATCCCTCCCAGCATCAAAGTCATTCCCAGTGAGTTAACTCTTTGCATGAAGTGCCCAAATATCGGAGTTTCAGCTTTACCATCAGTCCTTCCAATAAACACCCAGGACTGATCTCCTTTAGAATAGACTGTTTGGGTCACCTTGTAGTCCAAGGGACTCTCAAGAGTTTTCTCCTACATCACATTTCAAAAGCATCAATTCTTTGGCGATCAGCTTTCTTCACAGTTCATCTCTCATATCTGTACATGACCACTGGAAAAACCATAGCCTTGATTAGATGAACCTCTGTTGGCAAAGTAATGTCTCTACTCTTTCAATATGCTATCTAGGTTGGTGGTAACTTTTCTGCCAAGGAGTAAGCGTCTTTTAATTTTGTGGCTGCAATCAGCATCTCCAGTGATTCTGGAGCCCTCAAAAAACTCTCACACTGTTTCCACTGTTTCCCCATCAATTTGCCATGAAGTGATGGGACCAGATGCCATGATCTTAGTTTTCTGAATGTTTAGCTTTAAGAAAAATTCTTCACTCTCCGCTTACACTTTCCTCCAGAGTTTTTTTAGTTACTCTTCATTTTCTGCCATGAGGGTGGTGTCATCTGCATATCTGAGGTTATTGGTATTTCTCCCAGCAATCTTGATTCCCGATTCTGGTTCTACATCCCAGAGCTCCTCATGATGTACTCTGCATATAAGTTACATAAGCAGGGTGACAATATACTGTCTTAATGTACTCCTTTTCCTATTTGGAACCAGTCTGTTGTTCCATGTCCAGTTCTAACGGTTTCCTCCTTACCTGCATATAGGTTTCTCAAGAGGCAAATCAGGTGGTCTGGTATTCCCATCTCTTTCAGAATTTTCCACAATTTATTGTCATCCACACAGACTTTGACATAGTCAATAAGCAGAAATAGATGTTTTTCTAGAACTCCCTTACTTTTTCCATGATCCAGCGGATATTGACAATTTGATCTCTGGTTCCGCTGTCTTTTCTAAAACCTGCTTGACCATCTGGAAGTTCACGTTTCACATATCGCTGAAGCCTGGCTTGGAGAATTTTGAGCATGACTTTACTAGCATGTGAGATGAGTGCAATTGTGCGGTAGTTCAAGTATTCCTTGGTATTGCCTTTCTTTGGGATTGGAATGAAAACTGATCTTTTCCAGTCCTGTGGCTACTGCTGAGTTTCCCAAATTTGCTGGCATATTGAGTGCAGCACTTTCACAGCATCATCTTTCAGGATTTGAAACAGCTCAATTGGAATTCCATCACCTCCACTAGCTTTGTTCATTGTGATACTTTCTAAGGCCAACTTGAATACACATTCCAGGAAATCTGGCTCTAGGTAATTGATCACACCTTCGTGATTAACTTGGTCATGAAGATATTTTTGTACAGTTCTTCCGTGCATTTTTGCCACCTCTTTTTAATGATCACCTCAATAGATGCCAAAAAAAAAAAAAAAACAACTTTGATAAACTTCAACAAGCATGTGTGATAAACAATCTTTCCAGAGACTGATCACAGCAAAAATTACCTCAACATAGTAAAGGCATACAAATCCAAACAACAATGAGGTATCATTTCACACTATTCTGTGTGGTGATCATCATAAAAATTGACAGTAGGGTCCTTCCTTGGTGGTCCAATGGCTAAGGCACCATGATTCCAAATCAGGGGTTCCATATTTGATCCCTGGTCATGGAACTAGACTCCATATGCAGCATTTAAGGCCTGGTGTAACCAACTAATGAAGGAAATATGTGTGTGTGTATATGCATATATATATATTATAAATATATATAAAATTTGAAATACAATACAAATATAATTAAAATATATAAATAAAATAAAATATAAAAAATATAATTTAAATTATATACATATGTATAATATATATATAACATTTAAATATTTATAATATGAATTAACAACTATTATATATATATATATATAGACACACACACATAAACATGAAAACAATGGATGAAGGAGATGATGTGAAGGAAAGGGAACACTCTA
The DNA here is from genome assembly GCF_049115385.1 of Moschus berezovskii. Taxonomy (NCBI): domain Eukaryota; kingdom Metazoa; phylum Chordata; class Mammalia; order Artiodactyla; family Moschidae; genus Moschus; species Moschus berezovskii. Next base: position 23,211,436 of record NC_142489.1, read on the forward strand.
CATTGTTTTTCAGTTCAGTTCCATTCAGTCGTGTCAGACTCTTTTGTCTATCACCAGCTCCCACTGAGATAGAGCAGAATATGGATGTTCTTTAGAAAATTATTAATAAAAATACCACATGCCCCAAATCCCACTGTTTGACATATAAACAGAAGAACCCACCATTGGAAAATAAATAAGCATGTGTATCCCAGTATCCACTGCAATACCATTTACATTAAACAAGTTATGTAACAATCTAGGTGTCCATCTACTGAAGAATGGATAAAGAAGTTATGGTTCATCCACAGGATGGAACATTTCTCATCCAGAAAAAGGAAAAACTTGGATTATTTCTAGAGATATGGATGTATTTGGAGCCTATTATATGGAATCAAGTAATTCAGAAAAAGAAGGTCCAACATTGTAAATTAATGTATATATATGGAATCTAGAAACCTGTCTCTGAAGAATCTCTCTGAAGCATGGAAAAGGAAATGCAGAGGTAAAGAACCGACTTAGACAGAGTAGTGTAAGTAGAGAGTGGGACAGTTTGAGCCAGATGCCCTGACATATGTACAATACCAAGTATGAAGTAGTTAGCTGGTGAGAAGCTCCTCCTAAGGGCTCTGAGGTGCCCTAGACGAGTGGATTGTCGGGTAGCAGAGTAGGTTCAAGAGCAGATGGGAGGGCTGCTCAAAAGGGAGGCTCTTGTATATATATACTGATAGCCGATTTACACTGTGGTACAGCAGAAAGTAACAAACATTGTAAAGTTATTGTTCTCCAATTTCAAATTGTTTCTTAAATTGAAAAATGAAAGTCAGTGTTTGGCCAACTTGGGCAAGTGACAAGAAATGCATCACAGTGTACATGTCAAGTAAAATATGTACTGGTGCGTTTGTCAAGTAAAAGCTGCACCAAGGACTGCTTTTTGTGTATAGACAAACCATAAAGCAAAAACTTCAAATTCAGAGCTAAAAGAGCCAGAATAAATTCAGACTCTAGATATAAATATTCCTCACTTCATTTGACTGCCATTTTTTTCTTTTATGTTTTTGATATTTTTAAACTTTATTTATTTTAATTGGAGGCTTATTATATTATTGTATTGGTCTCGCCATACATTGACAGGAATCTGCCCCGGGTGCACATGTGTTCCCCATCTTGAACCTCCTCCCACCTCCCTTTCCATGCCATCCCTCTGGTTCATCCCAGTACACCAGCCCCGAGTATCCTACATCATGCATCGAACGTGGACTAGCGATTTGTTTCACATATGATCATATACATGTTTCAGTGCCATTCTCCCAAATCATCCCACCCTCACCCTCTCCCACAGAGGTGCTGGGTTGGATGCACATCTCTGGTCTGAGCCACTCAGGTTCAGGTAGTTGCATACTCCACAAAGGCACAGACTTGGTTGAGCCTGCGATTTGTGCCCTTCCCCGGTCTGAACAACTCAGGTGACCAGGTGTTTGGCCAGAGCGATCGCTGTGACTTATCACCTCCATGGTCCCTGCTGCTGGGTGTCCTGGGCATACAACCACTGCACCTTCTCAGGCGTATGTAGACCAGCCATAAACCCAAGAAGTCCTGGCCAGCAATGAAGCCTGCCTGCAGTTTGGTATCCGATGCCTTTCTGGGGCCGCAATTGCCCCTTCTGGCTCTGGCTGCCCTCCCCTGCCTGTCTCTGTGGGGGATGGGCCTCTGCAGCCGGCTATTTCTGCTCAGTCCTTTGTTCTGTGAGCGGGTCTGGTGCAGTCTTAGCTTAGGGCTTTACATCTTTTCGCGGGGTAGCTATCCCACAGCCTGCTTTGCCTCTCCAGTTAGCTCTTTCAGATTGCCCTGAGGCCCGGAGGACCAGAGGCCGGGTCATCAATGCAGCCTACACCTCCCTGCCCAGCCCCCACTTGCTAATGGCAGATGTGGGCATCTGTGCTGCTTCTCCGCTGGGAGTTACCATTGGGCGAGTAATCAGTGGGTTTTGATTATTTCTATCTTTTTCCTCCTGGTTATGTTGCCTTCTGAGGTTCCAAGGCTCGCCACAGACTCACAAGTGAGAGTGTTTCCTGGTATTCAGAAACTTCTCTCTTTTTTATGCCTCCCTTCCTGGGACTGAGCTCTGCCACTAGATCTTTTGTCTCTCTTTTTATCTTTTATGTTTTTTCCCACCTCTTTTGAAGACAATGGACTGCTTTTCTGGGTGCCTGATTTCCTCTGCTAGCATTCAGAAGTTGTTTTGTGGAATTTACTCACTGTTCCAATGTTCTTTTGATGAATTCTTGGGAAAAAGTGGTCTCAGCATCCTATTCCTCTGCCATCTTCTTCCCTCCCTCCATTTTTTTTTCTAAAAGTAAAGAAGGATTATCAGTTGATGTCAAAAATTTATAGAAACATGAATTCCTTCATATTTTAGTACCTAACAGTAAGCCTGTGATATTCAGGACTATGCTAGTAGGAAATTATAAAAGTAGTTTGAAAGTTGAGGTGCTGTACAAGGATCACTTATTTTAAAATCCTGGAATTTGTGCTACTGACTGGGAAAACTTCACAGTCAAAAACCTGAGAATTGTGTTTTCTTCAGCCAGACTTTAATCCTGAGGGGCATCAGGATGGGGAACACATTTAACCCCATGACTTATTCATATCAATGAATGTCAAAAACCAATACAATACTTTAATTATCCTCCAAATTAAAAAAAAATAATAAATTAGAAAAAAGGCTGTATAATAATATTGAATGTCATTTCTGTCAAAAAAGTTATGATTAAAAGACTTATTTATCTACTATTAGTATAGCCATTAGGATTCCTTTATTATTTATTGCTTGAATGAAATTTTACTTTCACAGTAATCACTTTATTTATTTTTATTTATTATTATTAATTACTAATTAGGCTGTGACAGAAGCAAGGTCTCGTGCTGTAAAGAGCAATATTGCATAGGAACCTGGAATGTTAGGTCCATGAATCAAGGCAAATTGGAAGTGGTCAAACAGGAGATGGAAAGAGTGAACATAGACATTCTAGGAATCAGTGAATGAAAATGGACTGAAATGGGTGAATTTAACTCGGATGACCATTATATCTATTACTGTGGGCAGGAATCCCTTAGAAGCAATGGAGTAACCATCATGGTCAACAGAAAAGTCCAAAATGCAGTACTTGGATGCCATTTTAAAAAAATGACAGAATGATTTCCATTCGTTTCCAAGGGAAACCATTCAGTATTACAGTAATCCAGGCCTATGCCACAACCAGTAACGCTAAAGAAGCCTAAGTTGAGCGGTTCTATGAAGACCTACAAGACCTTTTAGAACTTACACCCAAAAAAGATGTCCTTTTCATTATAGGGGACGGGAATGCAAAAGTAGGAAGTCAAGAAACACCTGGAGTAACAGGCAAATTTGGCCTTGGAGCACAGAATGAAGCAGGGCAAAGGCTAATAGAGTTTTGTCAAGAGAACGCACTGGTCATAGCAAACACCCTCTTCCACCAACATAAGAGAAGACTCTACACATGGACATCACCAGATGGTCAACAACGAAATCAGACCGATTATATTCTTTGCAACCAAAGATGGAGAAGCTGTATACAGTTAGCGAAAACAAGACCAGGAGCTGACTGTGGCTCGGATCATGAACTCCTTAGTGCCAAATCCAGACTTAAATTGAAGAAAGTAGGGAAAACCACTGGACTATTCAGATATGACCTCAATCAAATCCCTTATGATTATACAGTGGAAGTGAGAAATAGATTTAAGGGACTAGATCTAATAGTGTGCCTGATGAACTCTGGACGGAAGTTCGTGACATTGTACAGGAGACAGGGCCCAAGACCATCCCCATGGAAAAGAAATGCAAAAAAGCGAAATGGCTGTCTGAGGAGGCCTTACAAATAGCTGTGAAAAGAAGAGAAGTGAAAAGCAAAGGAGAAAAGGAAAGATATAAGCATCTGAATGCAGACTTCCAAAGAATAGCAAGGAGAGACAAGAAAGCCTTCCTCAGTGATCAATGCAAACAAATAGAGGAAAACAACAGAATAGGAAAAACAAGAGATCACGTCAAGAAAATTAGAGATTCTAAGGGAACATTTCATGCAAAGATGGGCTCAATAAAGGACAGAAATGGTATGGACCGAACAGAAGCAGAAGATATTAAGAAGAGGTGGCAAGAATACACAGAAGAACTGTACAAAAAAGATCTTCACGACCAAGATAGTCACGGTAACGTGTTCACTGACCTAGAGCCAGACATCTTGAAATGTGAAGTCAAGTGGGCCTTAGAAAGCATCACTACGAACAAAGCTAGTGGAGGTGATGGAATTCCAGTTGAGCTATTTCAAATCTTCAAAGATGATGCTGTGAAAGTACTGCACTCAATATGCCAACAGATTTGGAAAACTCAGCAGTGGCCACAGGACTGGAAAAGGTCAGTCTTCATTACAATCCCAAAGAAAGGCAATGTCAAAGAATGCTCAAACTACCGCACAATTGCACTCATCTCACACGCTAGTAAAATCATGCTCAAAATTCTCCAAGCCAGGCTTCAGCAATATGTGAACCGTGAAATGCCAGATGTTCAAGCAGGTTTTGGAAAAGGGAGAAGCACCAGAGATCAAATTGCCAACATCTGCTGGATCATGGAGAAAGCAAGAGAGTTCCAGAAAAACATCTATTTCTGCTTCACAGACAATGCCAAGCCTTTGACTGTGTGGATCACAATAAACTGTGGAAAAGTCTGAAAGAGATGGGAATACCAGACCACCTGACCTGTCTCTTGAGAAACCTGTATGCAGGTCAGGAAGCAACAGTCAGAACTGGACATTGAACAACGGACTGGTTCCAAACAGTTAAAGGACTACGTCAAGGCTGTATATTGTCACCTTTCTCATTTAACTTATACCCAGAGCACATCATGAGGAACGCTGGGCTGGAAGAAGCACAATCTGGAATTAAGTTTGCCAGGAGAAATAACAATAACCTCACATATGCAGATGACACCACCCTTATGGCAGAAAGTGAAGAGGAACTCAAAAGCCTCTTGATGAAAGTGAAAGAGGAGAGTGAAAATGTTGGCTTGAAGCTCAACATTCAGAAAAGAAAGGTCATGGCATCTGGTCCCTTCACTTCATGGGAAATAGACGGAAAAACAGTGGAAACAGTGTCAGACTTTATTTTTCTGGGCTCCAAAAGCACTGCAGATGCTGATTGTAGCCATGAAATTAAGACGCTTACTCCTTAGAAGGAAAGTTATGACCAACCTTGATAGTATATTAAAAAGCAGAGACATCAGTTTGCCAACAAAGTTCTGTATATTCAAGGCTATGGTTTTTCCCGTGGTCATGTATGGATGAGAGAGTTGGACTGTGAAGAAAGCTGATCGCCAAAGAATTGATGCTTTTGAACTGTGGTGTTGGAGAAGACTCTTGAGAGTCCCCTGGACTGCAAGGAGATCCAACCAGTCCATTCTTAAGGAGATCAATCCTGGGTGTTCGTTGGAAGGACTGATGCTAAAGCTGAAACTGCAATACTTTGGCCACCTCATGCGACGAGTTGACTCACAGGAAAAGATTCTGATGCTAGGAAAGGTTGGGGCGGGAGGAGAAGAGGACGACAGAGAATGAGATGGCTGGATGTCATCACAGACTCTGTGTACCTGAGTTTGAGTGAACTCCGGGAATTGGTGATGGACAGGGAGGCCTGGCCTGCTGTGATTCATGGGGTCGTGGAGAGTCGGACACGACTGAGCGACTGAACTGAGCTGAACTGGATTACTTTACAATATTATACTGGTTTTGCAGTACATTGACATGAATCTGCCGCTGGTGCTCATGTGTTCCCCTTCTTGAACCCCTCTTTCACATCCTTCCTTCCCTTATACTCCCTTGGATCATCCCCGTGCACCAGCCGAAAACGTCCTGTATCATGCTTTGAACCTGGTCTCGTGATTCGCTTCACATGTGATAATACACGTGTTTCAATGCCATTCTCCCAAATCATCCCTCTCCTAAAGAGTCCAGAAGAATGTTCTATACACCTGTGTCTCTTTTGCAGTGTCGTATAAAGGCCTATCGTTATCAGCTTTCAAAATTGCACATATATGCATTAGTATACTGTATTGGTGTTTTTTTTTTTCCCCTGCTTACTTCACTCTGTATACTTGGCTCCAGTTTATCCACCTCATTAGAGCTGATTCAAATGTATTATTTTTAATGGCTGAGTAATACTCCATTGTGTATATGTCCCAGTGCTTTCTTATTCATTCATCTGCAGATGGACATCTAGGTTGCTTCCATGTTCTGGCTATTAGAACAGTGCTGCAATGAACATTGGAGTACATGTGTCTCTTTCAATTCTGGTTTTTCGGTGTGTATGCGCAGGAGTGGGATTGCTGGGTCATATGGCAGTTCTATTTCCAGTTTTTTAAGGAACCAACATACTGTTCTCCATAGTGGCTGTACTAGTTTGCATTCCCCCCAACAGTGTAAGAAGGTTCCCTTTTCTCCAAACCCTTTCCAGCATTAATTGCTTGTAGACTTTTCAATAGCAGCCATTCTGAATGGAGTGAAATGGTACTTCACTGTGATTATGATTTACGCTTCTCTAATTATGAGGGATGTTGAACATCTTTTTCATGTGATTGTTAGACATCTGTATGTCTTCTTTGGATAAATGTCTGTTTAGTTCCTTGGCCCATTTTTTGATTGGGTCGTTTATTTTTCTGGAATTTAGCTGCAGGAGCTGCTTGTATCTTTTGGAGATTAATTCCTTGTCAGTTGTTTCAGTGGCTATTATTTTCTCCCTTTCTGAAGTCTGCCTTTTCATCTTGTTAATAGTTTCCTGTGCTGTGCAGAAGCTTTTAATTTTCATTAGGTCCCAATTGTTTATTTTGCTTTTACTTACAATATTCTGGGAGGTGGATCATGGAGGATCCTGTTTTGAATTATTTCGGAGAGGGTTTTGCCTATGTTCTCCTCTAGGAGTTTCAAAGTTTCTGGTCTTACATTTAGATCTTTAATCCATTTTGAGTTTATTTTCATGTATGGTGATAGGGCGTGTTCTAGACTCATTCTTTTAGCAGTTTTCCCAGCACCACTTGTTAAAGAGACTGTCTTTTCTCCATTTTATATTCCTGCCTCCTTTGTCAAAGATAAGGTGTCCATAGGTGTGTGGATTTATTTCTGGGCTTTCTATTTTGTTCCATTGATCTGCATTTCTGCCTTTATGCCAGTACCATACTCTCTTGATGACTGTGGCTTTGTAGTAGAGCCTAAAGTCCAGCAGGTTGATTTCCTCAGTTCCATGCTATATCAAGATTGCTTTGGCTCTTCGAGGATTTTTTTGTATTTCCATACAAACTGTGCGATTGTTTGTTCTAGCTCTGTGAAAAATACCTTTGATAGCTTGATAGGGATTGCATTGAAGATGTAAATTACTTTAGTTAGTATACACATTTTCACAATATTTCTTCTAATCCGCGATCACGGTATATTTCTCCATCTATTAGTGTACTATTTGATTTCTTTCACCAGTGTCTTACAGTTTTCTATATGTAAGTCTTCTGTTTCTTTAGGTAGATATATCCCTAAGTATTGTATTCTTTTCATTGCAACAGCGTATGGAAGAGTTTCTTTAACATCTCTTTCTATTATCTCTTTATTAGTGTATAGGAATGCAAGGGATTTCTGTGTGTTGATTGTATATCCTATAACTTCACTGTATTCTTTGATTAGCCCTAGTAGGTTTCTGGTAGAGTCTGTAGGGTTTTCTCTGTAGAGGGTCATGTCATCGGCAAACAGTGGATTTACCTCTTCTTTTCCAGTTTGGATTCCTTTTATGTCTTTTTCTGCTCTGATTGCTGTAGCCTATTTTGACATATGCTCCTTTTATTCCCACCTTCTAGAGGGCTTTTATCATAAAGGGATGTTGAATTTTGCCGAAGGCTTTCTCTGCATGTATTGAGATAATCATATGTTGGTTTGTTTCTCTCCAATGTGTTAATGTGCTGTATTACATTGATTGATTTGTGGATATTGAAGAATACTTGCATTCCTGGGATAAAGCCCACTTGGTCATGATGTATGATCTTCTTAATGTGTTGTTGGATTCCGATTGTTTGAATTATGTTAGGGAATTTTGCATCTATATTCATCAGTGATATTGGGCTGTAGTTTTCTGTTTCTGTGGGATCTTTGCCAGGCTTTGTGATTAGGGTGAATTTGGGCTCATGGTATGATTTTGGAAGTTTACCTTCCTCAGCAATGTTCTGGAAGAGTTTGAGTAGAAAAGTTGTTACCTCTTCTCTAAATTTTTGGTAGAATTCAGCTCTGATGCCGTCTGGCCCTGGGCTTTTGCTTGCAGGAAGATTTCTGATTACAGCTTCTATTTCCGTGCTTGTGATGGGTCTGTTAAGATTTCCTATGTCTTCCTGATTCAGTTTTGGAAAGTTGTACTTTTCTAAGAATTTGTCCATTTCTTCCAAGTTGTCCATTTTATGGCCATATAATTGTTGATAGCAGTCTCTTCTGATCCTTTGTATTTCTGAGTTGTCAGTTGTGATCTCTCACTTTTCATTTTTAGTTTTATTGATTTGGCTTTTCTCCCTTTGTTTCTTGATGAGTCTGGCTAGTGGTTTGTCAATTTTATTTACCCTCTCAAAGAGCCAGCGTTTGGCTTTGTTGATTTTTGCTATGGTCTCTTTTGTTTCTTTTGCATTTATTTCTGCCCTAATTTTGAGATTTTTTTCCTTCTACTAACCCTGGGGTTCTTCATTTCTTCCTTTTCTAGTTTCTTTAGATGTAGAGTTAGGCTATTTAGTTGACTTTTTCTTGTTTCTTGAGGTATGCCAGTATTGCTATGAACCTCCCCCAGCACTGCTTTTACAGTGTTCCATAAGTTTTGGATTGTTTTGTTTTCATTTTCATTCATTTCTCTGCACGTTTTGATTTTTTCTATGATTTGTTGGTTTTTCAGCAGTGTGTTTTTCAGCCTCCATATGTTGGAATTTTTAATATTTTTTCTCCTATAATTGAGATCAAATCTTACTGCATTGTGGTCAGAAAAGTTGCTTGGAATGATTTCAGCTTTTTTGAACTTACCAAGCCTAGATTTATGACCCAGGATGTGATCTATCCTGGAAAAGGTTTCGTGCACGCTTTAGAACAAGGTGATACTCATTGTTTCGGCTTGAAATGTACTATAGACATCTATTAGGTCTAATTGGTCTATTGTATCATTTAAAGTTTGTATTTTCTTGTTAATTTTCTGTTTAGTTGATCTGTCCATAGGTTTGAGTGGGGTGTTAAAGTCTTCCTCTATTATTGCATTGTTGTTAATTTCACCTTTCATACTTGTTAGAAATTGTCTTACGTATTGCGGTGCTCCTATGTTGGGTGCATGTATTTATAACTGATACATCTTCTTGGATTAATCCTTTGATCATTATATAATGTCCTTTTTTGTCTCTTTTCACAGCCTTTGTTTTAAAGTCTCTTTTATCTGATATGAGTATTGCTCCTCCTGCTTCCTTTCGGTCTCTCTTTGCATGGAATATTTTTTTCCAGCCCTTCATTTTCAGTCTGTATGTGTCCTTTGTTTTGATGTGGGTCTCTTGCAGACAACATATATAGGGGTTTTATTTTTGTATCCATTCAGCCAGCCTTTGTCTTTTAGTTGGGACATTCAACCCATTTACATTTAATATAATTATTGATAAGTGTGATCCCGTTGCCATTTTCTTTATTGTTTTGTGTTCAAGTTTATACACCCTTTCTGTGTTTCCTTTCTAAAGAAGATCCTTTAGCATTTGTTGGAGAGCTGGATTGGTGATGCTGAATTCTCTCTCCTTTTCCTTGTCTTTAAAACTTTTGATTTCTCCTTCATACTTGAATGAGATCCTTGATGGTTATAGTAATCTTGGCTGTAGGATATTTTCTTTCATCCTTTAAATATATCTTGCCATGGACTCCTGGCCTGAAGAGTTTCTGTTTAATGATGAGTTTTTATCCTTATGGGAATCCCCTTCTTTGTTATTTGTTGGTTTTCCCCTTCTGCTTTTAATATTTGTTCTTTGTGTTTGACCTTTGATAATTTGATTGTTTTTTGTGTTGGAGTATTTATCCTGGGTTTATCCTGTTGGGGACTCTCTGTATTTCTTGGACTTGGGTGATTATTTTCTTTCCCATTTTAGGGAACTTTTCTTTTTTTTTCTTTTATTTTTTTTACCAACTTTAATTTATTTATTTATTTTTATTTATTTTGTTATCTTTTTTTATTTATTTTTTATTGGAGGCAAATTATTTTACAATATTATATTGGTTGGTTTTGCCTTACATTGATATGAATTTGCCCCCGGTTTAGATAAGTTCCCCCTCCTGAACCCCCCTCCTACCTCCCTCCTCCCTTTATCCTCCCTCTGGGTCATCCCTGCATGCCAGCCCCGAGCATCCTATAACATGCTTTGACCCTGAACTAGTGATTCGTTTCACATATGACAACATATGTGTTTTAATGCCATTCTCCCAAATCATCCCACCCTCACCCTCTCCCATAGAGTCCCAATGACTGTTCTATACATCTGTGTCTCTTTTGCTGTCTCGTATACAGGGTTATCATTTGCATCTTAACAGACATTTCTCCAAAGAAGACATACAGATGGCTAACAAACACATGAAAAAATGCTCAACATCCCTCATAATCAGAGAGATGCAAATCAAAACCACAATGAGATACCATTTCACACCAGTCAGAATGGCTGCTATCCAAAAATCTACATGCAATAAATGCTGGAGAGGATGTGGAGAGAAAGGAACTCTCTTACACTGTTGGTGGGAATGCAAACTAGTACAGCCATTATGGAGAACAGTGTGGAGATTCCTCAAAAAACTGGAAATAGAACTGCCATATGATCCAGCAATCGCACTCCTGGGCATACACACTGAGGAAACCAGAATTGAAAGAGACACGTGTACTCCAATGTTCATTGCAGCACTGTTTATAATAGCCAGGACATGGAAGCAACCTAGATGTCCATCTGCAGATGAATGGATAAGAAAGCTTTGGTACATATACACAATGGAGTATTATTCAGCCATTAAAAAGAATACATTTGAATCAGTTCTAATGAGGTGGATGAAACTGGAGCCTATTATACAGAGTGAAGTAAGCCAGAAAGAAAAACATGAATACAGTATACTAACACATATATATGGAATTTAGAAGGGAAGTTTTCAACTATTATCTCCTCAAGTATTCTCTCATGGTCTTTTTTTTGTCATTTCTTCTGGGACGTCTATGATTCCAATGTTGGGGCATTTAACACTGTCTCAGAGGTCTCAGAGATGGTCCTCATTTCTTTTAATTCGTTTTTCTTTTTTCCTCTCTGAATCATTTATTTCTACAATTCTATCTTCTATCTCAATTATCAACTGTTTTCTGCCTCTGTTATTCTACTGTTGGTTCCCACCAGAGTGTATCTGATCTCATTTATTGCATTATTCATTGTATATCGACTCTTTTTTATTTCTTCTAGATCCTTATTAAACCTTTCTTGCATCTTCTCGATCCTTGTCTCCAGGTTATTCATCTGTAACTCCAGTTAGTTTTCAAGATTTTAAATCAGTTTCACTATCAATATTCAAAATTCTTTATCAGGTAGATTCCCTATATCTTACTCATTTGTTTGGAAGGCATTTATGCTGTTTATTTCCTTGCTGGATATTTCTCTGCCTCTTCGCCTTGCTTATTTTGCTCTGTTTGTGGTGGCCTTTCCATCTTCTGGCAGTTTGTGGAGTTTTCTTTATTGTGTAGTTTCATTGCTCTGTGTGGCCTTCGACGGGTGGCTTGTCAAGGTTCCCTGGTTAGGGAAGCTTGTGTCAGTGTTCTGGTGGGTCGAGCTGGATTTCTTCTCTCTGGAGTGCAATGAAGTGTCCAGTAATGAATTATGAGATGTCATTTGGTTTGGAGTGGCTTTCGGCAGCATGTATATTGAAGCTCAGGTCTATTTTCCTGTGTTGCTGTAGAATTTGTGTGGTATGTCTTTCTCTGGAACTTGTGGAACCTTGGGTGTTGCCTGGTTTCAGTGTAGGTATGGAGGCATTTGATGAGCTCCTTTCAATTAATGTTCCTTGGAACAGTAGTTCTCTGGTGTTCTCAGGATTTGGACTTATGCCTCTGCCTCTGGTTTTCAGTCTTATTCTTGCAGTAGGCTCAAGACTTCTCCATCTGTCTCTTCCAAGGCAGTTTCTTCTGTTTAAGCTTCTTCTGTTTGCTGGTCTCTTCAATGTCTAATTCCGTCCTGACACAAGGGGCGGTGGTAGACCCCTTTTTAGGCTCACCTGTACAGTCGTGCTGTGGGGAGGGAGATAAGTTGCAGACAAATATCAGTAGCATCTGTGGAGAGTGCTTGCAGTCTCTCGGCCACACTGGGATTTCCCCTGCTCATGGCGTGTGTGCTGTCCCAGTCTACACTGTACAGGCTTTAGGCTGCTCTGCTAGGAACCGGCTGAGTCTGGCCCTGGGTTGGATGTACATCCCTGTCCTAAGTCACTCAGGTTCTGGTTCTCGGGTACTACACAAATGTGCAGATTGGTTGGGCCTGCATTGTGTGCCCTTCCCTGGTCCAAGCAGCTCAGGTGACCAGTTGTTTGGCCAGCACTGTCGCTGCGACTTATTGCCTCCCCTGTCCCTGCTGCTCAGTTTTCTGGGTGTACAACCATCACACCTTCTCAGGCAGATATCGACCGGCCAGAACCCAAGAAGTCTTGGTTAACAAAGAAGTCTGCTTTCAGCTTGGTATTGGATACCACTCTGGAGTCGCGATTGCCCACTTGCAGCTCTGGTTGCCCTCCCCTATCTGTCTCGGCGGGGGATGGTGGATGCGCTGAGCACAGCTGGCTAGCTCTCTTCAGTCCTTTGTTATGTGAGTGGGTCTGGCGGTGTCTTAGCTTGGGGCATTTTGCCTTTTCGCGGGTTAGCTATCACACAGTCTGCTTAGCTATCTTAATTTAGCTCACTCAGATTGTCTTAAGGTCATTCAGGCCCGGTCCTTACTCTAAGGGATGCAGCCCGTGCCTCCCTGCTCAGCCACCACTTGCAAGTGGGGAGTGTGGGTAGCTGTACTGCTTCTCCCCTGGGGTTACTGCGAGGCACGTAGTCTGTAGGTTTTAATTCTTTATCTATTGTTCCTCCTGATTCTGTTGCCCTCTGAGGTTCCAAAGTTTGCCACAGATTCACCAGTGAGTGTTTACAGGTGTTTGGAAACTTATCTCTTTTTTTAAGCATCCCTTCCCGGGATGGACCTCCATCCCTCCCTCTTTTGTCTCTCTTTTTATCTTTTATATTATTTTCTACCTCTTTCCAAGACAATGGGCTGCTTTTCTGTGTGGCTGATGTCCTCTACCGGCATTCAGAGCTATTTTGTGGAAATTACTCAGCGTTCAAATGTCCTTTTGATGAATTTGTGGGGGAGAAAGTTGTCTCCGCATCCTTTTCCTCCTTCATTTTCATGTCTCGTCCCTCACACTAATAGTTAAAATTTATTCCATTCGAAGATTCGTTTCTTTCAGAGCCCACCGTTCCTATATATATATATATATATATATATATATATATATATTTAATGCATTACGCCATCTTCTATTATACAACCTTAGTTGTTATTTTTTACTACTTTCATTAAGTATATTTTAGAGTGATTTGAAAAAGTAACTCTAGAGACATCGAGTGTCGTTGTTCAGTCAACAAGTTATCTTCAACTCTTGTGACGCCATGGACAGTCGCACAACAGGCCTCTCTATCTTTCACTATCTCGCAGAGTTCTTTCAAATGCATGCCCATTGTATTTCTCACAGGGTCCAACCATCTCGTCCTGTGTTTCTCCCTTCTTCTCCTGTCATCAATTTTAAAAGCATCATGGACTTTTCCAGTGAATTGACACTTTGCATCAGCTGGTCAAAATAGAAGTTTCAACTTCATTAGTCCTTTGAATGAATTCTTAGGGTTTGATTTCCTTTAGGATGAATTGGCTTAATCTCAATGCAGTCAAAGTGACCCCTACAATTCTTTAATTTTTGGGGATTCAAAATCACTACAGATTGTGATTGCAGCCATGAAATTAAAAGACACTTTCTCCTTGGAAGGAAAGTGACAACCAACCTAGATAGCATACTAAAAAGCCAGGATATTCCTTTGCCAACAAATGTCCATCAAGTCAAGGTTAAGGCTTATTCAGTGGTCATGTATGAATGTGAGAGTTGGACTGTAAGAAAAGCTGAGCACCAAAAAATTGATTCTTTTAACTGTGGTGCTGTAGAAGACTCTTGTGAGCACCTTGCACTGCAAGATCTAACCAGTCCACCCTAAAGGAAATGAGCCCTGGGTATCCATTTGAATGTCTCATGGTGAAGCTGAAACTCCAATAGTTTGGACACCTGATGCGAAGAGCTGACTCATTGGAAAAGACCCTGATGCTGGGTAAGATTGAGGGCAGGAGGAGAAGGGGATGGTAGAGGATGAGATGCTTGGATGGCATTGCTGATCAATGGACATGTGTTGGGGTGGTCTCTGGGAGTTGGTTTTGGAGGGGGAGGCCTGGCGTGCTGCGGTTGATGGGGTCGCAAAGAGTTGAACATGACTGAGCGACTGAACTGAACTGAAGCGTCTTCGGCAGCAGCACAGTTGAAAGCCATCGAATCTCCTTCTCTCAGTCTTGTTGATATTCCAGCTCTCACATCTGCACATGACTACTGGTTAAATGACAAGGGCTTGTGAAGCGGAGGCCTTTGTTACCAAGGTGAATGTCTCTTCTAAATACAATGTCTAGGTTTGCAATAGAGCTTTCTCCAAGAAGAAATTGTCTTTCACTTTGATGACAGCCCTTCACCAAAGTGGAAAGAATGTGGTCCACTGGAGAAGGGAATGGCAAACCACTTAGTATTCTAGCCTTGAGAACCCCATGAAAACCATGAAAACAAAAAGATAGGACATTGAAAGATGAACCATCGGTAAGTTCCCAATATGCTTCTAGAGATCCGTGGAGAAATAACTCCAGAAATAATGAAGCAATTGAGCCAAAGCAGAATCAAGAACCGGTTGTGAGTGGGACTCGTGATGGAATCAGGGTTTGATGCTGTAAAGGGCAATATTGCATAGGAACCTGGAATGTTAGGTCCATGAATCAAGGCAAATTGGATGTGGCCAGAGTAAACATTGACATTGTAGGAATGAGTGAACTAAGATAGATTGGAATGGGAGAATTTAACTCACAA